>NW_027466185.1:17590000-18195000 GCF_046127955.1 Nelusetta ayraudi | reverse complement strand
CAGAGCTGCATTTATTTCTGTTTATTTTTTTTCAATCCCATCTGTGAGGCATATCACAGAAAATTATATCTGGGATATGGGAAAATTGTTAGCCTACTGGACACAATTATTTTGTGCATTGTTCATAAGCTTTACTGTGATGGCGTTCCCCCACATTTGTGAAGAAGAAGAAGAAGAAGAAGAAGAAGAAGAAGAAGAAGAAGAAACACAGGGACTGATTAGAAAAGCAGGCTCCAGATAAATGACTAAAAAGGTTATGGTCTAATAGTGTGCAGAAAATGAGTTTTTAAATTGCCTGCATACAGGCTCAGCGGATTTCATGTGGGACAAATGCTTCAAGTAGCACTAAGTGATTTAAAGTTGATTGGAAGTGTCCCTGCGGTGATGAATGGCGCTGGTAATAAATTGATCTCCGTCCCGAGACCAAAACGCATCCAACAATGGGTGTAGCCAAGAGTTGGGGGGTGTCCTTCTGCAATCCCGGTTGACCTGCACATCCATCTCATAAAGTGCAAAGTGATTGGTTGCTCTCGGCCTTGTTGTCCCATCAATCACGACCGGGTCACGCCTTGAAGGCTGTAACGTGGACGTGAAAGGATCTCCAGGGGTGTTAATGTGAAACAAGCAAGGCTTTGATTGAATTGGAGCATCTCCAGTTCAGCAAAATGCCTCCTGTAGTCCACTCCAGGTGGACCATGCCTTCACTTTATTTGACAACGCAGCCTGTCCTTTCAGAGGGTTCGATAAAAAGGAAATCTGCTGTGGGCAACCTCGAACCTTGCAGACGGCAGAATGCAAGTTTCCAATTGTGATCTCCATGTAGCCAACATCTGAAAGAAAGACTTTTCTTTTGACCTGTGCAGTCAGTGAGGGTAGTTAAGCACCTTAAAGGTCCAGTGTGTAGTATTTGGCTTGATTTATGATTTTTATATTGGTAAAAGCTTAACAAAATGTCCATATACACAGTACATTAATATAAGTGTATCATCAACGTACAATAAAAGTAATTTGGGTTTCCTATCCTTAGAACGGTTCTTAAACTTTTGTAAGGTTTTGTAAGGTTCAGTAAGGTTTAGTGAGGTTCTTAAACCAACAAAGAAAAAGGTGGACAAGGTACCCAGGTTTGTGTACGCAGGCCACCGTAACTCACTGGCAAGATTACATGACCACTTGATGTCGCTGTCTCTTCTTCAAAAAATCCAGATATTGCGCAGGCTACAACTGTTAGCCACCATACAGCAATGTGCTCTAATATTTTCAGTGTTACCAATAGCAAGTCATGAACAGTTGGAATAAAAAAAAAAAAAATGTATCAAAATGTTTGGTTTAACGTAAACAGATATTGGCGCCAGCTCAATTTTACTCAGACAGTGTAAACAAAGAGAATCTTCTCGGACAGGATAATCATAAAACCTTGACCGTCTACCCTGGTCATGAGGCCAGTTCCTCGCAGGGGCACGTTGACTGCGGCTGATTCAGATTTCCCAATTTGCCTGACATGCATGTTTTTGCACTGAAAAACGCACACAGACATAAGGAGAACATTTATACCAAAACGCAGAAAAAGCATTCCAATGAGAGACATAATCTTCAAAGGACACCCTCACAGTTTAGGTCCTGAAGGAGGCAGTGTTTCAATATTGTTTACTTGATTTTATTTCACAACGCAATAAGCCGCACTCACGTCTTGAAATTGACGCAGAAGCGCAAAAAATCAAAGCTACTGTCTGGCTACAAACTGGAAAGCCAATACTGAGCCCATACTAGTCTAATGAGTGCTTTGAAGGCTGTAATTACAAGTGTGATTTATTTACACATAGATAAAACTAAATATTATATAAAGCATAAAAAATTCAATATCTAAAAATCCTGTCAGTTGACGAGTCTCGACTCTTCCAGCAACTGCTGCTTGGCAAAGGAACTAAACTCAAAACTCAAATGTGGGCAAACTCAAATGTGAATTACATCAACAACCAAAACGATATAAAAACATGTTGGGAAAAAAGCTCTAATTTGGGACACTTTGCATCAACCATCAGTCACCAATGAGCCAGTGCTGTACTCAATCATGAATATAAGCTAGGATGCAGCAAAGAGCTGCTGCTGTTTGCCTGCAAGTGCACAGGGCCGTGTGTACACATGTGCTGTGTCTCAATTCAGGGTCTGCACCCTTCAAACCGAGTGTCCTCTGTCTGAAGGAAGCGTTCTTCGAGGACCCAGCCTAGAAGGACGGACCGAACCCCGCCTCCCCGTAACCACACGGGACGGTCTACCCTTCGGCGTATTTCCTCGTTTCGTCACCGTTGTTCCCTCCGGCTGGCCAACCCCGGAAGTGACGTTTTTATAGTATCAAGCTAACCATTGGTTCGCCATCTAACGATGCCGTTGGATGATCAGTAAGTAAAATCCTATGTTAAAAACTGGATACTTTCTGTGACACTTCAATACTTAAATTTATACGAAGTGTCTTTGCCAGTAGATGCCGCTAATTTCAGCTGACTTTCCAGGATCCTACGATGCTTTGCAGCAGCACGCAAAGCATCATGGGATACATAAGTACGCGAAGGATAGTAGTGGTGCATCCTTGGAATCGGCTAAAACGAGTGCGTATTTCCGAGTACGCATTTTGAGCGTCCTAAGCACCCTTGGGAATTGGGACAAGCCTTTGCGCAGTTCGATGACGCAACTTCCTTTCAAAATACATACTTCAAGGATGCAGACCCTGAATTGAGACACAGCACTGGTGTGCAGGTTGTGACGAGCGGGAGCATGACTGTTGATCCTTCTCTGGTGCCATCCGAGTGTCTGGGAGGCCAAAATATTTGGTCCCCACCACCAACTCCGAGAAGAGACGGAAATCTTAAAAAAAAAAAAAAGGCTTTGTAGCTGTCCTGCAAAGTAATGTATTTTATCCATATGCGTCATTATCCAGTTGAATTTGCAAATGCAACAAAACTATATTCATTCATGAATACAGATTAAATAGTGACAATTTAATTTTCCCTCCAATGAAAATGTTGAGAGATAAAAAAAAAAAAAAAGAGAGAAAAGGAGTTGTTTCAAGCAAATGGCTCGACTCTTATCTCTGCAAAAATATTCTGCTGACAGGCACAGAGCAGATGGTATGCGTGCTGGAATGTTAATGGCTGGAGATAATTTCGGTTCTGCAGAATGAAACAGATTTAGATATCAGATTTCTAGAAACGGGGAAGTGGAGGAACTAAAGGGAGGAACACATCGGCATGCTGCTGTCCGCCGTGGTGGGATCGGAGGCTTTTCAGCACTGGGGGGTGTTGCTCTTTGGAGTTGATGGCTCAATCCCAAATCTCATGTTTACCACTACTCCCTCCCCTACCGCTTAGCTCTTGCCCCTTGGAATCAAGTCAGAAGGGGTGGAGAGGGAGGGATAAGGGCTACATTTTACCATTTAGGATGCCAGTTTGAAAGCTATGTTTGGCTGACTGGTGTTTCTTGTTTGGTCAGTAGTACTTTGAAACTGATTCATCCACCAAATGGGTGTCATACTTTAGAGAAGTGCTCTTAATCTTTAAAAGTTGTGCGATCAAAGGGCAAAAAACGTCAAGAAAAAAAAAAGCACTGCAAAGAGATGATGTGCATGCCTGCCGAAATATTTAAAAGATACCTGATTAAAAGAAAATCTTTTTGAGGGGATACAAAATAGTTTTGTTTTTATCGCAATTCTACAAAAGACACACAATAATAGGTACAGAACATCTAACAACAACACCCAATTGGAAAAATGACAAAAATGCACTCATAATGCACATGGATGCGACTTTAACCTCTACAGCAGAGTAACACACTGCAACTTCAAACATACTTCCAATGACCGTTAATGATAGATAGAATCATGCTGCTTACAAGCCTAAATTTTGGGAGTCGCCTTTTGTGGAGGATGACTGAAAGTGGGGGACCAGCATCTGTCAAAGAAGAGGCTTTGTTAAATTAGAACTGATTTCAAGTGAATAAAATCAACAAAGTCATTGAGCAGAATTCTGAGTGGGAGGCAGGTCCATCACTGATTGTGTTCTCCTCAGTAACAGAGTTGAGGTAACAGAAGATGACCCTCTGGATTTAGGATTATGTCCAGCACATTCACTCCACATGGACACACATGCAGCATGATATATCTGAAAGATCACTCAAGATTTACTTTGCTTGTGCAGTGGGTGTTTGTTTTTCACTTAGTAGATATTGCCAAAATATTTCCCTAAGCTTTATTGGCCAATTTTGTAGAAGTCAACAAGGAATTTGATTTGTGTACCGTTGCTCTTTGAGTAGCAAGGCCAGGCTAACACTACAGGAATTTAGAAATCTTGCACTGTGCGGCAGGTTGAATTTAAAATTGTTTTCAGTTTTCAGAAGTTGCTATATTGCGGAGGCTGATGAGCTTCAGTGCTCTGTGCGTGGGTGAGCGGTGATACCTCAGGGCTCTGCTTGGAGGGGAAAATCTGACACATCCCAAGCTCCTCTCACTCACTTAATATAAGTGAGTGAAGAGCTGATGTCAGCATTCTTTCCTCACCATTTTCCATTTTCTCCTACAGGTCATAACCATCCACAAGATAATAACCTTCGCGAAGCATCTCATTAATAACTGCTTGTTTGTGGTTGCAGTTTGTTTGGACTGAATGACTTTTACACATTTTTGTTTGCGTATTAAATTTGTGCCGGTGAACTTAGTGTGTGTAGTGTGATGAAATGCGTAGTTAATAGTAGTTTGTAGATAGTAGTTAATACAAACTGTGGTCCTGAGACTTGAGTGTCACAGACTTAGATGTATGATTTTTGGTTTGTGTTATACAAACTTAAGGTTAAGTACGACCGCTGGAAGACGAGCCCTGAACTGTGCGTCTTTCTCTGCTATTTTCTCTTTCTTTTTGTAAAGGCCACAACATACAAACACAAGGAGAATCGGAACAGATCATCTTCTCCACAATCTCAAACATGCACACGCTACACAATCCGAATATATTGCCACATCACACACCACAGGGGTTTGTTGAGATTGCTATGCCAAAGGGAGAAATTTGTCTCACTGAGAAGCTGTCACAAGCAGGGGAGCCAGTGGTTTGTCACAAAAACAGAGAAACAGAAGTACCACTGAGTATTAGGGCTGGAAGAAAAAAGACATTTACAGGAATGAAGTGACTTTATTATAAAGTGACTTTATCCCAGACCTCATACAGTGGTATGAGTTCTGGAATAAAGTCACAATATTGCAACACGGTGGCGCAGTGGTTAGTGCTGCAGCCTCACAGCAAGAAGGTCGTGGGTTTGATTCCGGGGCCCGGACCTGGGACCTTTCTGTGTGGAGTTTGCATGTTCTCCCTGTGTCTACGTGGGTTCTCTCCAGGCTCTCCGGCTTCCTCCCACACTCCAGTGTCAACATCAATTGAACATTCTAAATTGTCCATAGGTGTGAGTGTGAATGGTTGTCTGTTTCTATGTGGTGCGATGAACTGGCGACTTGTCCAGGGTGTCACCCTGCCTTCGCCCTAAGACAGCTGGGATAGGCTCCAGCAGACCAGCAGACCCCTGTGACCCTGAATAGGAATAAGCGGGTATAGAAGATGAATGAATCTTTCTTAATAAAAGCAACAGAGTCATAATATCAGGAAAATAAAGTGGACGACTCATTTTACGAGAATAAACTGTCCAACTGATGCAGATTGTTTATGTGATCGTCATCATTATTGTCCTCTCTCAAGACTTCTGTCTTCTTCCACTGGTTGACTGCACAGGATAACTTCTGGTTTCAAACAGGAGGCCGAACGGACCGTAAACATGCATTCTATCGTTTGGCCAGCAGAGACCGCCATAAATGGTTGAAATCATACTAAAAATTACTGGCTGTCAATACGGAAAGAATATCTCAATTCCGACCATTAGAAACTATGTTAAAGCATCTTGTTGGTCTCAATAGTGAGTGGTTTGGTCCAATTTCAAGTCAAATGATTAAAGTTGTTGGTGCGGCTACCACTCATCCAAATTAGGTTTCATGGACCAGAAGCTCAAAACGGAGCTGAGCGTGAAACCAATCTCTAGTCTTCTGGACTGGCATTTTTTTTAACTGGTCCAACTCAATGTGTGACCACGACTCCGTCCATCTTTGGAAACAGTCAGTCTTCCCACGTCGGTGACGTCATATTCTGGATTTTCAGTCCAGGAAATAGAACATGTTTGATACAAATCGTCTTGGCCCAGTCTCCATCCGAGCAGATTGGGGAGGTTAAGATTGGATCTTTCAGCTACTCACGCTACAAGATAATCTGGGCAGGGAATCAGCAACCTTGACTCGGGACTGCCCTCCACAATTCTCAGGATGGGCGGGTGGGATGAAGGGGGTTTGGGGGGGGATCGGGCTCCTGAGCGAGAGTGAGGCCTAACTGAGGAAGTATAGAATAAACTTATAGGAGGAGAAAAATAGACGAAGGGCAAATACCTCCATAGTGCACGCACAACAATCGCTCAAGCACGGTAACAACGTCATTAATGTTAACAATAGACGGCATAGATTGCGCATTTGAACACAAATACGCAAAAAAATGATCAACCGGATGTATCGATTTCCTTCGGATGCAGAACTACTCCAGTGAAAGCCTCTCGTGCTGGTCCGCCGTCGAGAATCCACACTAGCTGCGTTTCCAGGACCCCTAGAATTGAGTAAAACCAAAATATCGCAATTAAAAAACGGTCATGGAAACAGCTAAAAAAACTCTCAAATATGGCTAAAAGGTTTTGACGCTCTCATGAGATGGTTTTTCAGACGTAGAGGTATATGGCAAAAGTGTCATGGAAACACTTTTTTCGTAATTACACGTCGGTGGACGTGACGTAACACCTGAAAATCACAATTGCACTTTGTCGAAAATTTTAGAAATATTGCTTTTATTTTGGGAAAAATTGTCATGGAAACGCAGCTAGTGATATGAAAGGGGGCAGGTGGTCAATAATAGCCTAAAAGCTGCTGTTACACAATTTGCAAGACACATGTCCAAATGACAAAGCTCCTCGAAACCACCTCTTCTCCCCGCACACTCTGCCGCTGCAATTTCGAAAAAACAAAACAAAACACTAAATTACAGTTTGCACTGAGACGGCATCAAGCCAGAGCTGGAACCTTTAACAACGACCTTATGTGGATGATGAATGCTAACCAGGTTCACCCACCTCTCCATTCATCATGCCATTGCTGGCTGCATGCTCAGAAACTTTTTTTTTTTGTTCCCGAGCTCCACTTTACATCCTTCTCATTACCTTGGGAGACAAAAAAAATAAAAAATCAAATAAGTAAGAGCCACCCCGCGCCCCGCGAGTGCTTATTTGAATGCAAAGCTGAATGCTAAGCGCGCACTCTGCCGTTCGGTGCCGAAAATAATTACCCTGTGCACATCTCTTTACTTTCTTCAACGATTTCATCATGTTTGTTGGACTTTTTCTTCCTCTCGCGCAGCCGCATGCGCGCTCTTTGCAAGGGGTCAGTGATGGATCTGTTTTATTTCTCTCCCACAAACGTAGCCTTTCGATGGCCATCAGATCAACCCCACACTTTCACCACCCTAACCTATCGTTCAAAACCACGCTTTTTTTTGTTATTATTATTTTATGTTATTTTTTACGAGCGGTCGATAGCTGAATAAGTGCCATCAACTTTTAATTAAAGAGACCAGAAAAAAACTATGATGTATCTTTCAGACCTAATTACCGCTCCGACTCGGGGGAGTGAAGTGATTAGATGAGTAAAGACTCCCAGCGGATGCTTTTGGGGGAGTTGAGGGTGTGGGGGTGTGGGGGTGTGTGTGTGTGTGTGTGTGTGTGTGTGTGGGGGGGGGGGCGGGGGGGGCGCAGACGTCGAGAGGCGCTCGCACGTTCAATTCCGGAGGTGTTTGCGCTCGGGCTCCCGGCTCGGCAGCACTTAGACAGATATTTCTCTTCGGGGTGACATTTATTTTTCCCGCAGTGCAAAGCTTCGTAATCAGGCTTTTCCGCCTTTCTTTGTCAATCATAGTAGACAATTATCATTGGGAAGAAGGGAGGGGAAAGAAAGAAAGAAGTGACAGTCAATCAAGAGCCGTGCTGTAATGCTCACGGTCGGCACACAAAAAGTCCAGAAGGGGGTGGGCGGTGGCGGTAGCCCGCGGCGGCCCAAGCTGGATGGGCGACAGGACGGCAAACGGTAGAGCGGTCGCGCGACAGAGCGACGTGCATTTCAAGCGCCCGCAGCTGGGTGTCGACGCACTCGCTCCGCTCCGCAAACATTTCAGAAATGGACGCGCTGGTGTTGTGCGTGCGTGTGTGTGTGTGAGGCAAGAAATTGCAACAACACAGCACGAGTCGAGCGGCAACAAGAGGAGAGTCGTAGTTTAAGATAATTTTCCTGCCTTCAACGGCAGATGGTCACATCAGGCAAACACTTTCTCCTCCCATTGGGGAGTCATCCAACTGCCCTTGATGTCGCTTGGTCCATTTCAGGCTCTTATTCAGTTTACAATGTCTCGGCGATTCCTTTCTTCCTTCCTTCTTTTTTGCACTCAGTAGATAATGGCGCTTGAATAAAGGGCTCTTCAGAGACAGCTAGGCTAAAAAAAAAAAAAAAAAAAAGCCTCACATGTGCTAAGAACATGATGACCGGTAGGATGATTCCCTGAAAGGTAAAATTTGGAAAGAAGAGATTCCCGGTATTCGCTCCCTTTCTGTGCCTCGCATCAGTGAGATCAGTACGGTGTAACGTATTTTTAAGGTGACGGGTTCCGCGGCATCAAGAATGACTAAACTAGAGTGTCACATGCCTGTCAGTCTTGCCTGCTGGGTTCTGTGTGCCCGCGGCTGGTGCACAGCTGAGGCACGTTTCAACTGATTCACACACCTGTTTTCTCTTTGCCATCAATGCAGCATATAAGCCCTGGTCCCACACACACTCATTGGCAGATTGTCCGCTAACCCTGTTATGGCCTTACAGCGGGCCCCTGCCCGCCCGACCCGCGTCCTGTCCTGGTAACCCGACCTCGTAACCCGACCTCGCTACTGTTTCCCACCACGAGCCTGTTTCTCCTGCCCTGCTCCTGCCGACCTGGAAAGCCCTGGAAACAAACCCTCGATCTCCGCCACGGACATCCGACCCGCCTTTCGTCCCCGACCAGCCTGCTCTGCCGCCGTCCCGGAGGATCGACCCGCCTTCCGTCCCTGACCACGAGCATTAGCCTACGGTTGCTAACTGTCATAAATAAATCCTTTCCTTCCCCATCTGGTGTTTCATTTGGATCCTTACGTGACGTAGAGACCAAACAATGAACTCTCAATGCCCTGCGGTTTCATCTGCTTCCTGCATTTGTTTCACCTTACATGTATGTGGACTGTGACCTATATTTTGAGTCAGACCAGAATTTGCTTTGTCGGTCAGCGTCGGAGATTGTGTATTTCGACGACCCCAATGAACCAAACTTTGCAAGCAAACAAACCAGGTGGTTTTTGACAGAATGTGCTTTAAGTATTCCTGCAAAAATAAAATCTCACGAGACAGCCAAAGATGTGTGATGATAACTTTACCCTACAATCCAGAAGAGGTATGCTAAAACGAAATTACCTCGAATCAAGAACAATTAGAACGCGTCAATAACATTTTCAAACGCCAATAATCCGATTCAGATTTGTTTCAACACATTTCCTCCAGTTTTCAAGTGCAGCTGTCAGTAGGGCGAGGCTAGCACAGGTCAACCATTCCTGTTGGCCCGCCAAGAACAACAATTGTACCCACACCACAGGCAAATAAATTATAATGCCAGACTGTCCATTAAAGCATTGTTCTGTATTGATATCAGGCTTAACATTTCCATTTGTTGCCATTCCCAAAGAAGGCAAAAGGTAATGCCCACGTTATTTTAACAGCACTTTTTTTTTTTTTATCCTTTCATTAATTTTTTTGATATTCCTTAATAAATTAATTACAAATGTCTCCACCAAATTATTCCACACCGCCTTAGAGTAGAAAAGAAAACCCAGACATTTCAGAATATAAACAAACAAAATTACAATATTTTACATCTCCCAGCAATACCCTTCAGCAGAGCTTAAGAGAAACAAATGGAATATTTTCCAGACCCCAACATCAAGCTGCTCAATAATCTGTAGAAAAAACAAGAACTTTCCCTCTGTTTGAAAACGTTTTACCGTTGGCTGAATAATACCGAACACACACACACACACACACACACACACACAGCTGTTATTGTAAATTCAAAAGTAGTTTTTTTGTTCATTATTATTTGTTTTAAGATTTTTTTTAATTTGGTCAAAAAATACATTGGACCCGACTTTAACAAGAGATAAGTTGACAAAAGTAATAAACACGCCGTGCTTCCAAAAGGGTGCATTTGTGCAAATAAGAAGTGTTGTCCTATTACTACTGGCAGTGAAGACAACTGATTGATGAGTTTGGAATAAAGGGGGAAAAATGCTGTCTTTATTTTTTCTTTTGCTTTGGTTTGTTTATAAACTGATTCACTTTTCAAGATGTTTATGGGGCCAGTTCCCACAGTGAAATGTGAGGCTTATACTGTACCATGAATACTTGAAACATTCTGGTTGGTATGTTGCAAATATTGTCAGGAATGGCATTTTTGACAACACAGTGTCTAAATGGAGCATGCACCAAAATGCACATTAAAGAAATCTCCCTCACTTAACATAATTTGCCTGAGAGCAGCGAGTCGGTGTTACAGCAGAATCTACATGGCAGCAGAGGTTGCCCTCGATGTTCCGAGTGTCCTTCATTTCAATGGACAGTGATGTAAATCCACTCATCACAGTCTATGTCCTGGTTGATAAAAGGATTGTGTTTTTCATTTTGTCTAAAAGTGCAACAAAAGCAGAACAATTTCATACATGAGTTCCTGAGGCTGTGGCATGAAAGAGAAAGACTGCAACTCGGATTGTATATCATAAATAAATGATTGTCTTTAGTTGGACAGAGTACAATAAAACCCAGGCTGGCACGTATCCAACAGGCATTTTATTTTATTTTATTTTATTAAAAAAAACAAAAAACGTTGTAAGCAGCACGGAGAGCAATATCTTACTTTGAAAGAACTGAAAGAAGACTGAATCCAATCCAAATCTAAACAAAATATGTGAAAATATTTATTCACATCCAGTCATACCCATCCGGCACAGGTCAGGTATCCACCCTCAAAGGAGAAAAGTTGAATAGCTGCCAAGATGATCGCTCACTTCTCATGTGAACACACATTGGGTACTGTCAAATTTTGCATTTGCCTATTTTTCTAGCTTTTATTGCTGTACAAATGTGACAAAACCCCACAACAACACTAATAATTGATTTTTCACATATCTATGGCCACCAGAAACATTGCGCTAGTCCGCTACATACTCCCACTGCACTCCTGTGCCATAATTAGCCACCTTTTGCTCCCAGCTAGGGCTTTCCAAGAAAGCACAGACAGCCAGCCAGTGATGAGGGAAAAAAAAAGAATAATCATTTACCGAAAACAATTACGTGTCTAATAGCAACTTAGTCTGAAGCAATTCAACTGAGTCGACTCACTTCAAGCTCTTGATTTCAGTTTTGGTGAAATTTTCTTCCTATTTTCCACACCAACAGGCAGGGGGGTAAATGAACAATTAAACAAAAACAAACTTCACTGGAAAGTCTTTCATCTTATCGTTAAGTGTGTCTGCACAAGGAGTCGGCCATATCAAATTCTCAGAAATGTTCTTATTATAATACTTATTATCATTGCCATTCACTTATTCACGAGTTTAATTAACTCTGTGTGACGCTAATGCATCGATGAAAGCTAAAACTTACGCAATGAAAATAATTAATATCTAAGCTCACATAGCGTTGGGAACAAGAGACGGGTTGGGTTAGTACATTTGTCCATTGATGCGCGACAAATTCTTGCAAATTAATAAATCATCATGTATCCAGGGCTGGGGTAACCAAAATCAAACTTTGTGATTTGCCACTAAAACCACAAAAACATTTTCCATAATAAATCAATTAGTCAATCAATCAACTTTTAATAATTAAGCAATACATCACATCCAAAGGCGTGTCGAACTCAACTGATCCGTCCAGGGCAAGCATGAACCGACAGAGGCCAGGAAAAACTCCCCATTGGGAAGAAACACCAAGCAGACCCCGACTCTGCAGGGTGGCTGTCTGCTTTGTCAAATAGGGGAGAAAAAGAAATCCAAAAATGAAGGGATAGAGACAGAGGGAAAGGTAGAGGTAGGGTGGCAGAAAGGCCAGAGTGAGTTGCAGTGGGACAGGAGGTCTAGGAGGACAATCAAGCCCATTGCAAATTACCAGGAACTTCAACTTAAAAGGGTCAACAACGAGCCTCTCTCCTGAGCTCTGGACAGGAGCTGCAATGTTAATGACATGGTGCAGATATCTTTTTTTTTTCTCATTCTTTCTTTCTTTCTTTCACCAATGTAAGATGACAAAAGACTCTGGGATCACAGAGGAGCTACCAGCAGTGCGGTCAATGAAGAGGAGAGTGACAGACAATCTGCTCCCTGAGGCAAACGCACACATGGACAAGCTGCGACTGAAATTGGAAAAACTGGAAAATGTTACAAATGACGGCTGATACAAAGAGAGCGGGTGTGTCTCCTGAGGAGGACAAGAGAAAAAGCCACTGAAGTGGAGCCGGGATGGAATTATTTTCGCAATGTATTACACAGTGAATCAGGTAGCGATAAACCAGAGCTCAAATATGGCACTTTTTTTTTTTGATGCTGTCATTAAAGTTGTTTAGTTCATCAGCAGAAGTGCAATGGATCTCGGGCAGTTTACTGTACATGTGGAGGACCATGGTGATATGAGCGACTACATAGCAGAAGACTTGAAAGCGTTTGGGATCTGAGAGACGAGCCTCAAGAGTTTCGTGAGAGCAAAGACATCCAAGAGCGCCCAGATGCAGACTGGCAGGCTAATCTTGCATTTTCTCCTGCCGTGATTGCGCGAATGAATGAAGTAAATACCGAAATGGCGGGGCAGGTCACGATTTTCGAAGGCTGGTGGAGACTTTCATGAGTCAACGGACGACATTCTCACGCACATGCACTGAAGAGATGCAACACCACCCACTGGTCTCCACTTATCCATGTCCGAGGGCACCACATGGAGAGTTATCAAGACGCTGTAAGGATTTTTCAAGAGCTGAATGCACCAGATTGCTTCTCCCTCGGCTTGCTGCGTGAATAATGCGGCTGGTGATGGTCAGTTTGAACTCAACGACCTGCAGTCTGACGCTGGCAGAGCCCTTTTCAGTCATGTTGCGGCTCACTTCTTATTCTTCAAAAAGAACTTTTCGGATTCCAGCAGAAGTTGCTTGTCTTTGGACCCAAACAGTGTGAACAAACATCCTCTGGGAAACTCAGACAGAGATCCTTTCTCAGTGACGATCACTCATCAGCAGTCCGTCGCTTATCCATCTCAACGTTCAGCATGTCACCAGTGTACTTATTGCTATGCTTGACTGGATTGCTTTGAATGGAAAAGACCTTTAAATGCGAAGCAAAGATAATTTTACTCAGAAAAACAAATCTTAAATGACACTTTATTAGGCAAAGTGTTCAACGGCTCGTTACTGCAAAGATGAACATGTAATTGTATTGAAGAGGACTTGCTGGAGTTCAAACAGGATTGTGGGAGGAAAGGGATTCCAGTGACGCTGGAATAGTTGTTGGTTCCTGATCTAAGTGTTTCACAAACTGCTGCTATTCAACCGTCTCAGAGATGTTTCCTAAAAGACTAAACATCTAGTGTGTGGCAGTTGTGTGTACAGAAATGTCATGCAGTCAGAGGTCAGAATGGGCAGACCGGTTGGAGATCACAGAAAGGCAAAGTAACTCAAATAAACACTGGTTACATCCATGCAGAACACCGCCTCAAATGCCAACATATTTCTTTTTCACCCTTTCTACCAGAATTTCAACAGTTGCCTGCTGTTGAGCTTTTTTCCTCATGAATTATCTTTTACATTCTTTGACCCTATGATCTCGCAAACGGAACTCAACCAAAAACTTTCAGAAAGAAAAAAAAAAGAAAATGGGGGAGAACGAGATTACTGGACTGGACTCACGCTGAACCGTGAATAACAAGCTTTCAGCACAGCGACGTCTCCAGGTAGGAGCATTCCATTTAGCTGAGATCATGCCCTCCATGATCTAAGTGCTGTAGCTGAACCCTCAACAGTTGTGCGCTTCCTGGAAATTCCTCACAAATTTAGTACCATTATGACCGCACTCTCTGATCTACCCATCTTCTTTCAACAGTCATGTACTAGAGGGTGCTGAAAGCCTTAACCAGAGGACCAACAAAAACCTTTTGCAAACAGATCAGGTCATTCGCCTTTAAGCTGCCTTCAGTTCTTCTTCGTATATTTGCAAAACGCTGCATGGTTTTGTAAATCATCCCAGGGGGGCAAGTCGCACCACACAGAGCTTCATCAGAACTTCATACCTCCAGCCAAGCGAGACGCGAGAGACGGAAACTCACCTTTCATACGCCTCCGACCTCTGCAGCCGGCTAATTGCCAGATCAACTCCCACCTGCTAATACGCCTTGGTTGCTTTCAAACAGAACAGCGAAGCGGCTAAAAGGGAGATAAAAGCTGGCCTCTGTGCGGAAGGGGACTACAGAGAGACGACCATTCAAATTCAGGGACAATTTAAAGTTCTCATTTCGCCTCACATCAACCCATGTATCCAGAGGGAACCGAGGCAGACACGGGGAGAAACATGCAAAGTCCACCCAGAAAAGACCCAGGAGGACCATCGGAATTGAGTCCTTGTCCTTGTTTCTGTGAGGAACCTGCAGTCTCTAACAGAGTACTGGCACATTTTGCCCCCTTTTATCAAGCCACGTTGGTGGGAACATCAATCGGGCACGCTCACATCAGCTCATCCACCCGCTGAGCATCAACGGTGGGACTGAGTTGCTCAGAACTGAACTTTTATCGCTGGATTTAATGTGCTTGCCAGAGGTGCCTCGCCGTTGTGCCACTTTGACATCAACTCAGTGAATGCACCAGAAATACCGCTGGGCCCATCAACACAAAAGCATGCTGCATTGCCAAGCATTGTTGGAACCTACACAAGCTCTGGCAAAATTCTAGTGAACTCTCCCACGGGGGGCTTGCCGTCGACGCTCTGAATCTGAGGAAACTGTCAAGTGGACAAAAAGGGTAGGGAGCATTTTGCAAATGAATCATGATTACAAACCAGAGAAGGGAAGAAAAAAAATGGCAAATGATCAATTTTGAGCAAAATTTTCAAAAAAAATAAATAAATAAAATTGACTGGAAATGTTTGAGGTGCTTCACTTGGTTTCTATGAACCTCCAAACGGGAGAAGGTAATACATCACATGGAAACACACCGTTAAAAAGACAGAAACTTAATGCAACCGTATATGAAGACCTCCAAGCAAAAATGGAAGCTCTTCCAAGTGTCCTGCTTGAAATGCAGTAAAAGCAGCGGCGGCACCACAGCAGCCGAGTGTTGTTGGCTGCCGTGTTATTGTTGCAACTGGAAGATGTTGGCCAACTCATTGGCTTGAGATTTCTCCCAAATGGGTGATGAAAACCACCCTGATCAGCATTAATATTTTCCATTCAATTCTCCAAATGGTAATAAAGAGCACCACAGGATTTACAGGTAAACAAACGGCGGTTCCAACCTCTATGGTTCCAACCTGGACTTTTTCTGTAGATTTTGGGTAGTCTGTTGTTGAGATGTGTACCTTTTTATTTTCTTACTTTTTGGACAGCACATATTTCAGATTCAGCTTTTAGCTCAACAATCAGTTTTTTCCTTTTATTCTACTCAATACAATAATCACAAAAAGAACAAAGAGACAAACTGCACTTTAATCATGGAATACTTCAATCTTTTCTCAGTCTTGCCTTTTTTCCTCTTTGTGAATTTGCTTTGCTCATGCATTTGTGATTGCACGTTGTGCCTAATCAAAACTTGTGGCGATATTTATTGAAGGCTCTTGAGCTGGTGAAAGAATCATTTTCCAAAAGAAATTAAAACCTTAAAAACAATACTTCAACATGCCGACTCTTTGAAGTGCAAAGGAGGAAAAACTATTTTATATGTATTAAAGGGATTACGGCTTACAAACGCCAAGGAATAATGCAAACACATTCAAAGATTTTAATAATTATGTAATAAAGAGATAAAAGCCTGTGTTGTGTGTTCCACATGTGCATGACAAAGTGAAATATGACAACCATAAACGGCTTCAAGCTGTTGCTTTGAAGAAGAGCCAACAGTGGTAACGTGCCAAAAAAAAAAAAATGGTTGAATGGTTTGTAACGTAAATTACCTCAAGCGGCAGAAAAATTACAGAATTTTAATACTGATTGACAAGATCATGAAAAGGAAACTATGCAAGTCGGTCGATGCTTCACTGTTTTCGTCTATAGAGCTCCCCCTAGAGTTTCATAGCGGATGTCAACGTGGTAAAACATTTACATCCCCCAGAAGATACACAGGGAATAGTTAGTAGTGAGAGTAATGACAAATTAGTAGGTATGATTTTGTGTTGTCTCTCAATGACGATATACGATACTGATAAAGTATGTATATGCAACCAGTATATTAATTCCATCCCAGTCAAACTATAATATTTTCTTTTCAGTTCATAACCAAAAGAGTCTTAGACCGGCCAAAGCATATGTCATTTTACTTTTTCTTTTTTTACATTTTTCACAAATCCTAATAAATAACCATGTACCGAGAGCCTTGATGCAGCTGGACGTTGTGATGTGCCTGCGGCCCTATTTACCAGTTGGATGTTAAGGACTTACAACTTGCAGTCTATAGCTGCATTTCCATTACAGTTTTTTTGCAAAATAAAAGTGACATTTCTCGACCCCGTACGTCACGTCTGCTGACGTGTAAATGCGGAAAAACTGTTTCCATGACACTTTTGCAATATATGCCTCTATATGGATACGTCTGAAAAACCACTAAATGAGAGTGTCCAATCTTTTAGCCATATTTGAGAGGTTTGTCAAAGTTTAGCTGTTTCCATGACCAGTTTTTTATTGCAATATTTAGGTTTTGCGCAATTCGAGGAGTAATGGAAGAGTCATTCGCTCAGCATTGTCTAATTTTAAACAATACAGAAAGCAGAGACAAATATTAATAGTACTAAGTACTCTCTCTTTGTAATATATTGCGAAGGCTATTTCTGCTGGTGGATTCGGGGGGAAAAAGACCTCGAGAGCCTGAAAAAGTGCTTTGACGATACTTCCTGCTCTCAATCAAGTAGTCCAGGAATATACCCTTGATGGATTTTGTGCTGCGAAACCTTTTTTTTTCCCCCTGCGTTATCTGCTCCTGTTTGAGCATTCCAGACACACTCAGGCTCAAAGTTAAAAAGACAGCAAGGTTTTTTCCCTCCATTAATAACAAAATTGTCAGCATTTTCATAATCTTTAGACATTTTAAAAGTGCAAGTAAATTAAAGGCTATTTAATGATTTTTTCCCACTGCAAGAGGACCGATTACTCAGTCATGTTTGTGGTGGTTGGCCGAATCGGGTAGTGAGGTCTTTGTGACGCTATCATCTCCACTGTGGTGCCTGGCATCTGTAAAAAAAAAAATGCCCCGAACTGCCTCACCAACATCCCATAATTCCACTGTGGTACCGTTTCAACTTTTTGATTAAAATCTGAAACACTCCCTCTGTATCGCCACTCTGTGTGTTGGGTATACTCAAAACCTTGAAAGGGGCAACAAGCACAGCAGAGCACGGCGTGTGTACCAAGGACAAAGAGGTTTCAGAGGTCCACCTCCTCCATAGTCTGGGAGACGGAGCAACAAACACCCACTGACAAGCAAGGGACATGTTGAGCGATGATCAGCTAAAATGAAATTAAAATAATATAAATCCACAGGGTCGCCTTCTGTTACCAGAACCCTGTGACCACGTTGTGTCTCAAGAGGACCACGATCAGTCACGGACCTGCCGTCAGCACAGAATTCTCATACCATGCTATTTATTACTAAGTGTTCTTTGTCCAAAGTCAATGAAAATAAAGCAAACTAAAACCACTTAGGCATTCTTAACAGGATTCTGTGTCAGATGCAGGTCCATCACCGTTAGTGGTCCCCAAGGAAACATGCCATGGTGACACAGTCCCAGTCACTGAAGTTGACCCTCATGATTTAGGGTCGTATTCAGCATAGTCCTTCCTACCAGCATGAAATGTTAGCATGTCCAACTCGCTATCCAATCATTTACAACTTCACTTGGAGCTGGACCATTTACCCCAGTGGAAATAACACCGGAGCTTCACACACCAATTCTTTGTGACATTTGCCCTTTAAACTGTCCGGTCCAAACTTGTCTGTAAATTTCTTCTCGTGTTTATTTTGTAAACTCCTGTTGGGGCTGCGCAGTTTTGACCTGCATTTTCACCAGAATATTTCACATTATAATGATGTCATTTGTTACACTTCAAGGGTGCAAATGCTTTCAAGGTACCAATGTCCCCTTATACTGTTGGGAAGACTGCTGTATTAAAAAAAGATACCTTTGCTGAATGCAGTCGTATCTAAATAAAGAAAAGCACACATAATGACTCTTTCATTATGTGTAATATGAAAAGTGTTCTTCCCCTCTTATAATCCCATTACTAAAATCAAAGTGATCAAATGTTTCTCTTTCATGCGCTTTTGAACATCACAGGAAGCTGATGTGACAGCGCATGTAAACATTTACCCGGGATAATGGCGGGGAATAAGTGATGACACCCTGCCATTTTTAGCCCCGTATAATAGCTAAACAGCTTTTCCTGCTTGGCACCGAGCAAATGTTTGTGTATTTACATGGCTTTGGGACAAGAAATGAACACACTGGCACGACAACCTCCGGCAAACATGACTGGAGATGTGCCCAAATGAATGCAATCAGAGACAAAGTGTGATAAATGCGCCGTCAATAGATAGCGTGGCGCCACATCAACCCCCCCACCCCTCACCCCCACCCCCCGCACCTCGCCACCCCCACAACCCAACAGCGCCAACAGAAATCTTGGAGGCCCTCGCAAGGCAGCATGGCACATCGAGTGACGAGTGCATGGAATTCTGCTTCTGTCACTGCACAACTGCGATAAACACACAACATTGCTTGCTTTACTGAGTCGCTCTTTGGCCACGTATCCGTTATTTGCACACACTTAGGAAAAAAAAATAAATAAAAAATCACTAACTTTAAAAACCCACACTAAAAATGCTCCTGACCTTCACTGTGCAACGCGTGGTTGGCTCCAAAATTGCTTTTTTAAAGAATAAGTGCAGATGGAAGACTCCTAAATTGTCCGTGGGATAGTCAGTCATCTTTCTTGAATGGGCCCTGATGGCAGAAAATAACATATCGGCCCCTCGAGTGCCGCGAGGTTCTATTAATTTTCGTACAAAATCAAACCCACTTAAGGCTGCATAATGTCACATTTGCAGCGCCGGCTCGAAAATCTCAGGGAGATGAATAGGTCAGTTCTGAGTTTAACTTCTTCACATCTTGTCCTCTGTTCCTCATCGCGCCTCATACTTTGTTACGTCAAATGATCCACAAAGTCATTTACGCTGCAGTGCCCCCCCGCCCCCATCCTCCACTCCTCCTCCTGCCGGGGGAGTAGATTATTTCACTTCTCAGATGTGATTGTTATGTTTGACCAGCTTGACATGCTGGGCAGATGATTGTCTAAATTTCCTTGGGTTGGACCTGCTGTTTCAGAGACGAAAAGAAAAAACAGCAAAGGACCGTAAAGGGAATCCTAATGAGGTAATAATACATTATGCAGCCTGCTTGCGTGTGGATTGTGACTGCTCTGGATAAAATAGAGAGAAGGGCAAAATCATAGCGGCAGAAATTTAATGTTGGGCTTCACTTTGGGAGTGACCGCGATGGACAGGATCAAGACATCAGAGGGTGATTGGACGTTTTGGAAATGCTGTAAAGCCAGAGAGGCCAGACTCAGATGGTTTGGACAAGTACAGAGGACGGAGGCCGAGTAAATTGGTGGAAAAATGCTGCTACGTTGGTCTATTGGAGTTCTATTGGAAGATCAAAGAGGAAATTCTATGGATGTAGGGAAAGAGGAACATGATTGGCTATGGCTCCACAAGAAGGGAGCAGCCAAGAGAAGAAAAAGGAAGTAATGTATGTAGCGGCACAACTCTATCCAAAATAGACGCAACATCGCATCAGTACTTCATCAGCTCACCGAAATGAGGGGGGAAAAAAAAATAACCTCAGTTTCTGTTTGCTTGAATTATTTGATGTTGCGTCACAACCAGATGTGAATTCATGAATCACAGTGGGAGCTTGTTAATCTCAGGACTCAAGCTGTCCGGTGGAGACACCTTTAGCCGCACCACAAAAACACAGCCGGCGGACGGTGACGCTGGAGTATGTTGCAGACGCCAGCGCAGCTGTTCCAGGACACACGTGCACGCGGTGGAATCCCGACCTCACCCGAGATTCCAATCAATGTGTACGCATCCCAGACTGACTCTTGGGATTAGTGGTGGGCGTATCGATTCAATAATATCAATAACGTTGATGCTAATGTTGTCACTTCACCATTGGTGCTTTGTCTCTAGATGTTGTATTTCCATGTAATGATGACTGTATTTGAACTCATGCAGGGTTGCCCGTCGCCCATTTAAAGAATACATATGTTTCGTTTGTTTTGGCCCCCAAAAAATCATCCAAATTTAGCAATTTGTAAATACACCCATCTTAATGGAAAAGTTCCGCCAGAGTGGGCAATAGTGTTTACATTCTGTACTTAATTTAAAGTATCGATACTAAAAAAACAAAACTCTGGTAAAAATAACCGTTCTGATTAAACTCTTTTACTCAAGTACAAGTAAGAGAATAGAGGTTCTAAAAGGTACTTAAGTAAAAGTAAAACTCCCTCTAAAATATGACCTGGCTTTTATATTTCACTACAAAACAGCAGAGTTCAAATCGCTCCACTTCAAACAAGAACAAGCATGTTTTTCCAATGTAAGAAGTAGAAAGTACAGATATTGGGCACTCTTACTTGAAAAATCTACTTAAGTACAGTAACTATTTATATTTCATTACTTTCTACCTCTGATATTGGCGATACCGGCCGTCTATTTACCTGTTATCAAATCGATACCACATTTTTGCCAATCTCACACCACTACCTGGGATGCAGACACACGACACCTTCCAACCCACCCCCCGCTGGCCCCCCTCCCCCTCGATAGGCAGCATCATTGTTTTTACCTTGATTGCCTTGTTTTTATCATTTCGGGAAAGCGAATGAAATGTGATCTGTGAGGAGACATGGTGTCTGTCTTTATCAACGCCGCTGCTGTTTGGCAGACAATGTCCCGATGAACCTAATTAAGTGATGCATCTCCCTCATTCGTGTGAGATCCAGCTGTTTGAAGCACAAGCGGCGACAATTATTTCAATGGGAATTTTATCACCTCCTTCGCAGCTTGCCGCAAACAGACAAAAAAAAAAAAAAAAATCACACTTGCTGGTTTTGGTTTAATTCCGTTGCACGTTCATGACGGAGACTGTGATTACCGCGAGAGTCTTATGTGAGTAAACTGACTGAATCGGCAAAACACTGGGCCGAGTATATGGGCTGTTATTCATAAAAGTCCTGATCTGAAGTGACATTTTTATTAATCTGTGCAGATTCGGAAGGCAATTCCAGCCTCAAAGGTTACTGCCAAACACGATTTAAAGTGCGGGCCCACTAAATTATTTCACTCCATCACTTCTCTTTATGAGTTTTCCCTTCCTACTGTAGCTGCAGAAGCGCTGTCTGACGCTTTAATCGCTCCAGTCAGCAGGGGGAAAGCCAGCGAAGCATGCCGCACTCCGACTCGCGCCGGGAATTATATGTAAATCTCGTGACATATTACCTCTCGTCTCACCTTCACAATGCCGAGCGCCAGTTCTGAAATCCAAAATGCGGCGGGATTAAACATTTGTCATTTGTCACAGGGCAGATTGGGGCGTTGGCGGTCCTTCAGAGTCGGCCCCGGATGCATTTCTGACTTGAAATGCTTGTTGTGCGAGGCAGCGAGGCTCAGCGGCTTGACTGATAATGTGCACGTCAGAGGCCCACAGGACCGCGGAGCAGGTGAGTGAAAGAGCGCGGCGTGTCGGGCGAGCCACCTGCGCACTGTTTATGTTAATCTCGCCGCTGCCAGTGGAGGGGTTGTGAGTTATTAACACCTCATGCGGTGAGGGCGCGCTGATTAACGACCGGAGGAGTGGGGAGGATAACGGCTACGACCAGACAGAGGGGACGTGACCAGGACTTGATCGGCCACCATAGAGACGTTCTGTTAGGGACTTGTAATTATTGCTGTAACATTTTTTCGCAGTCGAGTTTTTCCGAAGTAAGACTGTAGCCCCCTATTGGTCTTCCTGTGAACTGCAGCTTTTCTATCTATCTCAGTGTTTTTCAACCTTTTTTTGAGCCACGGCACATTTTTTACATTGAAAAAACCCCATGGCCCACCACCAACCAAAGCCTAATGGTTAGCCTCACGATGGCAATATAGTCTCTAAATTTGTTCAATTATTGGTACTCACTCAGCGTGAAACCTGGGCCTGCTGAGATTCACCCAAAGCTGTTATCCTCGGAAGAATGAATGAAAATAGGCTTTCATTGCTTTTCAGAGCACAGTCACTTGACAATTTCAAAAGTTTTAGATTTTTTAGACCAATTAAGTGAAATTGGATAATTTTACATGGCACACCTGACAATCTCACAGCGCACCAGTGTGCTGCGGCGCAGTGGTTGAAAAACACTGATCTATCTGACCAAATCTCTTCTATCTTGATATATGTTAGCTGAATGGAAACACGTAATAACAAGCTGACAGTTGCAGATCGAAGTCATGTGCCAAATCCCACATTGCTTATTTTATGAAAGGCCAGCTGCGCAGCTGCACAACATCTTTGAAGCAAAATGTGCACAAATAAAATAACGGGCTGGTTTGATCGTTCAAAGTTTGTTGAACCATATATCCATGACTCATGTGCGTCAGTAGCAGCGCATCTCTTATCTTGGTGCAAATCTCAAACAGCAGATACTGTAAGAGATGAAAAATAACATCAGGCCAGACCAACCACTGCATGTCTCATAGATTTGGTGCCAGAAAAACACCAAACCTGCCTGTCAACAGTGTCGGGCTTCAGAGACGTGTGGTGGTGGGTTACAATGTTGCCAATGGAAACGAAAACCCTTTCAGAAGCACACTCACACACCCACACACACACACACACACACACACACACAGGAATGTCTTGGCTGCGCAGCTCAGTGCTGGAAAGGCTTCATGTTCTTTCCACCATTTGAGTGGGTCAGCATCACCTTCATCACAAACCGACTGCAGGTAGCTGATGAAATCCTCCCCTATTCTTTTGAGTGTTTGTTGTGCTGCTGACGGTGTGGTGCTTGAAGGCGCTTGCAAGCAATTTCGTCTTCTCAGTTGGCAGAGGCTCCATGACGACTCCTTGTTTTTAGCGCATGTCCCTTCTCGCTTGGCATGCATTTGGTCCTGAATAGTGGATCAGTAAAAGATTTTTGCGGGTTTTAACGGATTTACGCCGATCACTATCCCAACACTTCAGGTGCCAGGAGATTGGCGTTAATACAGGTGTAGCACAGGTCTGACGTATGTGAGGATGACATAGTTCTCTCCTGAGAGTGTGTCAGCAAACCCTGAAGGCGTTTCAGGGCTTTTCTGTGCGCCCTCCGAGACCTACGTGTCTTACAAGGTGAGGACAGGAGGTCTGGTGTTCTTGTCAGCAGACAGGGCTTTCGCAAGTGCTCTTTCCCGCTCCAGGACCCCATCAATCATCGGCAGCCTTGATCCTCAGCGAGCGGCTGACTCAGTGACAAGCTGGTGACCTGGCAAACACAGCTGCGTCTGTGCTTCGGCAAGTTCTTTTTGTTTCCTCCAGCTATCGGGGAGGCCGTTGACAATTCTCTTAAGCAGGAAAATGGCACAGGTGACGCAGGAGTCATCCATACCACGTCCCCGAAACACATCTTGAAAAAAATCTCTGGCATTTTTATGCCAAGAGACAGATCACTCAAAGGCAAAAAAAAAAAAATCACATCTAGTTTTGTTTAAAGTTAATGCACAGGGGTAATCTCATTATGCAAACCATGATTTATGATGTGTGAACTCTAAATCGTGCCTTAGTTAAGATTGCTTTGGAAAAATCACCGGAAAATTAATGCAACAGCTGTATAGCTGCAGATTAGCGCAATCTCAGACTTTAGTATTTAAAGTGGTTGTTCAGAATTTTGCACACAGTACCTCACTTCCAAGTTAGCCACTGTGCTATTTTTAGTGGCGACTGCTTAAAGAGATTTTATCCAGTCCTCTCGTTAAGCAGAGTTTGCTGGAGGTTGCACCAGGCCAGCGCAAGTCAACGGTTTTTGCTATCCTGCCAATTAAAACAATCTTACTCACTCCACAGGACACACAAGGCAAATAAATCATCACACCAGGATACCGATGTAAGTAGTGCGTTTCCATTACAGTTTTTTTTGCAAAATAAAAGCGGTATTTCTAAAATTTCAGTTTCAAAGTACAATTTGTACGTGTTTCCATTGAATGGTGCAAAGCGCATAAGCCGTAATTCTCGTAAAATCTTGTTCTGCGAGATTTACAAGAAATAATGAAAATTACTGGGAATTCAGAAAAACCACCTCATGAGAGCGTATAAACCTTTCAGCGATATTTTAGAGATTTTTCGAGGTTTAGGCGTTTCCATTAGCAGTTTTATATTGCAATTTTTAAGTTTTGCACAATTCAAGGCATAATGGAAATGCAGCTGATGTCTGTGTTGATAGAATAATGTTTCAAATGAAACAACTCTGAAACAACATTTTGAGGGACTCGTGTCTCTGCAGCAAAATAATGGTACTTCCTGTCCTTGGTGGTAGGCAAGGGCAGCAGCGCACTGATATTGGCCAACACTACCGGCTCTTTTATTCATATTTACCATCCACTGTCATTGCTACAAGGGCAAAGCTTTTTACTAGACTGTAAACTGGATTGTCGCGAGAGCACTTGCTAGACTGTTGTTATTTGCAGGGCAGAAGAAACCGTTGACTTGCACTAGCTTAGCACCAGCAAACCCTGCTAAGCTAGAAGACTGGATGAAATTCTCTGACTGGCTAACTTCAAAATTATCCCACACATCTACGTCTGACAATTTAACAAAACCAATGGAAAGTGAGAGGAGTTTGCCGTATGAGGCATCTTGTGGTTAATAGTTTGGATACCGATACATTTGCTCCAGGTGTAGTTCTTACTCTCCACAAAGTAAGTTTTGTTGTAAGTTTTTTCTGATTATGTATCACTTTAGTCAATATATTGCACTCTCCAAAGGCCAGATGAAGTCTGTGACCAAAACATTGCATCCTCAGCTACTTGTTAAGCTGCACAGCTTTGAAGACATTAGTCCTGTTCTCAGCGGTTATAGCAGCCAGTCCTGTTGAGCTGAGCCTCCAGCAGGGCTTCGGCTATGTGTACCCCAGTGTGATCCTGGGGAAAGGATTTGCCTCACAGCATGAAGGTCGTGAGATATGACTGCACATATGACGGTCTTGTGATTCCTATATGGCTGTCTCATAGCTATCACAAGACCATCATATGTGCGTTTTATCAGGATTTTTCCATCAGTCTGATGCCATCGCCTGGGGTCTTTCTTTACATATCCTCCCTGTGTCTGTGTGGGTTCTCTCCATGTACTCTGGCTTCCTCCCACACTCCAAAGACACGCACGTGAGGTGAATTAAGAATTTTAAATTTAGCCGTAGGACTGCGTCTGAGTGCAGATGGCTGCTTGTCGTTCTATGTGGCCCTGCGATAAACTGGGAACTTGTTAAGGGTGTAACTTAGGCTCCAGCACCCCACTTGACCCCAGAGCGCAAGAGAAGCAATAACAGAAAGGGTTGGTAGAAATGGAGAGCTTACAATTGCATGCTTTTGCTGAAATTCCTGGCTTTCATAATAGAGAAGCATAAGCTTCATCATGTTTAATGTTCATACGGAGTTGGCAAAATATTATTCAGTTCACTTGAAAAACTGCCTGGTTATGTGCTAATGGCTCAATGTAATTTATTTCAGTATCAAAAGTTTGTCATTTTAACAACAAATTGACCTGTGAATGAATCATCACAGGTCAATTTGGAAAATGTATGAATTTGGATGTTGCTAGAAAAAATGTGAATTTGATCATTTGAAGTTTTTATCATACATATTTTTAACATTTCTAAAAAATGAAATTAAAAAAAATTAAAAAAAAAAAAAAAAAAAAAAGGCTTTGCAGCCCAGCCTGTCCATTTCAATTTGTTGTGTGACGGAAAATTTGTTTGTCATAATTTTCATTTTGTCAATTTAACTGCACGTGGGCCCGACTTTTTTTTTGACATCAGTAGCCTTTCTCAGCATTAGTACAGGTGGTGCTTTTAGTCCATTTGATCACAATAAAATTGCCCTTCCTCTATAAGTGATGGTCATGTTAAATGTCTCCATTTGGCTCAGTGTGTCTGAAAACTGGCAAAACACAACAGAGCATTTTTCTGAGAATTCGCTCCGCAACAGCGGTGGTTTGTCTAAAGGTCACACTTGAAAGATGAGGAAGAAAAAGATTGAAGTTGTGTTCATCACCAAACTCGTATCTTGGTGACAACAGTTTCTACCTGGTGTTTTTTTTTTTTCTTTCTTGGCGCTTGTTTGTTTGTTTGTTTGTTTGTTTGTTTGTTTGTTTGTTTTTTTCAAATCCCTTTTCCTTACCCTTTAGCATAAATGATGATCGATAAGTTCTATCACACAGGTTGAAAGTGAAAAATGAGGTTTAGAACATAAATATCAAACAGTGAATGCATTATTTTGTATCTTGGACATTTACAGAATGCAAGATCCCCTTTCCCAGTTTCAGACTGAATTATCTGAGAATCTCAACATTTTCATGTAAAAAAAAAAAGAAAGAAAAGAAAAAAAAGAGAGAAGCTATGACTGTATTCCTCCTTAATGCAACAAATGATATCGATCCTTCCCTACCTCTAACTTGTTCATTAACAATGGAGACAGTCTTGCTTTGCATCAGACTGCTGCACTATTGCCAGTCATTCCTGAGACAGAGAAATAAATAACAAACAGATAACTTAATAATTCAACAACATTTACAGGAAGGGGTTCTTTGTTTTATTTTTTTCTAAACGTACTGTGCATGTCCTTGTTGAACACAGGACTGCAATATAAAAGATTTGTTCTTCTCTGAGGACCACAGAAGGTAAGATATAAATGTGAAGAAAGAGTGGCTGCTGACTTTTTTCGCATTTTACCAGGATGTGAAAATGTGTTTCACTTAGCATACGGTCAGGTACAGCACTGGATCAGTGAGTGAATAATTCGACCTTAACCTTGAATGGAACCATGTACAAAATTACAGCTTCATCAAAACCTTTTGCATCAGACTGTTTGTATGTAACTGCTGATACTGTTAAAGTTTTAAGAGCCTGAAATAATGGCCATTTCCTGATTTGGCTATAACGTGACAAATATTATGAGGTCATATCAACAAATACCAATACATTTTAGCAGGCACAGGTATTTGCAATGAACTTGTCTGAACATGCCTCTGTCCGCCTTTCCCCCCCAAATCAGATCTGCAACCTTGAAGAAACGCTCTGAGTAACCAGCCAACCCAGGTCAAAATGTGAGCACATCATGCATTTTGACCTACATGTCTGAAAAATTTAAAGTCATTTCTGTCCTCTTGTTCACAAAGCCGGCCCAGCTGCATGTGCATGTTGCCCTACGGCCTACCCTGCCGCCTCTGTGGTGGGCTAACTTTACAGAAAATGCATGCAAAGAGCATGAAACATGCTCCAAAGTAATACTAACTTTAGCTAAAATTATAACCCTAAATCTGGAGAGTCACTCTCAGTTTGCAGAACTGTTACAATGTTGTTTCCGAGCTAAAATACGCGAGTGGTTTAATTTTATATTTGAATTGGATTTGAACACAAAACACAAAGCCTCGGTCAGGGCGGGTGAGAGGAGCGTGAACGTCAAGTCTCTTTGTTTTGAATTAAATGTTGTGCTCTGTTATGCTCTCTCGCAGGGGGAAAAAAAAAAGCGTATCGTAAATTGAAAGATACAATATAATAGTTGCATACACATCACTAGCCTATACAACCTAATTCTGCCAGGCTAGGGACTTTGCAAACCATCGATCCATCACATGCTTATGAAATTTCTCGACAGTAAAACTCCTCAATCAGTTCCGGCAGCATGAAAAAAATAGTTTCCACTACGTAGGACAGTAAACAATACATAGTTTAGGAAAAGTGAAGTGAAGTCCAGCCGCGAACAAATCATCTGCTATTACAGGAGAACTGAGCACCTACACTGACAAACTGCATCCAGGGAAAATGTGCGTCACAGTTCGATGGGTTTGTGCTTGCTGCACCAGTGAGATGGAAAAGCTTTTACAGTTTCAACCCCTGACACGTCTTCTCTGTCACTTCTTTGGACAATATGGTAATCCAAAATCTGCCTATCGAAATGTTCTAATATATTTGAAATGTCTGTGGTTATTTTGCCAAACAGCCAGAGTGAAGATTTCTCATCTGAATTATTCCTGCTCAACAGTTCTTATGTTGCTTATGCATAATAAAACAAGAGAAGAAAAACAAAGTTGTGGACGCTATTTGCTGCTATTTTTAGCTCTTCATCGAGCCTTTCAGCAACATTATCAACTCCAGCCACGGTGAGTGTCCTCTATCTTAAAAAACACTCTTGACAGAAGTACATGAAATACATGTTGATGGGCCCAGAGGGCTGTTGGTCTAAACTCCTCGGACGCCGTGCGAATACAAATGGCCAGCAGCAAAATGAAATGATAAGGGACAGATGAGTGGGACGGAGCTGCGGGTGGAACCAACTGCTTCGTCGTGGCCTGATTCACTCTGTGGTCACTCTCAGTCACAATGTTTCAGGGCTATTTCACACCCCGCCTTTACACTAACAGTCCCGGTCTGCGGTACTTTCAAGATCTGAAGACTAGGAGCCAATCCCAATTCTCATTTTTACCCCTACAACTGAGCTCTTGGCCCTTGGGACCAACTCACAGGTGGTAGGCGTTGCATTGGGAAACGCAATAAAGACTCTGTCATCAGAAGTCAACAAAGGCTTGTACATGGGCAGGTTGGGACGTTTCTTGCCAGTGATCCGCGTGTTGTTGGTGCTCTGCAGCGGACCTGACAGTCTGCACTGACATTCATTCATTCATTCATCTTCTATACCCGCTTAGTCCCGAGCTCAGGGTCACGGGGGTCTGCTGGAGCCTATCCCAGCTGTCTTAGGGCGAAGGCAGGGGACACCCTGGGCAAGTCGCCAGTTCATCGCAGGGCCACATAGAGACAAACAACCATTCACACTCACATGCACACCTACGGACAATTTAGAGTGTTCAACTGACCTCACATGCATGTTTTTGGAGTGTGGGAGGAAGCCGGAGAACCCACACAGACACAGGGAGAACATGAAAACTCCACACAGAAAGGTCCCAGGCCCGGAATCGAACCCACGACCTTCTTGCTGTGAGGCGGCAGCGCTAACCACTGCGCCACCATGTCGCCGTCTGCACTGCACATTTAATAAACTGCTCAACACGATCAAACACGGGGAGAGTGGTATGAAAATACAACATATATGGAACTGTGACAAGCAGAGCAAAAATAATGATGTGAGGTTACAGTATGTTACCGTACATCTAAATACGATTGAAAGCTACTGACAAATCAGAGAAAACTAGCAATTCTTTAAGGTGGCTTTTATGAGAAAGAGGACCATTGACAATCAGCATAATATTAAACTAAGACAACACAATGTTTTCGTCATTTTGAAGTACTCATGAACAGAGAAAATACTGAAAATGTGTGCTTTTCTTTCAACACTTGAGACGATTGAGCTGCCATCGTGTCTGGGTAATATCTCCAACCCCTCCGTTTGAAGCATAGTCCTGAAAAATCTAAGTTTGAAGGGCTACTCAGCAATCACACTGCACCCTACTCCTCCCAAGGACACCCATCGCCCCTTATGAAAAACGCACCAAACGGAGGGATAGTAGTCAAGGGTGAATTTGGACTGGACCAAAGACACATTTTGGCAAACAGAAACAGAAAGCCAGAAAGCACAAAAACAGAGAGGTAGGGCTGAAGGGGCTGATTTGGGATTGGTCAAAGGAGTGATTACCTAAAAGCCCTCATGGTACTGCGGCGACCTCGTATTCCCTTCGTGGCCTTCTGCCGTAACCGCTGGCTCAGACAAGCGCGAGCCCGACGAGGCCTCGAGGCGGGGCTTTCATGTGCAAAGTCGGGACCTTGCCAGATAGTTACACCGGCAGCTCCAGCCGAGAGTCGGCTCCTTTTGATAAGGTGTCATAGATTACAGTGCGCGTGGGAGGAGCGCCTGCATCGGCGGATAGAGGACGGACGATCTGATAAATGTTAAGCGGCAGATGGTTCAGCTGGGTTCACAAACTCTAAAGCGGAGTTGTTTCGGGGTTTTGATGTTGGCAGGCTCATCCCCGCTTAGGAATAAAAACAATCCGGGCACACAACTGACAACAGTGCATCACACTTGAACCCTCAGCGATAGTTTCGACAGACGGAACCGAGTGAAGCGTTTACTGTATCAGTCATCGGTGTTACACACTGCTATCCATCTGCGCGCTGTGTTGCTCTGGCCCCGGGACTTTCTATCACACCACCGTCTCAGGACGATGAAATGAGCTACTGGTGTTTCAGTTAAAAAAAAAAAAAAAAAAGAGAGTGAGAGAGAGAAAGAAAAAAACGCTCACTTAACTCCTCCATCATTTCAGTGTGACCAAATTGCCAAACACTGTTTTGACAGAATGAGGCTGGAGTGTTGCCTACAGCATCATCGAGCAAAGTCAAAGAGGCAGAGCGAGAGATTGTTTTTTTTTTTTCTTTTTTTTTTTTTTTTCTTAATTTGCAGAGAGGTTTTTGCTTGACAATGAAGCCTGGACTTATATCCCCGACTTCTTTTCATTGTCTCGCTGAAGCGGCAACGTTAAAGAGAGGTCAGGAAGGCTGTGGCTGCTGCGCCTCCACTAGATCCCAGCGCAGAAGGCAGCTCACAATGACAAAAGGATTTTCAAAAACATGCTTTATTAGAAAGCCTTCAGATTTATGATCAAGACGAGCATCCAACGGGCTGAAATCCAGCGGGCGGCCATGTAAAGTGGCATCGGGCCCATCTGGGTGAATCTGACCTGTTTGCACAAAAAAGAAAAAGCAGAGAAAACCCACAAATCCCTCTACTTGTACCAAATGTTCTCACACTGACTGACCGGGGAAGACTTGAACGTGCACTTTTTCGTAAAACGTTTCGTAAAACGTTTCGTAATTCGTTGTGAATCCAGTTTACGCTTGCGGTACTGTTAGCCTCACTCCTGTTTTTCCACATATCACTTTTGAAGGCTCTTGTCCGAGTCAAACTGGCTAAATAGGCAACTGCCAACTGATTTGAGAACTTTCCTTATTTCCATGACAAAATGTCCAATTATGGGGGCTGTTGACAGGCAGATAGTTAAGATGTCCCATCCCTTTTTTAATGGCTAAGTTTCTTGACAACATGGAGCAGTTCAGCGCTCACCACAGGAGAACATGATTACAAATAATAATGTTTGGGAAACATTAGCTGATTTTGCTGCATTCCCACGTGGTTTTGATTATTGGTGCACTGTCCCAGTGCTGGAAATTTAAAACTGGAGGAGTTGAAGCCATTAAAAACATTTGTTTTTAAAAGAGAAATATCACCAGGCACATGCATTTTTGAATAAATAACATTCATCACAAAGGGCACTGAAACATTTATGTATATACTGCATGAACATGAAAAATGAAGCTGTCTTTGTCAGCCAGCGTGTTCTGTTTTGTTTTGTTTTTGTTTTATTTAATAAAAAATGATTGAACTGCATGAACTTGATGATGGTAAACTTATTATGGCACATGCATCTGACAGTATTTCTGCAGAAACATTACACTGCTCCCCCACCAGGGACTTGGACTGAAGCACCGAGATTTGTCTTGAAACTTCCTCGGAGTCGTTGCACACGCTGAACCGCATCAGCTGCACTTTGCACCGCTGATGAAGTGTCTGATTATGCATCGCGCGAGAGATGCACTCACAACCTAATTTGTGTAAAGTCCATTAAGTGAACATTGCATAATCTTGCAGCTGCAGCACAGTGATAAATAAATGATTCTGACTCCGTGGCCACCGCTGTATTGATGTTTAACTGAGCCAAAGTTTTTTCCAAAGAAAAAAAATTAAAAATGCCCTTTAAAATGGAAAAAAAAAAAATCACATGAATAATCCTGGTCAACGTTGGTTGAAGCCAGATGCAGTGCACTTGGCAAGCTTAACTGAATTTGCTCTCTGTGCTCCCGAGAATTAATGAATATTGGATTTCACGTTTACTGACTGACTATTATTAGATGTCCTTAAGAAGGTTGCTTTAGAATCCCTGAAAGCCAACCGCTGAGACTGATACTAATGTATGAATGAGAGCATTCATACATTAGTATGAATCTTAAATGTGTCGTGTGAAAATTAAATAGAGTTAAACCAAACAAGGCAGTTCAATCTCAGGCTTTGGTAACTTTGAGAAGGAGAGATGTCTGGAAGAGAGACGCCAGGTTGTGGTGCATTTGTGTTTCAGTTATGGGTTGCAGCAACATCCAGCTTGAATTTTTTTGCGTCAAACATCGTTATATCAGCGTTACATCAAAAAGTAACGCTAAACTTTCAATTGGTTATTAAACACAAACGCATTGAATCCTTAATGTACAAAGTAATGCCAACTTCAGTATTCAAGTCACATGATGAAGGAAGGGGATGCAACTTCCAATTTCCAGGTTCCAGTGTTACTGAAATTAAGACTGTTGTAGGCAACCTTCAGAAAACCACTGCTGGTTAACTGCAAGTTCCCTGTCACAGCTGGAAAAAAAATTGTTTTAAGACGCCGCCGTTGTGACTTACACCCCTCTCTTTTACACCTTTATATATCAAAGAAACAGCTCAGTGGATCTATAAAATAAAATAAAAACTTTTCTTTTCAACTTTAGTTTTTAACTCAAATTGTATTTTTGTATTTCATTATATTTGATAATTATCATTCATTTCCAATCTGTGCTGCATTTTATCGTTTTAAACCTAAAAATTTTATGTTAATTTAAAAGGTGAGGATTGGCCCCGCACCCGTTGTAAGTGTGGCATTAAAACTGGGAGAATAATGTGTATTGTCAGTGTTTTAAAAGTCTGACAGCCCATCCGTAAGCCTGATATTTCAACCTGTTGTGGCAGAGTTAGACTGAGGAATATATTTGCGAGAATCAAAGCAATTTTCTCACCTTTGTCCATGTTTTAACTATTCCCCCTTTCTCTGTTGTGAAGTGCAAGGCTACAATCATTGTGTGAGAGGTGCTGTATAAAATAGCATTTATGATTATTATTTGTCAAAAGGGCAGCAATTGGGGAATAAATTAGCAATATTGCTGAGCGTCTTTGACATTCAGCTGATATGTTGTGAATTAGTTTCGTGGCAGTAACCCAGTGTGCTGTAGCAGTTGTTTTGATTATATATTTAGTTTAATGCATTATAGCTGTGTGAGTTAGTATATTAGCAAATATTGTATGTATGTGTTAGAAGTATTAGAGTTAGTTAAATGTTTAAATGTAATGTTTAACTGATTAAGCCTCAGGAACAGTGACCTGGGGTGATCTCAAGAACAGTCACCTGGGGTGATCAAAGTGGGGGTGAACACAGAAACTGTATTTGCGACCCCCATAAAGTTTATGACCCTTGCAGGCACGGGAATACAAACTTTTCACCTCAGGGTTTTATGGCAGGAAAGTTTTCCAGCAGACCACATCGAGAGGAGGACGGATTATTTGGCTCCCGGCCAAATAAGGACTTGTTTCCTCCCACAAATTAGCCTAAAACAGGGAAGGCTACACCACCGGACAGCCAATAGGAGGACGACATGGAAGAAGACATCTCCATATTTTATTACTGTTTGTTTCTGTATTTAAGATGGCGTAAGGGACAGATAGATCAGACTTGGCATCTGATAACACATTGTTGTTGTTAGGGTTAAGCCTCCGGAGCTCTGTACCAAGTATCTTGTTTTTTCTGTTACTAAAACTTTTTAAGATAAAGGAACCAAACCAACACAGTATGCTTGGAACTTTTTTTCATTCTTTTAATTTTGTGCTGGTACTTAAAACAATAACTCAGAAAGTCAACCAGGAAGTTGGTCGGTGGCTGTCTTGTTGCCACTGACTTTCCAGCGGTGAAACGAGCAACACCGGAGCTTTTGCGTACTCACAAACACATTTCTTAAGGGAATGACAAACTTGTAAATAGATAGATAGATAGATAGATAGATAGATATTTCGTGAAATTTCACCTTTTCATTGCTTTTTCATTCAACATATGAACAAACCGGCGTTACAAAAGTCGAATTTTACCACAAACAAAAGAAAAAGACAATAAGATCGCAAGACTGGTAGACTGGTATAAACGCCTGTTGGAAATTCAACTGTCAACTGTTTCTGGAATTTGCGTGTTCTTCCTGTGTTTGTGTGGGTTCTGTCCAGGTTCTGCAGCTTCCTCCCCACAATTTAAAAACATTCAGAAAAAAGGAAATTGGGAACTGGAAATTGGCACTGTCAATCCAAAATTATTTTTGCAAAAAGTCACTTCATTTTGATGCAGCATTTGCTATCATTTTGGGTTTTTTTTTAAAAAAAAAAAAAAAAAAATGAAAATGTGCAGTTTCAGTGCACTTAACTTCATCACCCTCCTGTTTTTCTGAGGCCCTGAGTTGAGGTTCAAGTGATTTTTGGGGCAGACATGAAACTTCAGCATTTCAAATGAACTGAACTTCAATTCAAAGTTCGCTCTGACGTTGCCCTGTTTGATCCTTGACCGCATTTTTGCCTGAGCCAAGCCAAGCCAAGATACTGGCCCCTTTTCCAAAGAGTGGAGGTGCTGCAGCGGCGCTATCTGTTCCACTGCGCCGACGTGTAAGTGAACCCTCAGATCTTTCGCAAACAGCTCTGGGCTTTTTAAGAAGACAGTGTCTCGCCAAAACAGAGACTAATTGGTGTTGCCCGGGGCGGTCTGCAGTGAATGACTCATTAAGTTTAGTTTTAATGAACCTGTGTAGTGCACGATCAAGAGTGCAGGACAAGGACCCCTACGACCGAGCGCATTAGTGTGCTTTATTAGCCTGGCAAGGCTGAGGCGCTGGAGAGTCAGGACGGGCGCCAAGTGCTCCCCACTATTTCAGAGTCAGTGCTAAATCTTTTCAGGGAGAAAAGGCGACCAAGTTCCACCAATAATTATTTTTTACGTTTGATTTTCTCTTATGCACAGTGACCATTCGTTCAAGCATTGCAACTGTAACTGTAAGAAGTAGAATATACAGATATTTGTGCCCAAATGTGGGGAGTTAAAGTAAAAAAAATTCAGAAAATGAAATACTCAAATAAAGTACAGATATCAGAAAAATCTATTTTGGAAGTATTTGTACTTTGCTACTTCTCATCTCTGGGCGGATGGAGCAACACCTCCACTTATAGATGCCAGCTTGGTCTGAGGGGAAACAACTGGCGATGCATCACTCAGATTCTAGGATTTGTAGCAAAAACACAGTCAAAGACGCAGGGTAATGTCTCAGAAAAGTATCAAGTCATTATTCATCAAACTGATACGCCGCAGCACTAACAGCTATCTCCTAACCGGCTGTGCTGGTTTATGTCCCGAAGCTGTCTCGCACGCAGCCGACGGAGTCGACAAACATGCAAATATTTCACCCTGACTTGCCGGCGTGCAGTCGACAACGAGGGAAGCAGACGGGGAGACTGGGATGGATGACTTTGATCCCTGAAAGAAAATCAACCACTGCTCCCCAATTAGTTTGAAATGAACAGGGTGGCATTGATTTTACCTCTGCCTGCCTCCCCCCCCCAAAAAAAAAAATCTACTTTAATTACTGAGAGTCAAAGTTAACCTTAAGGATATCTTAAGAGATATAGCAGGACTGATTCCCCCCAGGGCTCTGTCAGTGCATCCTGAAGGCACTTTCATTAGCGGATCCGCATGGAGGCCTCGGCCAGGCGAATTAAAGCGCTCAAACGGGCAACGATAGGGAAGATTGCTGTGAAACACTTGCCTAACTAGATCGCCAATGGCTTGGCAGGATCAACTCGAGTTCTGCGTTCAAGGTGAGGATTTCGCGAAACCCCTCCCCGATGAGAGGGGGGGGGGGGGGGGGCTCTTAATCTCCATCTCTCCTCCTCCCACTCTTTATCTCTGAAACTGTCTCCTCCATTGCCGCAGGGGGGGAGAGATGCTCTTTGAGCTGCTCACTTCAGGTAATGTAGACAAAAGACACAAACAGTGCCGGGTTTTTAACACAATAGCATGAGTGACTCAGAGGACCTCAAGCGGTTGTGCGAAATCACAGCGGTGTCCACTTGACACGAGAGTTTTGTCAATTGTCCAATGAAGCCGCACTCGCGTCGAAATAAGATAAACGTTTTTCACAGTTTCGCTTTAAAAATATTTTTTCCCCTCGCTTTATAAACCAAAACAGTCCGTAACTTCCACATTAAAGGAGCAGAGCGATAGAAAACCGAATGTTGTTGAATTCAGTAGAAATAACTCAATGCATATTGTCACTGTGAAAGGCCATTTTACAAATACTGCCAATGCCAAGTGCATGTCTTGATGCTATTTTATTCTTTGTATGAGCTATGATCAAATTAAGATTTATTTCTATTTATTTTAAATTTGATGTGTTTAGACCAGGCATGGACAAACTAAGGCCCGGGGGCCATATGTGGCTCGTTGAGCTTTTTAATCCGTCCCGCCGAACTTGAAGACATTATTATTATTATTATTATTATTATTATTATTATTATTATTATTAATAATAATAATAATAATAATATATTATTATTATTATATTAATAGTAGGTAAGTCATATAATAGCTTAAATCCATATTTTCCAGTGTTTGAAGAGTCATTTCAATAAAGAGCTAAATACAATGGGACTTCAAAGACACATTTTGTCTCTTTAGTTAATTTTCAATTGACATTAAAGCACATCTTTTCTGCATACCCTATGATATATATTTTTCCTCCTATGTGGTGGGTCACCAAAACACTCCATCCATCTGCTGCTGCTCCTGCCCCCTCTGTCAAATTTGAGAACCCATTGTGGCCCATCAGTCAAAAAGTTTGTCCAAACCTGGTTTCGACAGAGAGTGTAGTAGGTTTAGCAGCAAACTCACAACAGACTCGCCAGAGGCAAAAGATAAGCACTGATTTTTCAGCTCTGGCGCTCGACGGCTGCATACAAGAATGTTCCTTTGTCTGCAATTAGAATGGCGAGCCTTTGATTTGAATGTCATCTTCATTCGCATTACTGCGCTGCTCAAGTGTACATCGCAGTCCTTTCTGTCTGGTTCCCTCTGATATTTCCAAGGTGTTGCTCCTAGAAAGAGGACTGATTTCACTCGAAAACACTTTTCGTGAAATTGCTGAAAAGTGCAGGCTGGCATTCCGGCGTGAATAGAGCAGCAGTGAAAGCTTGGCCTTGCATCACAACAGTAGCTGTTGGGGGGGTGGGACTTAACGTGAATTGTAAATATAGGTTATATGTTTCAGTCAGTGCTACGATTATATCTAGTATGCGCAAAAGATCCCACACTGTGAACAACCATTTCCTCTTAGTGTTTGGTTTCTTTGAAGTCTTTGGACCGTCTGTACCAGCTGCCTTCCAAACATGGCAGTGTGTATATAAAAGGATTGCTCCATAGGTAGGAAAACCAAACAACTTATGTTAACAGCGATTGCACACTTACACAAATACATCCATGGGTAGTATGTTGAATCTTCAATTTAAGATACGAGTTAATCTAAATATGAACAGAACAACTAGTGACCCATTATCAGGCGGTAGCTTTGGGTCAGTTAAAACCCTTGGAAGCGTCTGAAAGGTAGCTACCGCAGTGTGAATGCTGCAGTCATAACAGATCAGTAGGTAAATCAGCAGATAGGAAAATACTCATTTATAACAGGAAAGTGAAGACAAGAAACTTACGCTCAGTGCATGCCAATTGGTTTGTTGTTTTTTTTCCACTAAATGGACAGGATGAGAAGCGACACATGAAAACTCATTTGCTGTTTGCTTCTCAAGTGTTGTTGGTGACAGCATTAGAAAAAAAGGGGGAACAAAGAACATCCACATCTTCACCGCCAACAACAGAGATTTACCGCCTTTATCCTCCGAATCAAGCTCATGCTACACTTCAGCCTCGCTAAGAAAACAAAATGTTTTCAACGTTCTCTTTTCCTCTTCAAAATCACACGATCAGCAGTTCATCATCGTCGATATTGATTATGATGGAAACAAAAAATAGAAAGTCAATTAGCAACGCTGGGCTTTTTGTGTTCCTACTAACTGTAGAATTTTAGCAGAGGTGTCAAAAGTATTTATAATCTGTACTTAAGTAAAAGTATGGATCCTTTATTATTTGCTGTACTGAAAACATACTGAACAGTGACTCCAACGCCGAGGTACTCTATTCTCTCTGTTGAACTACTACTAGTGCAACTACAGCATAGTTCAAACGACTGTCCAGTGAATTACCTTTCACAAAATGTGTATTTTTTTAAACGTTATTAAACACAAAACTGCCAATTACGTTTTTCAAATGGAAGAAGTACAGATAAATGTGTACAGATCTAGCGGGCCGTCAGACAAAGAAATATTCAAGTAAAGTACAGATACCAGAAAAATCTACTGTAGCGCAGTAACAAAGTATTTGTATCTTTGCCCCCGGGATATTTGGCATGCACCAGGGTAGCGGCGGATCCGGCACAGCGGGGCTTCTGTTGTTTCTTCCCTCCTCTCGTCGCCGCGGTTTTGAAGCGTGGCCTGCAGCGGGAAAGCAGCGGCGTGCTGGCGGAGAAGATAAAAAGACATCGATCACGCTGCCTTTGTGTTCTCAGCACCTGCCCGTTAACACTACCCTCCCCGCGGGTCAATCTCCAGGCCTTTGGGCTCGGTTTCGGTTTCTTTGCGAACGTGCATGACCAACCAGCGACCCGTCTTCGATTCAGGTGATAATAGAAAGCATTTCTTTCCCTAGAAAACGGCGATCGCTCCTGCGAGCTTAATCGGAATGGAAACATTTGTTCATTCGGGGGGGAGGTCGGTGACATAACTACACCAATTCGTGTCTTTTACGAGTGATTGGCTATCGATTTTTCCATCCGCGGGCCAGATTGGTCTGTACCTCTTCCTCAGCCGTCCACAGCACACTGAACTGCCGTCCTCCACCTCCAGGATGTGGGAGTAGGGGGATTGGTTGGGGGGTGAGGAGCAACCTATCAGCTGCCGTTGGCGGGCTGTCCGTCATGCTCAGGCGCCAAGACGGGTTCAACAATCCAATCCAAGTGGTTCAATGGGAGAGCACTTTCTGAGTAGGTGTTGACTGGAACCCTTGCGGTAAGGTCGGTGATATACATACAATGGACGCGCTAGCCCCCACTCCTCCCGAGGACCCCGGGATCCCGGGCTATTGAGCAGTGGCACTAAAGCGAAGTAAAGAAGAGGATCCCAGTGTTTGATGAATGGCGACGCGGTATTAGCATTCACCGTCCGCTGTCGGCTCGCTTCCTTTCTCGTCTAAATGGCACAGAGAAATCAAAAGAGCGGCGGAGAGGCGCGGGAGGCGGAGAGGCGCGGGAGGCGGGGTGTTCATCCGCCACCAAGCAAAAAAGCAAGTGAATGGTGTGAAGGAAGACAGATTTAGCCGCTGCTTCTTCTGTAAGATGAGCTCTTTCTGTTCAGCATGCCATCCACAAAAATATTTGTTTAGTATTGTGGGTGTGGCCGCCTGTTTACTTAAACAGCCACCATAAATCAACACAGGAAAAAGAAATTATCAGTTTGGACTCTTAAATATATATATTATAATATAGCCAAAGGTGGGTGTAACAAGTTCAATTGAATGATTTTTTTGTAAAGTAGAAGACGAAGAAGAAGAAGAAGAAGAAGAAGACAACACAACCATACTTTTAGTAATTTTTGTCATTTGAATGAAAGGGAAAGAAGTTGGTCAAAATCATGGTAGCATAGGTGAAAAATATACACATACCCACTCATACATACATGGGTAGAACATAGATGAATTAATAAAATCAATAAATGAAAATTAAACATTTGACCTTGAGCTATATCTGTGAAAAAATAACTTATATGTAAAAATCGCATAGAATATTCTTGGAGCTGCATATTTCAGAGAACCTTTTCAGTATCACACCGTGGTGAGGTTTTGTCTCGTCATTTCCGGTTTTACTTTGACAGCTTAACTCAGCTTCCTCTCGTTTCAGATCACGCCCCCCTCCTCATGTTCCACCTGTGCGTCTGACCCAATTACCCATTGTTTCCACCTGTGCCTCGTTACCCTTGTACCCTGTAGCCCTGAACCCGCTCACAGCCACAGCCTAAAGATTTCACAGCAAGACAGTTGTTCCTCAAGGTCGAGTGATTTTTTTGTTTATGCTAAGTTTTGTTATTAGAGTAGTGTTTCGTTTGTTAGTCAGTCTTGTTCCTCCTTGCGAGTGATTATGATATCTTAGAATAGATTTAGGAGTGATTGTTTTTGTTCTTAGTTAGCTATTCCCGATGCCCTGAGTGAGTAGGAGTTTTACAGCCTGTTTATTTGATCGCTCTGACTAGAGATCAATTGCTTGTGGAATAAAGTTGCTTGATTCCTGTAAACCTCTGCGTCTGAGTCCTGCCTCAAGTCCCGGCCTGACATTCAGAAGAAGAAGAAGAAAATCTACTCCTACTCGACAACAAGGCTTCACAGAATTTTTATTTTCATTTTATCTTCTTGATTGGAAGTCCTCCAATTTATTGGAAGAGTTCTAATTCTGAAAAAGAAAAATATTTTGCTCAGGCAGTCACATTCAACATGGGTTCATAAATGTCCTCATTATCAGTGGAGTTGCGCAGCAGGTCCCAAAATCTGGCCTGCAAGGTCACACTGCAGCACCGTAATAAAGTTTCGCACTACGTAAAAAAAAAAAACTTTCCTCCTGTTCTTTGCCAAACAACATTCAAATAAACTTTTTTAAAAACCAGAGAAAAATGCCTGTTTTTTTTGCTCAAAGGAATGGTGTGCCATTTGTCAAGAAAGAAAAACATTGCAGCATCCACACTGTAGCCTCTGTTTTTTACAAGCTAAAAGTAGGTTCCTGTTTGTCTCTTGACTTGACCCTGGCTGACATTACCCTCAATCTGGCCATAGAGGGCTGCTGATTGGCCCAGTCATGTCCTCAATGAGACAACAGGGTCAAATGCATTTGCTCCTGTGCTGTTCATTTGCGGTGAAAAGAGAAAAAAGTCCCCAGAATCTCCAACCAATCGAAACTAGCTCAGGGTTAAAATGTTGGTGTTTTGGCTCAATCCCCTTGTTTTGATGAATTATTGGGTCCTTATGTAATATATCTTGGAATACAGTACTTTGGTTGGTTGAAAAGTAGACCTGTGAAATTAAATTCAGGCAAAAAAAAAAAAAAAAGCTCTGGGACATCAGGTAATCGTTCATCAGTGGTGATATTCCATCACTAGATTCAAGATGTCAAATTAACCTGTTGAATTAAAGCCTTATAGTGCTGTACCTGCAATGATACGCAGAAATGTCTTCTGTGAAAAACAGCCTGAGTAGAACATAAGGGTACATTAGGTCTGGAACATTACCCATTAATTGTGTGCTTCAAACTTTACTAGAGGCTGTTTTCCCCCTATTAAGTAAATTGAAGCTTCAAACTGCACAGAGCATTTGGCTGGAGTCGCACAAACTGACAAACTGCATAAATAATAGCAACGTGTGGGGAAAATACACTCCCTCTTACAAGCAGAATCGCAGTGAGGTTGAAATGATGTGTTTCTACATCACAGTGTGGAACATTGATGCAATGATGGAACCGGGACATTGCCAAGCCTTCAGCCATTGGCGAGGTCACGTCCTCCAGAGTGTGAGTGTGGGTGAGCTCCTGGAAATCTGACTATCAGTGCCAAGTGGTGTTATGAAAGCTCTTTTCATTGAGGCTGGAGAATCGGTATATGAGCTCAGAATTGAGTTGAGAGGGATTCTATTATTAAAAAAGAAAGAAAAAAAAGCCTTTTTTTAAAAAAACTGTCAACATCACAAGTCCAGCTGACTATCATTGTATACATGTGCACACATAGCACACACTCCTCACTCTTTGTCAGATGGTTTTACCAAGAGCGGCAGGCCAATCACAAAGGACCGGGCAGTTCCGAGGGCGGGGCCACAAATGGGACAGGTAGGGGAGGGGATGAAGAGAGCTGGAACAGCCTCTTCAGGCTGAGTGAGACAAATGCTTGTTTTGTAAGGCCTGAACAGCTCAAACTCATTTAACCTTGTTTATTGTTGGAAGTAGACCCACAAAACCAATTTATTAAAGTTGGAAATTACCATCATAGTTACCCTTTAATTAAGTGCATTCAAAGGGTTTAGAGTGCAATGTTCCCTGAGTGGCCACTGGCAGAAAACAAATTTGAAACGAGACAAATTGTGTGAGACAAATGATGGATTCGTAAAAAAAAATAATAAAGTAAAATAAACCCTGAAATCAAAATAATAAAAGGTTTTTCAAATACCCAAAAAACACTCCTTATCACTTACTATCACATTTCTGATGCTCCAATGTTTTTAGATGTTGTTTGAATACTTAGTTTAATTCATTAATACTTTTCTAGAAGCAAAAAATCATTGCATGTTTTTACTTAAATATCCGACTTTCATGAAATTCTGTCAGAGTTGCATAAACCTTTTAAATTTTCCATGAATTTCACCTCAACGTTAACAATACTTGACTTTTTGTAGAGCAGTGTATATCAGTTACAGTTGTGAACACGAGTGCTGAAAATTCTGCGGCTATTATGGCAGATAGTAAAAGCGGTGCATCACCTACTGTTGAGCGGGTGAACTTTACTTATTTGTTACTGCCTGTTACTGCAGTGGAATGCGCTCTGCTCTGTTTGCAGAAGGTTCATCGGCCCGTGCAGCATCCTTCAATATTTTTTATTTATTTTTCTCATTGATTGGTGAATGGAAATGATTTGTGACTTCTGCTCAGACGAGTCAGTGGCAACAGAGCCGGAAACGCGACGGCGGTTCGCGTCAGTCGCCAAATGCCTAGTTGACACAAATCGAGCCCGATCTGTCACAACACAACACGACTTGATTAGCCCGAGTTCCGTATTAATCTCCGTATTATGGTGCAGATGTGTCAGCTGCTTCGTCTGTTAGATACAGAGATGGGATTTTTTTTTTTCCTTGACAAAAATGTCTCATTGTATCTCGCGATTATCTCCCTGTGTGCCTCAGCAAAATTCTCTGCGATGACAGTGAAAGAAAAAAAAAAAACACTTCCAAACTCTCGACTTTGAGCTCTGACTCCTTTTTGATTCATCTCAAGTTTGGAGTGTATCTCACTCAAGTCGGGGGGAGGGAGGATAGGGGGCACGAAAGGTCGTTCCAGGCTGAGCTACCTCAAACAACCCCAGAACCAACAAAGAAGAAGATGAAGATGCAGGCCATGTGAACTGCAGCCCACTGGGATAAAGTAGGGGCCATTATCGAGGGGTCATTCTGAAAAATCTGATTAGCTTTCATCACTTCAAAAAAGCATGCAAACTGATTGGGCTTAAATTACAATTAAAGAGAAATAGGTATATTAAGTCTTAATCGCTGAGCCTTCTTTAGTAGAGTTCACTTGCACATGAGTCAATGAATCAATCAAATAGTGTGCACTTTGTGTTTCACTTTAAGACGTACTACTGACTTACTTAAGACTACTCAAGACTCACTATTTTAAATTTACTTAATCACTACATGTGAAATGTACTGTGTGGGCCACCGGGAAAAAGTGTGACTGTTATTGAAGGGTCATTCCACACTGTAAAATCTGATTGGTTATCATTACTGTCAATAAATCATGCAAACTGATTGTACTTAAAATAATAATTAAAGAGAAATAGGTATTGTAAGTCTTACTAGCCAGCCCTTCTTTAGTAGAGTTCACACGCACGAGTTTAAACAATTGAAACAATCGAATAGTGTGTACTTGATCATTTTCTTTACATGTACTATTGACTTAGTTCAAACTACTCAGACTTATTATTTTCAATTTACTGAATGATTGCATATGATTTTGTCTGTGTGCAGGATGCACGACCTCAAACAACCCCTGACCAACCCTCCTCCCCTCCCCTCACCCCCCCCCCCACCCCTCCCTTCCCCTCACCCCCCATCCTTCTCAGCTTATTTTCAGACGAGGAAGAAAGGAAGAAGATGAAGATGCGGGCCATGTGAACTGCGGGCCACTGGGATAAAGCGAGGCCATTATTGACTTGCCCTCGGCCATCACCTCGCATCCTCCCTCCAACTTCAATAGATTATGTTGTGGGTGGGCGGGAGGCCGGTCTCATCATTTTTTTTTCACCCCCTCCGCTCTCCTCCTTTCCCATGATTCCAACAGCGCCACAGGCAACCTGCCTGGTTCTCAGCCTTCCTTTGCCAAACGACATATTTGCCATTAACGGCCGCCTTCGCGGACCTTCCATCATCCGGCCTCGACATAATCAATGGCGACCGTCTCGGCGAATAGGGCATTTCCTTCAAAAACAGAGTTTTATTGTCAGCAGCCCGGCCGTCCGCGGATATTTCCCTTTTTATTTCCGCAGACCCCTGTGAGTCGATTCAGCCACGCAAAGAAACCAGTTGGAGGCGCCGGTGCGCGCTCCTGTTCGGCGCCACCTAATTACAGTAAATGCAAAGCGTCGTCGTGTCAGAGATAAGGCGAATCTGCGTGGAGATAAAGCAAGCTCAAATTGAATCTGCCATCAGTGGGGGGCTGGGTTGTGGGGTTGTATGTGGGAGTGTCGCCAATGTGTCTCTTCTGCCGCACACCTGCACTGGCGGCGCAGAGCCTCATCGAGCCGGGACGGATGCGAGCCCCGTGGTGTGTGTTTGCACAGCTTCTTCCCAGCGCAGAGCACTTGACGCTCCCAACATGCCGCTGCATCCCGCCGGCTTATTTGGCCCTCGAGCGCTTGCATGCAGGATCATGTTCCTCACTGATGGCACAGAGGAGACGGATTTTCAGGTCTTTATGTTGCGTTATGTTAAACCGGTCAGGGAAGCCATGTGGAACATTCCATACATACATCTGGTAAAGAGGAATACTGAAAGATGGGAGGTAGTTGAGCAAACTGTCTACCATGTTCAAGTGCTAAAATATCAGGCTTCATACCAGAGATGCTCAAGTTCAACTGGTGCAAGGGGCAACATCAGCTGTATGACGCATTCTCGACTGGAGGTTCATAATGCGTAAGAGATTGATTTCAAAGGAGAATATGCATCTGTATTTATATATATATGTATATATATATATATATATATATATATATATATATATATATATATGTATATATATGTATATATATATATATGTATACAAATATGAATTTCTCTGAACTCCTTTCTGTATTGACAGCCGGTTATTTTTAGTCTTTTTGCAACCAACATTGGCGGCCCCTGCTGGCCAGACGATAGAATGCAGGTTTTTGTTACTTCCCCATTGTCTTCCTTTTTAAAGCCAGAAACTGCCAATCTTTTCATGCAATCAATGGCTGGGTTGCGTTTGCTTTGGAAACAGGCTCAGTGTTTGCACTTCTTGTATGTGGAATTTATGAGTTAGGTGTGAGCAAAGCTTTCTTTATTTGGTTGTGATGCTCTCTTTGCAGCAGAGCGTGAGCAAGAAAAATCTAACAAAAGGGCAAATCATAAAGGATTCATGTGCTGAAGGGCTGAAGTGACTGCAGGTAACCTCGGACATGAATACTTAGTTATATTGCCCCCTCTCCCCCACTTCATGTGTGGAATGGTCCCATTGATGGCCAGGGATGAACATCAAATGTCATGTGATTAATGAGATCTTCGGGAGAGCTTCGCCTCTGCTTTCCACTGCAGTCAGCCGTCTCCACAGTCTCAGTTACAGCACTTGAGTCGTCTTTTCAACGCAAAACAATGGGCCCTGCCGTAATTACAGCCGCTGTCAGCGTGACAATGAGACAAAGGCAGCGCTCTTTGGGCATCCAGGACCGAAGGAGGAGGTTGAGGCAACAGATCTGAGACGACACAATCTCTTTGCCGCGACGCATGTAGGGGGGTGGGCAATTTCAGTTTTCTGTAATCTGACGTAAACAGATGACAAGGAAAGCGTCATCCCGACGTCTTTGTGCGTTCGGCACAATAGTGATTGTGTTTTTTCATCCGACACACATTGTGTAACTTTTATCGTCTTTCAAATGCACTGCAGAGAGTTCTACTACTCCAGAAATTCAGAGGGAAAACATAATTGGCCATGTTCAGCGATGCAGGAAAACCACACAATAATCTAATGTGGAAAACAGTGTTTTAAGTGGTTGGATAATCTGAATCGTTGTGGAGAGTCGGTAAGAACTCTGTCTTTACCCGGACTGGATGGAAGTCCAAATGCAAAGCTTGTTGACAGTCGAAGGGTTTAATATCCAGTGGAGAATTTGAGCTACAGATGAGCAATGTAGAGAGGAATCTCACCAGCTAATCTAGGACTAAACCAGAGACAAACCTAAGAAGAAAGCGGCATCATTCCCAGCCGAGTTCAAATGGACCATCACCGCCTTAATCTCTTTCAAATCTCTATCTTTAGACGTAGAACCGTGATCCCTAAAACCTCCAATTCTGAGCGTAAACATAAGGAAACAGGAAGGGAAATCCAGGCCTTTTCAACATGGCCTTTGACCTTTTGCAGTGGAACTATTTCTGGAGTTCAATCTTCTTCTTCACGCTTTTAAAATGGTCTGTCATGGTTCTGCGTTCGTCTTTTTTTAAAAAGTGCACTGGCAGCAGAAGCGGGGCCGGGCCACTGATGAGGAGCTAGACTTCGAAAAGAACGGGGGTGGGGTTTGAGGGCGGGGTGTCAAACGGTCAATTGCCAAACACGGCAATGGTGCACAGTAACTGGATGTGACATCGCTCGCAAAAGGCACCACGTGCAGATGAAGTGCACCGGCTCCCTTGATCAATGGATCATCGAGTGTCTCCAATTAAAGAGGTGGCCTGATCCTGGAGGCTCCGTTTGGTGCTAATGATAACGAAAAGTCCATTAAAGTTGCTAATTAAATGATAAGCGTAAATTAAAACACAGGTCAAGTGAGTGAACCGTGGGGATTTTTTTTCTTCCTAAACCAGCTGGATAAGAGCAGTTGGGTGCTGGGGTGGCGCCAAGAGGGAAACTGTCAGCGGCTCCACCGTGACAAACGCGTTAAAAGCTTTAAAATACTTCTGCAAAGAGCAGCTATCAGTGAAATGGTGAAACAGGGTCAGGGGCACTGTTTTAAATAGTTTTACTTCTTGAGACTAAGACAATCTGCACTTCAGTCAAAAAGATCCTGCTTAAAAGTAGTGATGGTGGGTAGTTGGGGAGGACGCATCGACCCAAATATCAATCATTTTGAGAGAAATGTTGCCATGAGTATAAATCCCCGTCAGTGTAATGTGATTGATTTGTTTGGATAGACTATGATGGCTATTTTGTTGGGGAAATAATTTAAGGAGAGTTGCCTCTCTAAACCTGTAAATGTGTGAGTTGATTACAGCGTCGCTTGTTCATTTCCTGGCCTCTTTAAACCATGAACACAGCATTACAGCAACAAAGGCCGGCAAATGAGTGCATCGGGGGGGTTAAGTACCTCATTTGACATTTGGACAGAAGAAAACAGTGGCAGAATAAGATGGAGTTGGAAAATCCATGAAAACTCCAAAACAGCGCCACCACCAGACCGAACTCCACTGACGAGCCAATCTTTCTGTGATTTTCTATTGGCAGGCAGCGTCTTTTTGTTTTTCTAGCATTTTTGCTAAATTGGTTGTGTTCTCGCTGCAAATGGAACGGCTCCAGGGTTGAAATGGAACCGGGCCAGCAACACCTCTTCTCTGCACTCTTGGCTGGGTTTTGTTTTGTTCTGTTCCATGTCGGCGGCGCACTCGTTGAGTTCGCGCATATGTCCAAACAAAGCAATCCGAAGAGGAAATTACCCCTAACCCTAAACGCACGCTTCAGAACGACGCCCCCCAATTAATCCAGGTGTGAAAACACCAAGACGTGGCGGGGGAGGGTGAGGAGAAAAAACAAAAACTCTCAGAAGGCTTGGCTGTTAAGCAACAACATTTTATTTCTCTTCCTGTTTTATACACTATTTAGAAAATAAAACACATTGAATAAATACAAATTTAGAAAGCAGACGAATCTCTTGCCACGTTTTCTCAACGGCTATTCTTGCAGAGCTCTCTCGGCACTAGCGGAGGGAATTTTGCATCACGGGATCCAACCCAAAAAGCAAACTCGGGGCCACACGCTGCGATGAAAAAAAACACATTTAGGACTGACTGGGCATGCAGATGCTGAAGTGGTCCCCCATTTTACAAGACACAGAGAGAATGGATTGGCACACTGATAAAATGTCGAGAACATCTACAAACACACCGGCGGTGGGGTAGGGGGGGGGGTTGGGAACACATCTATATACAGGCAAAAATAAATAAAGAGAAATTAGGTCCAAGACAACTCTACTGTACAGATGTGTCCACCAGGTGACGGCCGACCTCTCCACTCCCGTCGCTCCCGCTTTCCACCTTCAGCTCGTCGGCCCCCTCGCGAGCGATAAGTTCATATATAGTACAGTACGACATGGAATATTCACCGACAGCAGATTGCACCATTTTATACAGTGTTACAAACAAACACAAAAAAACAGGAAAAAAAAAAAAAAAAAGTATCACCCGGTTGGTTGGCGCCAACTGTTAGCTTCCCCTCCGAGTGTTTGTTTTTCCTAGTAAGGCAGGTGGACAGCTGAGCTCTTTGAATCCTGTCGTCGAGGTGGGAACAAAAACAGGGCGTCCGGCTGCCTCGCCAGCGTCGCGTATAAAATGGACTCCAACCCTTGTTTTTTTTTTTCTTTCTTTCGTTTTGTTTTCTTAACGTGTCCTCTGGTTCAGGCGGATGTAAAGTGGCACAAAGGAGTACGGGTCGGAGCCCAGCGCAAAGGGAGAAAAGCAAAAAAACAAAAAACAAAAAAGGGGGTTCGTCAGTAGTATGTTACAAGTCGTCCTGTGGAGCTTTCTCGTTTTTTTCGGTCTTTTATGGCAGACGGCGTTTCGGTCAGGCATGGCGGAGAGACAACCAGAGCTGGATACATGGACTAAGGAGGCAGGAGCAGGAGCAGGGGTCCAGGACGTCCAGGTGGTCTGGGGGGTCCAGGACAGACGCCCTCCGCTCAGTGAGGTGTGAGGCGTCGGGGATTGGTGCTATCTGACTTCCAGGCAGTCCAGGTACTCCTGGGCCAGGTCATAGCAGAAGCGGTACTGCTCCTGGAACAAGAGCAGTTGATTGGCCCGTTGGTATTTCAGGAGTTTACACATTTTGACACATCTTGCAGTTGACTCGCTAATTGTCCGAGGGCCAAATCCACATGGTTCAATGGCTTAACTGTAGCTGCGTTTCCATTACAGTTTTTTGAAAAATGAAAGCGATATTTCTATAATTTCAACAAAGTGCACGACTTTCCATTGAATGGTCCAAAGCGCACAGGCCGTAATTCTCGTCAGATCTCGTCCCGCGAGAAACCCACTTTGAGGAGGATGGAGGTATGAAACATGTTCCGCTTTGGAGCAGCTATTTGAAGTGAACTGATCACGTGATACAGTAAATGCGAAAAAGTGTCTCCACAACGCTTTTGCGAAATACTTCTATATCGATATGTCTGAACAAAACCCCTCATAAGAGTGTCAAAATCTTTTAGCCATATTTGGGAGGTTTTCAAAGTTTAGGTGTTTCCATTACCAGTTCTTTATTGCAATATTGAGGCTTTTTCGCAATTCTAGGGGTGAAAAAAGAGGGAAGCAGAATAGAGACGAAGCAACACAGCCTAGCTGTTGCTAAAGTGATTAGCTGTATGAATGAAACGATCCTGAAAAAACAAAATCCCCCGAAACTAAATTGATGTTTAGAAAAGTTCATGAAGCGTATTTATCAAAATTAGCTTTCCAGCGTCTGTTGTAACAATATGATGAATGCAGTCTCACTTATGCATCAGTAACGTGGAACATTCACAGAGAGAACTGAAGTCAAACTTTGTGTCACGCGAAGTCAAACACAAAGAAAGTGTGGTAATTGTCCTTCCTCTTTGCTGCCCGGGCTGTGCAGAAATGAGCCACATTGTTACGTTGTTTTTGCCTCATCCTTGTTATTTGGTGGTAAAAAATAACGGCACACTTTTCTGGCAAACACACAATGCGGACCACAGTGCCCAGAGTTTTAGCTCAGGATTGATCAGACTAAATTTTCCTTTAGTTCTGCTTCAGTTTTTAGCATTTAGCCATTTCCAGGTTGTTGTTGTTTTATCCTCACAAAAAAGTACAACAGAAGCGAACCCGTGGGACGGATTGGAAATTTGTCAAGTAATGAAAACAACAGGCTCCATTTGAACTCAACTTATCTGTGAAAGCAAACAGCTGTGCTGGTCCAATACACAATTTGCTCCTTGTTTGTCGCTACTCGAAGAAAGATTTACAGGAATGTCTTGCTGTGTTGATATTTCTCTCCATTTTGACCCTAACAGTGCTTTAATATAATATTCAAATACTTCTGAAGTGAAACTGGTACATCATAGGTAGGTCTATTTACAGCAGGCATGAGCAAACTAAGGCCCGGGGGCCATATGCGGCCCGGTGAGCTTTTTAATCTGGCCTGACAAACTCAGAGAAATGACATCAATAGTAATTTATTTCATTAATTCTTTCCATTAATAATCATTTCAACTAAGAGCTAAATACTCTGGGGCTTCAAGGACACATATTTTATTGTCCATTTTCCATAGACATTAAAGCACGTGTTTTCTACGTATCCAATGATGTGTTTTTTTTCTCCTATAAGGCAGCTCATTAAAACACTCCATCCGTCTGCTGCTGCTAGAACCCATTGTGGCCCACCAGTCCCCCAGTCCTAATTGGCAGAACCGGCCACCTCATTTTTTTTCGCAGTTACTCACCATCGTCTCCACCATGTTCGGCTTGGAGTTGCGCAATGTTTTGGCGGCGAAGAACACGTCCGCCACGCTGTGGTGACGAATCATTTCCAGGATCATGGTGCAAGCACAGAAAGTGCCGCTGCGGCCGCCGCCGTTCCTGCCACGCACACGCACACGCACACGCACACGCACACGCACACGGACACAGACACACATTGGAGAAGTGTGAGGACGCGTGACCTAATAAAGACGTGCAGTCAGACAGGCCTCTCGGGGGGGTTCGGGGATGGGAGGGGGGGGGGCTCACGGAGTGAAATGTCACAGTCTGACTGAGCGCGGATCAAGCCCGCTGTCAGAAAAAGGCCAAATGGCAGACGTTGAAGATGAATATCTGAGTAACGTTCTCATTAAAATACGGGAGACGGCGACTTAATCAGATATGAGACGTCTGACACGCCGCCTGACCCCCGGAGATCAGAGGACCCCCGACACGGAGATGGAGATAAACGTAATGGAAAGGAAAGGCGACTCTCCGTTGAAGCGGCTAATGTGAAGTTACTTCCTCTTTGCTCCGGAAACTCGGGAGGTAATGAGATGTATGAACTCTGGCGAGACCATGACGTGAATGCAGAGTCGAGTGGAGTCGGGGCAGTGCGACTAATAATGAGGTTTTCTAGCGTCGTCACACTTTCAAGCAAAAATCATTTTCAAAAAAGGCGCTTTTCAACTTTTGTCTACGTACAAGCGCCAACCTTACTTTATTTTTTTTTGTGAAATAAGGAAGGAAGGACTTCCAATCTTGGTAACACTGTTGCACCCGTAAAATGATGTTTCATTTTATGCTGTCGCTCTCTATGACTGCTGAGATCTTGAAAGAGATCCTGATCTCAACAGGTTTTCTCTGGTTAAGTACTTAAGTATCGGTATTGGTGAATACCAAAACGCAGGTACTCGTACTCTACTCGTTCTGTAACAAAACGTTATTGGTGCATCCCTGGCATTAACAGTGAAACAGGGGTTTAAAAGTTTAAGGCCTTATGGCCATTTCCAGATTTAATCAATTGATTTTGTTGGTCTACTTCTCGACACCAAATAAGATTTGTGAGGTCAACAAAACTCCTAGTTTGAGCTGTCCAGGCCTTGACAAAAGAAGCCTTTGTCTGACTCAGTCTGAAGTGAGAGAACCCCTCCCCCCAAAAAAAATTGTCATATACATACATATAAACTGGTATTTGTGTCATGGTATTGGCACATATTTTACGAATACGTGTAGAGTACTGAACTCCGGTATCGGTGCACCCCTGGTTAATACTGTAAATAAGATTGCTGGTTAACACCAACCAGTGATCTTGCCCATCCATCCACCTTGGCTCCCATCTAAAACATTTCCGGCCGATTCCAGCGTAGAAAGTGGAAATAATAAGATGCACAAAGACAGGACTCACAGGCAGTGGACGACGGTGCGTCCCTCTCCGCACTCCCTCTGCCAGTTGTGGACCTGAGCCAGGAGGCTGAGAAAGGCTTTCTTGGAGTCGGGCACGTCACGGTAGGGGGACCAGCGCAGGAACTGGAAGTGACGCACCACCAGCTGGCCCTCCTGAAGCTGCAACACAACACACGGAGGGGACGGTTTCAGTGGTGCCGTTTGCCCATTAAAATCTGCTGGTTTTTCTATTCCCCCCAACTAAATGGGGGAGATGAAGGAGTGATGTGAGATAAAAGAGTTTCAGCAAGTTTTCTTTGAAAGTGACCAGGATGGACAGAATGAGGAGGAGCAGAGCAAGTTCGATGTTTTGGAGTTACAGAGCAGAGAATATATGGGTAGAAGGATGCTGCTGAGGTTGGAATTAGCAGAGAGGAGATCCAGAGGAGGACCAGAGAGGAGATTTGATGGATGTAGTTAAAGAGGAACATGAAGTTAGTTGGTGTGAGAGAAGATGATGAAGAGGAGGAGACAGTTTGATGGAGGCAGATGATTGGCTGTGGCGGCCCCTGAAGGCAGCAGTACAAAGGATAGGAAGAAGGGGTCAGTGTAAATGATTCAAACAAGTGGAGATAGACCCGCTGAAGATGTGCAGAGAAACCGAAAAAAACATTCAAGATGTGCTCAAGGCTGGAAGGCTGAAAAGTTTTGTTTCCGTCATGCATTCTGGATGTGAGGGCAACTCTCTGATTGACTTTGATGTTTTGATAAAGATCACCGCCCACGCGACAGATCTGAATCTCAACGGGATTGTTCCTAGAAATATATATAAATACATATAATGGGAGGAGCCATTAAATCTGCAGCACGTGTCAACAACAGTAACGCATCAGCTCCTCTGAAGTGCTGCCGTTCCATCCTCTCAAAGTTCAAGCACCAAAGAGTCGCAGAAACCCAACAAAAAGATTATTTCTCTGCATCCTCAGGGATGGGAGGGGGCTGGTTTGATTTCCATGAATGTGAAATAATAAAGTCTTGAATGCAATATCATTTGAGTTGCACTTTTGTATAATCGTAAAAAATGGGACCTTAAAACAGGGATCTCACACTAAACATCTCACAATCCTTCGGCTCAACACTTTCACAGCGCTGTTGCTTGTTCTGACAGGACAAATAAAAGTACCTTTTCGGGACAGAGCCTATCAGTGTCTCGCTCTGTGAGTTCTGTCTCCTCGGAATCCTGCGGAGAAGCCACGTTGGAAGAGTTTCTCATCTGAATTTGAGATATTTGAAGGGAGCCGACGATGGAAACGGGAGCGGGGGAGAGGAGTTGCTAAAAAACTGCTTTATTCTCAATGCTACAAGGGAATTTGGCGGAAGAGCTACTAGGGGAAGGTGGTCCGCTACTGGAGAGAGGACAAGAGGGAGTCATGGGGAGGGACGGCTCGCTGCAGGAGGCGTCTGGAGGAGACTAGTGGGGCTTCTACTGGAGGAGCTGGAGCCTGGCGACCGTACTTACCTCAAGACCCAGGGCAAATACACACTTCCTACAGTCAAACTCAACACACCTGCGTGTTTGTCACAGCGTCACATGACAATAATGAGTCAGTCTAAGAGATGTCTGGTGTGCTCCTGGGCTCATGATGAGATTAACAAGGACGCTTCAGGCAACTTCATTCAAATGAAATGATCAGATGAAGAATCATGGAGTCTGTCAGTGCATCCACTCACTGCAAGGAGGGACTTCCTATGACAATGCACGTTGCTTTTAGCTATATTTTCTGGAATGTCTAAAAGTTACAAAACTAAAAAAAAAATTAAATTTACTTAAATGCACATTAATCTTTGTGAATTATCTGATTCCGCTCAATATCTGCTTTTGTTAATGCCACAGAAATGTATTGTGTTGCCTTTATATCTCTCTCACCTAGATTCTCCCTTCCTCAGTCCTTGTCATGCATATTATTAACATAATAAAACCACTCAACAGGTCGTTCCTGAACCGACCTGAGTGATTCACACTCTACCGATCACAAGCTGTATCTTTGAGAATAAAATCCGTCAGCCAATCATAAAGACATTCAGAACTATTCCTACTTGTCATTATGGCCAGACAGATTATGGCAAATAGAAATAATCTAAGTGACTGAAGCCCTTTGGGCTCGTCCACCCACCCGCGTGATGTTCTGAACCCGGAAGAGGCGGATGATGACGTCGTCGTCAGCCGTCCGGGACAGAAGCTCCACCGTCATGGGGCCGAACTGCTGCAGCCCCGGCTCGGGCCAATACTGCAAACAAGGCTGGAGGAGGGGGAGGAAGGAAGGAAGGAAGGAAGGAAGGAAGGAATCAGTGAGGATAGGAAGGATGGAAGGAAGGAAGAAGGAAGGAAGGAAGGAAGGAATCAGGGAGGACAGGAAGGAAGGAAGGAGGAAAGGAAGGAGGAGGGAGGGAAGGAAGGAAGGAAGGAATCAGAGAGGATAGGAAAAAAGGAAGGAGGGAGGGAAGGAAGGTAGGAAGGATAGAAGGGAGTGAAGAAGGGGGAATGAAAGAAGGAAGGAAAGGAAGGCAGGAAGGAAAGTGGAAAGGAAAGAAGGAAAGAAAGAAGGAAAACAGGTCATTAGTCCACGTTCACTGTCAAACAGGACAAATTATAACATCACCAAGGCGGCGACGGTGAAGCCCCTTTGATGACAGGGTCCGTTATTATCGGGGCCGTTGTGACGGTAAATTAGATGAAACGTCACAAAACAACAATGGGGGGAAAAAGAAATAATGAAAAAAACTGCTGATGGCCGGAAGCCGCCCCCCTGCGTAAGCCGCGGTCACCCGGCTCTGCATTATTCATGAGCGCAAAATCATTACCGTTAGCACATTATAATTTAATAGAGGAGGAGACCTTGGCTATGCCTGGGAGAGAGGAAGAGGAAGTTTGCCAGGAGGTGCAGGGACTCACAAAATAAAGAAAGAAAGACAAGGTCTCCCAACGGACACGTCCCCACCCGCTGATTGTGAGGTAAATTAGAAAAAATAAATAAATTAGCCTGAGCAAACGCCCTGTTTTCCCAGGACATGTCCTGTTTTCACATCCTGTCCTGCGTGTCCTGTTTTCCTTTTTTCATAAGGTGATGAAAATGCTCTGCTTTTCATTGTTTTTTCATGAAAGAAGTCTGTTTTTTTATTTTTTATTTCCATCTTTGCGTTGAGAACTTACTTTCCGTAAGTTTGATTTGCTAAAATAGCATATTACTTATTATTATTTCCTTTCATTTTTTTCCAGTAACATTTGAAAAGACAGCAATTATTTTCTGACGTGCAAGTTTCTAATGCAGAAGAGACATCACATCTGTCATCATTTTTCTTTTCCCATTCCTGAGTTTTTATTTCTGCACCTTTGAAACTTGTCAAAGATATATTGTGAACATGTCAAGAAGCCTGAATGACTAAATTGTCTTTGTCGTAAGAAATATAACAATTTCTTATCCATACAGAGGAGCCATACCTGTAATTCTCAGTTAGTATAAGGTTAAGTTGTTGCAACTGGACTGCTTTTTTTTTGGCTTCTTCAGTTCTTTTTTAAAACTCAAGGCGCCTTTCGGATGAGAGAAGAAGTGTCTTAAAAATAGCAAAACTAGCCAAGTTGCCTCAACTTAACCCTTCTACATCATCCATCCATCCATCCATCCATCCATCCATCCATTTCTAATCCCGCTTCTTCCTAAACAAGTGGCCAGTTCATCAAAGGGCCACATCGGGGACAAACAACCATTTGCATTCACATACACACCTAAAACAAAGCAACCTTAACCCCAAACCTAACCCTAATGCTAACCCTAACCCTAACTGTAACCCTAAACTTTGAGTATTATTTAACTGCAATGATATGAGTACGTCACTGCAGGGCCAAGTGTCCTGGTTGTCCGTCATCAAAATATTTTCTCCTTCAAGCAAGTAAAATAAATAAATAACCGAAAGCAGACTCTTACACATGCAGATGTTTTCCTGCCGGCTGCTCGGGGGTTTAAAAGACCTCGGGACTAAAAGGACGCGGCGGCGGCGGCATTTCAGAATGACGGACGGAGGGGCATTAACAGGTGACATTGGGCAGGAGGCGAGATAAATATTTATACGCCTCAGACAGGAGGCTGATTCAAGTCGGGGTCCGTCGGGAGGCAAACTGTTAATCCGATGGCGGCGGCGGTGGGAGCGATAGGGGGGAGGACAGACAGAAGGCGGTTGGCGGCGGCGTCAGGAGGGAATCTGACGTGACAACGGGGCGATAGGGAGGACGGCGGAGAACAGGCCGGGCGGATGTGGCGGGGGGGCGGGGGGGGGAACGATAAGGACACGCGAATGCCACAGCAGACGGGGCGTAAATTAAAGGAGGCGCAGCGGCGGGAGTGGCGGCGGAAGGGCCTCACCGCGTGTCAAATCGACAAGTTTGTTTAGGCAAATTGCATGTTTTTGATTAAAAAATGTTGAATTAGTTTATAAAAACCCATCATCTCACACAGTAAATACCAAGAAGCCACCTTGGGCTCGGGTTCGCCTAAATTATTGTACAAGCTGAATGAAGTTAATTGTGTCTAATTGTGTCTTCATAAGGTATATACATATTATTATTATAAGCATTTTTCTTTTCTGACAGACACGTGGCTATTTTACAATGTTCATCGTGCGACCTGAAGAAGACGGAAGCTGCCGTGGAAACAGCCCGTCTTATTAAAGAAAGCGCTGCAGAACGAGTAAAGTACGAGCACTTGCATTTCAGAACTCGCCGATACACATACGGAGTACTTGATAAGGCTATAACACATTATAGAATTAGTTTGATTCCAATTTTTTTTAATATATATTTTCATCATTGCATGGATTTCCACAAGATTATTTCTCTTACTATTTTTTTTTGTTGCATGTGCTAGAATCAAAACTTGCTTGACTCTAGCTTGCATTTCAAAAAAAACCTGTGAGCGCAAATGCAAATTAGCTGCTAATGTGGAAAAGGAAATAAGCCAAACAATATTTTGTGATGGACACGGGGAACGACGAGCTCCATACCAGCAGGAACTTGGCACGGACGCCGAAGCTGTTTATCATGTTTCCCTCATTTGCATCTTTCAATGCCAAACAAAAGTATGAAAAATAAAACAAAATTCTGACAATAATAAATAAACAAAATATTGCAATTTAGTTTTTTTACTTATTCCAGGAAAGGATTTCAGTGGAACATCAACCCATTTGGGGGGGGGGGGGGGGGGGGAATTACCAGTCCAGCTTAAATTGTGTAAAAGGCTTTCCATTTCCTCCAGCTCTAAGAATAAATAGAGGCCATCTGAGGAAATTCTTCTTGGGGGGGCTTTTAGACACACATGATGTGCGTCAACATCCTGTGAGAATGCAGCAGAAAATGCCCTTTGTTGTCTGACAGATTATTTTGTCAGTTCATTCTTTCTTCAAATTTGTTCAAGGAAAGAAAAACAACAACCTCATATTTATTTGGGTAGATGTGGAACTGTGAGTCACGGTGACGTCACCCACCTGTTTTGTAAATCCCCGTCCTGAAGCCGAGAGTTTGGTTTCAACGTCAGCGCCATCTTGAGTTTCCGCTTCATTTTGAACCCGGAAGATTCCGTATTTGGATATGCGGGCAGTACCAGAAGTTGGCAATGATCAACATCTGCCCATCCGCAGGTAAGCCGACTACAGTTGCTAAACTTAAGCCACGCCCACAACTGTATGTCATTTTTGACTCAATATTAGAGACCAAATCAGAAAAAAGACATGAGAGATTTTTTTTTACTCGCAATGTAGACCTCCCAAAAATGTTTTGAACACATTTCTGTAGGTATGAATTTAGTGCCTTTTCCCATTTTGACAGCCAGACATTTTGAGTTTATTTGCAGCCAGCTTTGGTGGCTCCTGTTGGCCAAACGATAGAATGCATGTCTTTGGTACTTCCATGTCGGCCTCCTTTTTGATACTTGAAACTCTGCCCATCTTTTTATACAGTTAGTAGTTTGCGCATATGACACACTTCTTTTCTTATTTCCCATGAGGCTTAGCAGCAGCCTTCTAAAGAGCTGCATTGCTACCATGGCTCTCCCTTCATATGGCTACATGGCAGAGGAGAACGAAGCCCTGAGTGGTTTGGGCTGTGCAGTTCTTGTGTGTCGACTATTATCTCGCACGTTAGTCTATTTTTCACTCGCTCCACATTTCTTTGTTCTGATCACGACGACGCCGTCGATGTGGCAGACGGCAGCGATGGCGAGGGCGGCAGTTCCCGAGCCGGAGGGAAAGACTCACGGACGCTCGCGGAGCCGTTTCATTGATGCCTTTCATTCACCCGGATGTTCTTTGAGATCAAGCAGACACTCAAAGGTGGAAAAAAAAAAAAAAAGGAGACACGCTCCGGATAGCATTTCATTTCACATTCCATGAAGCTGTGATGTGGAGGAGCCAAAGAGGAGTGCGAAAAAAGTGAAGAGCTTTCATTTGGAGGGTTGGGATGGGATTTTTTTCTTCTAAAAAAAAAACAAAAAAACAAAAAAACAACCAAAACACCCCGAAGAATCAGCGCACCTGGCTGCCAACGTCACAATGCTTTTTGCCCTACTAGTTGTGTAGATGTCTCCTTTTGAAGTATTCTGGTTTAATATCCAATCTGGAACAGCTGCTGTCAATACAAACACCTTGTTTGCAATTCTGGGCAAACGGGAATAGGGACCAGAATAGGGATCTTAACTGCAGCTTAGGAACAACAGTTGAACAAACATTTCACTTATAGTCAGACTAAGACATTATTTTATTTGGTTCCAATGTCATGTCAACATCTTAATGGGCAATTTGACAAACATGGAACGTTCCTACACATTCTCCCGGTGTCTGTGTGGGTTCCGTCCAGATAGGTCGGTAAGGCAAATCAGGAACTCTGAAGTGTCGTGTTTATGAGCAATGTGTGTGATTGTTGTTGAACCTACGAGGAACTGCTAACTTGCCCTAGAAAACTAAGAGAAGCTCATCACCCTGAGTGCAACAAAAGGGGCAATAGAAGACAAATGGGTTTTCCATCCAAATAGGTTGCCTATGTGGAAGAATGCGTCCAAATGCGTTGTTTGATTTTGTTGAATAAAATTGAATTTTAGTCGCAGCTCAACGAGTTGTGTTATTTCTAGAACAGGCTACTCACGTGGTCTTAGGTACGTGGTGCCTATGAGCACCGTGTTGGTGATCCCCACTCTGGAGGGATCATTCGGTTTTGCTCTTTGACTGCGCAAAAGCATCAAAGACACTTTCGGATTGCGAGGAAGCGCTTTGCAAATAAATAATACCTTCATTGATTGACTGATTGATTGATTTGTTACGCATCCCATGTGTAAAGGTCTTTGATGACGTAATGCACCGGTGCAGCTGTCACCTGCTTTTGCCGATAGAACAAGGTTTAAATAAGGAGATTAAACCTTAGTGGAAAAATAAATCCACCCTCAAAAAACAAACAAAAAAAAAACACGATTATTTCACTGATGCTATTATTCTTTTTAATATTGTTGATAAAATGATTATATGTTATAATAGCACAGTTTCGCGTCTTTTTTTGCATTCCATTGTTTGCAACTAATTCAATTATATCATTATAGCGTATAGTACTGCATAACACTTCAAACACCCGTATCTGTACTTGCCACTTTTGATCGTTTTATCGTTTTAACTTGTACTTTGGTATTTTTGTTAAACTTATATTTGACTGCCAATCGCTTTCACAATCACATCTGGTTTTGCCACACCAGCATTTCACTGCCACGTAACGTGACATGTGACAAATAAAAAAAAAAAATCATTGAATCATTGAAAACAAAAGAAATTCTCGGTTGACTCACCCAGGCCGAGTTGGACTGGTTGAGCTGGTTGAGCATCACCACCGAGGTGCAGCCGTAGTCATACACCAGCCTCCAGAAGTCGGTGGTGGTGCCGGGCAGCGGGTGCGGCGTCACCACGAAGGCGGCGGGCCGCAGGAAGCTGTCGGCGAGCGCCGCGTTGATGTAGTTGCAGCTCTCGCCGTCGGCAGTGACCAGGAAGGCCAGCGAGCGGTCGGGCGGCAGCACGTCCATGCTGCGGTTCTTCTCGCGGTTCCGAGGCATCAGCGAGATGCTGCACTCCTCCACGTCCAGGTGAGGCGTCACTGAGTTCAGAGTCTTGGACGGGAGGGAGGAAGAGGAGGGGGAAGAAGAGGACAGGGAGCGCAAACAAGTTAACTTTGGGAGTTTTATTTATTTATTTAGAGTTTGAATTTTTGATAGATAGATAGATAGATAGATAGATAGATAGATAGGTAGATTGATAGATAGATACTGGTGGTAATTGCAGAATGCAAGATGCGGAGATAAACATGGAAACAGAGGTGGCGAAAGTATTTGCATTCTATATTCCGGTAAAAGTACGGATACCAGTGCAAATAAACACTCGGAAAAATTAAAATGACTTATTCAATCCATTACTGAAGTGAAAGAAAGAAAGTACAGGAAATGAATTCCTGTGAACAGTATTTGTATCTGTCAAACACAAAAGTACCAATCATGTTTTTCAAATGTAAGAAGTAGAAATTCCGGATGTTTGTGTCCAAATGTAGGGATTAAAAGTAAACAACGCAGTCAGAAAAAGAAATACTCAAGTAAAGTAGATGTAGCACAGTGACAAAGTATTTGTACTTTGATATTTCCCACATCTGCATGTAAATAGGCGGAAGAGTGAGACTGAAGACGGCGATAAGATTTGACAGACGCAGTCGGACAGAAAACGGGATCAAAGCGAGGCGGCGATAACATCCTTCCGCTCAAACAGGACCGGTCGTTCAAACGGTGGACAGGCGGGGCTATCGCCCGAAAGATCTCCGGAAACTTTCAAAGCATTAATTACGAGCCCAGACGCTGAGACAACGCATTGGGCTCGGCGTTCTCCGAATCGAAGGAAGCGCATTAAGGCGGCGAGGGGAAATTGAAATGAACTAATTATCGAACTCGCGTCTGTAGGATTGGAGACGAACCCAACGGATGGAGCTTGTTGGCGGAATATTGTGGCGGGAAGCCGCGGAGGAAAAGAAAAGAAAGAAGGTAATTTTTGCAAAGAAAAAGTCTAATTGCGCCGAGCAAAGGTCGCCAATCGATACCATCATTGGAGTCGGCATTAATTACGCGAGCGAGTTCCGTCCGTGGTGTTAGCGCTTCCCGTCGGGCCAAATGTTATTTCAAGCACTGTTGGAAAAGCAACATCGCTCTCATGCTAAAGGCCATTTGTCTTTAACGGTCGGGGGAATTTCTCTTCAGAGGAAGCCAGCGCTGAAAGGTAGATGGAGTGTGCACAGGCGGCCAAGGAGCACTTGTAACAAAAAGAAAGAAAAATGAAACATCCGGAGCTGAGTCATAGACGATCTGAAATCACCAATGAAAATCAATGAACCGTGGAGAAATGGGCATTTGCGTGGATGAACAAAGTGAATTGGCTGCATGACGTCGCGCGGACTAAAAATGCAGGACCCTGGTCATGTCTACAACGTGTCATTTTTTTGGTTTTGCATCACTGGGGGGAATTTCCGTACCAACTGACGAGATGTGGAACGTACGCTCATTACAGCTAATGATTTCTTTCCCTCGTAAAATGTCAAATATTGTGTAAATGCTAATGCCACGCGTGAGTGTTTTCCCGACGGTATCTAATTGGGAAGTTCCGTTTATCAGTTCAACTCGGATGTGTCTGTGGTGGACGGGTCAACAGATTGCGGCTTTTACAGTATTGTGTGTGTGTGTGTGTGTGTGTGTGTGTGTGTGTGTGTGTGTGTGTGTGTGTGTGTGAGAGCCAAGGCAGCTCAACAGCTGCTTTGCCTGAAAAGCCCTTGCAAAATGGAAATCACATGGAATTAGGTGCAGATGCAGCGACGCTATAATCCGATAGATTGATACAAAAGATGGAGGGATGGAAAGATGGACATGATGTAACATACATTGGAATCAGATAAATAAGAAGGAATTAGGTACAGATGAGACAATGCTAGCTAGGTAACAATACGTTCCACGTCCAACAAAAGACAGATATTACACATTGAATTAATACATTTTGCACACTGCTTAATGAGACGATTCATACATTGCAAGAATTACCTGAAACTCCTCTCGCAGCTGCGAGGTGTTGCTCTGCGAGTCAACCTTCAGCATCTCCTTATAGGTGAGTGCAAACTCATTAACAGGGATGGCGGTCTCTCCGCACAGACAGGCCTCAAGGATGGCATCGTGGATAAACACGTACTGCTCCTGAGAGACAGTCGGCAAAAGGGGGGGAGAGGGAAAACGCAAAGTAAATTTGCAAAGTCACGCAAACGCACTAATGCGCCTCCCAACCGTTAATTGAACACTTGTGAAAAACAATGCCGAATTTAATTACAGCTGCTGAATGTGGACTAATGGCTATAGCCGTCGGGTATTCTTCACATCGCCATGCCCGCATTGTCTCTGAGCAGAAAATTGTATCGAGATGAGATGGTGGAGGGAAAAAAGAATTACAGAAATTACACATCAGCGCTGGGAAAAAATAAAAAGTGAAAAAAAAAAAAAAAACACTACCCACACAGAGTATTCCAAAAAAAAACACCACGAGCTGAGCAATTAACTAGGAAGCTGAGAAATTTGTTTTGACATTCAACCAAACAAAAGATCAAACAGGCCTGGCTAAGATTGGAAGGCGCAAAACTGTGTCGCTTCCAACTTCTTTATAGTTCTTAATTTGCAAAAAATATGCATCTGGCTCTGGCTGAGAGGTGAAAAGATGAAATTAAAATGGAGATAAATGTTATTGTGCTGGAGTTTGCCGCGCCGTTTCATCTCCCAGACTTGTTTACAGGCAGGTGTGCGTCAAACTTTTAATAGCCTAAGTAAAATTTGAAGGCAGGGGCTTCGCCATAAGTACACTTCAAAACAAATTACATGAAAGTGAATTGCACAAACTGCTTTCATCTCGCACATAGGCGACGTTTATCTGAAGCAGCAAACTTTTCGTTGAAAATTTGATATGTGGCGGTCAAAGATAAATCTATCGATAAGCATTCGGTGTCAGTAAAATCCAATGCAGTAGCTCAGTTGAGTAGAAGAGGCAGGGATTGTTTAGCTTTGACAGACAGAAGCTATCTAATACAGAGCAGATGTTACTTAAAGTTAGTTAATGTTAGCTCTGTTGCTTTGAGATTTGACCACAAATGTAAAGTGCGTTACAAATAAAATGTATTATTATTATTATTATTATTATTATTATTATTATTATTATTATTATTATTGTTAATAATAATAATAATAATAATAATAATAATAATCTGTGGTCTTTTGCAAAGTTCTGCTGTATATGCAAAAACAACAGGTTTCCGAGATGCATTTTTTCGTCTTTGGTTGACATGTTTACTCTAGAATTATATGACTCCAATGTTTTTTGACATTGTTCAAAAATTGTCACCTATTGGGAAAATATTCACTGAATTGTTGTCAGAAATCTGGGTTGTGGTGCACCTAGGGAATGTATGTCATTGTGTTTTGGCAATATGACAGGACGTGTGTTAAAAGATGACAGATATTTACTGAAAATCACGAGGAAGTGGTATAAACCAGATTAAAATGACTTGCTGAAAATTGTGACTGAAATATAAGTTATGGAGAAAGTGACTCATAAGACCAAAGAGGAGGAGTGTCGAGGAAAATGGGAGAAATGGAGTGTTTATCCATCAACGACAGGACAAGGACCTGGAACTGTGGAGACAATCAGGGCAAACCAGCGTGTTATTATCTTGATGACAGCATTTGTTTTTTGTATTGTTTTTTTTTTTCATCAATGTTTATATATTGCAAAAGAAAAAAATAATAAAAATAAAATAATAATAATAATAATTATAAAAAAATCATAGGTCAAATCTCTTTTTTTCATCAAAAGAGGATAAACTGCTACGGATGACATGAGCGAGAATGGTCCCACGCACAAACAAAGGGAAAGCGGCGCCGCCACAGAGCGGCTCCCGCACTCTGCGGGTCAGAGAGCTTGTGGCCTCTCCCACTCACTTCAGTCTGGATCATGTTGATACGTCTGGAGCAGAGGGTCTTGACACAATTGTAGATGTCCACCACTCCTTCGCACTCGGCCATATCCAGCATGACATCCAGCACGATGTAGCAGCCGGTCCTGCCCGCCCCCATGCTGGTTGCAGGGAGGAGAAGAGAGAGAAGATCAACGCGGTTGATTGCGCCCACTGACATAAAAAAGAAAAAAAGAAGAAAAGCTCAGCGGGGGGGCGACTCGGTAATGATTGTGAAACTGAGCCCAGAGTCGAGTATAATGGACGGCCTCTGCTCGGCGGAGACAGATACAAAATACCAGGGCCATTATGTTCTGGCATCAAAAGAAATTTTTTGAATCGAGTTGAAATTTGAGACGGCTCCAGCCGGTCGAAGGCTGCTATGAATTCCACTTGTAGGTGTAAACACTGGGATAAAGTCAAGTGTGGGTGTTTTTGAATCTCTCGCTGCCCACTTCAGGCAAAGACTTGGATTTTTCGCTAAAAACACCATCCTCTGTGGGACGGCTGCACTGTGGGTTCTCATACTTATTTGGTTGATTTCCATTCCAATGTGATACCAAGCAAAAAAAAAAAAAAAAAAAAATTGGTGCTTTAAAATCATAGCTGAAGCGAAACTGCTGATAATATTGTTTGCTTTTCCGCAAAGCTGACTCTGAAAAATTTACACTCAACCATCAAAAGACCCTCAGACTTCCGAACAGGAAATATTCCGCATAAAAGAAAGGCACGCGTCTTGTTTGGACGGTTAAAAGACAAGGACGGAGGCATCAGTCTTCTTTGAACTGGAAAAGTACATTACATTATCACACTTCATTGTGATAATTGATCCGATACGGACTTTGTCTTGTATCGTCAGTTAATATTGGACCTTCCATTGTTCTGACGTAGCTCAGGCATTGGATCTGCTCATGGTTTCACGATTTTTGCCCTGATGCATTAACCTCTCAATTCTGAGCGCATTGTATTCTTTGAAAGCTGAAGCTGAAGTGACAGAACAGCTGCACATTTTAAATAACGATAAAAAAAGGTTCTTTTTTTTTTTTTTGGCGATATGATGCGCCAGGCCCCTAAAACTGCATAGTAGGTGGACCCTGACTTGTTTTTTTTTAAACTTGCTAGACCTTGAATGCTTATATTGTAAAAGGCATCCATCCACCCCTTGATTCAGTCACTGACATCTAACAAGATGATGGTGAAGGGTTAGGGTGACGCACGCACTCGAAAGCTCCAATCCATCTCCAGCAAAGCACACAAAGAGGTTCATCCCCCCCTGCCGGATTTGCGTCATCACCACCGGAACAAATGTTGACTTTTTAATGAGACGGCGCGCATCATTATCAATAATCATGATAATAATAAGACTTCCACGGCTGTTGTCGTACCTGAAATAAAGAGGTTGGCTGCCAAGGTGCCCCGACACGCGTGGAAAAACAGAGCGCATATAAAAAAAGAAACCTGCTTTGCGGCTCTGAAGAGTCAAAAGCAGACGCTGTGAGCCGATGAGACACCCTGACGGATGACTTGGTGAGTTGACATTTTTGTCTGTCACCCTGCATCATTGCTGTTTAGCTGAGTCACGTCTGGAATTCCAGGGCAACTGGCAGCCGATCGTTTCTCGCTGACGTGAGCGTCGCTGCAAACCAGATTTTGAAATAAAGAAAAAAAAGAGTTTGGTGGCGTTTATTTATTTTTTTATTTTTTTCCTTAATGAAGTCAAATTTAAAAAAATAAAATAAATAAATAAAAGAAAATCCCAACCTTGGCTGTACAATTTTCAAAATCTATGAGGTTGATACACCAATAAAGCAATATCCATGCCAACACCAATTTCCCGATTAGTCAGAGAGGGAGGGGGACAAGAAAACGGAATCTTGAAAAAGAGGGGGACCATAAAAAAAGACTGCAGCCTGTTTTCTTATACTAGTTTTTATGTCAGGCCACAATTTTTTGTATGATCGGGCACATAAGCGCAGACGGTACAACGTCAACAATGTTCTGTCCATTAGCCAGAGACGCTTCTCGTCCTGGCTCCCCCTCTTGCAAACGCCACGTTTGTTAGCCAGCAATATGTCATTCCTCCCGCTCACACTTCTGGATCTCGCCAATCAATTATTTGCAGCAACAGGACAAAAAGAAAAAAAAGGAAAAAGGCCAGGGGCTGCTGGTGAATGCTGAATAACTCAGCTGTCTGATTGATGTGCAAACACTCAGAGGTGATTTGATTCCCAGCCACGTTATCTGCTGCTCACAGTCCCACAGTGAGGAATTCAGTTCACCACCGCCACTACTTGTACGACTAGTCCTTTTTTAATGACACTATCTTCACTCAGAGTCATAATCCGTGGCGGCCAGATCAGAGTCGTTCTATATTGTGAGAGATGAAGCTAACGTGAAAGCTAATGCTTTGGCGACCCAACGCATACGAAACAAGCACAAACAAACTTGGCTGCAGACGACTGGGGATGGGAGAAGTGGCATATTTGCCCTCCTCTCTTTTGAATGAGTAGTCTGGCTCCTTATAGAGGGTCTCTGGTGGAACTTCACCTCATCTCATTGAAAAGCAGCAAGTTAAGTGTTCTGTTTGTTAAACTAAGAAAGCATCATGAGGGGGAATAAAAGGAAGATCAAGGTCGAAGGTTGGACGCACCCTATGAATTTTCTTTCATTCTCATGACTATTGAGATTGCAGTTTCTCACTGAAGGCATGAAAACTACGTATGAACACACATGGAATTATGTAGGAAACAACGAAAGTGTAAAATAACTCTTAAATAAATTGAACATGTTTTTCTTTGCTGCATTATTTCATATATTTTGCTCATATATTTGATGTCTTCAGTATGCAGTGTACAAAGTTGTAAAGATTAAAAAAAATAAATTGCATGAGGAGGTGTGTCCAAACTTTTGACCGGTAGCGTACATCCTGCCTTGACTTTTTTTTTGCTTGTTCTTTTGCTGTTGTTTTTTTTGTCCTCGCAGACGTCAAGCAACACAACCATCGAAACGCCGAAGGTTGAGGATCTGTTTGCGTTCCTTCGCTCATCACAAGGCAGTACGCACACATATGTATGATTGGTTACCTGCAGTGGACCACCACAGGCCCGGCATCAGGAGGCGTTGAAGCCTTGACCCGGCGCAGGAAGGCCAACAGGCCGGTGGCGTGGTAGGGCACGCCGTGCTCGGGCCAGGAGGTGAAGTGGAACTGACACACCTCGTGCTTGGCAGGGTAACCTCGCTGGAAAAAAAAAGAAGAAAAAAACAGGCAATCAGCAATCAAACATGGTCAGAGCTCTAAGACACTGTAAATCGCAGGTGGAGGTCAGAGTGACGCAAGAGTGTGACTCACCCTCTCCATGCTGAAGGTGCGCACGGTGTAGTCGGACAGCGTCTCCGTCTTGAGCAGAGTGATCTTGATGTCGCCGTAGAGCTCGGTGTCGTCGGGCCAGTACTTGCAGCACTTCATCTGCAGCAACACAGCCACAGTCCAGGGAGGTGAGCACGCAGTTCAGTGCATTACTATGCACAATTAACCCCCTGATAACTTCCTTGCTGTGGCATCACCCAATAAGATGCCATGCCAAGCGTATGAAACTGGACCAATCGATGTCAAACCACACTTAAACAAAAAAAAATAACAATAAGTGTTGTACGTCTTTGGGCTACACAACTGTATTTCCAGGATAAGAAAAAACAAAAAAACTAAAAGATGTTGCACTGTCGAACCTGCTCCACCTTTACGGGTGAACTCTCCTCTTCAATAAATGTTTTCGATACAAACACGTAAAGCTGACTTTTTGCAATTTTCTGAAGTCATAAAGTGGCTGTTTTATGCACTTTACTCATGGTTTATAAAGCAGAACAATAACCCACTGTCTTCCCTCACGCAGGCCCCCATGAATCCTCATGCACGTCAAATGCTTTGACCTCAGAGCTCCGGCCAACCAATGGAAAAAGGCCATCGCTCACGGTCAAGACAGCAGCAGCCTTTTCCTCCTCCACCCGCCCCCATAAAACAGGGCCGCGGCATCTCTTCCGATACATAGCGGATGATAAAAGGGATCTCTGGGAGTGTATTCCTCCCATCCATCTTCATGGGGTGGACTGGTGGGGGAGGTCTCTCTCGGTGAGGTCACGGGACAAGGTAGAACTTTATCCCCCCCAGGGAAATATTATTTAAATGCAGGCTTTTTTTTTTTTATCTGCTATTTTGCACATACCTTACTTGCTTGGCCTTATTTATTTGTTTAACAAAATCTAATGTAATATGTACTATGACTGCCTGAGGTGGACGTTTGAACCGTTGTTTTTATGTTTAGTAATGAGATGCAAGGACATTTGAATTTTCCTTCTGGAATAAAGTTCTATCCATCTATCTATCCCTCCATCCCTTCATCCATCCATCCATCCATCCATGTAAAAAGAGGGTGAGGGGAGCGGAAACGTTACCCTGCCCACTTCCACCAGCTTGGTGATCATGACGATGCTGAAGCAGTTCTCCTGCCACACCATCCTCCAGAAGTCGTAGATCATCTCCTGCTTGGGGCCTGCGGAGGAGGTGGAGGGGATACGCAGGGAGGCGGAAAGGGGAGGAGAAGTTGCAAAGGGGGGGAGGAAGGATAGGAGGGTGGTAGGGACATAAGTCAGGGAGTAAAAGCAGCGGCAATAACCATGAATGTAGAGGCGCCTTGTAAATCCCACCCCTCCACCCCCACACCATGCTCTCCCGACGCTGCGCAGAAATGTCATTTCAATACGGCCCACAAATCCTCCTACCGCCTCTTGTGCAAGACGGAAAAATCACAACCTCATCGATTCCGCCAGGTCGTCCTTCGCGCCGACTCCCCCCCCCCGACGAAAAAAAAGCCCTTTGTTCTTTTTAAGTGAACGAGACGTCTCCGATTACGTCGCCCCCACCCACTTCATTTGTTGGAAACGTTATCTTTTCTCCTGTAAAAGACTGGCGCAACTTTAGTTTTTTTCTTTTGTATTTTTTTGTTTTTTTCGCTTCTCAAAGGGTAAAAAGGAGATGCGGCGCGGCTCCCCGTGTGTTTTTGTTTTGCCGGTGGCAGCGAAATGCTTTTGTTGCTTCTCCCCGCTGTCGACTAATTGATCCACTTCACGTTCATTTGGTAGCGCACGATTGCTCTCGCGCGGGTGGGACGATAAGACGATAAAGACGGCGGTTCATGCGCGACCTTTGCTGACAGAGTATGGAAATACAACATAATACAAAGTAGGAGGGTGTGTGTGTGTGTGGGGGGGGGTGGGGGGGGTAAGATTTAATCTTAAAGCAGGCGGCATTCTATTTACTTTAATCTTTCTCGAGTGGATGCTGGGATTTCATCTTCCTGCCAACGCGCCCTGATGTTTTCATTCATCGCCCACGGCGAAGCTGCGACATTGCTTCCCAACGTGGGAGCGCCATCCCCTTTTCGTTCTTTAGTGTTGAGCGTACGTTGACTCGTAAAAAACTTTGCTCATTTGTCTTGCCAACTGCCGTTAGAGAGTATTTTCAGTAAACCTTTCTATTTCAGTGGAAGGGCGAGAAGTGGCGTCTCCTATCTGATGGGAAAGATCCGGAAATAGAAGCTACCGCCAGTTGTAAACAATCGCGACAATGAAAGAGATTAGCATGGATACTAATTAGTGTACAACACAATGTATAGGTCTGGTTAATACTTAGAAAGTGATTAGTATGCAAAGGTACGGTGTGAATATTTCTGCCATCTAGTGGTCGAATGTCGATTGCAGTGCAGTGAATTCACTCCCTCTCCTGATCTTGCCAGTGAACTGCTGTGGCCTGTGCATACAATCCTGGATACCTTGTCCACCTTCTTCTTTGTTGCTTAATTTGAGGACACAAGCGTTAGCCCAAAATCCGAAATGCGATATCAGGAAGTTGGATTGTCCACACCAGCTTCCTTAGAAATATGGCAGTGCAAGATGGCAGCTTTGGACCCTGCAACTTTGGATGGAACAAGACCCTTGATCTAGGTATATTATTTTATATATAAGATTCATTATAAGGGTAAGAAAACCAAATAAGATCCCAGTCATGCCAAAGACTGTAAAAATGGTACCCACTGCATCCCTGCTTGGCACTCGGTATTCAGGGTTGGAATTGGGGGGTGAGATCACCCAGTTATTCCCAGGCGTGGCACCTCTGCTGCCCACCGCTCCCTCAGGGGATGATGGGTCAAATGCAGCGGACATATTTTGCATCCTTCGGGATGTGACTTTAACTTTAACTTTGTAATTTTTATTGTACTCTGTGAAAACTCTTTTATTAATGTACTGTATTTACAGGCAGTATATCAAGCTTTTACCAGTATACAGTAAATACCATAAATCTGGTCGAATTTTACACATTGGAATCTTTATTTGCTATCCAACATTGATTTGCTTTACCACAGACAGTGACAAGAGTCTCGTCATGGTATTAACTTTGAATCTCCGCCTTCCCTTTCACCAGGCTGTTTACCAGATTCGAACTGTGAGTTAATCCGAAGGATGTGGGAAATGGTACATGTAGAGTGCCAGCTTAGGGTAACACACAATTTCAAACATACATCTCCTTGTTTGGATAAACAAAGAATGGAATTGATACGATTGGGGATTAAAGTGCCGTGGCAAAATAAACAGGGCCTTGTGAAGATGGAACTGAAAAAATAAAAAATCCTTACCATAACAGGGAAGCCGACACATTTGCTCAGTTTCGACAAATGCCAGAGGTTCGTGTCTTACAAATTGGCTGAGGCGAAAGACCTTTACAGGCTGGATCTGTGATAAATATGACGCTAAACTGAGAAAAGATCCAATGTTCGCACAAGATGCAGCTCGTATTTGCAACAGAAACACAGGATTACTGACTAGTGTCTAGGAGACTTTTTAGAGGGTTCAGCTGATCTTGCACTACAAATAAGGGACAGACAGGAAGAGCTTCACCTCCTCACAGATGAGCTGAGACTGTGTGTTAGGACGTGGCTGGACAGTTGGAGGCTCCCTAACAGATGTTGGCGCCTCATCTGGGAAGACAGAGGAGCTACGAGCTGATCAGCGACACTTTGCCATATGTTGCTTCACAAAGTGTGTCCAGTTTGTTGATTAATGCCTGCTACTAAACCAGAGAGAAGAGGCTTGGATATATAAATGGATAATGTTCTTAAGTGCATACACATATATAATATAAGAAAAGACTTGCATGATATTGCCTGAATCCATCGAGTATCTGTATGTCCATCAGTCATCCATCTGTCTACTATTATCATCCGTTCATCCATCTACCCATCCAGTTTGCACCTGTCATCCACCCATCGACTATTATCATAAATTATCCATCCGCTTACCATCATCATTCATTCATCCATCCATCCATCCATCCACAGTGATGTCATCGCGGGAGAGGCGACTTTTGTTTCCGTAGCGCCACTGTGATAAGCCTATGCGCTCATTCACAGTGTAATTGAAAAAAAAAAAAAAAATCATCCATTGTGTAAAAATCTTTTATGTGAGAGGGGTGGTGAAAAAAAAAAAGATAAAAAGATAAAGTTCTACATATACATATATATATTTATGTCTACATATATATATATATATATATATATATATATATATATATATATATATATATATATATATATATGTATATATATATATATATATATGTATATATATATATATATATATATATATATATATATATATATATATACATATATATATATATATTTGTAGAACTTTATCTCTCCAGACAAACAAAGGCAAAGGCAGAACACAAGTCTGCTTTTAGTTCCTCGCCGCTTCTCTCTTGTCTTAACAAGAGGGAATCAAACGATGTACATTTGACTACATGCCCCGGGGTAAACACGCAGAGACCTGTGAAGTCTGAGAAATACAATAGTAGCAGAATGAAGAGGCGGTAATGGTGGTGGTGGAGAAGGGGGAAGAACCTCAGTTGCCTGTTTGGAAAGTAGGGGATGTGCGGAGCCTGACAACAGCCACGGCCTTCACAACAGTGAGACTCCGGTCTTTGCTGCTCCTGACCTGAGGACGACCCCTCCTGGGCCGCTGCTTTAAACCCACTGTTTCTCCTTCCACTTCACGGGGTTATTCGTGGCTCCCTCCCCTGTTAGCAATCACGTCGCTACGAGTGTCGGCAATGTGAGACGAGAGTTAAATTTTTCAGCAGCAGCGCGATGAAGCCCGACTTAATGTATCGCCACGGGGACGAGAGACAGATGATGTGCTACGGGGGGGTGGTGTTCAGGTCGGATCTGTATGCGCGGCGCCAAGGAGGCTCTAAGAGCACGCTAGGCAATTCCATCTCTGGATATAATAAGAGAGTTTGCCCAGAGCACCTGCTACCTGCGGCCTTTAGATTCTGATGAGATGCCATGGATCTCAGCCGAGACCGCCGTCTGTGTCCTCACTTCCTGTTTACGCTTCACAGTCTCCCTATTGTCTCACTATCCAGAGGTAGGAGGTAACACTGAACTTCAGCAGATTTTGAAGGTATCTGTATTTTACTTGTATTTTACTACATTTGTACACAAATATCTGTGCCTTGCTGTACCCGTGCTTGTTGCTTTTCTGTTTAAGTGTTTTAAAGGTACAAATAATGTTAATCACTTGTTACTATCGTTACTGTTGCTTGAAGTGGACCCAATTGAACTATGCTGTTGTTTAGTTCAATAGAGTACAGCGAATACAGCGGACGCGGTAGCCAAGTTTGTGTGCGCAGGCCACCGTAGTTCACTGGCAAGCTCAGGAGAGGGAGTGTAAGAGCTGCAATCTACAATTTAACCACTTGATGTTGCCGTTTCTCCTCAAATTCTCCAAATATTACACACTTAACCTTTCTAAAACAGGGTTTATATTTTAGAGAGAGATTATTTTAGAGTACCTCCTCTTATTCTCTTTTAAACCTAGTTCACAACATGCACTTTCATCCTCTCTCTTCTTGAGTAAATAGGTTGACTTTTACATTTAGTATGTAAAGTATTTTTTTCACACAAGCATCTGTACTTTAACTTCAGTAGAGAATGTGAATACTTCTGACACCTCTGTTAATATCCAAACATTCGTGTTCGGCCACTGTATGTGTGTGTGCGCACGCGCGTGTGTGTGTGTGTCTGTGTGTGTGCGCGCGTGTGTGTGTGTGTGGGAGAGTCTGTTAATTCAGAGCAGGAATTTGTATTTATCGCGCTTCAGGACCCCTCGGGCGCATGAATCCATAATGAACTGAGCACTCCGGGTTGAGAAACAACGGGAGCCTGTTTCAGACACGGAATTCACATTCACCACGAGTCGCACGGTGCTAAGTGCCTCGCTTCACTCCTGCCCTTACAACGTCTCAACTGGCGTCTCAAGCGGCCGCTTGTTTTGAATCTCAATTTCCTGTTCTGCACTTAGCGAACGGGGATATTGGTGTGAAAAAACCAAATAAACAATAGTGCGGACGAACGATTATCTGCTCGCGACGGGGGCCGGGAGAGCGCTTACATGTGGTGTTAAAGGCTTGGAAGCTCGGTGTGCCTCAGGTACCAGCACACCTGCTTTGTTGACGGTCCACCTGCCATTCCGTCAAATCTAAATAATGAACGTCCTAAATTTCTGTATTTAAAGTGCGTGCGGCAGTAAATTGGCGAGAAAGCAAAACAGCACTATAATGACTTCCTGATTAGCCAACTTTGGCAGGCAAATGAAAACAATCAGCTTCCAGCATAGAAACTTTGTTAGAACTTTTATCAGACATCTGAATACAGGAAAAAAAATCAATCCCACTGAAAATGCTGAAATAAATAATTAAACAATACACAATAAACTTTGAACTTTAGCTGCTTTGCTTCTTCTTTAATGACCAAACTATACAGTTGAGTGTTGGTTTTCGGCAAGAAAAGTGCACACCCTCTCTGCACCCTGGTTGGCAAAAAAAAACAAAAAAAAAAACAACTTTTGGAGCAACATGAGGAAGGGGGAGACTTTTCATTTCATTTCATTTCATTTCATTTCATTTCATTTTATTTTATTATGTTATTTTTTCTGGGAGGTTACTTTTGTGGGGCTGCGGAACTGAGACCAAAGTGAAGAGATGGAAGGAAATCAGAAGGGGATTACCAAGTGAAAAACACACTCGCTGAATAAACAGGATCAGAGTCGGCAGAGAATAAAGAGAGCGCCTTGTCGTATTTCTCTCCTCTCTGTGTCTCTATCTGTGTGTGTGTGTGTGTGTGTGTGTGTGAGAGAGAGAGAGTGCTCGCGCGTGGGGAACGCAGCCTATGCAGCGTATCAAACCGACATCAGAGAGACGACGCGCCACACATGCAGATGGCGGCGGAGGAGAGACACAACCGTGGCACTTCGCTGCGGTCACGGCGGGGGATGACTGGCAGATGCAGTCGGTTGCGATTGTGGTTGAGCGTTGCTTTTTGTTTTCGTTCTCCTTCACACGCAGACGGTGGAAAGACGGTGACGCACTGCAGCGGCGGCGGGACTCCAGGTGTCGGCGCATTAGCATCTGCCGCCAAAGGGGGCGCCGCCGAGCAAAACGCAGGCGTTAGCGGTCAACCACCCAGTGTGTGTGGGACTCAGCGAAGGCGAAGAGTTTTTGCGCGAATTGGACCAAGAGTCCATACTTTAAACATTTGTAACCCCTCTATTATTAAGGCCAGGACTTTATAGTGTTAATTCGATAATGAACACACAAAAAAATCCCAGCAATATTTTTTTTTTTATATATACTCTTCACAACATGGAACGTTTCTCAGTACGTGAGTTTCTGGCAATATGGATTATAGCGACGCACTGAGTGATATCAGAGAAGTGGAAGGTGAACTTGTAGTTGAGCAAACCAGTTACCTGTGAACGACACTGATATCCTGGTTTGCTAAGCTCAGTGGATGGAAAATTTACGGTTATTCAGGCCTCCGGTATCACCAGAATTTGAAACACGTCGCAGCTAGCACGAGCACTGGCGCTAGCAGCCAATACAACGAAGGGGAGTCGCCCACCCGAACGTTGATTAAAATGCAATTAATTAATTAATTAATTAATTGCAAAGGCTGTAATCACTTTTATTGATTTTCTTCATCAAGTCCCACCACTCATTATTGTTATAGTTGTTGCCATTATTATCATCATTGACCAGTGGCGGCAGGGTGTCTCACACTCACCTTGAGTGGCGATGAAGTGGTTGGATCGCTGGTAACCCTGCGATAGAGACAGAGCGGAGAAGGAGAAAGAGAAGGGGGGGGTGGAGAGAGTTAATGATTAGGAAAAGTCCAGGATAAAGTCATAGCCGGGGACCGTCCGCCCTCTTTCTCCTCTTTCACCACGGAATCATCTCTTATTCAATCTCAGCACTGGGTTTGACATCAGCGCTCTGCTTCTCTCTCTCTCTCTCTCTGTCTGAACGCTGCCCCCTCCAGTCAAATCGAAAAAAAAAAAGCCTAATCTGCAGCTGCGCTGTCGGCTCATGACACTCTTCTCAAAAGTACATTAGCATTAGCGTCGAGCCGGGGCCCAGACTTCTGTTGCCATGTTTGAGCTGCGGCTCTTTGCCTGGGAGAGGATGGTACTTGAATTAAAATGTGTGGAGAGATGGCATTAATTCAACTTTTTTTTCTTTTTTACTTTCCTTCCCCCTCCTCAACTCTGTCTGTCTCTGAGCCAGGTCATTACATGCACGCTGAAGGGAGCCGCGGCACTTTTCAAAGGCCGGCCCAGCCGGCTGGCTGGCTGGCTGGCTGGCTGGCTGGCTGGCCAGCGGTGCTCTGCATGCAGCAGTGCAGCCGGGAACCCGGGCTGATCAAAGGGAGATTGACAAGTGAAGGATCTTCAGCCCTCTGAGTAATTCAGCCTGAGTGACACTGACTGATCTGGCCCGCCTCCTTTTTTTCTCCAGGCTCTCACTTTGGCCGTGAGTGCAGGTATAATGCTGCGCGCCATGCGGGAGGCTATTAGGGGGCCGTCCCGCACACCCAACTCAGGTCAGAGCCGAGCGCTGAATGCAAAAGCAGCCCGTGGTGATGAAGAGGCCGGGATCCCGGGCCTGCGTGCGGCTCTGCCACATTCCACGCACATACATTCCACAGCTGTCATGCCACAACAAGGGGGAAGTTTTCAGGAGGTGGAAGACCGCAGGGACCCCTGACTTCCACCCTCCCGCTGCCCATTTCCCACAAGCGCAAGCTTCCCCAGGGTTCCCCGGGCCGGACAGTTTCCTGTCCGTCACACCAGCGCGCTTACGTCTTCCATAAGCAGGCAGGTGGGGGAAAAAAAATAAACAACAAAAAAATAAAATAAAAATAAAAATACAGAGCGACGTGAACTCACAGTGGAGCCAAATGAAAAATATGCAGCAACAACAACATTGACGACAGGAGAAAACATGCAGTCTTTTGAGACATGGAGGGATTTTTTTTTCCATGTGGAAAAAAAACAACAACACATACACACACACACAAAATAAAAGCGGCACGCCAATTTTCTTTTGTTCCGACGAGTTTGAATTCCTCCCAATAGAACCCGTGGCCCACCCTATGCAGAAATATAAGTCAACACTAACCACTGCGCCGATGTATTATGTAGGTATTGTATATCCAGCGGCACTTTCTCTATAAATCATCTTGGAAGCGTGCAGCAGGACTTTAAAAGGAAATTCTTTGGTTTCCTCGCCGGGAAATAAATGACTTTGGGGTCCTGCAAACCCTCGACAATCTAGTCCAGCCTATAAATAGTCGAGTCAAAAATTCATACAACTGAGAGGCTGCGTTAGAAGCTGGCTTCTTAAAATGAACTTGAGTTCATTAAAGCGAGCGTTAAACTCAGACATGAGGAAAAAGTAGAGTAGCGTTTATTATAGGATGGACGCTAACGCTTACATAGCGGTGGTTTTGTTCTTGCTATTTTACTGAAGATTAGTTTCTTGGACCAACACAAACAAATACAAAAAAAAAAAGCCACGACATGTTGTCATCGCGTCTTTGCCATTTACAGTATCATATCAAGCTTTTAAATGTATTCAACACAACGTTGTGTTTACTTGTTCTTTGCATTTTTTTCGCCAGCTAGCACCCTAACAACCAGCTTCACACTATGACCGTTTCACTAAATTCACTGGAAAGTGAGTATTAATACTATTAACAGCATTGTTTGCTCTGTATCTATTCACAAATGTAGCAAAAAATAAAAATACACGAGTTGTACACTTTGAAAATGCTTTCAGGAGATTGCTAACGGCTAAATTTCAAACTGAGTTTCTTTCGGGTGAACTGCGGCACCGGTATCAACAGGTTACAGAAAAAGAAAAAAAAAGAACAGCGGTTTTCTGGCAAGTTTAGTGTCTGGAATTCTGAAGCACAACTTTGAGCAGTCAATTATAATCTCGTAACAGTGCTGACCTTTAAGCTAACGGAGAGCTACAGCCGCGCATTAACTGCCACACAGTCTAATTTTATAAAACCCTGGTGAGCTGGAGGTGGAACTGCTCCTTTTGATTGCCGGAGGCAAGAGATAATGGGGAATGTAACTTCTGGGCAAGCTAGCTTTCTTACAGGCAGGTAAAATATAAAATAAAACACCCTCTGTGGGAGAAATATCAAGCTAACTAGCGCAGCACGGCTATGTCGCCTGGTCTAACAGCCTCGCCACGCCACCCTTCTTGTCGTCACATAATCCTAATAATAATTTCCCATTTGCAGGACAAAGCTACCGTCTTGCCTTATAGTTTAATCATCTTCTCTGCAGTGCTGCCTCAAAACTGAGCACTGACAAAATGTCTGTGATTAGGCAACCAGGCCAATGTTTCTTTTGGACTCTTTAACTTTCAGTTGGGCATTGACTGCAAAGACGGCCGCGCTAATGTTCATTAAAAAGTGAGTCGACTCAATGTAGAAATTGGACAATGTGTCAGAGTACCTTAAGCATCATTAATTCCGACTCTGATATCTTTCATTCCCCTCATCTTGTGACAACGTGCGTCTCAGAAAATAGCCCCTCTGACAGACGCTGCGCACTGGGTGGCTCGTTTCCCAGAATGGAAGCCACGGGAGGTGGTCTCGGCGAAAAACTGTACATCAATTTCGATTCAGATAGTTTTGGGCAGTTACTGCTCAACTTGAAAAAAAGGGGGACTGATAACTGTGGGTTATGTTGACTTCAAATCTTTAGCACAAAAAACATTTTCACTAATCATACAAAGGCAGCCAAATTAGCAGAGAGATTAAACACTGGAAGCCTTGCACTGTCAACACTACCGGTCAAAAGTTCAGACTTTAATGTCTTTTCTTTCAATCTCATGATTTATGAACATGGCAGTTTCTCACTGAAGGCATCAAAACTACGCATGAACACACATGGAATTTATGGAGGAAACAATAAAAGTGTCAAATAACTCAAACACAATTTATATTGAAATTCTTCAAAATAGCCACCTTTCATTTATTTTTTTAACGTGTTTTTCTTTGTATGATTATGTCTACATATATAACTTGCTCATATATTTGATTTCTTCAGTATCTATCAAGGTTGTAAAGATTAAAAAAAAAAAAAAAAAAATGCATGAGAAGGTTTGTCCAAGCTTTTGACTGGTAGTGTAATTGCTTCCTTTCCCTCGCTGTCCAATTCCAATGGTCTACTATTGTGTAATATAATGTAATCTACTCTTGGAGTTTGTTGGATGCTTCGCTTTTCTAATCTGCTTCATTCTCGAAAAAAAAAAAAAAATAAAAAAAAAATCTATTTCCCAAACGACGTAGCATTAGCAGACTTTAATTGCCTCGACTTTTAAAACGTGCCCTTTATTCTGACAAAAATCCTACAGGGCTTAAGCGAGAGCTCAAGTTCCGCACTCGAGCAACTGCTGCTTCGCACCCCCCCCTTCCCCTCCCCCTCCCCCGACCCCCGGATTGCAGGAGGACAGAGAGACGAGCGCGCTCGGGTCTGAATTACAAATAAATAAATAAAACCACACCAAATCTGGAGTGGGCGGAGAGGCGGCAGAAAGCCAGACAGGCTCAGCAGCAGCTCGGAGCAGAACATGTGGGAAAAGGTTTGCACTGGTGCACACGGCGGGCACGGGGCAGCACGAGGGTGAGGTTGGGGGTGGGGGTGGGGGGATTGGAGGGGGGCGCAGGGGGGGTGTAGTGGGAGCGGGAGGAGGGGGGGGCGGGGTCAGCGTGGGAAAAAAAAAAAAAAAGCAGAAAGGAAGGAGAAGAGAAGCAATGTACTTACTTCCCTGTTTATCCGAATCTAAGAAAAAGCCCAAAGGTTGAGAGCGGGGGGAGGGGAGGGGGAGGGGATGGGGGAATGGGTGAGGGTTGGGGGGGGGGGGGGTGACGGAAGTCAGAGAAAGAGAGAGAAAGAGGGAAAGGTGGGGTGGGGGGAAACAAGAGCTAGTTACTGTAATTAAAGAGCAGGAGAAGTAGTGGGTAATGAAATGGCAAAGAGAGCAGCTCGCCTCGGGGACCTGTGGAGAGATTAATGTTTCAAAGCCTTCAATTCCCATGTTTGTATGCAAATGATAACACTTGATAACAGCGGGCTGTGCAACTCAATCTTCACATCTTGGGAAAAAAAAGAAAAAAGAAAAAAAAAAATCAAAAACAACAACACGTCGACATTGCTCTGACAAATTGGCCCCGTGATCAAAAACGCTTGTGGTAAACACTTCAGTGCAAGACTACCCCAAAACAACTGACTGCAAGTCATCCGCGCATGGGGGAAACTGTGAGCCAACAGTGTCGGAGTTGGACCGGGAGTAGGTTGGGGTATTTGTGTACGACTGTCAGGAGTCTGTGTGTATTTATTAGAATTGGCAGGGAGCCAGGAGGTTATTTGTTGGTTTAAAACAAACAACATGTTTTTGTTTACAGAGCCATTAAAATATAATGAGGTTGAACTTAATATATTATTAAAAGCAAAAATAATATTTTTAATTCCGGGGCGCGGACCTGGGACCTTTCTGTGTGGAGTTTGCGTGTTCTCCCTGTGTCTGCGTGGGTTCTCTCCGGGTTCTCCGGCTTCCTCCCACACTCCAAAAACATGCATGTGAGGCCAATTGAACGTTCTAAATTGTCCGTAGGTGTGCATGTGAGTGTGAATGGTTGTTTGTCTCTATGTGGCCCTGCGATGAACTGGCGACTTGTCCAGGGTGTCACCCTGCCTTCGCCCTAAGACAGCTGGGAGAGGCTCCAGCAGACCCCCGTGACCCTGAATAGGAATAAGCGGGTATAGAAGATGAATGAATGAATGAATATTTTTAATTCGTAGGTTTATTATCAAGAATTAAAATGTATGCATATGTTATATATTAAAATTTCAATGTTTTTTTTTTTTTTTTTTTTTTTACATTTTTACTTTAGAGAAAGAAAAATCAAATATCATTATGAGCATAAAGTTCTCCAAGACATACAGTATCACCTGGTGACACTGGAATCCAATTAAGCACCCGGTTTGCTGGATTTGCATTGTCACAAAATCTGACACATTCTGTATTAAATCTCTGGTTATGTTGTTATTTCTTGCTGTGGTAACGATGAGCAGCGAAGGTTGTCGCAACATACCTGCACCCGTCAAAGCTGTGCTAATGGTAATCTTGCATTATCAGAGATTAAAGGGGATATTTTTCACTTTTTTCTACCTTTTTTCCTGTCCACTTGGCCAATTTGAAAACTGTCTGCAGAGTACACACAAGACCATGTAGATGGAAAAGTGAAATACAGCCACCACTGCCCATTTTCTGCACACTGTATGTCTCCAAGCATTTTTTCTACACTTCCAACAGTGTGTTGATCTCGCATGCATCCCAATCCCATCCCAGCAGAGTGAGGATGACGCAACTGACTCCCCGTTAGCCTCTTCGCAAACCCACTGAATATCTCAAGAAATAGCTTTTTTATTATTTTTTTTTATTTTATTTACTGTTCAATAATTGTTACATTTGTCTAGAACTACCAACTAACGTGTTGATAATCATGGACATTTTTGTGTCTTAGTTAATGTATGCTGCCTCATATTTTCTGACTTGAGTTGGCCAATTCTAAAGCTTTTTTTTGCAGCAGTTTTCTTCTACAGCTGGGCTGTTTATTTGCTCCTTCGGTGTCTTTGTCACAAACCCGTCCATTTTGCACAACCTACACTAACTTGAGGAGCAAATCACCCTAAATAATTGCGCAAATCAGCATGTCACACGACACAGTGAACTAAGTTTTTGGCTGGCCTCTTTCCTATCATCCTTCCTTCCTTCCTTCATTCCTTCCTTCCTTCGCTGCAACCTTGGAAGCTGGGGTGAAGGTTCTTGCCGTGACCTTAAGGTGGCGCCATTACCACGGTGGTGGTGGCGGTTAACGTCTCAAAGGGGTTTCTCGGAGCGCTGGCGCTAAAGCAGCCGCTCAGAGGTCACTGAAGGGGATCAATGTGCCGCTTTCAAGCAGCCACACTGCCCACGCCCGCTGACTCAGGCACCCTCGGCCGCTCCGGCCGGTCGCCTGTTGTCATGGCACAAACGATAATGGACAGAAATGACGACATGACGAGAACGCAGAAGAAGAGGGATGGAAAATTATGGCCCCTTTGTGTCTCTGAAATTAGTTCTATCTCGTCTCAAGGTCTGACAGGAGCGAGCGCTGGTGCCGAGGTGAGATCAGGTTGGATTTCTCACACTATGTCCGATTCGGGTGACTCGACGACCCGGCGATTCCTGAGCTGAAAGCGCTCTGGCTCTGGATCTCTGAAGTTCTGAAGTCGCCCAGATAAAAATCGCCCGACTGTGAAGCCTGCACATTTTTAGCTACACAATGCTACGACGTGGGCGCAGGAACAAAAAAAAAACAAAAAAAAAAAACCACAGTCGGATCTGAGTTAAAAGAGCTCAGTCAGATCCAGGCTGTATATGTGTGTGTGTGTGTGCAGACACTTCAAACCCCAGTACAGTAATGGCAAAACAACTGGCGTGAAGCCCAGCAGAAGCCAATGCAGAGGGGCCCATGGGACTTACGTCGATGTAGTTGGCGTTGACATAATCAGAGCTGGGGTCGGCCAGCAGAGAGTGGAGCTTGACACGATGTCGGTCATCTGAATGGCAAACAGGCAGTTATATTATTATTCATTTATTTTTTTTTTTTGACATGGGTTCAAACATAGATACAGTACATAAAAAGACAGCGTGTAGAATAAAAGCGAGAAGAAATGTGTGTAGTACGTGACCAAAGTCCCCTGATGACAAACTTCTTTGGCTTTGATTTGAAAATCAATGAAATGGAGGTTTTCTTTTCCTTTAAATCAAGAGTGAAAATAACGCTGGAAACGCGACGCATTGTAAGCGAGATCCTGTCTTTGCGCTCAAATGAGGACGTTGAACATGCCCAAGCAAGACAGCGATTGCTTGGGTTCATGTCACAAACGGTCTTTTTTCCTTTTCTTTAACTTGAAGACGTGTTGGGCAGCTTGTAAGCAAATTTAAATGCGCTCATGAAAAGAAAAAGTATATTTCGCCCTCTGTTTACAGCCAGCTATAAAAGCTTGTCTCCGAATCTGCCCTTTATGACATCACAAAGTTCAATTTCTTTTGAGGAACTGTGTTTTTAGCACAAGTTCCTGAGAAAGTGAGTCAGCCAAGTCACCTTACAGAGAGGCTTTTGAGTCACAATGTCTCTACAATTCCATACGATTCAAATGAATTATATATTTCTTAACACTCTTGAACATACTTACACTAAGCCTCAGTGCTCTTCTGATGCCTGGTTAGGCGGGACTACGTGCTATGACGATCGCATTTCTTCCATCAGCATCAAGCTGTGCCTTGTGTTCAGGCAATGTTCAGTCTTACGTTTTACAACAGCTCTGGTCTGTGCGTGTGAGTGTGTGTGTGGGTGTGTGGGTGTGCGCACGTGCGTGCAATCAGCAATTAAAAACAACAACAACAACAATCAATTTCTTAAGCCATATTAAACTAGTCGTGCTTTCATTACACTTCACAACCACTCATTTGGGAGTAATAATAATCATAAAGTGGCCTCGGCGAGCTTGTCAGGCGGCAGCGTTGTGGAATTGAAATGCATTTCACGGTGCATGCATGGGAAGCTGTGCGCACAAAGTAGTAAAGACCCTCCCCCAAACCAATCTGAAGTGGAAGCACTTACGGCTCAGCAGACTGTCGTGTCTTCCTTTGGTCTTGTCCTTCTTTTTGGTGCCATCCCAGCCATCGAAAAAACTCTGCAAAAATGACAAATCGTGAGTTTAGTGAAAAACGAAATTAAAAAAATGAAATCAGCGGGGTGCTTCCCGGCGGAAATAACCGAGATTTGCGCGAGTCACTTTACTATAGTGGCATCGCTGCCAAGTCATCAACAGACATCTGCCGTGACACGGCGGAACGACTGACTGCCGGAGTCCTTCTAACAACTCTTGGACGCGGCGAGACGCCTTCCAGAAGCAGGCAGTTTTTTTTTTTTTTAACTGTTAAACAGCTGCGTTGTGCGACAGCTGTTGATGACAGCCATCCTCGAAATCGACTGTAGCGCCTGAGATGAGTCGCTGAATGAGCAATCGATACTGGGAGCGAAGACGGGGAGGGAGGAGGGGAGGGGAGGGGAAAGAAAAGAGCAGAAATATTCAGCAGTTGCAGCCTGATCTCCCGGCTCCTTCGCATCTGGTTGCGAGAGTTTCTCATCTGCGACCAACCGACAGTCTCTGAGTGAGTTAGGGTCCAAATTGGAACACCCCCCAGGACGACCTGGCCAAGTCTCACACAGCAAGCTGATCAGGAGATTAGGCCTGGCGCTGGAACCTGCTCAGGTAATACCATATCTAATCCTGTTTAACAAGTCCGCCTACCTCTGGGCACCTTAGTGGAGCTTTTATTATTTAATTATTTTCATTATTAACATTTTTTTTGAAAATCCATTTGATGTTAACAGTCCTGCGACAAGCTCTTCAAAGGTCCAGTGTGTAAAATTTGGCTTAATGTAAGATTTTTAGATCTGTAAAAGCTTATTATGCTGCCCATATAAAAGTGCGTATTCACAGTACAATTAAAGTAATTCGGCTTTCCGACCTTGAGAACGGCTTTTATATGTGTATAAGAATATACATATATAAAGTTAGCTGCAATATGAACCAAAATATTTGTAAGGAAGCCTGGTGTGGACAATCCAGCCCGCCTGACCGCACAAATAAAACCAACGAAGAAGAAGTCGGACGAGGTGGATCTAGGCCACCGTGGTTCACTGGCGAGCTCAGGAGTAAAGGTATGGAGTCCCAAAAGGGACTTAAATGAAAGAGTGCTGCTATCTAAAATGTAACCAATTGATGTCTTAAAAATCACCAAATATTGCACATTCAACCTTTAAACCAAGCAAGCAAGCATGAAAGATTTGCAAATTTCAAACATTTTTGATGTGTTGATGGTGAGAGCCACTTCATTTTTACGCATGTGCAGAATGTAAAGATTAATCGACATGCAAGTGTGCCCACACACATACACATAAAACACATCCAGAAGGGCCATTTGGTGTTTTGTGACCATGTTAGCCAGTTTGCCAGCTCCATCATCGCCAGTGTCAGCAAGGTATTAGACATCATTCCTTCAGTAAAAGCACCGGCCTGAGATGTATTCTTCAAATTGTTAAGCTGCCAGCATGTCTCCCTCGTTGTTCCTTAAAGATGCAGTCAATTAATTTTTCAAATTCTGTGAAATGCTTTCACAGAATGGGCAGAGACTTGCAACTGTCTAATTATCTTGGTTTATCCTAGGATTTAACCACTGCAACTGCAAAGCTAAGAGGGATGACGGTTTATCCAAGTGTGTTAAGTTCAGGGATTTCGATCTGGAAGAGGCCAGACTGTTTGTTTATTATTATTATTATTATTATTATTATTATTATTATTATTATTATTAGTCACAAATGTTCCTGAAAGTGTGTTGCTACAAGTTGTACTTGGGTTTTTCTGATTTCTCCAACTGATTTAGAGATCTGAAACTTCCAATTATTTTCAGTAAACGCCGTAATTATATTTGCGCAAGTCAAGCCTCTGGCCTTTTAATAATGCAAGTCCAATATTGATGCTGTTTTAATTCTGGTCTACGCAGACTGGATATCTCTCTGTGTTCCCCAGCGAGGCGCCGATCAGCGGAGAGCTGGAAGTGGAATATTCGAGCTGTCGGGGGGCTTTTTTAGGCCAAACATGGCTGCCTGCTGTGGTCGTAAACACTCAATTAGAGACAAAAATAAACACAATGGCTTTTAGGGAACTGCATGAAAAGGAGGATTTTTTTTTGTGTGTGTGTCTCTGTTTGTTTTTTTTGTTTTTTGGAAATGCTGATGTGTTGTTGTGTTATGATGAGTTCAGCTTGGTTTGAAGGCCCAGTGTATGAGATCCAGCACCATCTAGTGGTAAGCAGAGATGTTGAAAAAGGTTGTCACATCACTCCTTGTTGTCTGATTTCCAATTTGATCTCACATCTTTTGCCGAACCAGATTGGGTGACTGTGTTAAAGCAACCAAATCATTTCCTTCTCTCCGAGTTCTCCGGCTTCCTCTTGCAGTCTCACATGCAAGTGAGGCACTTTGGGAACACTGAACTGGCTATTGGTGTGAGTGGGAGTTTGACTGGTTCTTTGTCTTTCAATGTGGCCCAGCGATAAGCTGGCAACTTGTCCAGGGTGTGACCCTGCCTTCGCCCTCTGACAGCTGGGATGGACTCCGGCGAAGCCCTTGTGACCCTGAGTGCAGGAGGAGGCGGGTATAGAAAATGTATGAATGGAAGAATAAATAAATAAAATCACAAAAAAAACCCTGAGGAGCACATGCAAGTTCCTGCTACACTGCAGATATATGGCAAAACATCTGCCACCCCCCTCCTTACAAATGGACCTCCTCCATATGCAAATATCAAAGATCCTGATTAGCAAATGAAAGCATACAACTTATCCATTTTTCATCCATTTTTAACAAAAAAATCACGGACTTCCAATCCAATTCCAAGCAAACAGTTTGCATCGATAGGCCGTTTTTCCAACAAGAGTCCAACAGCGACAGATGCTGGCTTGCACGTGCACGACCCCGCACAACACGCCACCCACACCGAGGTGCCCGAGTCCCTTCCCCCGGGCCGCCCACAACGCCTCGTGACGCCCCTGATCAATGCCGGCAGCCCGACCCTGTGGGAAATAAGGGTTATGAAGTCTGACAGTGGCGTGCGCGCTGCTCCCCCTTCATCTTGTTTATTTCTCCAGGCGATGGGAAGTCGGGTCGCGGAGTGAGAAAGCAGGCCGATATATTGATTTTTTTTTTTTTCGAGGGGGTGGGGGTGGGGGTTTGTTAGCTCACCCACAGGGATCTTAATGAATCAAAATGGGCATCTGGCTCCTTGTAGGTGTATGTGCACGGGGAGCCTCTCGCCACTGGTTCATATCACAGGGAGGCCGAAAGTTGCTTCTCTCATAAAACGTAATTAGCTCGGTGGATCTTTGCCATCTCCGGAAAAGCAAATAAGGTCAAGAGGATTCTACTGTTCCTTGTCAATGCGGAACACTTGATTCAAACCTCTCGCGGTGGCTTCTACAAAACAAAGTCTTTGCTTTTCATTCACAAAACGTTGGGGGCGGGGGGTTCAGATGTTCATTTCAGAATTCACCTATAATGCACTATAGTCTTTAGAGCGGCGTTTCTCAACGGGTGGGTTGCGACCCAAAAGCAGGTTGCTGAGCTGTTTTGATTGGATGACGTCTTCGTAGGCAGTTTCCCTTTATTTATTAAAATGATTCTAAAATATAAATATTTATGGAGAAAATGTTGGACATTTATTTTGCAGGAAAGACAATTAAATTCAACAATTTTAATCATTTATTTACTAAATATGATAGAAAAGCTTCTGTTGCTTCTGTGCGACTGTTCACTGTTCCTGTGCTGGCGTAGCATGCGGCTCTCTGACATGTCGCTCAACTGCAAAAATCACAGATATCTCAGTCCTCCTCATCCTGCTGTTCACACTCATCATCATCTGTTCACTCAACACCATCAGTGCAAGACGACGGCCGAACAAAAAGGTCACATGACGCGGCCAATGTTGAAGTGCGACTCGGATCTTCGCCGGCTGGAAAACTTCTGTCACTCTTTTTCTGCGACTTTCCTGCCTTCAATGTTCCGTCGCCGGAGCCTGAACTAAATGTTCTCTCAAGTTGAGGTTGTGAGGAAGGGCCCCCGAGGTTATGGATTCAAAAGTTGCATTAAAACTGCGTGACCTTTTCGACGTGCTCTCAAAACGAATAAAAAAAAAACAAAAACGGGGCTTGACGTGTTTGGCGGCATCGTCTTTGTATGCCGTCGCTGCCGCCGGTGTCGACTGGGCGACGCATTTTTTGGTGCAGCCATTTTGAACTCATTCTACAGGCTTTTTGTGCATTTTGCTTTCCGTTTATCTGCGCTTTGTTAGTGCCACAAATGAGCCGAGGCGGTTGTTGAGGCAACGCGGGCAGGGGGAGGAGGAAGCGTTTCTGAAGTTTGCTGCTCAGTTGAAAGGCAGTAATTCAGCAGCTGTCAGGAGGAACGCTGCTTTAATAAGCCATTATGGGTGGCTTTTGTCGAACAACACATAAATTGTCAAACATCATAATGACCGGAACCGGAATGGCAGAACAGCGCTCAAGCACCTCCGAGCTGTTACTCTGGTAACACGCGATTGCATGTCGCATAAAACTTGTGTGGAAGATGCGCTCGCTTGACAGGCTAATTTGTCTGTTTTACAACAGCCGTGCGAGACTGCGCTGCGCTTTCGAAAGGGAGTGGCTCGATGATTGGTGGTGTTGTTGTTTTCGCCTCGGGGAGAGCCGTGTGTCATTTTTATTTCTCCACGTCAGAGAATACTGTAACTCCGGACGCTTGAAGGCAGCGCGAGCCCACTGTGATGCACCGGCGCTCAAAGGTTTGGGGTCACCGACTCGTTTCGACACTGAACTCCATCGTAGCCAGGTTCGTGAAATACCGATCTCGAAAGCTCCGTGACCATGATGAGTGCACGGAAATCGGTCAAGATGAACCTCACGAGTACGGGAACATTTTAGTGTTGAGTGAAAACCATTTCCAATCTCTAATTAAAAGTGGTTGAGATAATTCCAAGTGTGCAAAATACACTAAAGAGTCTAAAATATAAAACACAATGCTTTATTTACTCTTTTGTGGCTTAGCACACACAACTAAGAGTGATTATAATACGAAGCTAATACCGTCGCCTCCCACTCACCTCGTACTCCTGTTTGAAGCCGTACCCCTCGGCGGTTTTCATCTGATTGATGTGCTGGAGGAGGTCGGCCACTCTGACGGCGGGGTGAAGCTGGCCAGTGTGATAGGGGGAGCTCTTCCTGCGACAGTGGCGGTGCGGCGAGCCGCCCAGCAGGCTGCTGGACTCGTTGACGGAGCTGCGCTGCTCAGCTGGTCAACGGCGAACACACACACACACACACACAAACACACACACACACACACACACACACACAAACAAACACACAAACACAGTGTCGGCTCTCTTTTGATATATACGTAAACTGCACTAATATTTCTGGATTGAACTCCATTAGTCACAATATTATAATACAATATTATACACATCTTGTAAAAAGTTGTATAAACCAATACTCCTGAATGCTTTGAAATCATTATGAGTGCATGGAAATCAGTCAAGTTGTGCTTAACAAGGATGGGAACACGTTAGTGTTGAATGAAAACCAGTTCCAATGTCTAATTAAAAGTGACTGAGAGATTTCTAAGTGTGCAAGATTTTTTCATTCACGTGACTCACAAAACGTTGAGGGCATTTGGCTTTCAAATACAATTCCAGCCTTTATAGTGGTGTTTCCCAACTGGTGGGTCGCGACCCAAAAGTGGGTTGCGGAGCTGTTTTGTTCGGATTGCGGCTTAGTGGGCAGTTTCCCTTTAATATTAGATTTTTTTTTCCTCTTAAATGAACAGACTTGGCTCATCCGGCGAACACGCAATGCAAGGTTCAGGAGTTGCGACTGACACGAACTCAGCTCTCTTTTGATCCATGTAAACTCCACTGCAAAGTTCTCAGCTTCGAGGAGAAGGGAGGAAGAAAAACAACATTTTTCGCAGCGGCACGGGAGGGGGGGTTCTGACTGGCACCATGGAATATTTAAACAGACAACACACTTGCAGGAGAACCCTCAGCAGAGAGCACCTTATGGCCGGGCTGGTCGGAACAGATTGGGTAACACTGCGAGATGCGAGCGCGGCTGAAGGTCAGAGGAGGAGGTGGGCACCGTCTCTCCAGGTCGCTCCCCTCACAAGAGAGGGCCCCCATATGTTCCCCACCCGCCGCCTTACTTCGTGAGTTGCAGCCGTGGGCGTCCATGAAGGAGTGGGCCATCCTCTCGTCCTGCTGGAGAGTGCTCTGCTCCGTCATGCTGCAGTCGATGGAGCTCAGCTTGCGACTCTTCTCCTGCCTGTAGGACATGGCCGCCTTGTTTATTGCCACTTTTTTCCTACTGTAGGGATGCAGCGAGAGAGAGAGAGAGAGAGAGAGAGAGAGAGAGAGCAGGAGAGAGAGAGGACAGGAAGAGAACAGGAGGCAGGAAGCAATAAGAGACAGGAGAGGACAGCGGAGGAAAAAAAGGGAAGGGGGGGCAGAATGAGAGAAAGGCAGGCAAAGAGATAAGGGGAGAAATTGGGCCGAGGTGGGGAAATATAAAAGGCTACAAGATCGAAACTGGACAAAGGGCGGGCAGGGGGGAGGGGGTTGGGGTGGGAGGCGGGGGAGTTGCGATCAGGTGATAGCAGCGGGAGCAGCGGGGGGGTTGGCGGCGGGGTCCTGGAGGAGGTGATGGGGCAAAAGAAGAGGCGGAAGTGATGGAATGGCGGAGGACTGGGAGGAGGTAGCGATGCTGATAGCCACATGAGCGTTGATGCTGGGGTGGGGGGGCAGGCAAGGAAGGGAGATGGGGTCCAGGATGGTGGTGGTGGTGGAAGGGGGTTGAGAGGTTGGGTGGAGTGAGGAGTAACTTACGGGTAGTAAGGGTAAGAATAGAAGTCCCTTCTGATTAGCATGAGGGAGGAGTAGAGGGCAGAGAGACAGAGAGAGAGTGGGGAGAAAAAAAAATAGAGAGGTGACCATGGCGTATCAACGGTTGATGAGGATGCTCGCCGCAGCTGGAATGTTTTGGCAAAGCCGTCATGATGCGTGGTGATCCGAGCGGGAACAGTGAGGAGAAGCCGGAACATCGAAAACCTGCCTGTGCTATAAAGTCAAGATACTTTGCACACCTAGCATTTTTTTTTTTATCATAGTATATATGTATATACATACGTACATACATACATACACATATTGCATATCTGCACATGCAGAGTAATAAAAGCGAAACGGAAGAAAACACAACTTAATTTGACAGTGGGATCAAGATTAAAAGGCCTCGCACGGCAGCGCCTGCATGACATTATTTAGCTCACTCAATTTTGAACCCAGCAGCCGAACTTCAACATGCATTTCATGAATTTCATCCATTGGCCGGAGTGCCAAAACATCATAAATAAAATGCACGAGCTGATTTAAAGTGGAGTGGTTGTTTTGGCACTCGTGCTCGCGGAAATACATAATGCATGGAGTGCGTATTGTGAGGCAGTAACTGAAAATAAAAAGGCCCCAGGATGGTATTTGAGCAAAGGTCCGGGAGCTGAATTGTTAAAATTCATCTCAGTATTCTTGTGTCTGACATTCCCTTGTTGTGATAAAGTAAACACGAGTGCGTCCACATGTAACACACCTGACGCATCAGAGGGAATGTTGACGGATACAGTATAACTCAGATACACTTTATGCATTCATGTGGAGTGCTGGGAGAAAAAAGAGGAGCGGTAGATTTAAACATTGTCTATATTTTAAAAGTGATTGGATGGACTTGATGTTGATGTTCAATCATATTTGATAAACAACAGTGCTTGGATGTGGATCATCACAGTGAGGCGAGTCGTGAAAGCAAAAAGCAAAACCAGCAGGGAGGAAAGTGGCAACATCAAAAGCATATTTTCTACAGGGTAAAACCTTCAGTGTGTTTTGGCTTGTTTTTACGTTCAATACAAAAACACTGCTGGGTCCCGCCAAAGCAGTAATAAGCTAGGCCTTGGTCCCTTTATTTGTTTCCTTCTGCAAAACAGAACAAACTCTTCAGATTGGAGCCTGGCACCATGGAGGTATGAGATGAAACCTCAGTGATTCACTCTGGTTGCAAGGACACGAATAAAGAGCATCTGCTAATTAAGCCAACATGAATAAATCAAGCTGTTGCTTTTTTCCCCCAAAACAGTCAATAGAGCAGGAGCCTTTTAACCATATATAGATATACAGTCTGGCACTTTATGCATCCGTACGGTGACTGGCGGCTCCCGTTCTCCCGTGAGGCTGTCTACTCCCTATTGTGCCTGCGAGATTGGCCCGCTGAATCTTATCAGTCACTGCCTTCCTCCAGACATCCCATTCATTCCTCCATCCATTCTCGGAGAGAAAATTCCTCAGGCTTAAGAGTTCCTTTCAGCGCGGGGAGGGAGGGGAAAAAAAAGAAGAAGAAGCAAAAACAACCCTCCTAACCAATTACTAGCCCATCCACTGGCACCTCACAGCTGCTCGCCTCATGTAATTGAGTGGGCAATGGAATAACATGCCCCTTGATGAAATATTTCACACTCAGATGAGTGCCTCCGCCGCTACCCGGCGAGCGGAGGAAGAATACACTGCAGGTGCGATGGGTGACAGAGGTAATTTTGCAGGTGGAAAGCAGCCAGAGGTTTGCCGGCGCCAGGCGGCTACATTTGAATGTGCTCAGCTGAGGCACAGACCTTGAAATTAAAAGATGAGATGAAACAAAAACTGGGGAGGGGGGGGGCGTGAAAGGAGAAGAGAAAAAAGGTTGGCTGCGGCAGCAGAGGCAGAGTTAAAGGATTAATGCTGTGCCGTCTAACCAGCTCCGGTTGCTGGACTTCACACTTATCGTCCAAATGCTTTCCTCAGTCGGCCCAATATGGTGCGGCTGGTCAACTAAGAACAATAACCCCTCAAATACTGCTGGAAGAGCTACGAAACTTGGGCAAGATTGGCCTTCTCTCTAATGCACCTGTGCAACTCACTGCAGTGGGATCAGATCGCCCCAAACAGGAAATGAAATGTGCGCAACGTTGGAAAAACTTCAAAATGCGGCAGAGTTTCAAGGATTTTTGACTATTAAAGAGGACAGTCACAAGGAATTTGACAGGACAACCGACTTTACCAGGGACCTAACTATTCAACAGTTAAAATCACTTAACTCTTTAGTATCTAACCTACAAAGCTATCAAAGCCAAAAAAATAAGAAATAGTAAAATGTACCTGCTGACCAAAAGCTGTTTTATACCTTCAAATGATTCATGATTGTTGTTGCATCAAAAGCAAATTGTGACTTGTGCCCTGGTGACGTGGAGTTTGCCTGCTCTCCAGGTACACTGGCTCCCTCCCAAAGACATGCACTTCCAGTTACTTGTCATCACTAAATTAACCAAAAGTGACCATGGCTGATTGTGTATTTCTGCAACTTGTCCACCTTGTCCACCACTCCCTTCCCCCCTAGGATAGCTGGGATGGGTACCAACCAGGACCCTGTGTGCAGGGCAAGCGAGTGATAGAAAAATGGGTGGATGGACTTTCAGGAGGTCATTTGTTTCGAATGGCTTACCCCTTCTTGACTATGAAGACGACCGCCCCCAGGAGCAGGATGAGCACCACCAGACCGCCGACGCACGCGCCCAGTATCAGGCCCATGTCCTCGGCGTGCTGCGACACCTCCAGCGCGTGCTTGGAATCCTTACAGGCAGCTGGACAATGGAAAAAAAGTTGGGGAAGCAGAGGGAGGGCGACACAGTGAGATCAAATCTAAAGCAGTGCGTAGTTGTCACAGATGCTACCTGGACGTAAACACAATGTTCATGTTAAAGTTAATATTGCTGACTCCAGAAAGCGTTTCCAAAATAACTACTAGCTGGTAGTGGTACTAGTCGCTGACTGTATAAAAAGATTGGGATACACCACCATAACCTTGAAGCCATTTCTGATGGATGCATCATTACCACCCGTGCCTCAGGATGCAGTTTCATGTCACGCCCAGGACGCAATTTGACCTCAGCGTCACCTTCCGTGATGACCTGGTTTGGGTCTTTTACACTTTTCCATCATGGGTTACCAATGAGGTAGGTAATTGGATAGGCATTTAAATGTTCTATTTTTTCTTTCTTCCTATATCCCTGTCATTCCCTGCTTCCTGTTCCGTTCTTCTCTCCCTCCACCGTAACCCTGAAGCCATTCTAACGGATGCATCATCACCACTCAGCTCAGGTATACACGCTTCATTTAAGAGATTGTTTGACCTCGTCCTATAACAGAACTTATCATTATTACTGCTATCATTACTGGCAGCGCAGACTGTAGCTGCTGTAGTGGCCCAGTCATGCGTCCGTGTAACTTCTCATTGCAGGTGCAAGAAACTCTGTGAATTTGCTCCCATCCTTTGTGGAACTGGGCTCCACTTTTTCCACACTTTCAAACAACATTGTTTGATTGAGCTCCCCCCCCCCCCCCCCCCCCACACACACACACACACACACCCCCGACAAAGGCACCCAGACGGGTTTACGAGAGTGAAAACTCTCTCCAAACGCCGTGAGAGGAAGTGTCAACTCTCGTCACCGCGCCGGTTGCAGCATTTTATAACGCAACTCGAAAAGCGACGGCCTCTGTTTCTTTTTTCGGAGAGAGCAGACGGATGCGTCACCCCCCCTCCCACCCATATGCTGCGGTCCCGCTCCGTATCGGCTCCACCGGCTCGCCGAGAGCGGGAAATCTTTCCTCTCCATGAATCATCTTGGGCTCCCTGCGGCGCGTCACCAGAAGGTGAAACATTGCCATTGAGCACAAATATATGAAAGGAGCGATTTCTCCCAGCATTTGGCTGCATGCTCTTCATTAAAGAGATGATAGGAAAACAAAAAAACAAAAAAAATAAATACTCTACACGGGGAGAATCGCGTCAGGTTCACGAGGGCGGTCAAGGGCGCCCCCTTTAATTTTAACGAAGCAACAACGCCTCGCTCGGGGAGCAACTGCCTTCGTCTGTGATTAGAGCGGTGGAACAAGAAGCCCTGGCTGCCAGGGAATTCTATTGCTGCCGGCGGACAACGCAGCTCGACAGATTTTACCATAATCACACAAATCGCGCTTGCTGAGTCATTCCTCTTTTTTGGGGCCATATTTAGCGAGCAGCCATCACAGTTAATTACACTGCACCAAACAAATCCCCGAGCAGCGGCTTGCGCGGAGAAGCAGCGCAAGGTGGGAGAGGTAATCGGCTACGCCGGCGTTTTAATCATAATTCATTATTTATCTGCGGTTTATCAGGCAACACGCGGGGTATACATTGATTGCGGAGGAAATGGGACTTGGGGAGGAGCGGCGTTGTCTATAATGAGGAAGATTCTGTACGGAGTCCCTGAGAAACAGTGTCACAACAAGGTTTTTTTCGACTTTAAGTTCTGGGGGAAAAACAACTAATTTATTACGTAAAGCTTTTGTCCTCATGCGACCACTGAATTCATGATGTTGGATCATTGGTTGGAACTATATTGAACTGATTTGACTGCACTAATAAGTACTAATGTAAAGTACTTCCATTCGAGAGACACGTTCTTGATTATATATGTACACACACACACACATATATGTATGTGTGTATGTATTTACAGTATGTATGTATACATATATGTATATATATGTATGTATATATATATATATATATATATATATATATATATATATATATATATATATATATATATATGTATATATATATAGACAGAGAGAGAGAGAGATAGTGTGTGCATATATACAATATGCATAAATATATAAATATTTTAATCAAATTATTCACTCTATATACGTCTAGTGCAGCGGAATTAACATACATTTTCTCTAAACCAGTGACATGAACTTTTCCATTGGCTTGTTTCTAGTGGGCAAACATCAACAAACTTTCTAGAAATCCGCCACATTAAAAACTTATGGGGGGGAAGTTGCGAGAGGTCCTTTAATTTTTCATCAGGCTCTGCCCGATTGGGAACAAAAATGGCACCTCGGAGCCCACGGCAATAAATTAATTCAGCGATACATGTTTCAATATATATATAAAGAAAAGAACATATTTAAAGAAATACTCCAACTCCAACCCTTTCTCTTTTGAATTTGCTCCAACTATTTTAACAAAACTGTTTTTTAAGACTTTCACTTTCCAGAAAGATCTTCTTCGTGCGTCGACTCAAAATGTGAAACGCGAACTCTGCAAATGCATCCATACCCGACATGGACAAAACACTTTAAACGCGTCTGACCGAGCGTCGTCGGGGGGGGCTTCCTTCATCAGCCTTGACGCTGGTTGAACAACGTTGACAACAATTCCCGCGACCCCTCGCTGCTTATCCATTTTGTTTCATTTTTTTCACTGCGAGGCCGCCGGCAGCACAATCTACATGTTGTGCATTTAATATTTATACACCCTGCGTCGCCCCACGCTTTTTCGGTAAATATGGAGAAAGGCATGTTGCAAATTACGACACAAATTTCATTTCATTTTTCTCTTCCTCTTCCCCGGACGGTGCTTTTGAAAAAGCTGGATGCCGAGTGCGTCGAGTTTTTCCCCGCAAACGGAGACGCCGCGAAACAAAAGTGCTGTCTTGCGGCAGAATCATTCCGGCTGATTTGATGTATAATGCGCTCTGACGGTTCCACAGTGTCAGATGTAATGTTGGACATGTTCCACCGGGGGGGCTACAAACAAATCGGCAAACAAACAAAAAAAATAAAATGAGTCAGTGCGTGTATGGGACAATAGGGGGAAAAAAAACTGTCAAAGGCGACCTCGGTGCCAACACAGAGGGAACGAGGGGTAACATCGTGTAACATCCACCTCCACCAAGGTCTGCCTGCCACATTCGTAACCACGGAAACGCTCACAAAATACAATGAATAAATAAATGAATAAAAACAAATGAATAAAGCCTGCTGAAATATGCCCAAAGTCGACCTCCTACCCATTTCTGGCCTCGCTGCCAGGTGACAGCGAGGCCGGCATTGCACTAGAGGTGGCTAAGAGTTCCGGGATCCAATTTAACTGCCACCTTTTCTGAAGAAACACTCCAGATCTGAGACGTAATTCAGTGGAGGGGAGAGAAGAGCAGAGAAGAGAAGCGAAGGGAAGGGAGCGTAACCCTCTGACACCCCTTCTTGTTTGAACGGAGAGGCTTCCATCTGTGTGCGTGCGTGCGCATGTGTGTGGGCGAGTGCGCGAGTCCGTCAAGCAAACACTCCTGGTCGCCCTGTCCTCTCAAAAGGGGCACAGGAAGTGCATGAGAGAGAGAGAGAGAGAGAGAGAGAGAGAGAGAGAGAGAGAGGGAGAGAGAGGGGATACAATTCAGGCGTTCTGGATTTCAAAGGCGTCTGAGCCCCGAGAGGAGCCAAGCAAAATGTCAGGCGTCGGCGATACGGCCAGGAAGACAATGGGAACACGGAGGCACGTCCCCCGCCCCCTCATCCCCGCCCAACTTCCCCCCTGGTCGCCTGAGGAAGAGAACACCGAGTCGGCGTCAGAATCTCCTAAACAGCCGCCTGATCCGAGATCACCGCCGACGTGTCTGGTTGTCTGCTGTTGTGCCTCCAACGGACAGCAGGGGCACAGAGGTTTGAGCTTCCAGAGATTTTACACTTTCCACCTTACAGCGCTTCACTTTTCAAAGTTTTTCTTTTTTTTTTACTTTTTCAGCACGGCAGGCGACACCGAAGTGGGCTTTTTGGAATCTAGGTTCCAGAGGTTGGAAGGTTGTTGGTTTGATCCCCAAACACTGCAGACAAACTGTCAAAGGACCCGTGCGTAAGACAGGAAACCCTGAATAATTTGACATACTGTGACACAACTTTAGAAATATGTAGACCTCTTTGAGTACAACCTCACAGAAAACGTGTGCCCGTGCAATATGTGCATATATGCGCAGCATGTGGTCAGAAAACTGCTGAACTCTGTCGGGATTTTCCAAGCTTGTTGACAACTAAACATGGTATGCTGGGGGCACCAGCCCAGTGGTTGAAAGGTTGCCAGTTTGAAACCCAATATCCATTGCCATTGTATGATACTGTCGATTTGAGGGTCTCAGACAAAAGTCTGGGCGAAGCATCCAAACAAGTTCACAAAATAAAAGCCATAATAAATATATATATATATATATATATATATATATATATATATATATATATATATATATATATATATATATACATATATATTATTTGGATGTAACTGCAAAACAGGTACGAGTACTTTGAGAAACTACTAATTGAGATGAATTTGATCAATTCAAACTTGAGCCATGAACTACCACCACACTGTGGCTGGTGGCTTCTGGTAATATTTACTGATCCTCATAAACTCTTCTGGAATGTCACAAATGAAGAGAATTCCAACCAATGGATGCTTATGCTAATCACAGCCTCCATTAGCTGGTACAGATAACACACATATTTGCTCTGTATTGTCAACATGTTGTCTTTATACAATATTAAATATAGTATTTCTTTTCTATAAACTAAATGTCAGACATACTAAGCAATGCGTTTCCTAAAAAGGTCATATTTTTAAAAGCAGGTTTTCAGGTCTGGGTAATATTAAAATATCTGCCTTTATGAAAACTTTTTGCCATGAAGGTTGTCTTTTTGCCAGCTTCTCTTTTTAGTACAATTATTTTAAAAAGTAACAGAGGGACTTAAATGGTTTTCACAAGAGACACTGTGTGTGTTCAAATGTTGGGCAGTCACTTCCATTTTGGAAGTCAACAAAATCTAGAGGGAAAATGTCCTTTTTTCATTTTTTCTCCCCCTGAGAAGTTTAGGCTTCCTGGAGATTTTGTGGTCAGATTTTGGTGGTCCAATTTTCTGCTTTTTGGTTTTACAAAAATCCGAAATAGTCTGCTCTCCAAATATTGTTCTAGTTTCCTTCCAGTCCTGAGCTTTACTGAAAGTCAGCGACGCTGATGCAACCTCGTTAAATAGATTAGAAACCAAAAGGGGCCTGTGTCTGATCACAAAACAATAACAACGGTCAATCGGATGCCGATCAAAAGCGAGAATTCAATTGCAACTTTAAACATAAGGAGAAGGCCATGTTATACCTTTTCGAGCAATCCGGATGCAGTTTATTCTGGTCTCCTGCGGGTCATCGAGGGAGAGAGAGAGAGAGAGAGAGAGAGAGAGAGAGAGAAAAAAATAGATTTAAATCAAAGTTAATTTTCTCCGCTGGATACAAATTCAAGCAGGACACAATGCAAAAAAACGAACCACCGTGCAAAGGTAATTATACCAGAGTTTGTATGGCTGAAAGCGCGCCGAGGAGGCAGACGCGAGTGTCAAAGTCATCCAGACCTTTTGCTGCAGGGGAAGTAATTGAAATTTCCGAGTGGGTGACATCTCCTTGTGATATGAGAGACCTTCGCTCCGGCTCCGCCGTGTGAAGTCCCGCACCTGGCGCTCACTGATTGACTTCGCCGCCCTCCCCCCAAAAAAGTGCCACCTCGGTGAGATGAAGGGGCCATGTTACCCAAATTAAGATTTAAGGAAGCTAAATCAGCCTTTATGGGCAATTATGCTAATCTGTGCTCCGAAATTGGAGTTGAAAAAAAAAAAATCCTTTCACCTGAGAACGGTTGCCAAATTGCCTTCTTTAATTGGAAATCTGTTTCGAGGGGAGACTGTGTCTCTGCTCATCTCTCCGCGCTGACAGGGAGGTCATATTTACTCCGGCCACGGGGTCATTGAAGTGGCGGCTGGCAGCGCGTCCTCTGTCAAGGTGAGTTTTTTAAGTTTTTTTTTTTTTTTTGGGATTGCCAACATCAACAGCGCTTCCCCAATAGCGGCGATTGAACTCAACAGACGAGTTTGACACTCACTTCCATGACCCCCTAAATATCGCAATAAAAAAACGGTCATGGAAACACCTAAACTTCAAAAAACCTCCCAAATATGGCTAAAAAGTTTTGGCGCTCTCATGAGGTGGTTTTTCATACGTATCCATATTTGAGGTATATCGCAAAAGTGTCTTGGAAACACTTTTTTCACATCTACACGTCAGCGGACGTAACGTACAAGGTCATGTGACCAGTTTACTTCAAGTGGAAACAGTGCGTTCTGGAGCACGGAATATATACATATATATATATATATATATATATATATGTATATATATATATATATATATATATATATATATATATATATAAATATGTATATATATATATATATATATATATATATATATATATATATATATATATATATATATGTATATATATATATATATATATATGTATATATATATATATATATATATATATATACATATATATATATATATATATATACATATTTATATATATATATATATATATATATATATACATATATATATATATATATATATATATATATATATATATATATATACATATATATATATATATATATATACATATTTAAATATATATATATATATTTTTTTACAAGTAATCAAATAGAAACATATAACAACCATTCTGGACAGCAAACAAACGTAAACAAACAAAAAATATATATATTTCTCGTAAACCTCATCCCGCAAGATTTTAGGAGAATTATGGCTGATGCGCTTGACACCATTCAATGGAAACACCTGCAAATCGCAATTGTGCTTCTCGCTTTTATTTTGCGAAAAACGATCCCATAGCACAATGTATTTTTGAGCTCTTGGTATTTTCTCATTAAAGAAAGAAAGCTAGCACAACAACAACAACAACAAACACTGCACAAACTGGATCGGCACGTGGGTCAATAACTGCTGAAAACTTTGACCTTCAGCCTGAAAATAAAACAGGCGAGAAGTAGAACAGACCAGAACACTTGCACCATTTGTTTCCCGCCAACAGGCTTTTAACTCTTTTTTTTTTTTTATATATATATATTTCTGGATATTTTCTCCCTACTTCCTGATTCATGCATATTCACATCGTCAAGCGCTCGCTCACTCGCTCGTACAGCTTAAAAGCAGCGGTAATGATGTTTTCAGCCGCTCGAAAACAGCGGCTAAACACTCGTGCCAATCTCGCTCACAATTGCAAGCGGGGTCAACGATGGGAGTTAATGTGCATGTTTGGACCGTGGGAGGGAGCTCATGTTTCTGGCCCGCATGTAGGGGAACATGCAACGTGCCATTGCCTGCACCATCACTCCATCGATGTGACAGCGCCAGTGCTTGTGTTTCAAAGAGGGGAAGCTCATTTTTGGATTCAACATACAATTTGTCCATTTATTTGTATTTATTTGTGGGTCTATTGTGTGTCACTGTGTGCAGCTGGCTTGTTGTCAATCTAGTCTAAAGTGGGGTTGCACCCGAAACTGTTCCGCCGTCCGTGTGTGCATTTCCAGCTAAATGTCAATCAAAAAGGCTTTCAGACTATCCAATCATAACGCAGCATCCCAGGGAAGCGGAGCACCTTGGGGCGGGACTCAATGTAGCTTTTACCCGATGATAGTCTAGCTTCACTCCAGTGAAAGAAAAAGCAATCATATGCTGCTCTGATGAAGCCCACTGAGGCTCGACTTTAATGGACTTTAATGGACTTTACTGGACAGAGACGCCAAGAAAACACGGGAAGAAAATGTTATCTGAGAGAAGTTTCTGATTCTGAATGAACAGGTCTCCGACTGGTCTTAGACAATGAAAATACGTATAACAGTATATATTTCACCATTTATTTTATTTTTACATTTTAAAGGGAGTTGAGCTTCCCTTTAAGTCTGAGAGAAATCGTCCCTGACTGACGTCCCTTTCCAATGTTTCCTTGGTACAAGGAGAGCTTTATTTTTATTCTACGCTATAAAAAGCAACAGCAATAACGCTCGCAAGAGCTGCACTTGTACACATCATATTGCTCTGAGGAGCTGGAGACGTACCGAACTGCTTTTAAAGTGCATTAGTCTGAACTGAAGTCAGTGATAATGCAGCACTGAGGGAAAGAACACTAATTGGGTCAGATTGTCTGTCTGGCTTGTTTTCTTGGACAGCGACAAATCCACAACGGTTTAGAATGACAGTGGGGTTTAAGACTCTGCGATTGGGCATCATTGTGATTCCGCACAGCTCCAAGTATACATATATGCATTTACAGTCGTCTATCTTCATCGGTGAAATGTTAGCGCACACTAAGAATTGTAAGAAATGGCCTTTTTTCTGTCGCTCACGTAAGCGATAAACTCCTCACAGGACGAATTCTTCGGCTTTGAGGTCGACGATATTTCGCAGGTCTACAACTACGAGTTTGAATCGGACCAGAAGCCAGCTACAGTGCTGGGCGAATCCCCCCGAGGGTACGTTTATAATAAAAAGAAACATCAGCATGTCGGTAATGCTGTCGTACGTTCACTAAGTAGCGCTTTTCTGGTTAGTGGATGGTGGATATGACAGAGAGGAAAAACAGTGGGTTTGTTTTCCTGTTCGTTTATCAAAAAAAACTGAAAAAAACAAACAAACTTGGCAGCGCGACTCGCTGGAATCATATCTGCCGAAGCAATTACCGCTCCGATTCAGGGACAGCACGGCCAACGATGCACCCTGTGCAGCTAATTTCTTTCACCGTAATTGTAAAGACCCCTCGCCTTGCCTTTATTTCTACACCACCCATCAACTTTCAGCCGCACAAAGGGAGGTGAAATTGTTTGCTTGAACAGAGCGGAGAGGAAATCATCATTAAAGATCAACAGCTCTGTTGCCTCATTGGCCTTCCTGCCTCACAGCTGCCAAAACTCGCTAAGTTCCTGACTGGATCCCAGAGTCAGGAAGTAACCAAGTACACATACTTTGTTACTCTAAGCAGATTTCTCTTTTTCTGATGGCTTTTTTACTTTTAGTTCCTACATTTGTACACAAATAGCTGTACTTTCCACTTCTTACGTCGGACAAACATGCTGGTTACTTTTGTGTTTAAAATATACAAATTCTGTTAAAGGTCCAGTGTGTAAAATTTGGTTTGATTTGTGATTTTTATATTGGTTAAAGTTTAATATGCTGCCCATAAATACATAAATTAAAGTGGTATCCAGGTTTGTGTGCGCAGGCCACCGTAGTTCACTGGCAAGATCAAGAGTGGGAGGGTGAGTGCAGAACCTGTACTTTCTTACTTTTACTTGAGTATAGGAGTTGTATCACTTATACTCGAGTATTTTTTTTTTTACACAAGTATCTGTACTTTACTGAATAATGTATGTGAATACTTCCGCCACCTCTACTGGGTCCGAACACAGAATTAATTCCAACTGCTTTCAACGACGACAGGAAGTGACTGCTGAATTTTTGACAAGTTGAATTTGAATTTCAGTCAGGGCCGACCGCCGACTCGCTGTGGACCTCATGTGCCTCATGAGACCGTCGGACGGGCGGGGAGAGGAACCTGAGGCGTTCTCTCACGAGTCCGATACGGGAAAAAAAAAATCTGGTGGAGCGAATGTGCGCCTGATGAATTAAACAAACTTTCTCTCGCCTCCTGCGCACATCCCTTATTCATGCCACGGTAAGTTGCTCTTTTGATGCTTTCTGTTGCGAGAGAGACAGAAAACGAGCGACTTTTTCCCCACCCGCAGACTGAAGGGATCGAAATCCGAGGCGATCTGATGTCTGGCTAACTGTGTTGCTTTTCTGCATTTATTGTAACAATAAGGCCTTCCAGATTTCTTACATTTTGTTTTCACAAAATAAGTAAATACATTTTAAAAAACGTGCATCCTTAGCGGGATAAGCCAAATTCTCAATTAAACCAGAGGTTCCCAAACTTTTCCAGGCCATGGCCCCCAAAAAAGCTTCTGGCCGGGCACCCCTTCACAAACCAACAGACAATGCTCCAAAATATGGAAAGAAACATTAACTTTTGGAATGTTTTTTCCTTACTTTTATTTTCTACTCTGTTAGACGTGTGTTTAGAATAAGAATGCTGTCAACTAACATGTTGATAATCATGGCCCCTTATTCTGGATGGCTGTAAAGCCATACTTAATGTATGCTGCCTTATATTTTCTTACTTCAGTTGGCCAATTCAGAGGTGTTTTTGCAGCAGTGTCTATCACAACTGGGTTGTTTGTCCGTTCATTTGGTCTCTATGTCACAAACCTGTTCATTTTGCTCGACCTAGATTAGCTTGAGGAGCAAATCACCTTGATAAATGGCATAAACCGGTACGTCACACACACAACACCTTGAACAATGATTTTGACTGGCAGGCATATTATTCTATAGATTATATTCAATAATAATGATTAAACAATACTTGTATTTTATTTTAAAACAATTAAAATATAATTCCATTTGATTGTTTATTTATTTATCTATGTATTTGAATCTGTTTTCTTATCTTGTCTCCAATTTTCTGCGGCCCCCTCTAGCGCCCACCAGTGGCCCCAATTTTGAAAACCACTCAACCAGAGACTTGCAAAAGGGAAAACAAAATGCATTACCTACGCAGGTTGATTGGCGTTAGATAAAACCCTGTTTATACGGAGGGAATACTTTCAGTTGCAGGCTGCCAACATCCTGCCTCTTGCCATCTGACTCGCCCCACACAAATGGAAATTGGCTTTCAAAGCTGCAGAAAACCTAAAAGGCTCCATTGAAACAATCCCCGCACTCCCGGTACATAACGGTTCTTACCCCTCTGAAGTTTGAGGCGGCCTGAAAGTAGACGAGATAGTTCTTGGTGGGGTCCAGCGGGCTGTTCCAGTAGCCGTTGTACGTGTGGTTGTCGCCCACGGTGAAGGGCGTGGCCTCGGGGAGGCTGCTTGGGGCCAGCTCGGCCGTGTAGTAGTGGGGGGCCGCTTTGCTCGGCAGCGCGCTGTGGGAGTTGGGCGTTGGGAAACAGTCGGCGGAGCCCAGCTCTCTTCTCCTCACCTTGCGGGAGCCGTCCTCCTCCACCACCACCACCTGGTAGGCACTGAGAGGAAACCAGCAAGAGGTTATTGTCACCAGACAGCTTGGTCACAGTACCGTAGGTCACAAATCTAGAAACTCTTAAACCTACCTTCCATTTATGGATATTAATATAGGTGGTAAGAATATGAGCATACCAATCAGTTTGCTTTTAACAGTGAAGACTTCTTCTCATGTTAAGTGATACTCAAAATACATTGAACTGGACCTGATAATGTGAGCTGAAATTCTGCTGGATATAACCCGAAATCTGGAGGGTCACCTTCCATTACCAGTACTCCCATCATGTCATGTTTCTAAGAGGACCACTATCAGTGACGGACCTAAACCTTTTGTTTAGTTTTATTCATTCAAGTAAAATAAAACTAAACCACTTGTGTAATTTAGCTTTTCACTCCACTGTCAGATGCAGGTCAATCACACTCAGACAGGGTTAGATTAGGGTTGCATTCAGCATCATTTTAATGCCAGTGTTCATTTGGAGCCTGTTTCATATTTGCATGTGTTTTCTGAAGTTGCTGCACGTTAGCCCATCATAGAGCCGTTGCTTCTCACTATTTATGATTGTGATAATGCAGCTGTTCTGGTGGGCAGGAAGAGACAGAGATTCACGTGCAGTAACATTCACGCGTGGCCTCACTGGCTATGAAAACAAAAGGAAAAGACGCGATAAGAGACAGAGAGGGTGCGTGATGTGACGCTCTGACCCAGAAGAAATAACTCCACTAGATCTTCACATCCCATTGTTTTTTAACCTTATATATGACAATGTTGAAAATCCCAAATTACAGAGGAATGGGAAGTGGAAATGAAGAGGAAATAAGAGTGAAGATGATGAAAGCAAGAAATGACGGACTTATTTTATTGGACTGTGGGTATACACCTTTATTAATGTATTTATGGCCAGTAAGCTTTTACCCAATAAAAAAAAATCATAAATGAAGCCAAATTTTACATACTGGACCTTGAAATGACGGGTGGACATGCACTTATATCTGAGGACTTCACCGACAGAGGCAGAGACAGAAAATCAAGTGAAGTTTGCCCTGGGGGTTTTGAAGGAAATGATTCTTCTCAGAGTTCTGATGGCCTTTGGGTTTTTTTGTTTGTTTGTTTTTTTATCCTGGGAGGGCCGTCAGTCAGCCAGTCAGGTAACCGTGATGGACAGTTTGGGCAATCATTAGCTTTGGCCGAGGCCCCGCGGGCTTGTTTACAGCCCGTCTGGGTGTCTGACTGAGTTGTGTTGCAGCTTCTGTCACTTCTAATTCCGAAACGCTCGCCATCTTTAAAATGAAATCAATACCTTTTGAAAAAGTGCCCCCCCCCCTCCCCCCCAAGCGACGCCACGAGCGCCACTGGGGGAGGCGGTGTCTGTGTTTTTATTTATATCTTTATTTTTTTGCTGACAGACGTTTGTCAGTATATTTGCATTGCGGCGCCCGCACCTGCCTCAGCTCTGCATTGTGCGGGCGCCTATTAAAGTGACACGGCTGTCAGCCGGCCGACGTTTGAGCGCCTGTCGCGAGCTGTCGTTCCCAGACTGTCAGACATGATGAGTCAGGACTCAGGAGGAGATTTGTTTTTTTGTTTTTTTGTTTTTTTGCTTTTCAACAATGGCCCAACCCAGACGTGGTCGCATTATCCAGGACAGACCGGAGCAAGAAGAACAAACCACCACTTATGGATTGATTTTCACCGCCGTTCCAAGGTTTGGGTTCACTGACTCATTCCTGCATTGAGCTCCATTATAAGCAGCTTCATGGAATAATCTAGTGGAATGCTGTAAGAACAATACTAGTGCAGGAAAATCAGTCAGGATGTGCTGAACACATTCTGCGATGTCTTGAATGTCTAATGGAATGTGATTTTAGAGAATGGCTATACAGTGTGCAATATACAGCCTACATAAAAGAGTCAAGCAAGCGTCATAGTTTATATTTCAGGCTCTTTAAAACAGCCGACTTTCAGTGTGTTCACACAGTATTTTGCACACCTGGAATTCTCATTCAACACTAAAATGTTCCCATGACTGATTTCCGTGCACTCATCGTGATCGCAGAGCTTTCAAGATCATTATTTCACCCAACGGGTTATACTGGGGTTCAATGCAGGAATGAGTGAGTGAAACTGACTTTTGTCACTTTTCATACATGGCAGATTATTTGCACAGAAAAATGATTCTCGTCTTACGTAAATTGCATTCAAACAGATTAGCGCTGCATCAGCCGTACCTGACGGGGGCTCCTCTTGCCAGCGCCGGGCGCAGCAGCACGGTGATGGTGCTCTCCGTCTCACTCAGTGGAGAGGGGATGTCTTCATAGTCAAAGACTGGAGCTGAGAAAAGAGGAAACATTGGGGGGGGGGGGGTCACAGCAGAGTTAGAGCAAGAAAATATCATACATAAAAAAATATAATACAAATAAAAATGTGGAAAACCTGTGGAGGAGGAACGCAAGACCTCGAGCAGTTTGGGAGCAACACATTTCTTTTTGACTTTCTTTTCGCGTTACTTGCACTTCGCCTCGTTCATTCCGGAGTTTAAGAGGAAACGGGGGCTGCGCCGCAATTTCGCAGCCTTACGTTAAAAAAAAAAAAATATGTAGAGTACGCCGCCTTTATTCATCACCGGCGCGGCATCCCCCGTGTGCTAACGCCGTGCCGAGGCCTCCCACACAGCGCCACTGACTGATGATGACAAGAAACGGCGGCCGACTTCAGAGGGTAAAGGAAGAGGAAGAAGAAAAAAAAAAACCACGAGGCCCTTATAATATAATTAGGCCCGGATCTCGAAGCTGAACAACCTTGGCAAAAAGCCCCGGGGACGAGGAGGTCGAGTGTCTTGTGTTTATGCCGGGAGGGTGAATCAGCTGGAGTGTGTCGGTGAGCGAACGGCTACGTGGAGAAGGCAAGGGAACGGAGGTGGCGAGTGTTTTCTACTTTCTTTTTCACAGGCCGGGGGCGTATTTCATCCCGCTTGTGTAACCTGGCAGCGGCGGAACCTTTATGCTCGACAGCTGAGGTCGGCAATCTACGCGCTAGGTGGCGTAATCCGGCGTGAATTATCAAGGAAGGAAAACAGATTTCAGCTTTCACGCTCCGGCAGCCGGAGCAGCGCAGCTTCACACCGCCGCTGCATCTGCGTTTTGTTTTTCCACAGCTCAGCCTGGTGAAAGGTCATGTGACGCTACGTGTTGGATCGTGTGCGTGTGTGTGTGTGTGTGCATACGTGGAGAGCCCACGCACGGAGAGCCGCATGGAACTCAGGTAGGGAGAGATGATGAAGGCACGACGCATCGTTTCAAGCACTGGGAGTCACGACCGGAAAGACTTTTCACCAGGACAGAATGTTTCTTTCTGATTGTGCATCAGATAGGACGGAATTTTTCAACCGCGAGATAGTAGCTGCGTTTCTATCACCCTAAGAATTGCACCTACATATGGCAATAAAAAACTGGTCATGGAAACAGCTGAACTTGGAAAAACCTCTCAAATACGGCTAAAAGGTTTTGATTCTCTCATGAGGTGGTTTTTCAGATGTATCCATACAGAGTTATATCGCAAAAGTGTCATGGAAAGACTTTTTCGCATTCCGCGTTAGTGCATACGGGTCACATGACCAGTTCACTTCAAGTGAAAATGGTGCGTTTGTCACACGCCTGTCAATCTTGCCTGCTGGGTTCAGTGTGCCCTTGGCTGGCGTGCAGCTGAGGCACGTTTCCACCTGATTGACACACCTGCTTTCTCTCTGCCATCACTGCTGCATATAAGCCCTGGTCCCCACACTCACTCGTTGCCAGATTGTCTGCTAACTTTTGTTATGACCTTCCAGCGGGGCCTGGGCTGCCCGCCCGCCCGCGAGAATTTCGGCTAATGCGCTTCACACCGTTCAATGGAAACACCTGCAAATTGCAATTGTACTGTGTGTGTTTTTTTTTTTAAATATCACTTTTATTTTGCGAAAAAAAAAAAAAAAAAAAAAAACTGTTGTGGAAACGCAACTCATGTCAGGTGTGTTGTGAAAAATCATCCAATTTCACTTAATTGGTCTAAAAAAAGTATCATTCCACTGTGGAGTGACTGCGCTTCAAAAGCAATGTCAGCCTGGTTTCCTACCAGGAGATCAGCTTTGTGTGCATGTAAACAAGTCCAGGTTTCAAACTGAGTGAGTATGAATAAATCAAAAGACTACATTGTCATTATTGGGCTAAAAAGTGTCAATTTCTAATATTAATGGTTGACTGTGTGCCATGGGTTTTCTTCAATGTAATAAATACGCCGTGGTTCAAAAAAGGTTGAAAAACACTGTGGCAGAAAATGCCAACAGCCCCATGTGATGCACCTGTGCAGCCGCAAGGCATGCTGGGACACTAACATCAACACAACTAACAACATCAACTAACACCACAAAATCTTTAGAAAAGCATCTGACTTGCAGACTGCAGGTGCTACGGAAACAAGAGGGGAAATAACGGCTACGCGTATTGGCGCTACGACAACCATTGATCCCAGCTGGAAAAGTCTACAGATGTGAACCTGGCGGGGTGTCTTTGTTTTGTTTTATACCGCTCCTGATTTCGAGTCGGGTTGCTGATCTTGTTGTTCGCAGGTGAAGCCTTTTTGTAGCTCTTCGGGAAGCGTGTGATATTCACAGATATGATTCGACTGGCTGCACCACACCTGCTCCAACTGGTGAACTGGACTTTTTTTTGGAGGGGTAAGATATCAGTGAAACATCTTTTCACCACCAATGGTGCATCATAATTTCAAATAATGAAACATTGTATTGTATCGAAAATCATTTACTTCAATTCGGGAAACATATTTTTTCAAAATCCATATTCTAAAAAAAATATGTTGATTATATTGTTTTCATCAAGAAGTAGCCATGCCCATTTTTTTTTTTTTACATAATTTAAGAAAAAATAACCCCCATTTTCATTTTATAGCCAAAAAGTATCAATATTTGTGTCAGGGAAGTTACTTGGTATCAAATTAAATAAAATTTTGCTCATGAAATATTTGCCTAGCGGCACACAAACTGAAAATGACTATTGTTCAGTTGTTGTCAAATGAAGAAAATGAACTTGTTGTTTTTGTACTCTGAACGTCTCACAAGGGACGTCTTCATCTCTCTGAAACATCCAGCGCTGACTGAGCTGGAGTGAACGGTGCACGTGCAGCGCGTGGATAAATGCTGGTGTGTTTCGTTAAAATAAACTTGCACTTGTAAACTCATGTAGTCAGCACATTAAGTAAGTCAGTACATCGCAAATGAATGAGGTGTCCCAAAACTTTTGTCCAACGCTGGAATATTTCTCCAGACAGGACTAAGGAGGACGGCTGCAGTGATTACATGAATTTGTACAGTGCATCCCATCCTGCCACGTTAAGCCTGAATTTCACACGGTGCTCAATCTTTTTTATTTATTTCTTTATTATTATTTTTTTTTCTCTCCACACTTTTCAAAAGCGAAACTCCCTCTGGGCCTTTCGCACAATGAAAAGTAAAGTAAAAGAGTGCGAGCTGTGAGGGTTGGAGCTCGGAGGTGAAATTAAAATGCTATTTCATTATCGCGAGCCTCCGTTTTTTTTTTTAAAAGGCATCCTGTGCAGAATGTACGAGGAGCTGCTGGTGAACAAAAAAGAAAACACTATTCAAAGTTAACGCCAACCTCCCGTTTCCGTCTGAGGGAGCGAGAGACGGAGAGACGGCAGCGGCGACGGGAGAGCCGTGGAGAATCAAAGAAATGCGTTTGCGATTGAATCCTGCTGATTACAATCTTCGGGCACAAAAACCGACTCTGTGGGAAGGCACTGCCGCATTTTCTGTGAATTCAGCTCCATCCTGTCCTCTGCGTAGGGGCCGCTGCCGCTGCTGCCTCGCTGCCATGTGTGTGTGTGTGATTTTTGTTCAAACACACACACACACACACACACACACACACACACACACACACACACACAGCAGCAACAACACCACCACCGCCAAAACAAGAGCAGTCATCGTATATATATATATATATATATATATATATATATATATATAGAGAGAGAGAGAGAGGGAGAGGGAGAGACTTCATTGATATCCAGGAGAAATTTGCGTTTCTTGCAGCTTTACAAGGGAACTCGTGTAATAAATAAAAGGCATGCAAAGAGCTCAACTATAGCATAAAGAGAGACAACGACACGGTATAACATAAAAATAGAGATACAAATGATATAAAAATAAAAAAAAAGATCAAATAAAACCTGATGCTTCCTGACTATATCTGTATGAATTCATAAATATGCATAATATATAAATAATATACATGGAAGTGGTGCACAATGAGTGCACTACTACATGAGACTCATTGTCTCATGCAGGAAACTACACAAAGTAACTAATCTGAGCGATGTATCAGACGTCTTTATGACATCACAAAGGGCTGATTTCTAGTGTGTTTTGGACAGTAAAATTCATTATTCGGACACATTACTGTTGAAAGGCATTGCTAGATTATAGCAGAATACTGGACAAACATTTCTTCAAAGACGCCTCAGAATTTTAGTTTTGCATCGTTATTATTATTTTTTTCCATGAAACCATTTTCTTTTGATAACAGAAACCATCCACGGCATAAAAAGGCCAGTCTTGACGTGAATTCTAGGGCCCTTTGGCATTTTAGTCTGCTCATAAAAAAATAAATAAATAATAAAAAAAAAAAAATCAATAAAAAAAAAAATGGAAGTACTGCTCCTCTGACTTTTTCATCTGGCTCTCCTCCAAGGCCCGCGTGAAAAAAAAAAAAAAAAAAAATCACGCCAAAGTTTTCCCAGAAGAGTTGCCTATTTCACTGCTACTCCCTTCATGAATTCCCCTGAACTAAAAAAAAAATAAAAAAAAAATAAAAACTCACATTCACACGCTTTGCTTACTCCCTGCATTCTCTCTCACGGCGAGGCATCACAGTGCTGCAACTCGTTACAGGCGGGTAAACACAATTAGCAAAAACAGCTTGCAGACACCCATTTGTAGACGCGTGTCATCCACAATCCCCGGAGACGCACATTTTTTTCATTTGCACGCCCATCTGAAGATCCATACCGGCAACCTTTATCCCTCACTGCTGGTGCCGCTGCTCCAATTTCTCAATCGCCGCCTTTGAATGGTAAACACACGCCGACTGGCGCGATGCCGGCTGAACAAAGCCGATTCCACCGGAGAGCGTACAAATGGAACACTTGTAGCACCTCCATAATTCAGGTGCACCATTATTTCATCAAAGGAAGGTGCGAGAGCCGTTCGGCGGCGAGGAAAGTGAAGATAATTTGTATAATTTGGCGGCATGAGATATTCAATCAAAACGCTCCTCGAAACAGACGAGTGCGACAAGACATTGCGTACACTTTTTGTTGTTGTTCTTAGGGTTTTTTTTTTTTTTTTTGCCATCGTCTGTAGAGATCAAAACTTTTTTTTTTTTTTTTTGGTTTTCATCTCAATTTTCCTCAGTTTTGAAGTAAAAAAAACAAAAACAAAAACGGGTAAGGAAATTTCCACCAAACGCTCACCTGAGATGTTGGTGGTGATCTCGGTCAGCGCCGTCTGGCCGAAGCCCTTGGTGGTCCGCGCTCGGACCGACACCAGGTACGTGGTTCCGGGATGGAGGCCGGAGAACATGTGGTAGGTCTCGTTCCTCAGCTTGGACACGGTGCGACGAGGCCCCGGCACGTTGATACCAGGGTCGGACGACTCGATGCTCTGGTAGCTGATCTGCAAGTCAGGGTGGGAATACTTGCTAAGACATTTTGATGCTTTGTGCTAAATGCCAGTGCTTATCAGAGCACTAATGAAATGAGTCAAGACTCATCTTGGTAGATGTAACGGTGGTTAATTAAGCTTTTTAAAGCAGCCAAGTACTTATAAAAGCTGCTAAACTGGGAAAAATATTTTTTGGATTCAACTCAAAAGTCCATCTGGTCAGGAGCAGATGGAAAGTGTTTGCAAGGGGACGGCGAAAGCGACACTCACAGATAGGAGTCCAACCCAGTGTGAAGCATCTTGGTTTCGGTGATGACAGACAGAAGGTTCATCACCGAAACAAACCTTCAGTGATGATACCAAAGTTTTGTCCAGCCTGGTGAGCCAAGCAACAAATGCTGTGATGATGATGTAAGCGTTGAGTGCCGCAAGCATCTGAATTTCCAGGAAACAAGCTGGACGTGCCAATGTTAGCTAAAATTATGCAATGCATAACCATAAATTGTGATCTAGATTTGACTTTTTGTTCAGCAAAATTTGTTCAATAAAAATGAAACTAAACCATTTTTCATTTGGCACAGTTCTATATGTTGGATGCAGGTCTGTTTTTTGCCATCAAAAGATCTGACAATGAAACAAAATTCCTCAAAAATAACCAGTTGACCAAACAAAATTACAACAATTTATCCCAGGGGTTGCTCAAGGATCACCGCTGAATCTAATGAGGAGCCATCTGAAGGTAAAGATAATTTCATTGAAGACTTAAAGATATTTGGAGATCCTGAGAAGAAACAGCGACATGTTGCGTCTTTCACTCTCTCCCCCCTACTGAGCTTGCCAGTGAGCTAGTCTGGCCTGCAACATAGACCTGGATACCTCGTCCACCTTCTTCTTTGTTGGTTTATTAGAAGACGCGAGTGTTCACCATAATTACGAAACACGCTGTCAGGCAACCGGATTGTCCACACCAGGCTTCCGTAGAAATATGGCAGTTCAAGATGGCAGCTAACTTGCTATATTCACACTCTTGTATATAAATGAGAACTGTTCTATGAGTAGGAAAACCAAATTACTTTTATTGTTCTGCGATTATACACTTATATCAATGTATTTATAGGAAGTATATTAAACTTTTACCAATATAAAAATAATAAGTCAAGCCACATTTTATACATTTGATCTTTAAGTGGTGAACTGACTACCATCCAGCCGTCACCTTAGTCCATGTAGTGCTTCCAAAGAGGACATGAAAACCTTCGCAAGCTCTTGAAATGATGTACACGATAAAACTTTCCAACGGCTCCAATCGGATTTTAAACTTTAGATTTAGCTTTTTCTCAAACGAGGTCACAGTCAGTATTTCTCAACTCTCAGGGCTGTTGGGTCAGAACCGATCCGTGTCCACGTTGCATAAGCCTGCAGGCAAATCCCTCATACCACTCGCAGCTCATTTATGACTCACACCTCAAAGCGGGAATTTTCGATGGCGTTTTATTAAAAAGTCCTTCTCGCAAGCGACGCCTTTCAATTAATCTTCAGCCCGCTGTAAAAAAAAGATGTCATCTTGCAGAGCAGATCTAATAAATCTCGGGCCGCAGTTAGCTACTGATAATCAGACTCGGGGAAGATTCTGTGCCACGGTCTCGTCATGCAAGAGTGTCACTTGGCAGCTCGCTGGCAGAGAGAATGAGAAAAATCAAGCGCCACAGGGGGGAGGAGGATAAATGAACAAAGCAGCAGTTGCTTTTACAAGGAATATGTTTCAGTCTGAAAACTGTCTTCTTTTTGGGTCGGCTGCCCAGAACCTAAAACACCCCTGACTCACTTTGACTCACATGCATGTTTTTGAACTGGAGGAGGAATCCGAAGAACCCACAGAGACACCAGGAGAACATGAAAAGCAGGGAATTGGAGCCCTTCTTGCTGTGAGGCGACAGCGCTAACCGCTGCACAACCGTGTCACGCTAAATGAAATGTAGAAAGCATGAATTCCTAAAAACAAAACAAAAACTTAAGCAATTAGTGTAATTGCAGTTCATCATTCCTGCTAATTTATTTACTCCCATACCTAAAAACAGTTCAGGGGTTTCACAGAGGGGAAGGATTCCATCACAATAGGCCTGTTCAGTTGGTCCTATTTATTTGCCATTCACCAAAGAAATAAGAATAATACATTTTCACTCCAGATCAAGCTTAATGTTATATCTTGCACAGGTAAGACGTCACTCTTTCCTGTGCAACATTTTTTTTCCCATCAGTCTCAACTGCCATAAGTAGAAGCACTTGCGTGTGTGAGACTGCTGACTCGCGTTCTCGACAATAGCTGCGTTAATCGCAGCGCATTCTGACTCCATCGCCCTCTCGCACCTTGATGCTGTTCTGAACAGCGATGCGTCGCACTGTGGGACCGCCGACAAAGGATTCGCTGTTGTGAACAGGTTACATTTGTTGAGGTGCATATAACACCCCCACAAATAAAGAACGCATACTGATCATTGCAACTGCAAGACAGAACTTTCAGACAAAATAAAACATTCTCGGTAAGCGCTCAAGTTTGGGCCGCACTGTCCAATGAATACGATGCTCATTCCGTCCATTTACTTCCCATGAAGTTGAAGAAACAGCTTTTGAAAACCTGCAACCCGGAGTTCTCTGCAATCTGCCAACAACCAACACCAACCGTGACGCGGGCGTGTAGCATCAGCAGAAGCAGCTCTGGTCAAACACAGTGTGGCGACATTGAAAAATCCCCCCCAAAGTCCTCAGCATTGTCTGTCAAGTTTGAGGTTTACAGGCAAGGACATCTCATCTGTTGGAGGAGCAGAAGCGCTGCTCAATAGTCTGCCCGTCGCCGCCAACGTCGCACTTTTCCCTGCTTTTGTTTATCAATGGAAAGCAGCTTCCCTCCCCATCAGGTGACCATCTGTTCGGCGCCGAGTGCGTCCTCACGTCCCACTCGCGGGGAAACGGCTCTGCAGCGGCGCAGACGCCGGAAAGGTCCAGAGGTTGATATGGGGGCCTTCAATAATTAATTAGAAGCATTTAAAGTTGCCCCCTCGCAGAGGCATCTCTCAGGCAAATTAGTAATTAGAGTCGTTGTCCCCCAACCCCCCCTCCCCCAATATAATTACAGCCCCGAAGTTCTGCGACTTCACTACAACGAGAACGCAGTACAGTCGATCCTGCGAACTGCAAAGAGGAGCAAAAAGAGCAACAAAGAAGAGGGAGATAAAGCCCATAGAGGAGGGTGGGAGGGAAGGTGGTGGGCAGAGAAATACCCTCGATTGGAGTCATCACAGCGAAGCGAGGGAGGGTGAACAAAATAAACACTGGCGAAGGGAGGAAGAAAAGAAAAACAGCAGCCTACACCTGCAGAGGATTAGGATTAGACGCAGCTTCCAGTTGTTGTTTTTGTTTTTTTGGGGTTTTTCATCTCACCCACCTCATACTGGGTGATCAGCCCGTTGGGCTCCACGGGCTCCTCCCACTTGAGGAAGATCATGTCGTCCAGCGGGGTGAAAGTCAGAGACTCTGGAGCGATGCCACCGGGGACTGCGGAGCAGAAAACACACAAGCTTTGAGCCAAAGAAGACGATGTTTGACACAACAATCACTGGCACTTTATTGAAACGTAAAAGACATTATCATGTACGTTCATATATTATTTGAATATGTAATATATGAATTTTATGCACCCATACCAATACCAGTATCAAGTATCGGTACCAATACTGGGGTCGAGTAGTCTACTCGTAAAATATGTGCCAATACTACGACACTGATACCAGTTGTATATGTATGTACAATAAGACAATTTTGTTACATTTGTGCTTGTACTGCAGTGGAAATTGTGACAGTCACCAAGTTCTAGAAAGACATGCCCTTCTTACATTTACGTCCCACTTTTTAAATCTTTTCAAAAACATTTTTTTCAAAACCCTTTACTGAAAAATCCCGTCGGCTTCTGCCACACCAACATTTCACTGCCATGTAATGTGACATGTGACAAATAAAAATCTTTGAATCTTTCATGGACTCCCGCGGCCCCGTTTTCCCAGGGGTAAAAACACACTGACAGGGCCAAGGCCCCAAAAAATAAATACATAGATAGATAAGGGGGGCAAAGGCAGAAGACAGAAGGAGGTGGTGGGAAGAGACGGGAGCAGGATGGAGGTGATGAGGTGGTGGTGGTGGTTTGGTGGGGGTCTGCTCGGAACCTTCGGGACAAATTGAGATTCTGGCTTCCCGCCGCTGGATAACAGACTGCCGCGTCGCAGAGGGTGACAGTCAATTTTTCTTATTTACCACCTCAATCACCTTGCAGAGAAACTGGCCGAGTAATCCGGCCGGTAAACTACCCGAGCGTTCTGCATACCGGCGCTTGTTGCTCTGCTTAACGAGACGCCTCCCAAACTTCCAACTTCAAAAGAAGTAAGTTCTAAAACTTTTGGTAGCAACATCAATTGACGCGTTTCGAATCCACAAAGACCGGGGTATGAACCTTTTCTTTTCCCACCGAAAGTGTGACAAAGGAGGACGGGTCGGCGCCCAGAGTGTCAAACACACATTTCCTTAGAGCATATAGAGACAGTGAGGTTGACACAGGAAATGAGAGTGATGCGGTCTCACGTGTTTGCACTGAGCAAACTTGACATGACTTTCAATTTTCATTTTTTTTTAAAAAGAAAAAAAGAAAGAAAGAATGAAAAGCAGAATTATGTGCGAGGGGGACGCTGTCAGGAAATTCCAAACACATCATAGTTTACTAACAGAAAGCAAGAGTGAAACAGAGGACGTTGCTCCCTTTTGTTTTTTGACTTGGTCAGTATCACGACACAAAAATTGAAAAGAAATTCCCACGTAACTCTGCAAACAAACAAACAAACAATTTGTTGTTGTTGTTGTTTGATGAGTTTGATGTTGTTGTTGATGCTTTGTAGTGCCACCCAAACAACAAACAGCAAAATACGACAAGGACAAATTGCAAACCCGTCCAGTTAAAATGATGGACGCATTTGAACCTGAAGAGTGGAAACCCTGTGTGAGATTTTATTCAGTGCGTTGGAAAGGCAGGAGTTAATCAGCACCACCGCAAGCGGCTGCACCGGATCATGTGGTCACGTCCGATCCCGCCTCCCCCAGCATGGAATTGTGACAATCACATTTGGGCCACTTTTGGCCGCAGTGTGAACACACCCTGAGACAGTCGGGTCATGATCATGCCAGGGCTGTGTTATAGGCCACACTTTTTATTCTTACTTCACTGCCATAAGTTTGTTGCCTGGATAATTACGGAGCATCAGAAAAGCAAAGGCTAATGTAGCCTCAGGCAGGGATGAGAAGACCAAATAATAAGACTGACTAATGCAGAGCAGCATCAGCTAATAAAGCTGGGCCCACCTCCGCCGACGTTGCACTTTCAAGTTTTCAAAAACCAATTAACCCTCGTGGAAAGTTTGGGCCCTCAGGCAGGAGCCCGGTTGGTAGACACCCCCTCCCTCCCACAGACACACACACACACCTCCTTCACTGTTCATGTAGTCACTTCTTAATCTGGCTTTGGTGGTGGAAATGGAAACAGAAATTTATGGGAAAGTAATGAATGAAAACTTCGCCAGACATTTCCTTTGACGTGGGTCTCGTATCACGTGCAAGGTTGTCTCAGAGCTTCTGTTTGCTACCAGAAGTCCAGATTTCAGATATTAACTTTGGGGTTATGATTCCATCAGAATTTTGGTTTGAGTTGCACTTATTAGAAACAAAGGACGAGGGATTCTTTAAGAATCAATGTTTTTTTTTTGTTTTGTTTTTTGTTGTTTTTTTTATTGTATTGCTGCCCTGATTTTTTTAAAAAAAGCAACTTCAATCCAGAATGGCAACACCAATATATGTGGGCTAGCGAGCCTCAAAAAGGTTGGGAAGAAAATCCTGCTGCATCCATGAAACCCAGACAGCCAATTTTTGCTTTCAGTGTGCAGCTGAGACAAAGCCCAGACGCACTGCTGCTGTGTTTTGATTCCTGGGCCCAGTAGGAAGCAGGCAGGAGGAGCTGTCACCAGCTGTGGCTCAATTACTGTAGTTTTGATGATGACGCTGGCTCTTTTGTCGACAAGCCGATTGGGGCCTGTCAGACTCGACTTCAGCGGCTCAAAAAGCCAAAACTTTTTCTTCTGCGCCGACACCCAAAAGTATCGAGAAAAGAATTGGCAGCAACTAACTCGGAGCTTGTTTATTCCATATTTTTCAAGTTGACACTTTCAAAACAACAAATTATTTGGAACAAATTCACAAAATTTAATGTCAACCCTCGTATTGGAACCATGACTCGACATGGTGAGGACAATTTAGGGCATGTGTGCTTGGTATCGTTTCCCTCGAAGGTATTGCCCAACGCCGGTGTAAGACTGGATGTAAAACAATATCACAGCGGTAATTCGCTTTGAAAGGGCAATTTCGCAGTCACACCTGCCATTCCCGTTCACTCGGTCTGCCGGGTCAAGAACATCCCAGGTTGGTATTCAATTACATCGGAAAGTATTGCTGAATCTACATAACAATACCCGTGTTTGACCTTTCTTACTCCCACTCGCGCATTCAAATGTGCCTAATGTGCTGACGAACGCGGGGCAATATTAAGACGAGAGAGCGGGCATAATCAGTCTCCTATTCTTGCTACTGGCTACGGCCTGCGCTGATTAATGTTCCACTGCTCTCCATTTAAATTCTGATCTCCTATAACGCTGATCCAGCTTACTTTGTGAGTCAATATTTGTTATTTTTCTCCTCCACGTGTGGTGCTGAATGACTAAAGGCATGGATTTGTGGGAGCGGTGCACAATAATTATTTGAGCATGAAGGAGCGAAGCACAGACCTGGAGAAATCCTCAAAGATCTAGAGGGGTCGGGCCAGGTAGCTACGACAGAAAGGACTTTCAATCCACGCAAATGAACCATATTTTCATAATGATGTTGCACGGTTTTTGCCAAACAGGCGGATTCTCCGACCCCGACCATAATCAAGCAGTGGTGGGCCGTCAGGGCCAGCAAGGATTTCTCTGCTGGTATAAATATACAGTACTTAGAAAAGTTACTTCCTCTCCCACCATAAATATGATAATTAAGTTTACATTCATAGTTTTTTCATGTCATATTGAACATTTAATGCGCAGGAGCCTGTGCGCCGTGAGTGAATGTGCCACAGTCAGTTGCAGCCAAACAGAACTGGAGAACTGGCAATGCCACGGCTAGCTGAACTGTGATTGGCTAAGCACTCGTGAGAGTTGGACAGACTGAACTATATTCAATGGTGAAAGGAGGAGAAGGTCAATTGCCCAATCATCTACAATTTGAAATGTAAATGTACGTGCTGCGTTATTGTTCAATTGTTTTGCTGTGTCATACTCTCAAAAACAAATGCAAACAATCTGTTTACAATTTTTTTTTCATTGAATCGTTTTTTTTCGTTATTCTTTTGTTGGTGTCTTATATGAAACGACAACAATGCGCAGTTTATTGGACAAACTTGTTTAAGCACACATAGCGTGCTTTTGCTGGACTTTGTTGGCTAATATCTTGAAATCAACCTTTATTTTTGAGTTTTGACAGTATTGATAGTATGAGGTGCATCATTGTGTTCTTGATGCACTGCAGAACTGAGAGGTTCAGAAGGTCATTTGTTCTGGCTCAATAAGACTGCACTACGGACCTTGTTAATGTGCACTTTATTGTACTGATAGCAGTTTTTTTTTTTAATTTATTCAATAATTTAGTATTTATCAACTTTATTGTGGTTTTAAGGGTGACTAAGAGTGCTACGTTGTGTATGGCGCACACTGTATGCGGCTCTATCTATCTATCCATCTATCTATCTATTTATCTATCTATCTAATTTAGGTAGGACTAAGTACGATGTCACTGAAGGCCGAGACGTGAAACGCAGGGCCCGCTGCTGTATTCAGGTGGACGGAGTTAAATGTGGACACTCACTGTCTTCCTCTGTCTGGAAGGTGACCTCTTTGCTCTCCTTCTTGCCCTCTGGGTTGGCCAACGCCAGCCGCACTTGGATGGAGCGGAACGGCGGCAGGTCCCTCAGCGTGAAGTGCGACGTGTTGCGGTCCACGGACAGACACTCTCGGACGGTGGCGTTGTTCCCTCCGTTGCCTCCCGTCGGCATGGAGTAGCGGTAGCACAGGGACAGGGAGTAGGTGTGGCAGCGGGTGAGGTTGTAGCCCAGCGGCTCCCACTGGAGAGACAGCTGGCGCGGCTGGATCTCTGTGGCCGTCAGACCCCGCAAGGCACGCACGGGCTCTGAAAGGGAAGGACAGAAGCACCGGACTTACTGGCCTGATACCTAAATGCCACTGAACCAGCGTTACTCAGGTGACTGAATGTGACAGACGACTGCCTCAACTACCACATTCAGGCCAACCAATCAGAGTTACTCAACCAGCATTCTTGGTGCATCACGTCATCAAGTCATCACTGTTGACTTTATGATTTTCTTAGAATGTATTTAAATAAATAAATAAATAAATAAATTATTGAATGAATGAATGAATGAATGAAAAGCCATTCAGTTTTGACTTAAACAAGAAATGTGCTGAAATGAGTCGGAATTTTAAGAACTATTGCGAATCAAAAAAAAAAAAAAAAATAGAGTTGGGCTTCACAAGATTGATTTAGCTCTGTATCTGAGTGATCCATTAAAGACGTGAAATGGTAAAATAAGTATATCGTTATCATCCCCATCTAGAAGGCATAAATTCACACTTTTACTTTACCGGCATTGCAAATGACACATTCCACAAGGTTTCATAACATGACTTGAAATTACCTTGAGAACAATTCATGCAGGCAGGTGAATTAACAAGAGTTGGCCTGCCCTGGCAAGGCCTGACTGGTCTGCAAGATTAATTAACTTGAATAAGGTAGTTAATAAGCGATGCCTGTATTCATGCCATTGCAGTGTTGGCTGAGTCTTGACCAGTCTTGATCAAAAACCCAGAGTCCGCCCAGTCAGAGACCGAGAGACGAGCCAGTAAAAGAGGAAGGAGGAAAATAGGAATAGGAAAATATGAAATGAAGATGACAGAATAGTTAAGAGGAGCTCAACAGTAAAGTGTGGCAGTTTGGCCCAAGGGACACCTTCAAAACAGGGGACAGTTAGCCCGACTTTTATTCGGATTTGGCTGCGAGGTTACAGAGGGGTGAATGAGTGGGCAAACATGCCTCTGGACACAAAGGAAGCGCGACGCAACCGTCTCCATCACCCCGAAGATGAATGAGGCCCCGCGGGGGACCGGTGCACGCCATTTGCAAAGGAATCAGCGGTGAAAGGCTCAAGCCAAATTAATGCTGTCATGTGTGAAAGCTGCAATTGCACATCTCAATGTCCCCTGTCATGACAAAATGTCCAATTCCATGGCGCGCAGCAGGGGGGGTTATTTCTGTCCGGAAGTCAACCCCGAATCTCTGAGCGTCTTGCCAAGACGTCAGATAAAAACCTCGCGGACGCCTGAGCCTGGCGGCGGCGCAGAGCTGCAGACTGCTGGGGGCGCTACACTCGGCTGTGCTGCTTCGCTAAACCCTGATCAAAAGCTGCCTTGTACGTTCTCGCAGCAATGTCAGGAGTGAGACATCAGCGCTATGGGGGGGCAGAGAGGAGACAGGAGTCCTGGGGAACCCCCCCAGGGGGGCACAACACACAACAGGGATGTAACGAAACAGACAGAGTGGGGTTCTTTCTGTGCCTACACCAGCTGATACCAAAAATGATTTTGGAGACATTTACGTTCAAGGGAATTTTTTGAGGGAAACAATATCGGGGTCAAACTGCATCTTCTCAGCCCAATGTTCTGATCTGGTGTCAGAGACGCCTCATGACCACGGTCACGAAAGTCCAGCATGTCAAAAACTTTGCCATGATTGATATTGACCTTCCTGACAACCTTTGAAGTCCGTCAGGGTTCTGGTCGGGAAGGAGCAGTTCACATGGTCTCTCTCACGGCACTGAGATCGTCTGATCAGACATATGACAGTCGGTAGAACAAGTTGCTTTCAATCAATGTTGAGGTTCTGGAAATGCCTCAACCTAGTTTGCACGGACACAGGTGGAACGTCTCAATTCAATTAGCTTCATGAATCTTGAGCTTTGTCTCTTTGCTATGTTCATACAATGTCTTGCTTTCCACAGAGTTCAACCTAACTACTGTAGGGATGCTCGACTAAGACTTTGGAAGACTGAGGGGTGAGGTAGGGACAACCCAACTAAAAGAGAAATAATTCATAAAGAACGTGCTCCAGCTCAGCTGTTTAGTCGGTTAAACATCTAAGTAGGTTAAAGATCTATTTCTCAAACATGCACAACACTGCACAAATCTCGGACTTGGATCATTCTGAGCGGTGGCAGCTCTGCCCCGCGAGTCTCCTCGACTGAGTGAACAGTTTCAGCCTCAGACACCATTAGTCATCATTACAGCAAGACCTGCGGCAGGCTTGGCCCTGTCCTCTCCGCCCGTCAGTCCTCCACCAGCCCCTGCCCCAAATTGACATTCAGCTTGATTAGCCTAATCAGAGGGATTAGCTAGAGGCATGAGGGAAGAGCGGAAGGAGGAGGCGGTGGCGGCAGTGGTGGTGGCGGCAGTGGGGGGGGCAGCAGAGATGAGCAGCTGAAGACATGAATGAGGGAGAGTCCCTGTGGGTTGCGCACATTTCATCTCATCCCCCTCGTCTTTAACAGCTGCCTCAGTGAGCTGCTGCCATTCCCTCCCGCCAGGAGCCAATGCTGGAATTATGATGGACCATCAGGGTGCACCCCTCCCCGGTACTTAGAACAAAGCTGCGCCGGGTTGGTCCGCTGACGAGTCTAATTTGTGTGAATTTCTGCAGGTGTCAATTTGTCGAGATGGAGCTCCTGATATTTAAATAATCTTGACAATCCCCGGCGTGTTGGAAACTTTGTGGGGAAACTGGATTTTGCTGAGCTGCGAAATAGAAGAAGTCTCAAATTAAAAAAAGAGTGTCAATCTTTTGCCCCACCATGTGATGCTTGTGCCTTAAAACTGAACAAAGAGGTCTGTGACTGGGTATACCCTTAAATGGGTCAAGGTAGGATGTCAAAACTAGTCAAATGGAAAGTTATTTTTCTTGTTAAAAGTTTAAGCCCCAATAATTGTCATATATCTATAAGTGTGTAAAATCTTTCACCCACATTTGACCCCTCCCCTGAGGGAGGGTGGAGCAGTAGCAGTGCCGTGCTGGGGTATCATTGGCTGGTCAAAACAACCCCTCTAGTCCAAACCTTGATGCTAAATGCCAAGCAGGGAGGCAAGGATTCCCAGATTTATAGTCTTTGGATTCAATCAGTATTCAAAATGAAAAGCTCCTCTGTCCAATTAGCTTGTCAATTTACGAGGTACAGGCTTCATTTCTTCCCATTTTTGCAGAATCTCTCTTCTACTCATCGCCTCTTTGACATCTTCTTCATGCAAGAGTTTATGGCAGGAGGCTTCACTTTTCAACCACTACTAACCACTTATACAACAGCCTATGGCACACATTGATGCAATGCAATTCACTCTCGCAAGCAGCGCTGTTTCTTCGCTTCACAATCGCGAGAATCATATGAGAGGGAGCTCAGACTGAAACCATTGCGACATTAAACTTCACTATTCTGTGACTTTAGAATGAATTTTGAATAAATGGAAACTTAATGCGCTCACGTCAACTGAATAGTAGTTGAAAGGTAGTAAGGTCCTAAGGGTAGGAAGTTCCAAAGGGTAGGGAGTAAGGAGGTACAAGTACTCTGTTACAGTACTTGAGTACATTTTCAGGTATCTGTATTTAAGTATTTTTTGACAACTTTTTACTTTTACTTTCTAACATTTCTACACAAACATTTGTACTATCTACTCCTTGCATTTGGTGGGGGGAAAAAAATCATGTTCCTTCCTTTTGTGTTTTGAAGTCTTCAAAAGAAACAAATTCTGTTAAAAATAACCCACTTCTTATCATGGTAGTTACTGTTGCTTGAATATCCACTTAAACAATAGCAACTCCTCTATGCTGCTGTGTAGTTAAGTATAAAAGTGGATCATATTTCAGAGGTAGATTATTTGAAAGTACCTTCGCTTTGGGGTCACTGTTCAGTATGTTTTCAGTACAGAGAAAACCAAACATTTGGAGAATTACATTAGTTATTGTTAGTAAGTGTAATACTTTGGCCACCTCTGGTGAGTCCTACAGGCCTGGCTCAATAAAGCGGCAGGTTCACTTCTGACTGAGCAAATTAAGGCACTGGGAGCCGAAGATGATGTCACCTGAGGCTCAGGCTCATTCGATCGTCACTTATGAGCCGCTGTAATCTTCTTAACGTGCAAGAAAGCGTCAATTTGAAGGCGCACAAAGGCCCTCGTGCGTAACAATGAGTCGCCCTAACAAAAAGCAGACACGAGCTCCTCATCGGACCTTCTGTCCCGCCGCTAGTCAGCGGGAAAAGTCGTGGCGAGCCGACGAGTCGCTGCGCCGCGAGTACATTGATCTCGCTGACACATTAGCACGTCAAAGTCAAAGCCGTCCACCGTTTTGTAGCGACGGTGGGGCTGCCTCCGCCACCGCGGGGACGTCGCCGCTTCAGACCAGAGCAATCGGATTTGACAGGAGGTGGGTGAGCGAAAGCCGCTGACGAGAGAGAGGGAGTGGATCAAAGAGCGTGGCAGGTGACAGTGGGGTGTCACGTCGTCCATCTGACAGAGTGGCAGGAGGGTCTCTATCTTTTTTTATTCTTTTTTTTTTTTTTTTTTTTTAAGCCGGTGCTACAAGACACATGAAAGAGAAGAGACGACCGAGCATTCTTTCCCTTTTTTTTCGACACGATTTTTAACGTCATTCGCTGTTCTACGCGCTGCAGCCCTTGCATGTAGATGAGGGCGGTTATTTATTTATTTATTCGAGGCACGCAAGACTGGGATCAATAAAAAAAAAAAAAAAAGAGAGAGAGAGAGAGAGAGAGAGAGAGAGGAAAAAAAGGAGGGAGCCTCAAAAAGCCGCCCACCCCACCACGCTGAAATAACAAACACCTTTTGCTGCAGGGCGAACTACAAGCTGTTCTGAGGCAGCTTCCAGCCGGGCGCATCGTCGAGCGTCAGAGCACAAAGAGACTCTGAAAACAGTTTGTTGACTCTTTCAAGATCCCCCCCCCCCCATTCGCACACCTATTAGGGGACTCATTAAAATCCGTGTCGTGCAGCGAGATAAAGAACAGAAACGGCAACTTTTTCCATATTTAAAAGGCACTCTTTTCATTCCTTCCTTAATGATATCAGATTTATTTATTTTTTTGTTACCGAAGTTCAATATTCTCCCTGAGACAGCTGGCGAAGGCTCCAGCACCCGCCGCGAGCGACCCTGAACGCAGGAGAAGCGGCGATTGCAAGCGGGATGGTGTGGCGCACGACAATACAGCGGCATTGTTCCAACAGAACCATTTGGCGAAATAAGAGGAATTCTGCCACTGTGTGTGTGTCTGTATAGTAGAAAACCACCGAGATGCTCATCTTTATGTACCAGTTTGCCTGTACACGTTCTCCAATTACCTGTTCGCACCTGCCGCAGCATCACGGAGGCATTGGTGGTGGTGGGTGGGGTGTAGGCTCCCAACGTTAACGTAACAGCACCCAGGGAGAGATGCTCAGCAGCGCTATATTTGCATTTGCTGCGTGCAAAGCTGCAAAACTATTTGTGGACTGGATGGAAATACAGTCAACACTTGAAGAAAACAAGAACCAATTGAGGGAAAATGAGATATGATCATCGCAGGGGGCATTTATTTAAAAAAGACTGCAAGGGAAGCTCAGCTTCCCCTTAAATGTAAAAATAAATAAATAAATATGTATCAGTCTGTTTCTATGTGGCCCTGCGATGAACTGGCGACTTGTCCAGGGTGTCCCCTGCCTTCGCCCTAAGACAGCTGGGATAGGCTCCAGCAGACCCCCGTGACCCTGAGCTTGGGACTAAGCGGGTATGGAAAATGGATGGATGGAAATATGTGTCAAATGTGTACTGTTGTGTTTGCATTTCATTAACATCAAAACTGCATTAGAATGTGTTCAACTTCAAGACGAGTTCAGCAGAATCAGGATTTTTTTTTCCCCCCTTGTGTTTCCGTAGCGCCATCGTCCATTGGAGCTGAGCTTCAATGGTCTTCAACAGCGCAGCGCATGATCATTTTTTTTTAACTGTTTTGAGTTTAGCCCCGCCCTGGATTTAGTCAGAGAAGAACCGCTGCTCATTCAGTCCTATCTGCTTTTTGATTCCGATGAATGTACTGTAAATAAAACACCATCATTGTCCTCTTGCTTCAGTAGGCACACTTGTCTATAATAGTTTGAATTTAATTGGTTTGTTCATAAGATAGACCGAAAAATAAATGGACAAATTGAATGCTGAGGCCAAAAATGAGCTTCCCCTCTTTGAATCACCAGCAACCAACCACAGGATCATGGGTGCGATGTGCTTGCAGGTAAAAGGGAAAGAGTGAAAGAAAACGTGTACGTGGTTGCCGTGTTGTCTGGTTTAGAGTGAGCGGCACCGAGGAAAAGACAGGAAGCGGAGCTGGAGGTGGGAGTGACCAGGCAGCACAGCATCAGGAATGAGGACATCAGAGAGACAGAGCGTGTTAGATGTTTTCAAGATAAAGGCAGAGTGAGATGGTTTGGACAGAGGAGGGACAGTGAGTATGTGAGTGGAAAGATGCTGCTGATGTTGGAACTGAAAGAGGAGATTTACAGATAGATAGATAGATAGATAGATAGATAGATGTACTTTATTGATTCCAAATTGGGAAGCTACACTGTTGCAGCACTAAAAAAAAAAAAAAAAAAAAAAAAAAAAACAGTACAAAAAATGTCTTGATTTTCAACTTTAACATCAACGCCTGCTGCGAGTACACAGAGCCTCGGCTCCTACAGGTTCGCATGCATGTCGGCAACTTTACCTGACCGCATGTGCACTGGACTAAAACTACCAACATGTCAAAACAGTCCCACAGAGTCAGGTCCTGTCCACACGGGAACGTTACCTTTTTTTTTTTCTTTCCCGGGGTCGAAAAAAGTTGCGTCCACACGCTGGCAGATGGAAACGGAACGGTGGGTGAAAACGATGTAATGCGTATGCCACACCGAAACGTGGCGCTGTTAGATGCTGACACAGGCAACGGACCCAGAATATAAAAATAAGCCCATTTCCGCTACACGCCAAACACAAAAAAGAAACAATGGCGAGTGGAGGGAAAAAAACTGAGTCTCTTGTGTGGACCGACGACGAGGTGGAATTACTGTCACACTGGATTATAAATCCGCTCGCCGCCATCGTTATTGTTTGTGCCGCTGCTGCCGCATTGCATGCCTTGTTTTTTCCGGACGACATGACAGTGACTGTGCGACGACGTCATAGTTTTACAAGGAAAAGCCGTTTTCACTGTCCAGATGGCAACGATGTGACAACGACGAAACGATTTTCCCACTCTGGGACCCGTTTTCAAAAAATACCGTTTCGGAGGACCAAAAACGCCGTCGCCATATGGACGAAACGCCATAACGGTTAAATACTTAACCGTTTCCACCAGAAAACGTTCCCGTGTGGACAGGACCTCAGACTGTGTGCACTGATCAATCAACAGCGTAAATTTCACAATTCAACCTGACGAGTGGAAATAAAAAGTCTGTTGACTTGGAAAAAAAAATAATAATCTGTGCGACTGGCTCAGGTTTGACCTACTTTCTGAGAATGCTAGCAGTTCGGAAAATTTTGTTGATGTGTCAAGACATTTGCCAAGAACACATCCTTCCAACTTCTCTGATTTATTGATACATGCTTCTTGGAAAAAGTCAAAAACAAAAACATTTTCTGAAATGGAACACGAAAACAAAACATCAGAACATTGACAGATGAGGAATTATTTTTAGCGAACCAAATTTTGAGGCAATCCATTCATTAGTTTGGAGAGAAAATACAAAGACCCAGTGATAGCCATACAGCCTTAGATAACAAAACTGATCATCTGTTGTAGCCACCACGTGTTTGGAACCTGACAGAAAATGGCCATGAGGCCATATCAGTCAGAGGAACAACAAACAACCAAAGCAGGATACTGGTGCCCTTTGCAACATCACAAAAGGCCGATAAGCAAAATGGCATAGGAGTCATCATGGTGCCAGACATTGTTTTGCGTATTACCCGAGATTGGTTTCATGGTCAGCGCCATCTTGAGCTTCCAGTTGGTTTTGAATCCAGAAGATTACATATTTTGATAAGTGGGTGGTACCAGAGGTGAACAATGACTTGAGCGGGAATGCAGTGTGTGCCACAATGCCCGTCAATCCACTGATCAGCCGACTACCCTTGGCAACCAACCATTCATTCATTCATCTTCTATACCCGCTTAGTCCCGAGCTCAGGGTCACGGGGGTCTGCTGGAGCCTATCCCAGCTGTCATAGGGCAAAGGCAGGGGACACCCTGGACAAGTCGCCAGTTCATCGCAGGGCCACATAGAAACAAACAACCATTCACACTCACATGCACACCTACGGACAATTTAGAGTCTTCAATTGACCTCACATGCATGTTGTTGGACTGTGGGAGGAAGCCGGAGAACCCGGAGAGAACCCACGCAGACACAGGGAGAACATGCAAACTCCACACTCCAAATCGAAGAAAACAACCCATTCAATTACTTTTCTTGAAGGTAAGGTTTGCAAAGGGAAGAATCTAATGCTCCTTCCTGTATTGACATTCATTCATTTTCAGTCTTTTTGCAACCATTTCTGGCGGTCCCTGCTGGCCAAATGACAGAATGCAGGTTGATCTTTTTATACATACTGAAGACATCAAATATATGACAGAGATATGTGGATTACTGTGGGGAAAAAAAAAGTTAAATACCTCATTATGTTTTGTTATATATCATTTATATGAAGGGTTGCTATTCTAGATAATCTAGAATAGCAACCCTTGTATGAGTTATTTCACAATTTTTTGTTGAACACATATTCCATCTGTGTTCATTCATAGTTTTGATGCCTTGAGTGATACAGTCAGCGGTAGCACACTTTGCGGAGTGCTTTTTTCTATCTTTTCACTGACTGGACTGAAGACACCGACACTGAACTACAGAACCTCATCACAGTCCTTTTTGATGGATGCCACTTTAAACCGGGAGAAGAGATTTGAGTCTCGACCCGACTCACCTGCACACTTTGTCCTGCTGATGAGCGGCGGCCCCGGAGCCCCCGTGCCGCCCTCCCCCGGCCGGGTGAGCAGGACACTGATGCGGTACTCTGTGTCCGGCTCCAGATGCCACACCTTGTAGGTGAGCGACCCGACGCCGTGGGTCTCGGTCAGCATGGAATGGCTGGCGCGGTACTGGATTTCCCGCCGGATGACCGGTCCGTCCCCCACGATGGAATTGGTGTTGAGCTGGATGATGAGATACGTGGAGCCCGATCGCACGAGCTGCGGCGGTGCGATCGGAGTCGGGGGAACTGCGAGATGAATAGAAAGTGTAAGAATGAAGCATTTTGACCGCAGCCCCCCCTGGACACAGCGGCATCAACCAAAGTCAAAGTTATTTTCTGCGCAAAACAAGTGGCAAATCATTTTAGAAAGGGGCAGACGTCAAGGATTTCTGTCACTCATTTCTCCATTTTTTTTGTCAAGTCATTTCAATCATATTATTTCTGCTCCGCTATAGCATTGAGTTGGAAAAAAAAATAATAATAATCGCATGGGAATGAGAGACGGAGACTCTTTTGAAGGCTGTAAATTCCTAATTTTCCCTCTAACGATGCTGAATAAGAGCTGATTTGCATGAATAATAGTATGACTAATTCTGTCCCTTCTGAGGAAAAAAAAAACCCTTGATGAATAATAATATGGCCCTTACTTATCAAACCGAGCAAACGTAGTCGATTCATTAAAAAAAGGTCCAATGAGAGGACAGCTGCGAGTGGACCAAGAAGAAGGTTGCGCGCCGATTCCAGACACTGCAGCTATTTCAACTTAAAGACTGATCATTTCCGGGCATAAGCCGATTTGCTTCACTTTCTTTCTGCTTCCTTCCTCGCTGACGTGACTCACCATCATCTAGGTAGGTCAAAAAGAAACGACTTTTGAGTAAAACCACCAAAGTTGGGAGGACGCAGTTTACTTCCAATGCAAGTATTTGTACGTAACCTGTAAATGTATGAAAATGTATGAAATCTCCTGACTTCAGACTAAATGCGCTTTCCAAAGACTGTCTCTGTGTGATGAGGGCACAAAATGTCAATATCTGATTGGCTGTGGATGAAGATGCTGCCCTACTAGGACTTCTGCTTATTTCTCTGCATGAACCGTCAATGCTTTTCATCCTATTTTGGGAATATTTTGTCATATTTTTTTTGTCATATTTTGTCTTGTTGGTTTTTATATCTCAGACAGATTTTTTAAGTTTTTTTTTTTTTTTTTTTTACCTGACCTGTCTGAGATACAAGAACCAACGAGAAAGTAATTGCAAGAAAAGACGGAATGAATTTAATTCAGCAAATATTTTGTCCGTTTTTTAAAGCGTAGTTGCTATGTTGCCTCTTTGTGTGTAGTATAGCGCCCCCCTGTGTCTGCGTCTTCATCTCTCTTCCACGTTGTGAAGACGTGCACATTAGGCTACTTGGCAGCTCTAAATTGTCCTTAGGTGTCCGAGTGTGAACGGCTGTTTGTCTCTATGTGCGATAAACTGGGCGGCTTGCCAGGGCTGTGACCCCCCCGCCTTTGTGCCAAAGACGGCCGGGATTGACTCCGTCCGCTTCCCCCCCCCCCCCCCCCAATCCTCCTCGCCAACACCGCCACCCAACACCACCCCACCCCCCCGCGACCCTGAGAGCGGCAGCAGAAGCGACAGACTTGATATTTGCTATTTTTAACCACTCGTTCCTCAGACGCATTTCTGTGCTAGGGAAAAAAAAAACAGTATTTCTTTCCCATTTCCATTGTTCTGCCTGCAAAAACTTCCCTTTGAAACCGGTTTCAAAATGGCGAACCTTTTGAAGAGTGCAAACTGTCTGTGATTTCGTCTGTCTTCTGCATGCTGTAACAAACAGTGAAAGGAACGTGGGAGGCTGAGAGGCCGCAGTCGTCTGCAGGCTGCCAGATTAAAAAAAACGCGCTGCATCACGGGAGCAAAGCTGTTAGCAAAGCAAAGCACCCCCGGGGGTTCGGACTCTCACCTCTGACGATGAGCTCCCCGAAGTTGGAGATGGAGGCGCCCAGCGGGGAGAAGGTGATGCAACGGTAGAGGTCCTGCTCGCCGCGTTGCGCCTCCACGTGGAACGTTGCCATCAGCCGCTTGTGGCTCAGGTGAGCCAAGGCGGGAGTGTCCAGCACGGCGCCGTTCCTCCGCTTTGACGGCCAGACAAAAGACCACAAAGAGAGATATCAGCTCGCAGAACGATGACGGGGAACCCGGTGAGAGTGCGTTTGCCCTAACAGCATTTTGAAGGGTTTGGACAGGCTGTAAAGCAGGCGACGAGGCAGAGGAGGAAATAATGTCTTAAATTAGCAACATGGCAAGGCGAGATAATGAATGCGATAAATGTCACCGGTTCGAAAAAAGGTGGCGATGACTCGCGGCTCCCCGGGTTGCTGTTTCCAGCAAAGGCGAAAGGATGGAAGTGACAGCTCGGCATCCGCGGCCGGGCTAACGTGTCAAACGCTTCAGGCCGCCTGCCACCGCTGTGCACCAAACTCCCCGGCATAATAAGCAGATCATTACATAAAGCCCCGTTCTCCTCCGAGCAGAGGTGGCAAAACTAGTCAGATTCTAGACTTTAGTAAAAGTCAGTGAGCCATTATTGAAACTTTGCGATTTTAATCATTTATAACCAAGTTTCCTACATTTTTATCTGTGACCCCAAAGTCGAGGTCATTTAAAATAACCTCCCTCTAAAACATGATCAACTTTTATATTAAACTCCACTTCGGGCAATAGCAACTATACTAAATAATGAGAGAATTAATTTGAACAGAATCTTTTAAACACAAAAGTAATAAGCATGTTTTCTGTTTTCCGATGTCAGAAGTAGAAAGTAAAGATATTTGTGTACAAAAGTAAGGCGTAAAAGTAAAAAGTTGTCTCACCTCAAGTAAAGTACACATACCTGAAAAATCAACTGAAGTACAGTAACAAAGTATTTGTAGTATTCCGTTACTTCTCACCGCTGCCTACAAGTGAGTAAAGCAGTCAAATTTAAGTAAGACGGATTTTCTCGGTTGAAGCAACAATTTTACACACAAAGCAGTGAGCATGTTGCTGTGTTTTACTTGTTTTTGCATGTTTCAGTACTTCATAAGTAGTGATATTACTATTATTATACTGTGAAATGACATACGATACGTACAATACGATTGTTTTACAATTGCTCGTTACTGCAATTTTATGATCTATTCTGCGTAAGGCAGAGTTGAAACTAGAACAGCAACTGTTACGAAGCCGTTTGATCAACGTTCACAAGTGTGGGGCTTGAGTTTCTTCAGTCGAGCGGAAGAGACGAAGCTAAATGCTGTTTTTCGCTTTTCCCTCTTGGGGTTTCGACTGATCCGTCCATTCTTTAATAAAAGGGCCCCGCGGAATCCTTCCCCGTCGACGTTTGCCAAGTGGAGCGACGGGCAAATTGTTCTATTTTCAAACGGGCGAACGTGAAGCGCCCACCTGCAGCCTCTTTAAAGCAACCGAAACGCCTCCGCTTGCCAAGTGCGGCGTCACTCTGGTCGCTCTGGCGGCGAGCCCCCTCGCGTCGTCTCGTAATTAAGAGCTGGAGCCACGACCGACCGAACACCCGACTGACTCCCCGTGTTTTATTTGCACGGCGGGAAGGCGTTGATGTTCAAGATGTAAACAGCGCGTGAGGCCGTCTCCTTCCTGACACCACCAGCGACGCTCGGGCTAATTGATTAAGAAGCCTTCCGCAAACAATTTGTTTGGACGACCTAAATGGAAAAGGAGCGCGGGCCGGTCCGGGAGGAACCTCGGCGGTGCCAGCCACATCAAAGAGGAGGCAGCAATTAGCAGCCTCGGTGATGATGATCAAACAGGCCCCCCAACAACAAATGGAGGAACAGAAGGCGCTAATGGTTGGAGATACGTCTCTCTCTCGCCCTCTCTCTCTCTCTCTCTCTCTCTCTCTCTTTCTTTCTCTTTTATTTTAGCTGTGAGCAGAGTTTTTTTTTTTTTTCCCTTAATGAGCCTCAACAAAAGTCGGTGTTAAGTTGGGCAGAGAAGTTCATGTACATCCTCCTGTCAAACTGAGGTAGGAGGTAACAAAGTACAAATACTTTGTGACTGTACGATGGTAGATTTTTCAGGTATTTGAACTTTACTCTCTCTTTCTGACGACTGATGTTGGGATACAAACATCCGTACTTTGTGGTCCTTACGTTGGAAAAACATGCTGGTTACTTTTGTGTTTGAAAAATACAAATTCTATGAAAAGTTATTCACTTATTATTGTGGTTGTTGCTGCTTGAAGTCGAGCCATTCGCACTCTGCTCTTGTGTAGCTCATTATAAAAGTGGATCATAGTTTAAAGAGAAAACTTCGGCATTGGGTCACTGTTCAGTACATTTTCAGGACAGAGAAAAATTAAAATGTAGAGAGTAACATTGTCTATTCGTGTGTCAACATCCAATAATGGCTCACAACTATTACTGATTACAGTTTGCTTGTGCTGCAGTTGAAATAGAAAAAAAGTAACAATAAATCCTGGCATTGAGAGTAGCAGAGCTGTGATCCAGATCCTGGTCAAACAATTTTTTTCATTTTTGCAAAATCATTAATAAATGTAGTGTTTCATTAATAGAAAAAAAAAACAAAAAGCACTTCTTCTTATAACCACATCTGAGAACTTAGTAAAGGACTTGAATCAGTACTTTTTTTACTTGAGTATTTTTTTAACACAAGTATCTGTACTTTTACTAAAATACAGAATGTGAATACTTTTGCCACCTCTGCTGTCAAATGACCAAAAAAAACTATGCATATAATAATCTTTGGAATGTTCATCCATGTCTCAATCCGTGCACTCAGCTCAGCTCAGCTCAGCCAACAAGGTGGCTAAGTAAAACGGGACTCTCTCACATGCCAGCCATCTTCAGAAGGCTTCCGCAGCCGTCGTTTTTCAAACGCACTCCGATGTGCAGGTTTCAAGGCCGGACGAAGAGTGGAGGAATTTTGAAGACTAATATTAGCCCTGCGTTCAATCCAGAGAAAAACGAAAGCAATTATTGCAACTTTTTCTTTCGGTAAAACCGATGAGCCAAGTTTGAACCCTGGTTCATTCACCTTGCGCATCGTTAAACACGTCGTTACGGTGAAACGGCTCCAGATCAGATGAGGTGAGTTTATTTTTCTCCCTCGTTTCGTGACTCAGTGCTGCGCTCCCGTAAATGTTGGAGCACGTGTGGGCGTTGTCAGCGGGAGACGATGCGCGGGAGCCGAGATGTCCCGGTTTAACTCTGCCGAGTCCCACACCCACGTTTGCAACTGCTGCATCTCCTTCTTCTTCATCAAAAAAAAAAAAAAAAAAAAAAACCTTGAAGCCTCTGAAAAACACGCTTTCAAGTCTCTAACTTGGGCAACAAGCTTTCAGAACCCCTCGAGCTCATGTGAGGCGTTTTTTTTTTTTTTTACTGAAAATGTTGCATGCATTGGAAGAGTGCAATTCAATTCAATAACTGACTGTCAGGTCAGTTATTGAACTGCTATGGGGTAAAATGTAACCCCGTACTACCTGCTGCATAGTCCTGTTGCCCAAGCGATTGGACAACAGGCACTCACCAACCTGCACTGAACCAGCGTGGTGAGCAAGGTTCAATCCCACAACATGACAACAAGAGAAGGCCGGAAACGCGTGGACCCATGTGGCCCGAGATCGCCAAGCGTGGAAGCAGATGTGGAGGCCACCCGCCAGCAGTGGCGTGACAGGCTGAAATTGATTGATTGAACTGATGCCATTTGTGGAACAAAGGAGTAAAACTCAGGAAGCATGTGGGGAAGTTTCAGGTGTGGCATCACCCCCACGTTTTATCTCTTTTGAATTTTTTTAAGGTGAGTTACCAGAACACTTGGACACAAGTTGCGTCAATCAGTTTGAGGGTTTGGCAAAATCCTTTGGATGTGTCTTTTTTAACCATCTGGTAAAAAAAAACAACAACCATTTTTTAGTTTGTTTTTTTTTAAACCAGGAGGTGTGCACAGTTGTGCACAATTGTAAATCACGTGTGCATTACTCTCAATTGCAGTCTTGCTATATTGTGTTGCCATTCACTTGTGTAATTTGTGAGCATACCAACACATTCCTATCAACTGTATCTTTTTACTGTTGAAATAGCTAATAAACCTAAACCTAATACTTGCACTTCTTCCAATCTTGAACTTGCATTTTGTCATAGCTGCACTTTTTGACACATTCCAGTGTATCTAATGTTTTACTTTCTTTCCGAAGCATTCAGTTTGGAGCCTCTTTGGAAAGACACACCTGGTTCAAATCCCTTGTTTGCGTGCACAAACTAGGCCAATAAAGTTGATTCTGACTCTGATATTAATAGCGATACAGCTTCAGCACCCTGCATTTTATTGTCCTCCTCTTCTCCTGCTTTTCACGGGCAGCATCCAGTATTGGCTTCCTGGTTTAGTCACAACGAAGAGGAAGCCACTCGGTAATTGAATTCTAAGAGTGGAAGCCCACTCGTAACGCAGCTAAAATCTTTTGGAGGACGACTGGATGAGCTTTATAACAACTGAAACCTTTGTGATGTAGCTGCTGTGCAAGGTTACTCTATCAGGCGCCAGTATTAAATTCAGTTTTTCTGGCCTTCTCTTCCAGGTCCGCAATAATAGTCTGGAAATAGTCTGATATTGCCAGTCGCATTTTGAGTTTTTTTTTTTTTTTTTTCCCCCATGTTCTTTTTTTTCACAATGCAGTTTGGGTGGCTGGAGTGAATTACACCTCAGGGGAATTCATTCCATAAAAAAGGAGACAGCACTTGAAGCAGGACCAAACAGACTCTCCTACTTCCCCGCCGGCTGGCGGGATACTTTATGTTAGCCGCCGCGCTCGCGCAAGCTTTATTTTTCCGGCGCAACAGTCGTGGATCACGTGACTTGGCTGCGCTGCGAGAAAAAGCTCGAGCAAAGAGCAGCTTATATAAAAACTTATGTGGGAGTTTGGCCAGCGGCTGAGCATGCAAATAATACGACTCTGAGCTCTCCTCGGATGAGGCCGTCAGCGAAACGCAGAACACGCGAAAAAACAACTTCTTTATCCTCTTTTTTTGTTGCCTCCTCCTCCTCCTCCTCCTCCTCCTGCTCTTCCTCTTTGCGCACACATCTCCAGCCTGATTCTATTACCCGGGTGCTGACATGCTGACTGACTGTTTTGGCGCGGCGGATAATAAAAAAGACGACGCGTACTCACCTCGAGGAGGAAGGGCTCGGTCTCGGAGACTTTGCCGGTGGCGACGCACTGGAACGAGGCATTCTGCCCGGCGTTGACCTCCACGTCACCCAGCCGAGAGAAATGAGGCACCTTGTCTGAGGAAGTAAACACGGAGACAAACAAAGACACACACACACACACACACACACACACATGAGTAAAAGGAGCACATCTGGAGGGCCATATCACTGTGTAGATATATCAAGATATACCAAGATTTGATAGATAATGTATTCAGAGTCTGAGCGGTATGGAGGATCTCAAGAGCAAGTCCGCAAATGGCCATAAAGTCAAGTCTTCTGAACGGGCGATTGTACAAAGAAAAACAACCATTGTTTAGCGATTATTTGAAGTAGATCGTCAACACAAATGTCGAAGGTCACATCTTTTTTGTTGAAAGAATTCCCTTGAGGGACTTTAAAGGTGCAGAGATTTTGAAGAAGAAACAGCCACATCAAGTGGTTACATTTCAGATTGCAGTATCTCTCATTCTCCCTCCCCCTCCTGAGCTTGTCAGTGAACTACGGTGGCCTGCACACCGAAACCTAGATAGGTACCTTGTCCACCTTCGTCTTTGTTGGTTATTTGAGGACCATTGCATTTTCGTTTTAACCAATATAAAAATCATAAATAAAACACAATATTACACACCTTTCCGAGGCATTTTGATCAAATAGGAAATTTGCCACCGGAAGCAGCAAAAGGTTTTGAGGGTAAAAACAGCCAAGGAAATGGTTCTCTCTGGATAAACTGTGAGCCAACATCAACAGCAGCCACACCGCTTTTAGGACTGAGAAGCAAATGGCCCGACCACCATTTCACAGGGTATTTCTCCCAATGATAATGGCTGGCGGAGCCGAGGAAACGCAAGTCTGTCAAGCTAACGTCTGCAAGAAAATCATAACTTCGGGCAACGGCGCAATTTGAGTTTTTTGAAGTGCTGGACCTTTATAAAAAAAAATTCAACCTTGTGTTGTGTCATAGTGCGCGACTGTTTGACCACAAGTTTTGCTTCCAAATTTACTGAAAGTCAAACACAGCCAAACAGGGAGGCAGAATGAAGAAGATGAATAAAAAAAACACATATGAGCTGCTTGATGTTCGAACGCCTGTAGCCATGCACTCTTTTCCCAAGACGAATCCTGCGGCGAACTGTCGGTGTGCGCTAGATTTACATTTGCGGCACCATATGGCAGACCATCAAAAGGCATCCACATCCGAGCAGTTCAGAACAGTTGTGTCTCATGTGGAGGTTTTCATGTAAATCTATTCAAATGGGCTTTCAAGGCAGGCGCTTGCTCAAGCAGAGAAGATGAATGAGTTTCTTTTTTTTTTAAATACATTGGTGTGCTTTTTTGTGCTGTTTACATTCTGTTTATTGTTGCACACTGAGCGCATTATGTCTCCTAGGAAGATCAAACGAAAGGTGCGTGAAACAGTACATGTACGGGTCTGAACGAAGTGTTTAAAAACTTGAGAGTGGTTTTAGGAGTCTTCTCTCTTGAGGGTTTCTCGTCTCCATGAACTTGTGACTGAGTTACTCCTGCTACCGCTGGCCTGCTCTAAAGAAGAGACTGCTTTTGTGACAAACTTTGTATTTACCAGGTTACCAACTGCATTAAATTGTTGACTGTAAAAAGGCGGGCACCGTAAAGGTACTAAAAACTTGCATTCTATCAACTGGCCAGTAGGAACTGTCAAAGTTGGTTGCAAAAACACAAAATATTACCAGTTGACGACACGGAAAGGAGCACTAGAGTCACACTTTGACAGACTGGTTGTTGTTTTTTTTGGTCTAAATCTGGAGAAAACAAACAAACAAAAAAAAAACACGATTGGGTTCTAATGTTCATTTTGTCTGATTTCGTCTAATCTTGGGTAAAACGGCCATGAAGTGGTGGGTGCAGCTAAAGTCTTGTAGCCAAGAGCAGTCGGCTTACCAGAGGGTGGGTGGGCATTGGAGCACATGCTGCACTCACGCTCCAATCATTGCTCACCTACGGTACCGCCCACACACCCAAAAGTTCCACTTCCAAAACTAACCACAAACTCAAGATGACGTTGACCGTGAAACAAATCTTTAGGGCTTCAGAAAAGGTTTTTGCAAACCAGCGAGTGAAGTCACAATGACTCCGTCCATCTTTATACACTGTCAGTGGTTTTAACTCAGTCCATCCTTTCCTAACTGGCAATAAGGCTGAGCAACGGACAAACAAACTACTCAGTTCCTAACAGCAGCCCGGCATGAAATGAAAGTTGCTCTGGGAGTGGGCGAAGCATGTGCGCACCTATGGATTTTTGGAAACTCAGGGACTCAAATGACTCAAACACCCAATGGTTTGATGGGTGACTCATACAAACTAAAAAAAAAACAGTGCTATGTAACAGACCCTGCTTACCATACAGTATATCCAGAATATTTTAGAGAATGACATGTAAGAACTGCTCATGAAAAGGTTGTAAGGTGTGCGCTTCTTTAAAAAAAAAAAGAAATAACTATTTTTTAAATTTTTTTTCTTTTATCTGGTGTTTCACTCTAGTTACTACAGGCAGGTGAGAAGTATCAGCTTCAGCTCCCCTGCTGGATCCAAATTAGCACATGCAATTTTAAGGTGTCTCCTCATTAAAAAAAATCCATCAACATACATTCATACGCATATATACACATACTGTACAAATACCATTGTGGAAAACGTTTTTGGACAACCTTCAATTTTTACTCATCCCAATTATTGAGACTGTTTTGGTGTTTCAAAAGGTTTTTGGCAGCATCAGGGGCACACAAAAAATTTTAATTATTATTTTTTTCTTGTTCAGAAATCCAGATTTAGATTGGGATTTAGATTTAGAAAGGTCAATTCCAGTACCTCTTGTACTCTGGATGCCCTGCAAGAAATGTCATCTGACTGAAACATCCTGTTCTCAATTGCTTGATGGAACAGTGGACATGCAGCATGCGGGCGAATGTTAGTGACTGCACTAAAATAAACGGCACTTCAAGACCTGAAGGTCAGGTGGGTAATTATTATTTTTATTTTTATTTTTTTTCCAGGAAGCCCGGTACCTACAGAAGCCTGTCTGACTGAGTGTCTTGCATTTAGAGCACTGTCAGACGAGCTTCCTTTAAGGACACCTATGATGCTTTGCACAACCGTCGGAGTGGAACGAACAGAGAAAATGTTGGAGGTTTGTTCAGCCTGATGCGGATGTGATGGAACACCGGTCCGGTCGGCAACGGGAGTGAGACGGGCTCGACTCGGCCCCCTGGTGGACGACGAGAGAATAGTCAGCCACGGCAATATTTGAAAACATGTATGAGGACTGTGAGTGTATTGTGACCTCAAGCAACATTAGTTTTAAGACTACTTGCAACGTACAACCGCTGAATCGTGTTGATGAACTGTTAGCCACCACCGCTAACTCCGTGCTCTGCTTGTTATGTGTGTTGTGTTCGCTAGCAGCGAAACTGAAGAGGCAGCGATTTTGACTCGCAAGTTTCACTCCTTATAGCGATGTTCACGCTGCCAGCATGGTAACATCGGTTGCATAGAGCTCTTCCTGCTTTGTGCTTGGTGTGGACGTAAGTTGTGCAGATATTCTTGTCTAATAATAAACGACTCTATGACTGAAGTGATCGTTTAGGCGTACATATTTTCTCTGCTCGGACAGTGTTTTGATACAAGTCAACAGTATGAAACCAAATCATTCTAAGCCCTATTAAAATGTCTCGCAAAAATACAAAACAAAAACAGGGTCAGTACACAAAGTAAAATATATTTCCGGGGACACGGAAGGCACAAAAAACATCCAGGGACTTTCGGTCCGCCTCGTGGCCGTAACTAACCCCGCGCTGGGTCCGTACGAAGCTGGATTAGCCGCTAAACAGCTGCTAAAGAGTGAAGCCTTCACGACGGTAAGCGTTTAAATTGTGCCTGTTTCCTAAAGTTTGCCGTTTACTCTGAACTCCTGCACCGGCACACTGAGGAAGTGAGGCTCAGCAGCGACCAATCACAGCGGAGTGGGCTGGGCGGGGGGCGTACACGGAGGAAGCCGGGGGTGGAGTGAAGTAAAACAGACCGTTTTCGCGGGATGCAGGAAATACGAGGAAACGAGCAGCGAGATACACAGATCTACAAAGCTTTTAGTGCGGGTGACCGTGTGTTGCTGCTCTGGAGGGGCCAGAAATCAAATACAAAAACCCAGAAATTAGTAGAATAGGTCACCTTTAAAAAATGGCGACGCAAGATGGCAGCTAAGCAGGAGCAAGAGTCTTATTGCTCGATCTATAATCTCATGAGGACCGTTCTCAGGGCAGGAACACCAAATGACTTTTATTGTACTGTGATGATACAATAATTTGATTCTTCGCAAAAGTGCACAAATGCAAATGCATGAGGTGTTTAAATACTTTTTCCACAACTGCAAATACATGTATATACATATCATATTCAGTGCATGGAGAGATAATTGATACGGCATCCTTCCATTAAAAGATTTCCTTTAAAATCAATTTTAATGTTGGAAACTTTAACTTTGGGAGCAGATGTGTCAACTTCTCTGAGCTCCGCAAGCCCACGTGTTGCTAATGGCATTTGAGACGACAGCGAGCCGGCGTGAATAATGCGGCTCCTGAATGTGAGTGAGCTAAATGGTGTGCGGCCTTCATTCATTTCATTATGTATTGCCGTGTTTCTGCCGCTCCCGCATGTCAAAACATTTCCATTCAATATCTGCAAGTCGCAATTTTGCTAATGTCACACTTGGCCATATGTCAAGCTCCCAATGCTAGTTTTCTTTGTATTGGACAATTATCTTGTTATATATTTCTAATCCTCTGACATTAGATTAAAGGGTAGCGCAGCCGTGATGGTAGAGCGGTTTTAGACGACCATCTCGTTGTAAATATTGGGCGCAGTCTTCGTCTATTCCTCTTTTCTCTTGCTGTCTGGGCTGCAGCATCGACACCTGCTCACGGACTGTGTCGCTCTTACCGGGGCTCCGGTCTCCCATTAGAAGTTGGAAAGCCTAATAAAAGTAATGAACTGTCTGTTTAATTAACTGTTGTACTGCCCCAACTTTGTGTGTTCAGCCATCTAGGAGAAGCACATTTCCTCAGTAAGTTGTGTTAGGTCATGCATTTTATCCACTGAACCCTCTGTTTACATCCTCCCACTAAAACTGATTCTTTGGTGTACCTTACACATAAGTGGGAGTTTAGGGACGAATGCTTCTCATTTCCAGCTTGAGACGCATATTGTTGTCGGAAAACATTGAAATTTGCATAACTATGGATGTTTAAACGGACATGGGCGGAAGTGTTTTTAAAGTTTGAAGGATTAAATTAAATCTAATATACATTTTAATCAAAAAGCGATTACATTTTGATTAGCAATCGTGGGATTAGCACAAACAGTTCCTAGAATACCAAATAGAAAACCAAAGTAATTTTGGCAAAAAAGGTTCAGCTCCTGAGTCTCTCAACTAAACAGTGTATAACCCACATATTTTGCAAAGTCACATTTATGCCACTGTTTAATCTCAGGAGTGAATTGATCTTGAGTATACTAGTCATCATGGACGCAACAGGTGTGAAGTTGTGATGCTAAAGTGACCTGAGAAAGAGAAATAAAAACGGCCACAATTTCAATCCAAAAAGTATCTGTGCTGCATGAAAAATTTCTAAACTAGTATCAGCGGAAAATTAATTATGTAAGAAGGGAACTTTTCAAGCAATATATCCACATTTGAATGTTTCATTTGAATTAGTGCACTCAGCACAATAACCATATAAAAGAGAGAGCTTGGAAAAAATGAGGCTACGTCTGATGCGAAGCGAAATCACCAGCCAAAACATCCACCGGCTGGCAGGAACCAACCGATATGCACATCAATTTTATTCAGCCCTATTCCCTTTTATTTTGAAACTAAAAACCCACACATCAGCCCCGTGCGGCACACAGAGCTCCCGTTTTCACTTTGTCTGAGCTATTTCGGCTCAGGAAAAACAAAATGAAAAACAAAAAAACAAAAAAATAAAAACAAAAACATTTCTGACATCCCTCCATAGCTGTTTGATGAAAACATCTCTGCGAGCGCAGCCCACACCTGACCTCACCTGACTCACAGCCTTTACGCCGATCTGTTCTCCGCGGGCTGTCGGAACACACTGCGGCGAGGAGGCATGAAAAACAAGCGCGACGCCTCTTCAAAGCACATACCAAATGTAAACAGACAAAAAAAAAAACAGAGACAGCGAGTGACTCAAGTTGTCGCTCACAAAATCTTAGGTTGCCGATTTGTAGAGACGGACACACTTGAAATTGGAAGTACACTTATTCTACAACCTTTCCGCCAACACGGTCACTTAAAGGTCCAGTGTGTAATATTTGGCTTTATTTATAATTTTTATATTGGTAAAAGCTTAAAAATACTGCCCATAAATACATTAATAAAAGTGTATAATTGCAGCACAACAAATGTAATTTGGTTTTCCTACCCTTAGAAAGGTTCTCATATATTGTATACAAGAGTCTCTATAAGGGTCTTGCTCACAGTTAGCTGCCATCTTGCACTGCCATATTTCTAAGGCAGCCTGGTGTGTACAATCCAGCCCGGCTGACAGTGAGTAATTAGGGTGAACACTCGTGTCCTCAAATAAACCAATGTGAAGAAGGTGAACAAAGTATCCAGGTTTGAGTGCGCAGGCCACCGTAGCTCACTGTCAAACTCAGGAAGGGGAGGAAGAGTGAAAGATGCTGGAATCTGAAATGTAACCTTAACCTTTGATTTCCCTTTCTTCTATGCCTTTGACAGATTTGCTCGTTGCATTTGCCCAACAATGGTTATCTTGAAATGTGCAATGTAAATAAACTTGACTGCTACCAAGCAACCAAACATGACCTAACAAAGTGGCTGCTGAGAGTATGAGAAGTAGATTTAAGGGTTAAGTGTGTAATATTTGGAGATTTTTTAAGAAGAAACAGCGCCATCAAGCGCTCTTTCACTTAAGTCCCCTTAGGGACTCTGTACTCTCCCTCTCCCGAGCTTGCCGGTGAACTACGGAGGCCTGTGAGCACAAACCGGGATACCTCGTTCACCTTCTTCTTCGTTGGCTTATTTGAGGATGCGAGCAGTCACCCTAATTATGAAAATGAAGTGAACCTTTAATAAGTGCAAGAAATATCTATGGTAGTGTTTTGTCCAACTCTTTTCGAATCAGGACATCTGAAAAAAAAACAAATGCACTGCTTTTGTCACACTGTGAAGGTTCCCCATTCAGCAAAACAAACAAATGACAATGTAATGAGAAAATAAGAACAACTGCCATCGTGTAAGATGAGCAAGTATAGCTGGAAGTTCTGCTACAGTCAAATCAGGAAGGTCCCCATCCAAAGGAGGGGCGGAATAAATAAATAAATTACCAAACACCAACAGGAAAATCTAATTATCAGGCAGGCGCCATCAACACAGAGGCCACTTTCGTGGTCGGTTTACACAGTGACCAGCAGCTACATCTGGTCTGGGATGAGGTGATAGAAGCTGCATCGGAAATTTTTATCTAATGCTCCTTTTCCTTCTACTTTTTTCATGCCTTACAGCGAAAAGCCAGCCTATTCCACAAACCTTGCAGACAGGGCTGACCTAGGAAGGAAGTGAAAAAAAAGACATTTCTTTTTTGCATTTTGTCCCCACAAAAAATAAATTCATTTGGTCACATGGTCCTGACAGTAATGCATACAAATAATGTGCATTTTAAATATAAAGCACTCAATCAAAATGCAATAAGCTGAAGCTCTCGGCTTAAAACGACTGCCCTTTCAAGGACAACCTGGCAAAGAAGCCAAAAACAGCATTGTACCAACCGACTTTAACTCAGTTTGGTTTTATAATGATGACAAGTGTGCATCACTGAGAACATGATGTTTCAAACCAAAAGTTGGAATAAAAAAATAATGTAATTCCATGCGGTCGGACTGTTGTTAGTATTAGTGTTCCTTAAAATTGTTGCATCCCGAGTTTCTAGTTATTGTACATTTTGAACATCTTAGACATAAAGCTGCAATTCCAACTGTAGGACCATTCAACAGTTTAACATATGAACCGCATCTATATAGCATTTGGAGTCCTTTGCATGTTTTAAATATAAAATATTAATACCGTTTTAAATGTTGCCATGGCATATTTTCAAAATAAATGTTTTAAGATTTACGTTGTGGCTGTATCGAACAAACACAAAATTAACATTTTTGGTTGTTGTTTGTTTATGGTCATTATGAAGAAATAAGACTAAATTCCGAGACTTCCCCTTGGATATGTGACAGGGAACATTGCTTGGCTGGAATAGTCCCTTAAATTGTAATGAGCCCTTTGTGAGCCTTTGTGATTTTAAACCAATCACAAAGGCTGATGTCCACTCCTTAAAAAAAAGGGGGAAAAAAATATCATAAATAAATTAAAAATTTCACATCAATTTTAAATGTCCTGATAGTTTAGAAGCGTCTATTAAAAGTCCTGTCCAGTGGCGGCATTAAAGGAGAAGGCCATTTTACATGGACATCCGTGCCTTGTTAGCTGTGGATGTGCTGCATGTCCAACCTTAATTAACGGCCCTGAACATCAACACAGACGAGGACGTTCGAGGCCCGAATGCACTTTTTGCCTTGCTGGGACGTTGGCTCCCTAAATTATTGACGCCGCCTCACATTTCAGATGCACGAGGGCTCCGTTCGCCGAACGCGTGTTCAGAATCATCAGTACGAGAGGAGAAAAAAAAAAGTGAACAAAATACAACAACACAGATGTCAAGCGAGTGGGACTGCAAAGTGAGAGCAGTTGCCTTTGACTCCCAATCTTTCCTCTGGGTCTTGTTGTTCTCAAGGCGCACGCGGGGGGAAATTTAAGCCGCTCTCTAATGTTGACTCACATCTTCCGGTGGCTCTCTGCAACCGCCGCGGCAGCTGCTGCGCGACAGTTTGCGCACATGTGAGTGTGTTTTTCCGTTCCTTTTTTTTTTTTTTTTTTTTTTTTTGATGCTTTGTTTCACGCACGAGGAATGAGCCTTCGCAGTCTTTACTGGAAAACACATTTAAAAAACAAAAAAAACAAAATGCCCGAGAGCCGCGCATTCATAGTCCGCGTCCATGATGGAAACCCCCCAAGGGACAACGGGCATCAAACGGGAGTTTTAGAGCGCCACCATCTGCACCAACGGAGGCGTTCAGCCTCGTCCGAGTGAAAATCCCTGAAAATGGCTCCCGTCCTGAATTACCATGGAAATGCATTGGTCTGCGCTGGGGATAGGGTGACGGGGGAGCAAGTCACGAATTCTGAGATAAGTTTGGGCCAACGGATAGAGGGGGGTGGTGATGGAGGGATTGAAGGAGGGGAGAGGTAACTGGCGGTTTCAGAAAAGGTTATTTCGGTTTCTCTCCCTGCTTTCCCAGTGAGGATTCGATGATTTATCACGTGCAGCAGCATGCCATCTTTTTCTTTTTTTTTTGTTCCTTTTTGCAATACGCCACCCCCCCAAAAATAAAATAAATCTGAATTTCATGATCTTATGAATACCCCTCGATTATCATTGATTAACATTTTTCTACATTCATACCACTTTTAAACACTATTGTCCTTTTCACAGAAGACCACTGGCAAGCTTCAGAGAAACACTCTAAAGCCGCCGAGGTAACTGGACAGGAAATGTATTTGCAGCGGCCACGACAAGAGCCTTTTGACATAAAGGTTCAAGACAGTTTCTGTATGGGGCAGGGGTGGGCAAGCTTTTTGAGTGGTGGGGCTGCAATGGGTTGTAAAAATTTGACAGCGGGGCCGGAGCAGCAGCAGATGGATGGAGTGTTCTGGTGACCCACCTCATGGGAGGAAAAAAATACATCATGGGATATGTAAAAAAAAACAACATGTACTTTAATGTCAATTGACAATGAGCAAAAAGTGTTCCAACAAAATATCTGTCTGTGAAGCCCCACAGTATTTCGCTCTTTATTGAAATGAGTCTCAAAACACTGAAAAAATGGTTACTTGGTTACTATTAATATAATTCCGTCAAGTTAGGCCGTAGTTTAGCCCATGTGTGGTGCAGAGCTTTCCTGTTCTACCTTTTCGGTCAGGCAAAGCTGCCAATGGGGGGTCAGATAGCAACTCCTTTGACTGCATTGAGCTACTCACAAAGCCAAACGGCAAACAGGCCAATCAGGCACATTTCTATGTAATATGCTAAGACGTACTGGTGCAAATGAGTTGTGTAATCCTGTGTCGCTCCATTTGTATTGATCTTACCAAACACACGTTCCTTATTTGTTTTTTTTATTTATTTATGTGTTTGTTTGTTTTGAAATAACCACTACGAAGTCATCTCACGCGAGCCCGCAGGGAACACATATGTTCATTACAAAGGACACTAGCAGCTATACGAGAAACAGCGATCCATCAGTAATTGTGCCCACTCGCTGGAAATTATCTCACTTCACTATTGAAGTTGTCAGTTTCTTTGAAAAATAAGACATTATCTCTAGGGGGGAAAAGCTACTATGCAGCCACAAGCTAAATAAATGAGACACTGCTGCAAAAAAATAATAATATTAATAATATTTGCATTAGCCAATAGCAGCTGTAGCAGGAATCTGTGTGGGCCTGGAGGAGGGAGTGATAAGTGTCTTGGTGGGACTGTTGGGTGTTCCATATAATAGCAGGTGGTGGAACACAACCAATGGTAACCACTATTTCAAAGGGTACCGCACGTTTTGAATTGTTAAATAAACACTTGCATGTACAGTACATGCTACAATTTCCAATAATAATGTGCTCGATGCTTCAGTCACTCATGCCCAGGTTTGGCTACTCAATGGAAAGTAATCTTTTGCTTTTTTTTTTGCAAAAATCCCCACTGGCTGAGGAATCACGAGCACATGGCCTCCACACTGCAACTGAAACGCTTGAGGTAAATCTGACTGAGCGGCCAGGTTTATGTCAAATATTCTCTTTGGCAACATGATGTTTTTCTGAAAATGAAAGTAGGAAAAAAACAAACAGATCTTCACTGTCTACCTGGATGCTCGGTTTTCTTGCACACTATCCAGGTGAGCTTATACACGTTGAATAAGTGAGTATTAACCAGGGCCCGCTTGCACACAAACAGAGCGAAGGTTATAAAAACCCACAAGAGGACGACTTTTTATCAGTAGCTTGGAAAATAAATGTAGCAATTAAACTCCCCTCACCGCCCGCTTGATTATCTCAGACAAATATTATATCAGTCGATAATGATGATAACGACGGTGATAACATCACTATAGATTGTCATTACGAAGCTTTTTAGTCCCAGTCCCAGTCAGTCAGATGAGCAGCAGTGGCTCTCGTGTTCAAGCCTCAAAAAACGGGGACAGAAAATAAACAGGGCCACAGTCGTCACTTTGGCGTCTGTTAAGACTTACAGCTGTTAGACGTTATTGCAAAACAGAATGGAGAGTTCTGGATTTCTGCTGCAGTGCAGTGGATTTTTTTAATCTCTCACAGTCAGTTGGCTCCCTTGGCTGAACTTCCCTTGTTCTAGTGGAGGCAAATAAATAGAGAAGAAAAACTAGAAAAATCTATTTTCCTGCTAATGTCAGTTCAGGTCTAAATGATGTTGACGATAAACGGTTGATTAAGAGCAGTACCGCTCTCGAAATAATGAGGCTGAACATCATCATGGGTTTGGTGTGGTAATAATACATTTCAACTTGAATGACCCTCCTTAAAGACACCTATGATGCTTTTCCCCTTTTCTGAGCTCTAAATACTGTTACAATATTGAACCCTGGTATCAAACGATGCGAAGTCGTCAAATAATGACGTTCATGCGTTTGGACGTGAGCCCTGCAAATTGTTGGGCATGGTTCTAAACGCTCTGTTCACTGAGATTTTTTTAACACTGGGAACACATTGACGTGATTGCGTTCCGGAGCTCCTTTCATGGCCAAGCTCAGACACACTCTCGGACTGGTTCCGCCCTCCCCCGCTCTGCCCCGGAAGTGATGTCGCAATGCGCTGCTCCAAGAAAATGTTTTTTCGGTGTCAGGGAAATTAAAAAATACAAAATAAAAAATACTGAGCGACTACCGAAGCACCAAGGACCACAACCATCGGAGTGGAACGAACAGAGAAAATGTTGGAGGTTTGTTCTGCCTAATGCGGATGCGATGGAACACCGGTCCGGTCGGCAACGGGAGTGAGACGGGCTCGACTCGGCCCCCTGGTGGACGACGAGAGAATAGTCAGCCATGGCAATATTTGAAAACATGTATGAGGACTGTGAGTGTATTGTGACCTCAAGCAACATTAGTTTTAAGACTACTTGCAACGTACAACCGCTGAATCGTGTTGATGAACTGTTAGCCACCACCGCTAACTCCGTGCTCTGCTTGTTATGTGTGTTGTGTTCGCTGGCAGCGAAACTGAAGAGGCAGCGATTTTGACTCGCAAGTTTCACTCCTTATAGCGATGTTCACGCTGCCAGCATGGTAACATGGGTTGCATAGAGCTCTTCCTGCTTTGAGCTTGGTGTGGACGTAAGTTGTGCAGATATTCTTGTCTAATAATAAACGCCTCTATGACTGAAGTGATCGTTTAGGCGTACATATTTTCTCTGCTAGGACAGTGTTTTGATACAAGTCAACAGTATGAAACCAAATTATTCTAAGCCCTATTAAAATGTCTCGCAAAAATACAAAACAAAAACAGGGTCAGTACACAAAGTAAAATATATTTCCGGGGACACGGAAGGCACAAAAGACATCCAGGGACCTTCGGTCCGCCTCGCGGCCATAACTAACCCCGCGCTGGGTCCGTACGAAGCTGGATTAGCCGCTAAACAGCTGCTAAAGGGTGAAAAAAGGTGTTTAAATTGTGCCGGTTTCCTAAAGTTTGCCGTTGCGGGATGCAGGAAATACGAGGAAACGAGCACCGAGATACACAGATCTACAAAGCTTGTAGTGCGGGTGACCATGTGTTGCTGCTCTGGAGGGGCCAGAAATCAAATACAAACGCCCGAAAATTAGTAGAATAGGTCACCTTTAAAGGTCCAGTGTGTAATATTTGGCTTGATTTATGATTTTTATATTGGTAAAAGTTCAATATACTGTCCATAAACACATTAATAAAAGTGTTTAATCACAATAGAGTAGTTAGTTAGTTATAATGGTTACAAAATATAGTTATGACAGTAATAGCACATTTCGTAATTGGGATGACTGCTCGTGTCTTCAAATAAACCAATGAAGAAGAAAGTGAGGTTTGTGTGCGCAGGCCACCGTAGCTCACTGGCAAGCCCAGGAATGGAGGGAGAGTGAAAGACACTGCAATCTAAAACGTAACCACTTGATGTTGCTGTTTCTTCTTCAAATACTCGAACTATTACACACATGGATGAGAACCAACAGCTGAACCAGAGTAGAAAGAGCAAAAGTATTCCATCACATTTTCAGAGAAATTACCCAACTGTTAGGAAGGTCAAGCCTTTTGTTTGGAGGCCTCCGTGATTCAGTCCGGCTCTCGCAACGGCAAAACCCCTTCCAGACAAAGTAATCGCATCAAATTTACTTGCGCTATATCATAAAGTCGGAGCCGCGGAACAGTGAAAGAAAAGAATTTGTTACGACAGGAGTGGTGTCTGCACAGGGCCAGGACAACGAAAGGACAGTTGGGGGGTGGCGAGGGGTGGTATAATGGTAAACCTAATAGAAAAGAACATAACGTAATATTACCAGCATTCATAAAGCGCCACAAAATCCCCGTTTTCCAGCAGTGAAGGAAAAAAACTCTCACACCCGCCAAGAATCAAAGTATACCTACTAGCTGTCCCTTCCTGCCGCTAACATCATAATAGCCTTAATAGCACTCAGTCGGGGGCAGAGCCATCGGTGGAGGGAAAGGTCATCCCTTCAAACTCGACAAAGGAGGGACATTTTTCTTTTCTTGTTTTTTGCTGGTAATTCCAGCTCAACCCTTGGACAAGGAATGGGTTCATACCTTCACCTCTCCCCCAAAGCTGCCCCCTTTAGCCTCAAGCCATCTTCAGCAAATCCATTGGGCTCTTTGAAACGGGGCGGCCTCACCCTATACTTTCCTCCACCTCGGATAAAGGTCAGCAGGTACGAGTGCGAGCGGCGCCGAGCGGGTACTTACAACAGGGGTAATTGAGCAGGCCGATGTCGTCCAAGGCGATGTAGCCCTGTCGCTCCTCGGAAACTGTGGCCTCAAAGATGACCTGCGGAGAAAATGGATAAATGAAATGCTTTCAGACCATTACATCTTTGAGTGGCAAGGAGATTGGCAAAGCAGGAAATTGAGGGCTCCGGGTCCGGAGGCCCAGGCAACCGAGGACACGCGGCCACTTTTTCATTAATTCAACCGCACATGTAAAAGGAAGTTTAACTTTTTAGACTTGACACCACCATTAAAGTGGCAGTCACAATCCGAGCCATATCATTAAACCAGACCTGCACTTTTTTTTTGTCCTCCATCTAACTAAAGTTTAATGCGACCCGCAAAGCGTGAAGGACGCGATTCAAAGACTGCTGGGGCCTTGCTTGATTAATAAATGGACGAGTTAACTTTCTGAGTCCAAGGTGCACTTGAGACCTGAGCCGTCCCCAAAATGTAGCAATGCTGCATCATTCGGGGAAAAGAAAATCAAAAACTCCAAAGTGCATTTAGTGCTATCCCTCAGTCAGTGGCGGCTGCTGCTGTTTCTAAGATGGAAAGCTCATTGTTGGCCTCAACATACAATTTTTCCATTTATTTGTATTTATTTGTAGGTCTATTGTCTGTCAATATGTGCAGCTTGCTAGCTGCCTTGTTGCCGATCCAGCCTGCAGGATGAATAAAGCTACAGTTGTATAGGTGCTAACACAACTATATTAACTCTAATGAACAACTGTGACTACAGAAGCAAGAGGGTGATGATTGTGTTTTATCTACAGTGTATTCACTGGAAATCAAAAAGCTGGACTGAATTCGTCGTCCATCTAAATCTGCACTCGAAACTGTTCCACTGTTTGTGTGTATTTCCAGCAACCTGTCAATCAAATAGGGAATTCAGACTTTCCAATGAAACATGAAATGAAATGATACATGAAAATCCCAACGTCCAGGTCCATTGACTCCCAGAGAAGCTGAGCATCCAGGGGCGGGACTAACCGCACCATTTATCTAATGAGCATGGAGTTTCACCAATTATACGCCGCCCCGTCGAAGTCCATTGAAGCTCAACTTCAATGGACTTTCATGGAAAGAGATACAAAAGAAACACAAGAAGAAAATCTCATGAGATAAGTTTCTGATTGTGAAGAAAACCCTTATCAGATTAGAACAGATTCTAATGCGGTTTCAGACAATGACATTTAAACGCAAAGGTACATGTGTGACCATTTACTTGACCACTTATTTTTCCTGACATTTTAGGTGAAGCTGAGCTTCCTTTGCCGTCTTGAGAAATTGCCCCTGCTTAAAGTAACAAATCATTAAGAAATAACAGATGTGCGCACGTGTGTTTCCTGTACCCGTGTCGCACCTTTTCTTGTGCTTTCAGTGTGAACGTGCACACTCAGCATTACTCTATTAGTGCTGCTGGTCCTGACTGCCGTCTACGCCATTTGCAACATGGCATTTCATTACCTTTAAACCGCACTCTCAGCTCACACCACGAGGGGCTATTAACCAAGTGCTCTGCTTCCGTTACGGTTATAAAAAACCTTTTTAGAACAATAACAGGAACCGGTTGGAGTTCTAATGAAGAGCACACTTAAGAACGGCTGGAGACATGCAGGAAGAAGGAAAAATTATGTTCTTGAATGGATCGTCTGTGTTGCTAATCGGAAAAAGAAACTCCTCCATTTTAAGAGATCGAGGAGCAAAACGAGATACAACTTGTATCTCGTTGTGCGCTTGTTGCTAGAAAAATCCTTAAAAGCTTGACTGGCGTGAGGCGGGAGACACTCTGAACCAGTCTGTAATCCATCTGTTGCTTTCAAAACATGATCAAATTTTGCCATATAATCGTGCCTAAGAAGATTTTGCAGAAAGCCAGCGTTCCGCACCACTCCATGTCTCTCTACTCTTTGAAACGCCCTCCCTTGGGAGTGGCTGCAGGTGTCTTCAAGCACAGTTCCAATTATTCTGTCACTTATCTTAATTAGTGGGAACATGCGGTGAGGAAACGGAAAATACTGATTAATAAATATTTTTTAAAAAGGCTCCTTGAATTCCACAAAGGCGGTGTTGGTTTCCGCCTTCTTCCATTAAGTGGAGCGCAAATAATTCAACTCTTGACTTTGCACTTTCCACAACTCAATTCCGAACTTACAGGGATCGTGTGCATTAACATCCAGCAATGTGTCACTGTTTAAAAGTCAACGCTAGACGTATGCGAGGCAAACTCACTTCCTCCGCTCGTTATCTCCGCTGGAAGTGGGAACATGCGACGGGCGCACTCAGTCGGCCAATAGATTCCAGTGTTGACAATGCATCAGGCTTTAAAGTGCTTGGGGTCCAATCAATACCGCTGAAGGCCTTGGCAGATGGACACAGACTTGGAGGGGGGGTCTTTCTCTCAACTAATTAATTTTTATTTTTCATTGCAACTCCGGGCCCCTTCGGAGACGTCTCACCGATTAGCTCTTCAATTCATCACGCATCAGCGCACCCACGACCATCGATTGGCCGGCGCTCCGAGCCGTCATTAGGCGCCTCCGCACCGGCCGCCTCGCTCCGAGGGAAGCGTGTTGGAGGACAGAGCGAGGGGAGGCGAGTACGGGTGACCTTGGAATGCAGTGGCAGCGCACACTCAAAACCCAGGCTGTGAAAGCATATCAGACCCTCCTGATGTCCACGTGTGCACGAACCAGACCTCCTGCTGGATTACACAGAACACAGCCAGGATGAATGAAGGTAAACTCTTTTGATGGGCTTTTTCTCATCCTCCTTTGATGATGGACACAAAGGCTCTTCACAGGACAATATGAAGCGGAGTTTGTGCCCTCCTCCACCATTTGGAGTCTGAGGCCCATACAGTGACTGTGGTTGCACCTTCTGACGATGCCTCAGTGCATCCGAATGGGAAGGAATTTTTGGAAAATTTCACCTCAGTAGATTGGAAAACGTGTGTTGACCTTCATGCATTTCCTGAATAGCTGCTGAACTCACGCCTTGAGAGTTCGAGATGTTAAAGACAAAGGCATATTAAGCCCACTGTTTGCAGCCTCTAGCTAAAATGTCAGGTTTAAGATTTCTTGTAAAACTGCTGCTTGGCTCGTCCAACAAGACTAAAAGGAGAAAATGCCGTCTTCCACATGGCACGGAGCTCGGTCTCTAACCTCTGCGAGGTTCCCGTGAGGTAAACCCAAAAAGAAACCTTGTCGCAGAACTGGGTCTGGTCGGGTTGGTGGCGAGCCCTCTGGGATTCCTGCATGTCAGGGCTGAATAAGCAACTGCAGCAGAACCTCAGTTGGAGAAGAACTGGGGGAAGGAAGGAACTTGCAGAAACTTTAAATCAGATCAGCCCTTGTGGGACGCCGTACATTCAGCTCAGATTGCGACGCTCTGAAGTGGAAAAGGCAGCGCAACTGCCGCCGAGCTCTCGTCAGACCTCCCCGCTCTCAGCGTGCCTTCATGTGTCTGACAGCTGGCGGAAGTCGCCGTGATTCGCAGTGACTCAGTGCCTTCTGCCAGCAGCCCATTGTTGCAGAGGACTTTGTTGCAGAAGAATAAGCACAGATCTTTTAAAAATCTGTACAGCACTGCAGTGAAGTAGGCGACATCTGAGAAATCACATCTAACATTGTGCTTTTGTAGGCTATTTCTGTTGAAATGAACAAAAACAAGGCACCCACGAGGAAGTCCAAACCAGGAAATGATGCATCATGGGGGACAGTGACTCCCAAGTCCTGAACAAATTGTCCAAATCTCGATAGTCTCCATTAACTTGTTCACAACTCATCCCATCGCCAGGGTGCAAACTGCAAAGAAGAGAGCAGACAGCATCCATCACTGTGCCACTGCTGCCTTAACCGCATTACTAATAGTACATCAACTTAATGACTGCATGAATCCTAAAACCGAAAGTGCAGCTGAGCTGTGAAGGAAAGCACCATTCAATTGCAGTGCTAACAATGGAAAAAAAAACACTCACCTTAGAAAGTGAGAGAAACATATTGTTCCCTTTGAAAATTCATCATCTTTAAACTACATTACACAATGAAATTGATCATTTTGATGTTTCAAGTCAGTGGGCAAGTGGGTGGAGCTTGTGTGCGCATCCAGATTTCTGCAAACTCTGGTCGACTGACTCCATGATTCAAACGAGTCAAAAACCTGATTCTGTAATCTGAGTGAAACACATGAATGATTAAAACACTTTAGGTGTTGACATAACTTCTGTCTCGTTTATTTTTGCCTTTATGTCTTGGATGACAAAGGCTGTGCCAATTACCTGCAGTGAGTCACCTCATCCGACCTGCTGCCGGGAGAGGGAGCCGGTTCAAGGGACTTTGAATAAAATAATTTGCTCTGTAGGCGGGTTCATTCCACGCAGAATGCCGTGCGACACAGACACAAATGCTCGGCAGCCGGAGAGAACGTTCTGACCCTGTAATGCAGCTGCAAAACACAAAGAAATGTACTTTTATGCCTTTTTCGTCAGCAGGGTATTCAAGTCTGTGTCTGCCGCCAGTCATTATTTCTTCTTGTCAGTGGTAATTTTTCACAGCAAAATTCGATTTGTTTTGAGTTTGACTCATAGTCTTTTGACTAAAATGTTATTTAGTTTTAGTCGTAATTTAATCATCAAAATTGCTTCAGTTTTCGTTGACGAAATATCATAACCATTTTGGTCGACTACAATTACAGTAGATGAAGTCCATTCCTGACATTTTTGCATGCGTCCAAATGTCGCCACTGCCTCCCCAGTGTTGACACTTGGTCTCAAACTGGTCTGTACCAGATAATCTGTGTGTCCGTATGAACGGAACATCCATGACCACGCTGCTCTGATTGGTTTTCTTCCCAACTCCTCCCGCCACTTTCTAAATCCTCATTTCCTTCCACAAACGAAATGAGCTCTGATTGGATCTCGTCCCTGTCAGACACGTTCGTCTCGTTTTTATCCGTTGATGAAAATGTCAATACGCCTCGTTGTCGTCTTAGTGCTTCTGGATGAATTTTTATTAAGTTATCATCTCGTTTTAGACAGAAAAAAAGGTTGCTTACGATAATTATGATGAAAATTTTACATCAACAAAATGAACACTGCTTCTTGTATGTTTTTTTTTCTACCCTGAATTTAATTCATGTTTTGTTTGTTTTGTTTCTTTGCTCTTGGTTTTTTTTTTCCCCATGCTGCGGTGTGTTATCAAGGTTACTGTTGGTTGAAGACACATAACAGATGCATTGGGGTTGAGGAGGGGGGGAGCAGAGAAAAGCCTGGGGACCGACACCTTGCACAGGAAGTGAGGGCAGATTGAGGCTTAAGCTACGCCGATCTTGTCTGTCAAGACTCGACTCTGATAGCAGCTTTAATAAATGATAGCAAAGTTTCCACCTTTTTTTTTTTTTTCCCAATACAGTACTTGCACGAGAACGAGCGATGTGGGATGAAGAAGAAAAAAAAAATCCATCTCTGCTTACAACACAAGAGATGAGTTTGTCAAATTGATAATATCCAGTTCAAGGTAAAGTCATTCTGCAAAGCATTCGTCCATCCCATTCCAGTTGTATTTCTTTATTTCTTTATTTATTTTGCTCTCACACACACACACACACACATAACGCAAAAAAGAAGGGGAGACAAAAAGAAGGGCTGCAGTGGAAGAGAGGGGGGAAGAAAATCTGTGAAGTGTGAATCGAGGTTTGCAGCTCTGAAAACGGCAGGGTGCCGTCTCCCGAGATCTGAGTGCGGCAACCAAAGGAAACAGCGTCAGGAAGAAAAAAATAATAACAAAAAAAAAGAACCCGACGTACGAAACAAGTTCTGGCGGCAACAGCAGCAGCAGCAGCAGCAACAACGGTGAACCTCAGACAGGGAAGCAGCTGGACGGTCAAGTTTGATTTGAAAAAACACGCAATTTGCCGGGTTGTTTTTGGTTTTGTTTTGTTTTTTTTCCCTGCTTTTTAATATTCGCCTCCCGCTGCATCGTGTTTGCCTCATAAAATTCAATGCTGCAAAATTGATAGAGCAGAGAACCAAAATCCATACCGCATCCCGGGAGGCCTCACCGTGAATACATCCAAGAAAATAACATGAAAAAAAAAAAATCTGAAAAGTGACGGCATTTAGAATAAACAAACAAACAAACAAAAACAAGATCTGCGCAGCAATTAATGTTTTCCCGCTTTTGGCTTTTCATTGCAGCTGAAAATGACCCACGCAGGCAGGCAGGCGGGCGGGCGGGCGCGTGTGTCTGCCCGGAGAACGATAAAGTTCTCCAATTGATCCGCGGACGACATCAATCTTGGCCGCCGCGTTGACTCATTTAATTATTTACATGCCATCAATTTGGAGAGCGCGGCAGGCGGGAGAGCTGCGACAATGTTCCCGCTCGATAGTTTTCCCTCAGATGGGTGGGGGAAGGGTTCTATCGACCCGTATTGGCAGCGAGGCTGTAAAACGCTGAAATGTACGACGTGCGGCGGCGTCCGTCCCCTTCGCTGAAGGACAGCGGAGCGGCGCGAGCTGCAGATGGTGAAAGAAAACGCCGCGCGAGAATTTGGCCAATTAGCAGTGAAAAGCGCAATAGAAAAATAATGAAAACGTGATTTGTGACCTAATAAAGACTAGAATGTGATAGAAGGAAGGACGGACACGCGGACGGGGGTCAAAAGTCGAGCGCGTTAGCGATTTCTTGTGAAGGAACAGAGTGAATGCAGTAGTGAGGATTGTTCTAAACCAGGGCTGGGCTGGTGGCTGGTAAAAAAACGTGTTGTAATGTCAATTGAAAATAAACAAAAGCAAAGTTCCAACAAAATGTGTTTTTGAAGCCCCACGGTGCTTTTCACCGAAATGACTCTTGAAACTCGACTCACTCACTGTCTGTTCAGATTCAGTCCAACAAGGCTGCGGTGACGCCGACTACAGAGATGAGGAGAAAAGAAAAACAAAAAGACAGGAGGAAGGCTGGAGAACAACTTGGGTCCCACCAGGACACATGAGCCCACCGTGCACACCTGATTAGAAACAACAGGTACTGCACCAACAACTCCACGGCGCCCCACTGAGGCCGTCGTCCCATCTTTTATTTTCTGTCACTTTTTCCCCTGCAGGCTTCCAGCAGCAGGTTGGACTCTCAGCCATCGTTACTCCTTCACTTGATAAGAAAGAAGAAAAAACGCAATTTGATTCGGCAACATGAATAAAGGCTAAATTGGAAATAATAATAATCCTATGACACAGGATGGCACAACTGCCTGATTCCACCAGCTGCCTTGTTGCCGATGTTTGATATAGTTGACGAGCTAATGCAACTATATTAAATTTGAACTGTCGTAAACAAGTGTGACTACTTGAATAATAATAAATTCATCATAACAAAGAGAATCAACTGACGAGGAATGGCATAACTGCCTGATTCATACCACTGATGAATTATTCATTTATTAATTTTCACCATAACTGTCACATTTCATAATATAATACCGGGGCAAAAACATTTTCAAGCACCCTGAACATTATTAAACACGATGCAATAGGATTTCATCCTTCTTGAAAAAAAAGAGGCAAAACGTGAAAAATCTCAGGGGGTGCAATGAACTCCATCCTGGGGGAGGCACCTTTTGTGATGTCACAAAGGGATGATTTTTTTTTTTTTTTCATCACGTTTTTCGTCACGTGACGAACATTGGTAAAAAACCCAAAAGCCAAAAAAAATAAACAATTAAATAAATAAATAAATAAAAACCCAAGGCCAGCAACCCCTCTAATCACAGTCCAACAGATCTCCAACGTGCCCTGAGGGGGCGCTTGATGCTTCCTGATTGCCGGATTTATTTATCTATTTATTCGTTTAATCTGCACCAACAGGAGCCAACGACACAATCGCCCGGCCTGCACGCGCACATGCTCAAAAAAGCTCCTTGGGCAGCCTGCGGGGGCGCTGTTGCCCGCCCCCACCGGACGCCGATCTTTATCGACGAGTAGAGGAGTGGAGGGGTGGAGGAGAGGAGGAGTGGAGGAGTGGAGGAGGGAGCCCTGTGGAAAAGAAAAGCAGGACGGGAGAGGAGCGTCGCTCCGGGAGCCTCCGTCTTCAAACCGGCAAACAGAGACACTTTTCCAAGCTCACCTGCTTGGCTATGCGCTGCCGATCATCCGGGTTGATCGGATAAATGAAGCAATCTGTTAGACAACAGCGTCGCCTCATCAGTCAGGCACACACACACACACACACACACACACACGCACGCACGCACACAGACACACACCCTGGTGGACGTATGTCACAGTGGCAGTAGATTACATTACTTATGCACGCCTGTCAGGACTGCAAACACCTGCGCGCTGAACAAATCCCCCACCCTTCTCTCTCACACACACACACACGCACACGCACACACACACACACACACACACACACCGTCACCTTCTCCCCCGCCAGGGCCAAACTCGCCTGTTGGTGCCACGTTAACTTTAAAATAGCTCAAGTCATGAAACGAGTTCACAGTCCGCGGCGACACGACGGCATCCAGGTGTTTTATTCCAAATGATTTGGAAGTTGTATATTGAAACAAAGAACAGCTCATGCAAACATATATTACAGTTTTCTTTCCAATTGCTAGCACACTAAAATGACATGCATAGCACAATTATTTAAACTGACACACAGAAAGCAAAACCTCTTCTCAAGTCTCTAAAACTCTAAACACATTTTCTGCTTTACACACATTTTGCAATTCAAAATGGCACTTTTTAAATGCACTGAACACAATTTGCTGCATAAGACACGACAATCTAACAGAAAGTCACATGTTTGCCATTTCAAAACACTGCCATTCAAAATGACACTACATGAGCTAATAGGACAACATATGTGCCACCTGGCTAAACACCTCATTGCTTAATTCTTAACACTTCAATCAGGAAGTAAGCACTATAAAAAGACACCTCATGTCATAGTGTATCAGTTGGGTGACACCCGTTTACTTCGTGAATGGCTGATGTCATACACTACAGTAAGTGTGCAAGTTTCCTGTACAATTTACTCTACTGTTCATTGTCCAAGCCCTATATTTTTTATCATTTTGTTTCTCTAAAGGACAGAGAAACGCAGCCATGGTGGAGGGAGGGGCCAAATGTTCACTGGGGTACAGGAAGCTGCCACAGTAAACTTGGTTTTGGAAAGGAATGAAATCCGATTACGAGAAATTCAAAGCCACATCATCCAGGACAACATCGTATTCAGCAACATCCAACGAGTCAGCCTGTCCACATTGGCTCACATTTCACAGTGGAACCAAATTAGGATGAAACAACTTTTTGAGAGACGTGGTGGGAACATCACTATGTGCGCATGGTGTCCTCCACCGTCATGCCATCCTTGGACCATACAACACAGCCCACATTCTCACATTTGTAGACAGACTCCACAACACCATACTACCACCACAGCACATGAATGATGCAAACCATCAAAGCCGGTACATTGTAGTATGGGACAAGGTGAGCTTCCATCGTGCAGCCCCAGTCCAAAACTGGTTTGCTGACCACCCATCATTTATTGTGCATTACCTCCCACCATACTCACCATTTCTGAACCCAATAGAAGAGTTCATTTCGGCATGACGGTGGAAAGTATATGACCTGCAGCCCTTTGTGTGCATGCCTCTGGTGCAGGCTATGGAAGAGGCATGTGATGAGTTTGATGTGGGTGCGATTCAAGGATGGATAACGCTCTCAAGGCACTTCTTCCCTCGATGTCTGGCAAGGGAAGATATTGCCTGTGATGTGGACGAGGCGTCGTGGACAGACCCAGCCATGCGGCAAGATGCTGCCTAATTATTTTTCTTGCCTTTTTTTTCCTGCAATTTTTGTTTTCTGTCAACTGTTTATTGTGAGCATATGTTTGCTCACTCCAGTGTAAATACATTTGCTTGTTTGGTCAACAAAAAATAAATAAATGAATGTTTCAACAGCATGCGTGTGGATCTACAAATATTTATGTGCATGTGAACAATCTAAGAGCTTTCTACAATTACTATCACATCATGGCAAAGCATACCAAAGATGAGAGCGCTTTTCATTCTGCCCAACAGTGTGTAGCTGGTTAGACAAAAATCTGGTAATATGAATGAAGTGTGTGCCATGTGGTGCAATGGTTTGATTTTGATAATGGTATATGCAGTTTTGGTTGCAGTGCTTCATTTTGCAGGATATCTGAGGTGTTTTGCAGTTTGGGTGTGTGGTTTTGTGAATTGTGTTTAGTGTTTTGGTAAAACGAGGCTAGCTTGCTAAATTGTATTTTAGCAATTGGAAAAAACTGTAAACAGCAATTGCGCCACAACTAAAGGAGTGAGTGTGTGGAGGAGCTGCAGTGACGAGATGAAAACATGCGAGACAGTCATTAACTTGAAAAGACTCTTTGAAATCAGTACATTTAATGAATATGATACGGATTGAAGGTGATTTTTTTTGTTTTGGTCTGGTTTATCACAGTCAGTGGGTGATGTGTGATGTGAACATGTGAACCATTGACACAGGAAGTGGATGTTTAGTTCAGGTTAGGTGTGATTGATTCTTATCCCTGCCTGTACACATGTATATGTATTATCATGTATGTTATAATATTATTTATCAATTCCAGTACTTAAACCTGGCATTTCCGGATATTAAGTAATGGAAAAAGGGGGTAAAGTTTGTTGAACTTCTTCCTTCCCCTATTTTGAACTTGGAAACCTTGATTTGAATGATGTACTTGAAAAGTGAAAACGTTTAATGATTCTGATCTGGTTCATTTTGTTTCTTAAATGTGACCGCATGTCCATGTAATTATTTAATTATTATGTTATTATTATTATTATTATTATTATTATTATTATTATCATTATTATTATTATTATTATTATTATTAATTAATAATTAAATCTTTTTTTTATCAGTATTACTTTTTTGAACACATACCAGATAAACAAAATAAAGCAAACTGAAACCTCCTCCTCTTCCTCCTCCCCCTCGGCTGCGACAGACAAACTTCTAACATCCACACGGAAGCGTTGGAAAAATCATTACTTTAAATCATTTGGGCGGCTGCTGGGAGTTGCTCAGGATGGGGAGGGGTGGAGGGGGAGGGGGGGAGGATGCTTAAAGACGAAGGCCGTCCTCATTGATCTGCCGGCCCTCTAATCTCATTAACTGGCTCTTGATTTATTGAGATGGGGCTCCGGGGTTCCACCAAGGTTACGGAAGCAAAACACCCCCAGCCACCGCCGCCGAGGGTCGCATGGAATTGAGGTCAATTGACTGTTCGGGGCGAGCCCACGCACCCCCTCACATCCCCCCCGACCCACCCACCCACTCACAATTCCTTCCGCTAACCCGCCCGCCCTGCCAATTACACCCGTTTTAGAGCGGGAAAGTTTACTTGGACGGAAAAAGGGAGCATTTGGCGGATGAATTAGGGGGCGTAATGAGGTGGGACGAGGGTCCGCGACCACTCGTCCGAAATCGCAGCGGCGTAGTAACGTGGTACAGACAGTGGGGGGAGCCGGCGGGCGCCATCGATTACGACCGCCAGGGGAAATAGACCAATAAATAAAGACGCAACGCAAACACACGCCGGCTGTAATTAAACACCGATCGAGCCGCCGTGACGCACGTTCACGAAACTCCCACGAGTGGTTGCAGGCGGAAAATAATCACCCACTCAGTTTTCACAATCTATACAGCGAGTTGTGCGTTTTGGGTTACGCAGGACAGCAGACTACAAGCACAATGGATAAACCCAGTCACACGACCAGATGGGGTTTTTTTTCAAAGGAACTCGCTGCTGTCGCACAATGAAGGTGACACAGTTGAACGTTTGATCGAAGGTCTCTCGATGTCTAGACTTCTCTTTATGCTTTTGTCCCCTGACCTATTAAAACTGAACTCATTGCACTCCAGACCTTTTTCCTCCCCTCCGCTCTCTGTCACCTTTGTCAGTAACTGAGTTTTTGCTGCTTTTCAAGTTTTCTCGCACTTCCACTTGGTTCACGACACGTCTCTGACAAGATACTTTGCCACCTTCGACAATCAGGAGGTGTGAAACTTTGCTCGTGGTGACATCTGAAAAAAACATCCAGACATCAGTTTTTGCAGGATTGTCCCACTGCCTGCTCGTTCCAGTCAGAGAAATGTCATGATATAGATGTTTTATGGAAAAGGTGACGGCCCCATATGCCCAACCTTGCACTAACAGGAACCCTCAAGCTGCAACAACCTTGCTTAACATTTTATAGGGCACGCAGTGGAGTGAAATATTAAATATATTGGACTTCGAGACTTTCAACAGTCGATACAAGAACATAACTTTCCATGATTGACGTGAAAATTGTTCAGTTTTAGGCTAAATTAGAGTCAAAGAAGTTTTCATTCACAGCTCCTCCTCCTCCATTTTGAGAATAATCGTGAAATTACAAGAATATTTTTGTCTTTTCGCACACTAAGATATGCAGTCAGTAATGAGGAACTTCTCATGAGTCAAACGGTTCGTGACACAGCGTGAAAACACCTTCAGCTTCTCACTGCACGGAAACAGGAAACAAAGCAACAACATCCTCGTAGCATGAAAAGTCCCTGTGACAGCATATATATTATAATATTATCATGTATCATAATATGCCTCTGGAACTGACCAGATGTGGTCGCTCGCTCTATGAATGCTGCAAAAGCAGGTTGCAGGTGAGTTGACCCCTTTTTTTTCACATTATTATATTTTATTATCATCTTTTTTATTTCTATTCTAATTTATTACTGCTCTATTTATGCATTTTAAACTTTCTTTTTTCTCTGCACTTTGTCCCTGAATACTGTGTTATTTAAATGCTTTAAAAATGATAAACGTTTAATCATGTAACGCACATTGAGTTGCCTGTGTGTATGAAATGCGTGATAAAAAAATAAAGCTGCCTCGCCTTTGCATGTACAGTGGGTGACGTTCATTCAAGAAGTTTGTGGAAACGTGTCAGCAAGGTGAGTAACGACCCGCTCACCTGGTATTCGCTGGGCCAGAAGGTGCTGACGGCCAGCTCCACCTGGTGCCACTGGCGGCCCTGGGAGCCCGTGATGTTCCACACGGCGCTGCCCTTGGGGCCCCCGTTGACGCGGATGTAGACCTGCAGGTCCCCGGGGCTGTGGCCGTCGCGGCTGTACAGGAAGTAGCTGAACTGGATGCAGTGGGTGTCGTTCTCGCTGAGCGGCAGCAGGAGCAGCTGAGCCCGCTGGCCTCCGAAGTGCTGCGAGGAGTTGACCATCATGAAGGAGCCTGGGTGGATGAAGGGACAACAACAACACACTATTAGAGGACAGGTCTGTTATTTATTTATTTTCATTTTATTTAACCTTTATTTAATCAGGCAGGTTATTAAGAACAAAGTCTTATTTACAATAACGGCCTGAGGGAAAAGGGGGTTGAGGGCAGCGAAAAGGGTGAAATACTGAGAAATATCGAGTTTATTAAACCCCTGGTCTCAGCAGCTGTGTTTCCATTACCACCAGAATTGCGCAAAACCTAAATATCGCAATAAAGAACTGGCAACAGAAACAGCATAACTTGGAAAAAACGCTCAAACGGTTTTGACGCTCTCATCGGGAGGTTTTTCAGACGGATCCATGTGGAGCTACATCGCAAAAGTGTCATGAAGAAACACTTTTTCAGTCATGTGACCAGTTCACTTGAAGTGAAAGTGGCGCGTTATGTTGACGGAGGAGAAAACAAAAGCAAACCTAATTCTCGTAAATTCTGATTTGACGAGAATTACGGCTTCTGCGCTTCACACCATTCAATGGAAAGACCTGCAATTCGCAATTGTACTTTGTCGGAATTTTGGAAATATCGCTTTTATTTTGCAAAAAACTATCATGGAAACAGCTAACATTGGTTTCAGTCAATGGCCCTCCTACATCTATTTCTCCACATCCATCTTCTGAACAATGCTGGCTGACCTGAAATCAAGAAATAATCAGACCCAACTGTTTGGCCTTCACTTGGTAAGAGCCTGGATCGGGATAGACATGTCATGTTAGTTTTGAGGCGCGGCAGAACAATTCACTCTCACTCTCTCTCTCTCTCTCTCTCTCTCTCTCTCTGTCTCTCTCTCTCTCGTTTTTTTTTAGGTCATGAAAAAAAGAAAGAGAACCAACAACAAAACAACCCTGAGAGCCAGAAGCTGACAGGCTCAAGGTTGTTACCCAGAAACGTCTGCGCGATCCTCTTCGGCTATTTGTCTGCTATTTGGTCGAGGCGCCACAACTTCTCCCCACTTCCCGCTGTCACGAGCCTTTCCATCACTTTTTTTTTTTTTTACAAGCGCCCGCCCTCAGATGCGCCGCGCTCCAAGCAGCGGGTGTCAGATTGCGGTTTTCATTTTAGGCGGCCGAGCTTCGACAGAGGAGGACGCAGGGCTCCTCTCACATCCTGCCAGCCACCACCGCGGCATCATCCCTCCTTCCCCCCCCCCCCCCTTCCCACCCTCCCCCCGGCCCTGGTGGAGGAGCACAGGGAGGAGGATGGGAGGGGTCTGCCTTTGACTGTGGCCTTCGCCGCACTGTGAAGTCCAGTTTAAAGTGAAGGTATAAAGTTTGAGTAAAACCAACAGATTTATTCACACAGAAGAACCTGCGCAGCAGCCAAATGAGGGCAGAGCATCAGAGTCGACCTCAGTCACTCACTTTCCTGGCGAGGTGCACCAGATGAGAAGAAAAAGCTGTAAATTAAGTCAATCATGATAAATTGGCGTCCAATTCTTTTCAGAAACTAAAGAAAATCTGAACACTGAGGCTGAAACGCATATGAGTCAGTGTTTGAATCGCTTATATATCGACAGACAGATAAAAAGACAGACACTTTCTTTATGTTTGTCGCTTGTTTTCCAGCACTGCACTGGTTGGCCTGCACGGAAAACACGGGAAATATGAATAGCAATAAAATAGTAAATGGCAGTCAAACAGACTTCATTCTTACCCAGGACTTGTTTCCCTGAGCACCTCAAACGCGGCAGCTGATCTCATATTGTTGTTTTTACCGTAAGGTATGATGCTCAGAGATACTTTTTTTATTACACATTGATGAAACAACAGTCAGTTTGTTCTTTCTGGAGTGTAGTTCAAATAAGGCGAACCAAGTTCCCACGTCCTGCTGGCCTGGCGTTTCAGCATTTCTGCACAGATACTAGCTTTTGGACTCTGGGTTAAAAGTTCTCCACGTGTTATCAGGCAGGCTGTTTTTTCTGGTTCTGATTTTTTTTTTTTTTTTTTTAATCACTGCATAAAATCGGTACCAATTTGTTTTATGGGTGGAGTTATTTTTGTCACGTGACTCCAGGCTAGGCCAAGTAATCGAAACGACGCCACAGGCATCGCGTCTTTTACCGGGATTGCAGGGTGAGAGTCGCACACTTGCTGAAATATGAAAACCCGGTGTTGATTTGGAGTTTGTTGACATTCCTGAGGAAGCTGGATTCCATGCAACACGCTAAGACAATTTTGTAAAAACCATCATCGAGGTGCTCTGCAGTCGCAGCGAGGGGGGCGTTTGCAAGGTTGCAAGTCAACAAACTCGAAAACATTTGTTTTCAAGCTCATAATGCCTCACTACGAGTCAATTAAACCAAACTAACTCAAGGAAATCTTCCTTTAAAGTCTTGATTTCCTTCAACTTCAAACGCTGAACGGCGAGGATAGACACAGAGGGATCGTCGGTTAGCCGCCTGTGATCATCGCCTCGGGACCCCTTCAAGGACCCTTCAGTGATCCGAAGCTTCCGACCTTTTTAGTCGGAACTCATCTCTGAAGGCTGCCGGCGGGGGCCGGAGAACAAAAGCTGCGTAACCTTCGCAATCCAGCGTGTTATTTTTTTGGCAGACAGAGGGAGCCAGCGAGCGTGGGGGGGGAAGTCGCGGGTAGTGTAGTTTTCCGAGGTGCCGCGGTTGAGCGAGAGCACAATCAGCAGCGGGGGCCTCTCGCCATTAATCACGCCGACACGGTTATTAGGGCGGTAATGGCAGCCGAGGGAGCGCTTAAAGCGGAGAGATGGCTGTAATACTCGCACGCCGACACGCGGGAGGGACACACATCAGCGCGTGCGTGCAAGGGTGCGCACGAGCGTCATCTCTACCCCCCCGACCCTGCTCTCCTCTCCTCTTTCAACATCCCTCCTCGCATTATCTCTCCGCACTTCCTCCCCTCCTCTCCACCACCACCCGCTCCTCGACTCACCTCTGTCACCCCCCCCGCGTGGCTTCGCCTTCAGCAGATTGTTTTCTTTTAAGAGACTCCAAGTGAACAATCTGAAGCACCGAGTCGCACCACCTGCTTTCTGTCGACAAGGAAGCAAAAAAATAAAATAAAAATGTATACATAAAAGAAGAGCGCCCTTCAAAGTGAACCTGGAGCCGCGGGACGGCGCTTTCATCAAGATTAGGTGCAGTTCCGAGGAGTCGCTGTCGGGGGTGTTTTTAAAATTGTGTCATTTGTTTGAGCTGGGCTGCTGACAAGCAGTGTTGGGGAGTAACCAGTTACAAGTAACGTTGCGTAATTGAATTACAAAATTAAGATATTTGTAATCAGTTACATTACTGGGGAAAATGTGTAATTAAATTATAGTTACTTGTGGAATTCTTCATGATTGCAATTTCAATTACATCTGATATGTATGTATATATATATATATATATATATATATATATATATATATATATATATATATATATATATATATATATATACATACATATATATATATATATATACATATATATATACATATGTTTGTTGTTGTTTTGAGTTTAACACTGTTGGGTCTAAACATATGTATTCAATTTAGAAGAGTAATCCAAAATGTAATCAAGTATAATTAGTTACATTACTTTGACAAAGCAATGAGAATAGTTACACTAGTTTTACATTTTCAACAGGGTAACTTGTACTTGAAACCAATTACATTTGCAAAGTAAACTGCCCAACAGTGCTGAAGACTCGTGTAGTACTGGATGTAGCACTGTTTAAAGGGGAACAATGCAAGTCAGTTGCTTCTATGCTGCTTTGCTCACTGATTTCTTTCAATAGAACTTCGTAGTAAACGTCAGACTTGTAAAAAAAAAAAACTTAGAGCTAATCCTTGGAGTTAACAGGTATCCCATTGTATCCTTTGACAAAGCGTGTGTCGGTGCAGTCGTATCTGTTAAAAACAAGACATAACAGAAAAATAAATAAAAGACTGAGGTCATAAGCGCAGATCTCTGTTTATTTTTTTTAAGCACCTCGCTGGTGGTGTGCGCTTGTGTCGGGTCGGCCTCCCCAGATGTCACCAGGCTGGTTTTCTCGGGAAGGAGGTTGAAATTATGGTCGAAAACGTCGCATAGACCCTCTTTTTAAATGCACATCACAGACCCCTCCTCCAAACCCGGGACCACTTCCAGACCCTCCAACCTCCATCCCTCGGGCACCTCGGAGCCCGGGCAAGGCGTCAGAAATGTCCTGTGAGAACAAGCGGCTGCTCCCCGACGAGGATCTCGTCTCTGTTCTCTGACGCACGTCGACATCTCTCTCCTTCCCCTTCACCTGGCCAGGCAGGCTTTTGGCTTTCGCCTCACCCACCACCACCACCCTGCTTCCCCACCACTGCTTTGATGTGCAGGTTCTCAGGGGGTACGGGATGGGGGGGTGATATGTGGTGAAAATTGCTTTTCTTTTTTTCCTTTTTTTCCTCTTATTCTTCGGCTCCGAGACGCAGAGCCCTCATTGTTGGAGGGCAAGTCTCCAGCTGTCCTTGCGACAGGACGGTATTGGTACCGGCGAGGGAGGCAGCGGAGCAATATGGATTGGGCCGATGCTGCTCGTCTCATTATTTTCAGATATCTCCCGGCGACTATTTCATAAAACACGTCCACGCATGGCCTGCATCCTTTTTCCGTTGGACGCAGCAGATTGCTTTTTCGAGGACACCTAGTGGCGGGAAGAGTAATCAAGTAATCGCTTGGGATGAAAACTTTTTTTTTTTCCCTTGTTTTGTTTTGTAAGTAGTAACTTCAAAAATGAACAATTATTGCAGGAAGAATATATATTTATATATGTGTGTGTGTGTATATATATATATATATATGTACGTGTGTGTATATGTATATGTATATGTATATATATATATATGTACATATATTGTTTTAAAGTCTCCTCAAAGGATGCTGTTCGCTTTCCTATTTACAAAAACGTTGAAGCAAACATTTTTCCTGTCTGTTTAATATGACTTTACGGAACATCTGATATATTTAGCCGAACATCTGTTGTGTGATAATTAGAAATTGATTGAATAAATATGAAGTAATTCATTATTCACCTTGTGCATGATTGTGATGGTTCGCTTTTCATCTTCACCAAAGCGACTGATGCAACGTGAATGTGAATGTGCGGACCGACGGCCTTGAGTTTAAGATCTAAGCAGGGAAACGGAAGCTGATGAAATGTAATCAGGAGTTGTGACGGAGGGTTGTTTTTCACTCCGCTTCTCTGATACTCTCAAAATATCTCGGTTGTATCCTTTGATAACACGTTGACCAAAAGCAACGTGCAGACCTTCTGGCTGTTGTTGCTGTTGTTGTTGTGAGGAAAAATAAAGATCACATTTGAGAGCTTTCAACCGCTGCTGACAAAATATATTCCGGGGCTATTTTCCTTTATTTTCACGGGGTTTTGTGTCTTCCAGACGATAACAATAATTTGTGTCAGATTAAAAGCAGCCAAAAGGTACACACAATGACCAGAAACACACCCTGACATACAGTATCATTTTCCTTTTAAATCTTGATATTATCTCGACATGATTGATGCGGTAATTAAAGGTTTGATAAAATTCATCCAGATATTTCCTGCGCTGATAACCTGATTTAACATCCTCTTGGGTGCAACACGCAGGCCTCGGGCCATAATACACCCACACACACAAACGGAGGTTGGTGCCACAAAAAAAAACCCACCAAGAGCCAATGGAGAGAAATTCTCCATAAATCCATGAAAGCTGATAAGGCTCCATCTATTTCTCCCATGACCCAGCCAAGGGCGAGGGAACACGCATTAAGAGATTAAGGGGACGGCCTCGGCTGCCTGCGTTCGTATCAGGACGTGGGGCGGGAACCCGAGTCACAGGTCCGGCCGCTTTTATCGCAAACTTGCAACTAAGAATCATTGAGGAGGCGGAGGAGGAGGCGGTGGCGAGGATGACAGCGACGGGCCTTTTATCTTCCCGCTGGTCTCCGCTGTCGCTCGGTTTTTCCCACCGAGTGCTCGACTTCCGATTTAGCGCCGCTCGCGGGGCGATACGTGCCAGCAGTGCTTAAACTCACCTTTTCATTTTGCGCCCGCAAATCCCCGGGTCGCACAGTTTATATCCGCACTATCGATTGGCCCGGCCGGAGCGCCGACGTCGAGTGTGAGGCGTTTATTGGCGAGTCAAAGCCGTATAAATGTTTGACGGCTGCCAGCAGTCGGGCGGAAAGCGGTTGCCAAGTAATGTTGAGAGGCACCACTGCGGCGGTTTTTGCTGGAGACGAAGTGTCAAACTTCACTGATTTTCTCACTTCTCACACACACTGTTATTTACTTTTTCTTTTCTTTTTTAAAATATCGATCAAAACACACGGAAAGGTTCAATATTATTTCCATTTTTAAATCTTAATTGTTTCCTCGTAAACTTCAGTGGAGCAGCCCCAATATATGTATTTTTTGCCTGTATTATTTTACTGGCCAGTCCTCAAGGGAGCGTTATTCACGCTTGTGCTCACAGACTCAGTTCTAGAATAGCTTCCTGCTAAAACTCATGTTTTGTTCTTTCTCTCTCTCTCTCTCTTTCTCTCTGGGGCAAAAACAAGGTCTCTGAAGGCTTTCACGCAAACCTTGTAGGGGTGTCCCTGCCCTGTGTGACATCACTCAGGGCATATTCAAGAACTGTAAGTTTTAACAGAACAAATGCAGTCAATGATTCACTCGTTTGAAACTCATTGTCGTTTGAAACTATGAAGGAAAGACTGCGCCCACTTTCATCATTTCATCATGTGACCTGGAACCCAAGCCATCTTCTATCGCCACTTTCTCCTGCAGTCAGGGTCGCGGTGGGTTGCCAGTTCACCGCAGGGTCACACTGGAAGACAAAACCATTCACACACAGACCCCGACAGACAATTCCGAGTTCTCAATGTCCCTCATGTGCATGTTTTTGAACTGTGGGAGGAAGCCGGAGAACCTTGAGAGAACACGCGCTGACACAGGGACAACATGCAGGCTCGGGGAATCGAACCCACAACTTTCTTGCTGATCACTGCACCAGTGCGTCGGCCCTGTCAAGGTTTCATCTGTCAAAAGAACAACCAATCCAAGCTGGACAAGAAGTGGCTTGACAGCCATTGTCCATATGAATGGAGAGATGCAGAGGACAGAAGCACTTCGCCGATGGCTCACAGCAAGACGTTCCACGAGCACGGCGAGCGCTCCTGAAAGACTTAAAGAAATGCTGCAAAGACAGGGTCGCCCCCAAAAACGACTTCCAATTGCTTTTCAGGGCAACTGCTGCAACATTTGTGTCATTTTTTCTCCCTTTCTCTTACTTCCTGAATTGAAGGAAGTATGAATGGCTGTCGTAAACATTTTCTGCTCATTTTGTACCTGGCAGGCTCAATTATTGTTGCAAAACACAATCCTGTTTCAGCAGGATGAGAGCAATGCCATTGGCTGCCTGTGGCTGATGACCGTGAAGAAAGGAGGAGGAGGAAGAGGAGGAGGAGGAGGGAAAAGCCGGCAGCATCTCTCGGGAGCAGCAGTGCTTACTAAGTAATAAGAGGTGGCCTTCTCGCTGCTGCGGCTGCTGCTGTAGTTGTTGTTGCTGCTGCTGCGGCTGCTGTTGGCAGCCTCCAATTCAGCAGCGCCTGAAAATGAGATGGAGCCCGCGATCCGTAATTTCAGCCCCGTTTAACTGCTCCCGCATCCCAGAGTCCAGGTGGCTTGACAGACCCCGAGCGGGGGAGAGTGGACTCGGAATGAGGGCGGGAATCTGCTCGGTGGCAGAAATCAATAGTGCATTAGCTGCCCTCCACGCAACAAACGTGTGGGCCGACTCTCCCACCTCGCAGCACTTCCAGGCTCTCCTCCGCACCGCCGAGCATCGTGATATTTGCCCCGGCCGCCCTCAGCAACCCAACCCCGGCTCCTGGGACTCACTCTTTGTTTCATCTCGGCATCCCCGAGGCCTTTCCGGGGAAACAACCGTCTCTCCAACCTTTCATTCGGCTTTTTCCTCGCTGCTTTCCTCCTTCCAGCTCGCGGCCGTGACTCAGTAAACACGGAACGCAGCCCTGCTAGTTTCTCTCTGCTCTCATCAGGGTTCATGCCCCGGAACAGATGGAACCTTTGAGGTGTGTGCTTACGTAGGTGGCTGTAAACACAGGGCTAAATATACTGTTTACTGGATGCAAGGCTGCTGCTCTCCTGGAGTCTGATGAAAAACATATTTATAATTGATAGAGCTGAAGTACTCGAGACCGGTCTTGAGACTTTTCTTACCATTGGTCCTATACATCTAATTGGTCCACCAATAGAAGGAATCTATTTCTGCCTCACATATTGTTCCCCCTTGTTTTTCTGTCTCATCTCTTCATGAGCTGAGTGACCCAATGAGATCACTCATTCCATGCAAGTGGTAGCGTCCTCTGCATTCTAACACTTAATTCAGACTTGGTCATGACTAAGTCATGGTCTTGGTAGCATCTTGGTCTCTGTTAAGGAGATTTTAACTCTATCAATAGTCACTGGGTAGAATGTCTGTCGTTAAAATGTGCAGCACTGGCAACTGAAGTCATGACTTCAGGCTCACAGAATGTAAATCAAACCATTACAATAAACCGCTGTTATAACTTTGCCTTATTAACAACGAACAACCAAACAAATTCAATCTGCCTGTGTGCCTCTGATGCAGCCAAACCTTTTGAAACATGCAAAAAAAAAAAAAAAAAAGATCTGGCAAATATTTTTAACGACCATATTGGGATTGAGTGTCGGAAAATCGTTTTTTTTTTTTCCTCATGACTGCAGTGTAAGTCCTTCTTGGTTTTATTTCCAATTTGGAAAAACAAAAAGCTGCATGTAGCCTCTCATTCTTTGCTGTGAGCTCTTCGAGGCATCAACTTCGACTTCACATGCCGTCCACGCACGTCACGCAAAGCGACACGAGAGCGGGCGCTCTGAGCAGAGCCAGACAAAAGAGGGAAGCAGATGAATAAAACCTGGTCGTGCAGAAGGAACCCGCGGCAGCTTTCACTCTGCTTGGCAAAGACAAACCATCCCCTGAACCATCTCGTCTCCAGATAAGTCCCATCTTTTGGCCTGTGTTTGCCTTTCGTTGATGGCAACCGTGAGAAACGGGTGGGAGGTTTCGAGGCCAATAGCCGGGGATCAGATTTCCATCAGCTGGATCAGCACAGACACTGCAGCCCTGGTGCACCGAGGAGGTATTGGATCTTCCAGCCTGGATCGCAGCCCAGTTGCAGGTCCCACTCCTGCCCACCCCTTGCCTTCAAAAACCCACCCCCACACACACACACACGCACACACAAATACAGGCTCCGATAAGGCCGTATCTGTTTACAGTCCCACTGAGTGCCAGTGGCGGATATGGAAAGGTTAAGTGCATCTGAAGGAAGGAGGCAACCATCTGCTCGGCATCGCCTTCAGACTCTCATCTCCCCGCGAACCGAAACTTCTCCTGCCCGGCCCTGCCGTGGAGCCCCTCACCGCCAGTTAAATGTGTCAGCCGAAGATGCTACCGGGCTGGAAATTTGTTGAAATGTTGGACGTGGAAAACAAACAGGAGCAGCAGCAGCAGCCTTTGAGTTTGACATGAGGCAGTGTTTGCCTGATAGATGTGAAACTGGCAAAAGGGATTTGGCACGGGGGTATTTCATAGGTATCAGGGCCTCGAACAAAACAGTGTAGTGAATAGAGAAAGTAAAATAAAATGGACACGATTGTAAATGCACATCCCTATCGTGAGTTATTGAAACAATGTGCAATTTGACTGGAATTGCGTCACGGTGAGGGCTGTAATTATGCATAAAGGAGAAGAAACCCGACATATGGCTTTGCACCGAGGACACTTTCCCACAGCTTCTTTCTGGTGTTTGTTCAATAAAAAAAAATAAAAAAAATATGGAACGTTAAAAGTCAAACTTGTTGTTATGGTGAGCTTTTTAATTGCAAAGTCACACGTCGCACTAGGAGAGCATGAGGCACCTGCAAAAATAGTACAGCCCTTTTAAGGGGTTTGAAATAGAAAAAGCAGAATATTTTATCATTATTTGTTTGTTAACAAAACCGTTGTTTGTTTTTAAAAGTAAAAGTCACATGGAGAGCAGGCAGTAAAAACCCTTAAATAAAGACTATTAATAATAAAGTACCTAAACTGTTAATACTGTGAGGATGTTTTTGTTTTCAGGTTGGCTTAAATCTTTTCATCAAAATTCTCCAACATTACCTAATAACTAACCATTCAGAAGTCATTTTGTTAGAACCAGCTGGGTTGGGGGTGTTTTTTGTTTTTTTTTGGCAGTAGGTGGCGCACTAATGCTGCCCCTTTTCACGGTGCTACAACATTTACCGGGCCTCTTCGGGCAACAATGGGGCCTGTCGCCCGAGTGTCCCCGATCTGAAGCCAAGACTCACGGCAGCCTGTTGGGATTAAAAAAAAGCAGGGGTGGTTTAAATTTTAAATGTGTCACTGAAAAGAGGCGACCGTTACAACTGACAGGGAGGCCTTTTCAGATCCTCTCTCCGGGTGAAAAGCAACGGACTAACGGCTTAACCCACCGCACACGCACACAATGAGGCGACGGCTGACTCATTCAAATCGCCCACACTTGGCTGCCATTGGCTGCCGATGCGCACAGGCAAAAAAAAAACAACAAAAAAACCAATGGGCGCCTGGCTGCGGCGTTTAAACTGGCCAAAGAGAAAGCAGGCCCGCTGCTTCAAAAAGCCGTTGCTCAACCAGATACGACTGAGGAGGTGCTTGCAATCCCCGGGATCTTGATTCACGCCGTTATAACGACGAGGCCGCCCAGCAAATGAAGACTCAGAAAATTGAAGTCAATAGTCGTAAATCAGCATAATAAGCAGCTGGGGCCGACCTGGGAGGGAAGCCGTTCTAAATCTATGATTTGACATTTACGAGAGCTACTCTTAATTGTTCCTTCTGCCCTGTAGGTCTTTGTGTTTCTATTTAGAAAGTGTTCTTGACCCCCGTTTAGGTTTGCGTTCTCTTTTATTTGACTATTTATCTTAATTTATTTTAAAATGAAAGTTACATTGCATTAGTATCACTGTAGTTTGTGGTTTTGAATGAAATAAGGACATTTTGCTTTGTAATATACAGTATTATTACAGTGCATTACAGTATAATCACATGTAGACCATTGACTCAAAGAAATTTTCTATTGCCTTCAAAATTTTTCCTTCTCCTTCGTGGTTCTTGGTTTGTTGTTTGTTTTGTATTTCGAAAGAAACTTTTTCTTGACCTCCATTCTGACATATTTGGTTTTTGAATCAATGACCGGGGTAATTTTCTCTTTTATTTATGCCAAAATGGAAATAACATTTAATTTTTTATTGTATTTTTGGTGTTTTTAATGAAAAAAGGGCATTTTGTTTTGAATATTACAGTATAATGTCATGTTGCCTGACTACTACAAGTGGACCTTTGACTCATTGAAAAAATGATCTGTGGCCCTCAAACTTTTCCTTCTTCCTTGCGGGTCTTGGTCTTTATATTGAAATAGCGAAGCTATCTTAACCCCCTCCAGACGATTTTGGATTCATGACAGGGGTCTCGTTCATAACGGCGTCATGACGGCGAGGCCTCGGGCAAATAAAGCCTTGGAAAAATTCAAATCAATAGTCATAAATCAGCATAATAAGCGGCTCGAGCAGAAGCGGGCAGGGCTTTTCTCAGATCTATCATTTGACATTTACGAGCGGAACTCTTAATCCTCTGCCCCTGCTAACAGGGGGCGAAGCGGAGCCGCACCGACGGACTAACAAATCAGGACAGACGCCCAATGAAGGAGGGCCGGCCCGGCTACCTGCAGCGACCTCATATTCGGTAATTACAAGCTCAACCCAGATGGAAACGGTACCAGGAAGGTATCTGCGAAAACTCGCAGCGATCGCTCTCGTTATTCCTCCCTGCGAGAAGGTGCCGGCGCCAAGGTTACAGGCTCAGGAGGGAAATTCCCCCAGACAAAGAGAACTTTTCCAGGGTGACAACGGCCGGCGGGGCCTCCTCTTCCGTTTTACTAAGGCGAGCGAAGGGTGAGAGTGGAGGGTGAGTGTGTGTGAGTGTGTGTGTGTGGGGGGGGGGGTCTAGTGCAAAAGAGGTGGAACAGCAAAATGAAGAGTGAGGATGCGACCGTTGCGTTTCAGTCTCAATGAAGTTCAGTTCACTGGGGACAGTGCGCATCAATACAACTAAAATAAAGCCTGAAAGCTAGTTTTCATGCGTAGTCCCTGTGCCGTGATGTTACAGGGGAAAGAAAGTCCATTTAAAATAAAAGTCAGGAGTAAAACGAGGCACATTCACGACCAGTCCAAAGACTTCTCACGCCTTCTCACGCATTTTTTTTTTTTTTTAATCTTTCCAACTTCCTCCACTGCAGACAGATACTGAAGACATCAAACATATGGGCAAGATATATGTCATTATGCAGCAAAGAAAAACACATTCAATAACTCTAAATATGCTTTTTTATGAAAAGTGACTATTTTGAATAATTTGAATGTAAAACGTGTTTCAGTTATTTGACACTTTTATTCTTTGCTCCATAATTCCATGTGTGTTTATATGTAGTGTTGATGCCTTCAATGAGAAACTGCAATGTCAATTGTCATGAGAATGAAAGAAAAGACATCAAATTCACACGGTGTGTCCAAACCTTTGACTGTGCAAACAGACATGACAAGTTGCCATATCATGGCGTCATAGCAAAGGGGCCTAAAAGAAGGTACATTAATACCTAATTAATGTAGGTGATTTAAAAATAGAGGTTACGAACAGTTGGCATACTATTAGCAAGCAACACAGACTGGGACAGGAGGAGTGACACACGTTTGGGCGGTGCAAGAAGCGCCATGACGTCATGACAGAGACCCGCTCGCCGTGGTTGTTCCCTCCGCGCTGCACTGCAGATGAACTTAATGCCGGTGGGACACAAAAAAAACACACAAAACCCCTCCGGGTGCGCGGTCTCAGAATGTCAGAAGAACAATAGCAGGGGGGAGATGGGGGGGGGAGCAGCGGCTGTTAAGAGTTGTATCAAGGCAGCAAGTGGCTGGAATTGAGAGAGGGGGGAGGGGCGGGGGAGGGGTCTTGGGGGGATCAGGTCTTTGTGAGGGAGAAAGGAGGCCGGCGGAGCTTTGTGCAACGGCCGTTGGGCGACGGGGGTGGTGGAGGTGGGTCTGGGGGATGGAGTGTGTGTGTGTGTGTGTGTGTGTGTGTGTGTGTGTGTGTGTGGGGGGGGGGGGGGGGGTGCTCTGAACAGAAGTGAAGGGAGGTAGCCCCCCCCCACCCTCCGCCCACAACAGGCTGAATCCTTGCACGTTTGATAGCACTTCACACACACACACACACACACACACACACTTCGCCGGCACACTAGACACAAAATCCCACGGCGGAGCCCAAAGTGTGAAGGAGACGAGAGCAAAACTGGAAGAAGTGGGTCAAAAATCCAATTAATCCATAAAAACAGGGGCGAGAAAGAGAGAGGGAGAGAGAGAGAGAGAGAGAGAGAGAGAGAGAGCGAGAGAGCGAGAGAGAGAGAGAGGGAGAGAGAGAGAGAGAGCGAGAGAGCGAGAGAGCGAGAGAGAGAGAGACTGTTTGGAGGACACTCAGAAAGAGACGGTTGCAGAGAAAAAAAACCTCTCCCGAGAGGCCCAAGAACACACACCGCTGCCCTTTGACTTGTGTGTGTGTTTGTGTGTGTGTGTGTGTGTGTGTGTGTGTGTGTGTGTGTGCGTGTGTGTCTGAGTGCCAAAAGTCGTGAGGATTTGTGGCGGCCACCCTTTATTTTGGGGGCCAAGGTCACGACATGTTTGCTGGAGAATAAACGGACGTTTTCGGAATGTTGGTCGATGGGGCAGCAGAGCCAAAAAACTAAAAAAAAAAAAAAAAAACAGATCTGGAGTTCGACTTGAATTGCATTCCGACCGTAATTAACGGATACATATGGACGAAGAACATCAAAAAGCAGACATATGGCTTCGCACCAAGGACACCGTCTCCCAGCGTCTTTCTAATAATGTTTGTACAATAAGAATAATCATTAGAACTTTGACAAAATGAAATTTGCTTTCGTGCTCATCTTCGAGTTTCAAAGTTATGCACCACATCATACTTTTCTCGTCAAATCGGACTTCTCCTCTTCCCGTCTTTTCAGCGTGTTAACTTCCGGTTTAACCCTTTTTAAACTAAGCAGCTGGAGCGCGTTGCGTCCGTACTGGTCTTGAATTTAACGAGTTTCCTCACCGAACAGCTGCAGATGTGCCGCGCCACCGTCATTGTCAGCGGATTGGTCAGAAATCGACAAACGTGCACAAACTACGGCCGGCGATTTCCACCGCGGAAGCCCACATCCACCACAGCGAATACACTCTCGAAGTGAACGCTACGTACGAATGACATTTAAAAAAAAAAGGAGGAAATACGATCCACCGCCCAGTTTTCCTACTAGGGGGCGCCGCGGCGTGCAGAAAAAAAGAGGCACAAAAATGAAGAAAAAACAATGGGGGGAGGGGGAGGGTTGGGGCGCATTGGGGATGACAGCAGGGATGTCAGCGGTACGGCAGCCACCAGGTGATGATGGTGTCAGCCGGCACGATGAATAATGCAGCGCCCGCGGGACGCTACAGCAGCCGGAGGATTCGGCCGACTCAGGCGACACTCCCGGGGAAAACCGACGGGTTTCTCACAGAAGACAAATTCACCGCTGTCACTCACGGCTCCCGGGGTCGGCAGACCAAAGAGAAAGGGAGGGAAAAGGGGAAGGGAAGGTAAAAAGAAAGCAAGATTGGGAAGTTCAATCAGTTTCTCCTTCTTCCTCCTCCTCCTCCTCCTCCTCCTCCGTATTAGCGTGGCGCTGCAACCTTTGTTGCAGAATGAAGTCAGAATTTGTTTTTTGTAAATTGATGAAAGCCCTCAATCTGGTGCCACAAAAACATCTTGTCTTCAACAATGAGTCATTTCTTTCTGAAACACAATGTTTCTTTTGGGCCGTTCTCTCTTTGTCTCTTTCTGTTTATTCTCAACTTGTTGATTATTTACTCAAAAATGTATGTTTATATGAAAATATGCACAACTTCAAGCTAGTTCTGTAAATAAAGTTTGGTTGTAAAAATCAAATAAGACTTTTTTTTTGACTGGTTGTGTTGAGCTGCGTGTTTATTTAATGTTGCTTTAGAGTTTGTGAATATGAATGAGGGCAGCAATTAAATGTTGATGATGGTCTTCTTCTCCTTCTTCTCCTTCTTCAGTCATGGTGATTAACACTGCTGGGCGTCGTCGCAGCAGGTGGCAGCCGCGATCCGTCAAAGTCACGGCCTCCGCTTGATGCTTTCCGTTCAGCGCAACCTCTGACCGGGCCGATCAGAAACACGATCACTCCGGCCGGCCCCCTCGCTGCCATTGTTTTGTCAGCTGTCGCCAAGAGGCTCGTCAACCGTCCGTCTGCCTCCCTCCCCTTCACCCCCCTCCCGTCCCCACCATGTCCACCTCAGCTGCTGGAGCTCCTGCAGCTTTTCCTGAGTGCTGTGCCAACGCTTGTTGGTGGTGGTGGTGGTGGTGGTGGTGGGGGGGGGGGAGGAGACGGTCGCGACTTAGGCAGATGGCTAGTAATGACTTTTTGATTGTGTAACTGCTGCTTATTTACATGGTGAAAACAGATGGATGGACCCTGATTGGACGACTCGTTCCTGAGTTTTGCTCAATCTGGTCGATCGGATTTGATTCGTTTCAAATTGAAGGATCAGATTTCCCCCGTTTCCGCGAGCACTGACTAAAGTGGTCCGATTGATTTGTGGGTTTCAATCCCACGTACCGTTCACATGCGCAACTCAGATCGGCTGGATCCTTTCTATCGGATCGAGCCAATTTGATTATTTATTTCATTTTAATGTTTATTGAACGGGGTCATGTTGTCCTGCATCTTGGAATTTGACAGTTCTGCTTGGTTCTGCTCCTCGTCATTGTCCTGGAGTTGTCTGTCTTTTTAAAGATCTGTGACATCGCTTGTGGGGCCAGTCCATCTAAACACTTAAAAACAACTTTTAGGAAGGAGAACTTTGGAAAATTGGAAAAAAGCCAACAAATCGTATTTTTCAGTGAGTTTGCAAGTGGTGCAATTTTTGTGGTTTCTGGCCTAAAATTTTCAAGGCTTGTTTGCAAAGTGAATAAAGGTCTGGTAATCGAATCAATGATGGGAGAGAAACGGCGAGATTTTTATCAGGTCGAAGTTTAATCCGATAACTGAACAGTCCATGTAACCACACCTGTTGCAGGCAGTTACATAAAGGGAAATAAAAAATTAATGTTCAACATTGATTTCCTTCTCACCACTGATGGAGACTTGGGTTACATTTTCAAAGCTGCGCATTTCTAACCAACATCATCTCTCTGGAGCGTCACAGACCATTAAGGTACCATTTAATGGACTCAAAATAAAACTCTACAAGTCTCCGTACTGCCATGTGTGCTCAGGCTCGGCAGTCTAATTTGATTTGAAATGTGGACATCAAGCATTTTAAGCCAAAAATATTGCATCTATATAGTATTATTTCCCACGTCAGCACACAAAAGCTCTCTTCTGCAGTCTGCGGTGGGCAATCATGTTATAATTTCTGTCTGTTGGATATATTATTTTTTCCATTATTATTAATGTTTCAAGTAGTTAAAATAGAATTCTCTTGGTTGCGATGAGCTTCATAAACCGTGACGTACGGACGAGGTGCGAAAGAGAATCGGCTTGACGTTCTGCTGATGAACAGCCAGGCAGGAAAGCTGGAAGAGCTGCACGTAACTCATTGGAGTTGAGCATTAATTAATCTCCCATATGTCAGATTTCACACCACGTTGGCAACTCTTTATGCAGTGGCAAGACGAGAACGTCACATTTAGACGGCTCCCGAGAAAGGAAGAACCTTGCAAAGGCGTCCGACTGTGAGGATGCAAAAATGATGATCATGCTAAAAAAAAATATTGCAGAGATTAATGCTTTTGATTGACGTGTTTCAAAAAGGCAACAAATATTGGACAGAAAGTTACAAGGTTGGAAAAGTGACATGGATCAAAAGCAAAAAAATGGCCAAAACAGAAGAAAAAAAAAAGAGTGGGGGAGGGGCAGATCATTTAATCTAATGCGAGAAGGAAGAAAGAAAAAAAAAAAAAAAAAAAAAAACGCTGAGGGTCAGGCTTATTTCTGCCGTCGTCTCTGCCTCAATCACGACTGGGAGGCGGCCGGCGGGGCGCAGCCTGGCCCAGGCCGTGAGCTCCTGTAGCCCTGCAGGCGTGGTGATCAATCAGAACACTCGGCTAACGCTAACACGCGGCTAACGGGGCGACAGTGATGAATTAGCGAAGCGCTCAGACAGTGTAGAAGTCGCTGACTCTCCCTGTTAGCATAATAAGCCATCAGGTGATCTCGCCTCGCTTTGTTGCTTTCCAACACACACACACACACACACACACACACACACACGCAAACACACACACAAACACACACACACACACACACACACACAAACACACACACACACACACAAACTAGTGTTGTAGTTCGGGAGGTTGGTCTTGGTCTCCAGACCACTTTTTACGGTTCTCGGTCTCGTCTCGTCTCGGAGGCATTTTTACCAGGTCTTGTCTCGGTCTCGGACTGGACAGACTCTGCGGTTTTGATCCGATCCAGACCAGTGGAGACTCAGCCAACACTACAATGACACGATAATAATGGAAAATAATCCAGCTGCTGACATTTTACGCTCTGTTTGTTGTTATTCTTCTTTGATATATAAAGTCTTGGTCTGGTCTTGGTCTCCATACTCTCTAGTCTTGATGATGTCTTGGTCTCTGGTCTGGTGCCGTCTTGACCATGACACTAACACAAACACACGCACCCTTCTCGCCAGAAGTTTGCATTTCTTTGAACAGACGTCGGCACCTCGCTATCAAAATCTTGCAAATTTGCCCGAGCTCCTCAAAAGAAAATCTGAGCTAAGACAATTTTGGGTTTAATTTTCTGTCTGTTGTGAAAGAATAAAACAACACTTTTTTAAACCCCCTGGAAACATCACACAGAGACTGAGGGCTTGGAAGTAGCTCACGAAACTACAGTGACAGGAAACTATTTTCTCTTCCAACAGCAGCTGTGTATTTTTAATGTATTTATTTATTTTTGATCTATGCTGCAGTTTTAACTTGGACACAACTCTGTAGTTTACCAATCGCTACTGTGGCACAAGGACAAAAACTGTTTTTCTTTTGTCTTTAAAAACAAAACAAAACAAAAACAAAAAAATGTGGCAGTGTCCGCTGATGCGCTTTGCTCGGCAAAAGGAGCACCTTGAAAATAATAACATTTTGCTGGTGGGAGGGTTCAGTGACATCCCGGGAGGCTCTGAAGCACAGCTTCCCAACAAAAGGCCGAGAGCGAGAGGGTGGGAAAATAGGATTCTGTGTGTAATGTGTGAACTCTGGTCCCAGAGAAATTAAAGCTAAGACCAAAAATAAGGGGAGCGGACACGACCTTCCTAAATCCACGGCAACAGCACAGCTTTAACAAGGCACCATGAGAAAAAGAGCCTGTGGAAACACAAAACATCAACAAACACTTCACATGTGTTCAATGCACCAATGGATGCATCCTCCTGACCCGCACATTGGCCACTCGGCAATAGCTGCGTTTCCATGACCTCTAGAATTGCGCAAAACCCAAATATGGCAATAAAAACTGGTAATGGATCAAGCTAAACTCGGAAAAATCTCTCAAATATGGATGAAAGGTTTGACGCTCTCATGAGGTGGCTTTTCAGATGTGTCCATACAGAGGGATATTGCAAAAGTGCCATGGAAACACTTTTTTCGCATTTACACATCAGCGGACGTGCCGTACGGGTCACGTGACCAGTTCACTTCAACTGAAAATGGCGCGTTATGTATGGACAGAAGAAGAGACGGAATTTTTTATTTTTTTTTTACAAGTAATCAAAGAGAACAATATAAACCATGCGTGACAGCAAACGAATGTAAACAAAGAAAAGCAAACGCAACTCTCGTCAAATCTCGCGGGATGAGATTTGACGTGAATTACAGTTTACGCCCTTCACACCATTCAATGGAAACACCTGCAAATCATAATTCTACTTTGTTGAAATTTTTAGAAATAATGTATGTTGTATTTTGGGAAAAAAACTGTCATGGAAACGCAGCTACTTTCCCAGGTGTATTTCCCCTCACTTCTTGTAGCACAGAAAACACAATTTCTCTCACAGCATTAAGCCAAGCATTTGAATCTTCCCACTCCCGTTTGCTGCTGAAAATAACAATCATCGCTCCCGAATCAGAGCCTACTCTACGCAAACTACGCAGTCAGTGCGCAGTTGTTGTGAATGAGTTTGGGTGGAAAATAAATTTACGTTCACTTCAGGGGACGGGACCAACCCCGTCCCATATTGATTCAAAATGGGACGCACCATTTCATTGTCAAATACAGGACTATTCTGTTTTTTAAGGGACGGCTGGCAACTCTTCTCGGAGGTCGGTGAGCTGGGTTTGCGTGACTTAAAATCTGGGGCACTCTAAGCTAAGCGAGCCGAGCCAACAGAGCCTTCCTTCATTCGCTCCGACCGTTTCCGTATCTTTATTGCAGAACATTTCCACTGGTTGAGGTTGGCCGATTAGCACGATCAAACGCCAACATCACGTTTCCTGCTGCGCCAGTCTGTCGGGTGACATTCTTGACAAAGGCTACATCGGTGATATGCATCAAATGAAACAGGGAAAGAAGTGAAACAACTTATTTATAGCTTTATAGTGCTCTAGTCTAGGGAGTTATTTTTTTTCTCCCCAGCATACCATATGGTGCACAAGGCTTATTTAGATTTTTTTTAAGGAGAACAGTACGTGCTCGGCACACTGTGGTCTGTTGATCACAGCCTGCACTCTGAACAGCGGCGCAGCTCAGAGTGAGAAGATGAGAAAACACAGGCACCGCCGCCGCCGCCGCAGCTAAGCAGCCGCGAAAAAACAAAAGCACGTCTTTAATCTCGCCGAGACGGAAGATTTTCAGGAAAGATCTCTCTCTCTGCCTTTGTTGGTTAGTGTGCAAAACTTCAAGAGCGCACGTGAACAAGGAACCTCTGGGTTTTGGCAAGACGGTGGGATTTCGGTTTTGCAGCACAAAGCGATTGTTAACACTCGAAGCTTTGCCGCACAGAAGTAGCGGCTTACGATTAGATAAAACGAAATGAAAAATTCCGCTGGTGATCACAGTCCTTGTTGTGGGACATTTTGTGCTGACCGAGCTGGGCCAGGAGCATAAGCTGGAAACGTAAAATGTTACAGGTTGAAATAGAATAATGAACATTTAAAGCTGATTAAAGTTGTATTAAATTGTTACTTTGAATGTTTTTGAAGGGTGTGAAAAAACAACATAAAAGTGATGGAGGCGGAACTAAAGGATTGTTCTTTGTGCTAAGTCAATTAGCGCTTCATTTTTTTTTTTTTTTTAATCAAGCCTCCGCCTGACAAAAACAACATTATTTTAAGACAATAAACTCCTCAATAGCATTTTTTTTTTCATAAATTTCTATTAATCTGATATTTGGACGATGCTCTTCCTCACCCATTTCTTTGTATTCTAGTCATAACTCCCCCAAAGCAAAATTCATATTGTTCTCTTTGATTACTCTTTGAAATATTCCGTCTCTTCTTCTGTCCAAACGTAATGCAGTATTTTCAGTTGAAGTGAACTGGTCACGTGACCCCTTACGGCACATCCGCTGTTGTGTAATTGTGAAAAAAGTGTTTCCGTGACACTTTTGAAATATTCCTCTGTATGGATACATCTGAAAAACCACCTCATCAGGGGCGTCAAACCTTTCATCCATATTTGAGAGATTTCTCCGAGCGCACGAGCTTTCGGGTTCTCGAACACGGACACAACCTTGGTTTCCACGTGCCATTTTGCCACGCCTCATTCACTCAACCAAGAGGAGTCGCCAGCATCTGAACAGTGATGGATTTGTTTTTAAGGAATCCACTGAGCCCGAGCTTTCATCCCAGGTGCTGATTATTTCTTAAAAGAGTAATCGCAAATTTGTATTTCATTATTTGTTTGGCAGCTTTTGTTCGCAGTGGCGTTGGGGATAATCGAGCCCTGCGTGCGCGCCTCGGGCTGGCAGGTGCGCCTCCTTAACGCAGCTGGGCCGACGGGTAACAGTTCTAAAATTGAGAATTTCGTCCCTCTTCTCAAGAAAAAGAGTGGAGGGTGGAGGTGTGGGGGAGGCGGAATCAGCCAGACCATTTTAGCTCTCCTCGCGGTTTTTAAAACGATACTTTCACCCCCGTTGTCGCACGCGGAAGAAAGGCTGAACAATGAAAATGAAGCTCCCCCCGCCCCCGACAAATTTAATACTAATTCATTACAGCTCCTTTTGGAGATACGGCTAATGCAGCATTCAGAGGAGCACTTGAAGGTGGAAAAAAATTGCTGGGGAAAAAAAAAAAAAAAACTAATTTGACGCGCGACGCCGTGAGAAACTTCCCGCGACTTTTAATTACTTTATCGCTCCCCATTTTCTCTATCTTTCACCGGCTTTTATGATTTTTGAATTTTTTTTTCCAAAGCGAGGACTGGAGGGAGGGGACGTGGGGGAGGGGCGAGAGAGCCGAGCTGGAGAAGAGCGCCAGAAGAGAGGTGGACTTCGTCCGGTCTGGGCTTTGAAAGTGCCCTGGGGGTCCGCAGCGTGTGTGTGTGTGTGTGTTGGGGGTGGGAGGTGGGGGGGTGATTGAGGGTCGTGGAAAAACAGGATCACACAGTTCTCTCCCCAGCGTCCAGTTCATTAACTGCCTGTTTGAGGTGGGAAAAAGAATCAACTTCCCTCGTCTCCCCGGATGTCGTCACCCTTTCAGCAGTCGACGGAGGCTTCGTTGGACAGCACCCACCCCCCTCCCCACCACCACCACCACCCAATCCCCTCCCGGAATCCCCCCACGACCAACATCCACCAAAACCGCATTCTGACTAAGCGAGACGCTGCTCTAATCACATGGGATCGTCACCGCAGCCAATTAAAACCTGCAGCGGGTAGATCAGGACTTATCCAGGCTATCGTTACGGGGGGAAAAAAAAAGAAAACGCAGTTTTAATTGGGTTTTTTTCTCAGAAGGATTTTTGGGAGTTTTTTTTTTCTGCGAGGAGAGGAATTTGTTTTTTCCTTTCTTTCGTTTCCGCAACAATCTCTTTGAGGTCTTTGTTCTCGTGGTGGTAGTAGAGCGAAGAGGAGAAGAAGAAGAAGAAGTCTCCTGACTCGCGTAAGCCGAGGGGGCAGCTCTGGGGGGTCGCGACCCTTTGTTCGCGGTTTCAATCTGGCCGGGAGTCAAAAGAAAAAAAGAGAAAAAAAATGCGAGCGGACGAATGAGCGAGCGAGCGAGCGAGCGAGCAAGCGATTGAGCGAGGGAGCCTCCAGCTCCGGCTGAAACATTTCCACCAATGTGTGGGCGGCCCAATGAAAGTCCCCCGTTCTCCTCGGTGGGAGTTTTTACACTACCACTCGCCCCCACCACCACCACACTCACACACACACACACACACACACACACACACACACACACACACCTCCCCCTCCCCCTCAAGGTTAACGATAGAAACCTGGAGCAGCAAACATCCCGGAGTCGCTTTTTCTCCTCGCTACGGCCTCGTCCTTCGACGGCTGCTCCAGGAGAGCGTGTCACTTCCTGTCAGCGTGAAAAAAGCAGAAAAAAAAAAAACCACAGCAGGAAAAGCCGAGGAAGGGAACCGCGAGGAAGCCGAGGGGGTGTTGAGGTTGGTAGAGGGAGGGGGGGGGGGTTCGTGGCTCCTGGCGGCGCTCGGCGGCCCCGTTCACTCAACTTGACACTGACGGGCGCCGCCGGGGCCGCAGCGCGATAACTCAAAGACGGAGGCGACCAAACAAGCGCGGGAGACGGTGGGCAGAAGTCACTGTTGACCCGTCAAGGGCCGAGTGCAAGTTTTTTATTCATTTGCGTGACAGTGGCCGAGAAGAAGTGGCACAACGACGAGAATTGCAGGAGACAAATGTTTTTCGTGAGACAAATTAAGGTTTTGAAAACATTTTTGGAATACTTTTCAGATGGCTGTCCATCTGTTCTACTGGTCTACTGTTCTACCAGCTCAGTGGTCTAGTGGTAGAGTGTCAGCCCTGAGACTGGTAGGTTGTGGGTTCGATTGTGGGGTCATACCAAAGACTGTAAAAATGGTGTCCATTGCCTCCCTGCTTGGCACTCAGTATTCGGGGTTGGAATTGGGGGTTAAATCTCCCAATGATTCCCAGGCGCGGCACCACTGCTGCCCAGTGCTCCCTCAGGGGATGACGGGTACAATGCAGAGAACAAAATTTGCATCCTTCAGGATGTGACAATCACTGGGACTTTAACTTTACTCGTTAGTACACTTGCCGATCTGCAGTCTGTCTCACACTCTCTCATTCTCTCTCTCTCTCTGTTAACAGCATTCTATTTTAGTACACTAATTAATTTCAGATTTATTTTCCCGGCCCCTTTCAGTTATCATCAATACAATTCCTAGAGAACTCCTCCTCCAAGTGAAAGGCTTCATTTACGTGGAGCTCTTCTGTTTGTGTTGTTTTTCTATCCCTTTTTAGTTTTTTTTCAGGCAGGTTATATCTGCCTGGATGAGTGGAAGGAGAGCGCTATGAGGCAGCAAGCTATAAAAGGAGTTGCAAACCTGACGAGGTTTTCAACCATCTGCAATTACATTTTTCCCCCCTTTTTTTTTAATAGCAGTTGATGCAACTGGCAGTTTTACCTCAGATTGAGATTCAAAATATGACAGCGTTTAAATCCCTTGTCAGGCTTCATCCTCTCCTTCCTGAGACGGGTGGGTTGCGGTGTTCGACACCAGGTTGGGTCATTCTGAGGAGGATGAAAATGGTGCGCATTGCTTCTGAGCTTGGACCCTCAGCACCAAGGGACCACTACATCGCCTCTGACAGGGGAGGTGGGTTGGTTTCGGTTCTTCATATAAATATATATATATACATACATGTACATACATGTATATACATATATATATATATATATATATATATATATATATATATATATATGTATATATATACATATATATATGTATATATATATATATATATATATATATATATATATATATATATATATGTATATATATATATATGTATGTATATATATATATATATACATATATATATATATATACATACATATATATATATATATACATACATATATATATATATACATATATATATATATATACATACATATATATATATATATACATATATATATATATATACATACATATATATATATATATATATATATATATATATATATATATATACATGCAGCCTGCACACCCAAATCTGGACACCTTGTTCTCCTTCTCCTGGCAAGCTCAGGAGAAGGAGAGCGAGTGAAAGCGCACCGCAGTCTAAAATGAAACAACTTGATGTCGCTGTTTCTTCTCAAAATCTTCAAATATTACGTACTCAACCATTAAAAAACGCAGCCCGTCATCGCCCACCATTGTCCTCCGTGATGCTACGGCACTCCAAGCCAGGCTACATAGGTGTTGGAAGTGTTGAGTTCCATTAACACCAGCTTGTCAGCGGCGGGTCCCATCGCCGCAAAGTGGAGCCGACAGTGGATGATTAATGAGAAAAACGAGGAAGCGTTGCTGGTGCTGGTTCACCACGACTGAACACAGTCGCTGCCTGCGTCACATGACACAGGTGGAAACAGGCGATGACGGCTCCTTCAGGTTCACGAAAAGAGTTCTGCACTATGTCAAAAGAGAAAGCTCAAGGTTTCTTTTTTTATATAATTGGTTAATTCCAATGGGTGGGAACACTCACTCTGACAGGTTAGCATGTTTTTTGCACTAATCATTCCTCAATCGAAAACAGGTAGAGCCTGTAACAGCTTGATAAGACAAGGAGGAATGGAGGAAATCTCACGCTCTTACGGGAAAAAAACGCACATCCCTCGAACGGCTCGGAAGACATTTGCATTTAAACCTGAGCGCTTCAGAAAAGACTGAGGCTTATTCTTGGGCCGTAATTAACCTTGAGCGCTATCTTGATCAATGCCGCGTGTGCAAAGCATGTGGGCCCGCAAAGTCTTTGAAAGGCCCTTGACTTTGATGTTTGAAAAGATGCAGGAAATCCCAATTAAAAAATAATGTATTACTACCTTGACATTGCTCACAGTAATCGCAAAGATAAAGACAAACAAATGACAATGGAAAGAAAGTTAAACAAAAATTAAGTGCGGTGGAGCAAAAGGTCAGTGGAGCGAAAGGTCGGCAGCAGGAGTCACACTTTCAGTGCTTCAAAAAAAGACGTCAAGTTTTCCATCCTCGGATTGAGTTTTCACGTTGAATTGGAGTGAGCTGGAAACGGGAATATTTTCCTCAGTCGTCGTTTGGCTTCGACTTGGGGAACGGAGCTGATGCAAGAGAGTCCGGTGGGGGGAGGGGGTTGCTCAAAAGGTGAGAGTGGGTCAGACCAATTTCTGTTTGTTATGTGCAACTTGCAGCTGTTCTCGGCCGATTACTCATCTACAGAGGCACAAATCCTCCTGAGGGCCCTGACGCTTTGCTTGAACCAAGTTTCGAAAACCTGCAGCCCGACACACTAGAATAATAAATCAAGTCTGATTTATTATGATGGATTTTTTTTTTTTTGTTATGTTTTGTTTAGCTTCTTTTTTTTGACAGAGCGTACCAGCTAATTAAAGTTTCTGCTCTGGTTGCCGCTTCAAGACGGGGAAAAAGGGGGGAAGGAGACGAGAATTTCTCCCACGATATGAGCAGCTTCAGAGTAATTAAAGCCCTGACGTGCCGAGCATTTACCTCGATAAATCACCCGGCGTTTTTGGTGGCTGCAGATGTAATGGATGGTCGGGCGGGCAGGTGGGGGTGGGGTGGAGGGTGGGGGGTCTGGAGCAGCGGACTGAGGCGAGGAAAACAAAACACGGAGTGCCGGCAACTCATAATGTGTGCACAGTTGCAATTCAAAGACGCACTTTAGCTCGTGGAATGACGGCGGAAATGTTTTCCTCTTTGTTTTTTTTTGTTTTTTATTTTTCAGATCAGCATCAATCTGAAACTTGATCAAGCACACAAAAGACAGCTTGATGACCAGACATCAAGCGCAATCACTAGCACCCAATGCCCTCGATGATGACATATGATGGTTGGAATAAATTGCAGACCATCAGTGAATCCTGTGATCCAAAAACAATCTTCTGTGTGACTGTGCCCTGAGGGTAGAGCTGGCTGCTGACTTCAAGTCCTTCACATTGGCCAAGGATTATTTAAGACTTGTCACTTTCAGGACCTGAAAAATGTTTTATTGCTGCGTCGCCCTTCTCAGAGATGGCACGACCTCGACTTGATTTATTGCATTACGACATATTCTCCACATTTACCACCAAGTTTTTAACGAATGAAGAAGTGGACGATGTATCCAGGTTTGGGTGCGGAGACCACCGTAGTTCACTGTCAAGCTGAAGAAGGGGAAGCAGGGTAAAATACACTGCAATCTAAAGTGTAACCACTTGATGGCGCTGTTTCTTCTTCAAAATCTCCAAATGTTAACCTTTAACCTTAACCTTTAAATCAGGCAAATGAGAAATTTGTTCTTGGTTCGGTCACAGTTCTTCCTAATTTTTGGGTGGGAAACAAGAGTCAATACGCCAATTCACTTGATATACTCTAAACAAATTCAGTTGAAACAGCCGTTGGACAAATTCAAATTGTCTTGCCATAGAAGTAGCGGGGGTGAGTCCAGTCCGTCAACACAAGTTGAAGAAGAAGAGTCACAGACTCACAGGTCGGTCAGATGACTTGAGTCTCCAATGATTGGTTAGGGCCTCTTTGTGACTATCACCTGCACTTTAGTCGTCTTCTCACATGAACCTCAAGGGGTGGCAGACCCATGAGTGTAAACGAAAAAATACAATCGTCTTCCGCAATAAAGCCGAGCGGCGCGGGCCTGATCGCTCCTGGCAGAAGAAGTATGTCTTTTTAATGAGCAGATTTTCTGTCAACTTCAACTTTGACATGACACACACACATACACACAGAGACGGGGCCTCTGGATATAGTCACTGAGGTCGTGTTGTGACAGAGAGCCACCAGCAGCCCTCCGAGCTGAAATATACAGGGCATTAAATGCCACAAGAGCGCTGCACAGTCGATTAGAGATCCATCTTCAATCTTTTCAATTTCACTGACACGCGACGGGCGACACGAAAAACGACTGATGCCGCCGAGATGCCGACATTTTCTTTCAGATGCACTATTTTTATATATATACATATATATATATATATATATATATATACATACATATATATATATATATATATATATATACATATATATATATATATATATATATATATATATACATATATATATATATATATATATATATATATACATATATATATATATATATACATATATATATATATATATATATATATATATATATATATATATATATATATATACATATACATATACATACATATATATATTCAAAAGCCAGTTTGAGAGGATTGAAATGCACATCTCTGACAGCTGATTCAGACTCAACACAGAAATTCTTTCCCATCGATGCCAGCAGCCTGTTAAAGCTCCCTGGGCTCATACATCAGACATCCGGGCATTACAGGGCAATGCTTTCAGGTTGAGAAGTGAAGAAAATTGCTTGTGTTGGGTCTTTGAGGTTAAGCATCCAGTGATCCAGTGGTAAATTCTCTGTTTATCCTGGGCCGGGATAAAATCCTCCAGTGACTGGTCAAGTCAGGTCAGGCTCTGGTGCTGGGAAAATTATTTATATGTGTATGTATATATATATCACAGTTGTGAGTTCATATTTAATTTCTCCTTAGTTTGTTTTTTTAATATGGAATTTTAATGACTTCATAGGAGCTTTTGATTGATACTTTGAAGTTGCACGCATGTGGACACAAGAGGCAAAGACTCTCAGATTCAGGGGATGCTTAACTCCAACTTTCAAATGGAATCTGCCAAATTTGCAAAAAACAACCTTAACTTTTGACCTGAAATCCTACAATCTCATTCTCAGCGCTGAGCTCCACAGGTTTTCGAACTGGAGGGGGGGGGTGGAGGAGGGGAAAATAGAATCACTTATTGTGCATTATTTAAATGGTCATTAGTCTCGCGGGCCTCATTCTTCCAGGGCTCAGCTCTGGGCTTTCATTATTACATCAGTTATCAGCCCATTATATGCAAATGACTCATCCCCAACTCTGAAACCTATAATGTAAAATATATCAATTATACTGACAGAGAGACAAAGAGGCGCCGTGGGGATATGGAAATGTTTCCTAAAGATAGCCCGTCAGCACCTGAGGGAGGGGCAGAGTGGAGTAAAAGAGGAGGAGGTGAGGAAGAGGGTGGGGGGAGGGGAAAGGGTAATATATATATATATATATATATATATATATATATATATATATATATATATATATATACATATATAGAGATATATATTAGAGATAGGGATGGAACAACAAAAAAAAATAAAGGTGAACAACAGAGTGAGTCCGTGAGTCAGCACAAATTAAAACAATCTACGCTTTTGAGTGCGGAAGTCAAAACATGAAGGTGTCAGTTACATTTCAGTCTGACCTATACAATATGTAAGTATATCGAAATAGGAAAGAACGGCGATTATTCCCACCTGATTTTTTGACGTAAATTATTAGAATTAATTTATTAGAATAAAATTATTGAGACAAACGCGAGAAAACAAACCGACACAATAAGCTCCTCACTCGTCTCAGTTTTGTCCTCATGCCAACTCGAACTCGAGTTTTTATCACCGAGTATTTTTACCGCGGTGTTTGACATTCAAGCGTAGGGTGCAGGTTCTTCTGCGCAGAGCGCATTAATATTTGAGTGGGAGCCTTAACCCGAGTCCGGGAAAAAAAAAAATAATAAAGAATCCTGATCAGGATGAGCGACGAGGTGCAACTGCTGCAGGAAAGGAGGGCAGACTTACTCACAACACCCACAAACTGTTGTGTTGACTTGTGCCACGCAGGGGTTTGCGCACCTTATTCGAGCAAGCTGTTGCCGTAAATACACCTGGAGGTATGTCTCGCGTCATGTACATTTAGGTCAACGGCGCACGCATAAAGATGTTTTATTTTTATTCTGACTCACATACACATCTGCTTGAAAATGCACGCCCCTTGCACTGCTGTTTAAGCATATTTCATGTGTCCGGGCTATTTACGTTTGGAAAATAGTTGCTGCACGCCGGCCCCCACGCCTGTCTGCACAGCAGAGATGGATTGTGGCTAGGAGACAGTAAACACGGGCAGCCTTGCCGCACTTGCCGGCAGTAAGAGGGTAGCGGGGGGGGGGGGCTATTTGGGAGCGTCGGGACCCGTTTGTAGAGAGAGTCGCTCTGACGTTGACACCTGGTATTTAAAGCTCGGGCAAACGTCGGAAGGGAAAAGGGTGAAGCTAGTGAATAATGCAAATCCACTCCGTGTTACATACACACCAGAGAGATTAAAGAGGGTGCTGTGATTGACCCCCTTAGCCCCTGTTAGCATGCTGCTCAAGAGCCACATGGCCAGGCACAGTTTAAAAAGGAAAAAACGGGTGCTAAAAAAAAGAGTTGGTCGGGACTGGGAAATATTTTTAGGGTATTTCACTCCTTCCACTAATGACTAATTTAAACAGAAGGAGTAAAAACTAAGGGAATAAAAAGTAGAAGAACTTGAACTAGCTTTCAAGATTAGCTGACAGGATGTCAGACTGCTAACAAACGGCTAACAAATCCCCATTTGCTCTGAAACCCAAAACGCGGCTACAAACATATTCTTGGAGTCGCAAATTTATTCTGGCTGGCTGAATGATCAGCAGCAATGAAACACAAATGCAATAGCTGCGTTTCTATTCCAGGATTTTGAAAAAATAAAAGCAATATTTCTAAAATTTTGACAAAGTAGTGCTAAGTTAAGTTAAAGTTCAGTAGCGGTTGATCAAAAAATAGTGTTTCACTGAGATCATTAGCATAATTTAAAGACACAAGTCAAGGTTAGTTTGGTGGCAGGCTAATCAAGCTGATGTCATTTCATGCTCCAAGTGAACTGAACTGAGATGATAAACCTTTTCTTTCTTTTTTTTTTAATGTGGAGACCTTGTTTTAATCCAGATCCTCTGTTGGAAGCAACTTTTCTTGAGCACCTGCCCTCTTCTACTTCCCCGGAACGGCAGCACAAAAGGTTGTCAACAAGTAGCGGGGATCCGTCTTTAATGAGCCGAGGGAGCCCCGACTGTTCCAGCCACGCGCTTGTCCTAATGACACGACCATCCCCTTATTTACAGGCCCCGTCATTACCGTCATGTTAATTACAGAGGGACGGTCACGGCTATTGCCGCTGCGTGCGACGAGAGTTAATCCCTCTGCGGTTGCGAGGGCAAAATGGGCACCTTCAGCGAAAACGCCGAGCCATGTGCCGTGTTTGAGCGTGAGGCGGTGACGTGGGTCGAGAGGAAAATATAGGTGGCTATTTAGAAGAATTTAAATATAAAACGTGTTAGAGTTATTTGAGACTTTTGTGTGTTCATACGTACGTTTGATGCCTTCAATGAGAAACCACAATGTCAACAGTCTTGAGAATGAAAGAAAAGACATTCAATTCATAAGGTGTATTCATGGGTATTCATGGGGTATTTCAACTTCAAGAGCTGGCAGGAATCTCTCTGCTCTGCAATCTGTTTGGAGAAACGTTCATAGACATAAAGATCCGGCCTATTGAATCGACTGATTGCAGCGGTCACAAAAAGCGTCTCTCCAAAGACAATGGCAAATCAGATGGAGGACCCCACCCCTCCCCCGGCTAATAAGGTATTTGTCTGAGCTAATCAACTTTGCGCCGCCGGAATCTTTGATTTTGAGAGCGGATCAGAGGACTGAGTTGCAAGCATAGAAGGAATCTATAATACATAATAACTATCCAGTGGATGACGGGTGGCTTCGGAAAAACGGAGCAAGACCGTCTGACGGCTATGGCCGTTATCAACCCCCCCCCCCAGCTCCCGACCCCCATCCCCACACACACACACACACACACACACACACAACGTCAAAGTGCAATTTCTATGTTTGTCCCAAACCTTTATCGGCTCACATGCTCCACGGGGATAAGAGCGCAACAGGCAGGCGGAACAAGTTCCACATGGAGAATTCCCTGCTACATTGATAAATCGCTTTTGCCGTCAGCCCACTCAGCCCCCCCCCGCACCCCCCTTCCATCCCGCCCCCGAATCCCCTCACCATCTCCAGCTCCCTCAACATATACTTTTTCACGCTGCCGTCACACCTCCAGCCCCCTCCGTGGGCGCCCGCCCGGGGTATTTAGCCACGCGGACACATGCTTTATTGTCCTCGCCCTTAACGTCCCCCCCGGGGATAAACGAAAGAAGCGAGAGTGAATTCACAAGCGAGAGGAACGGCAAATGACGAGTGTCACTATGTGGAGGAGGGAGATAAAAAGGGCCAGATTCCCATTATCAAACCGAGAAGGCGGCGTGTTCCACTGGGGCCAAAGAGAGAGACAGAAAAAGGTTCCACTGCAGTTGATCCGGGCCACAATCTGATGAAACCTGTGAAATGTTCCGTCCAGGAAGTAGGAAGAAATCTGTATTGAAGGGGAAAATAAATGTTTTTCCTGCTTCCCCTCCCAATGCAACTTAATCATTTCAATTAAACCCCCCCCCCCCTTTGGTGACGAAGACTGAGATTCCTTTCGCCGGCCTCCACCTCTGTGGACGAGCAAGGCCTCTTCCACACAGCTGAGTTAAATGATACGAAAAGCTGCTCAGACCGTCTGATATGACGGCTGGCTGAAGACTTGCGTCAGTCACTCTCTTGTCGCTGCGGCTGCCAAACAAAAGCTCTATGATTGTGCAATCCTCCAACGACTGTCGAAAAAAAATACAGTAAATAATTCAAAAGAAAGATTTTGTCGTTATTCTTTTTCTCACAAAAACTGAATTCCTCCAGTGGGTCTTACAATGTCGCCGTTCCCAATTTCTGAAAACGAAAACAGGCATCGTGAGCAAAGTGTGCGACTCCCCTCACCTCGTTAAGCCCGGCGCTCCGGCTTTTACGTCGAAGAGGAAAAAACGTAAACCTGTGGTCTTAAGCTAACAGGGCAGCACTCGGACTTCCACGCAGCTGCCATTGACTCTGTCGGCTCGCAGCAACGTGTTCTCCGATACTGATGGATTTAAATAAGTCACTGCGATCAATGGCGGCCGCTCCCTGCTAATGTGCCATTTAAATGCAAAGAGTCGTTCGACCAACTCCAGTCGGCTAGTTCGACGTCTGGGACCTGGATCTTCATGCCCAGGGCGGTGTTGGGGGAAAAAAAGTAATTGATAATAATAATAATAATATCTATCAGAGAGGATATGGGTGGGGCTGAGGTTTAAGAGGCAGCCCATTCATTTCAATGGAGTTGCTCACTTGGTCTATCCACCCAAAAAGTTTTTGGCTTCCTGGTTACTTCTGCAATATGCAAATTATATTCGTAGGGTCACTTCCCATCATGCCTCTGTGACTCACATGATGCATCATGATGCATCAGCCAATCAGAACGAGCCGAGGTAATGTACTTACTGGAAATAAACTCTTTTCTGAGGATTTCTTTTACATATTTTGCAGAAAGATTGAAAGACCTCAACTTACTGTTTGAACTGCAGTACCACAAGTGGCCACTAGATTTGAAAAAAAATCACCAGATTGGCAGTCTAATCCAGTTCTTATAATACATCCACGGCCCAGACAGTGAACGTGTTTGAAGTTCTCTCCGCAAATGAGCGTCATGTTCCAAAAACCCTGGCAGGGCTTCAACAGTATTTTTGCATGAGTTCAGGCGGCGGCGCGGCCTAAATGCTGCCGCTAGGACTCATTTATTTTCAGGCGAAGATGCCGATAATGATGAGGCGTCTGCCGCGTGAGGCCGTGAAACAGCAGTGCCGGCAGCTGTAAGGACCGGGGTCCTTTGCTGCAGTTGCAGCTGGAATTGTTTTTTTGTTTTTTTTCCTGGATGGAAAGACACCACCTATATTTCCATGTATCTTTTCATGAAGAGCAGACGGCGATGAGTTTATTTATTTATTTTTCACTCCCTCCGCCCAGACAAAGCAGACACGAGCTGCAGCATTGAGCTGTCAGCAGCGACACTGACGTCTAATTAATGCGCTGCCTTGAAAAGCTTTCTTCCAACGTCCAGATAATTAGCCCCGTGTTTCCAGACTGGCCTCCCCGCCTTTAAAATGTATGTGGAGCAGCGGAGCGTGTTTTTTCCCCCCACCTTTCCTTCACTTTGATATAGAGTTGTGGCCACACTTAAGCTGAAAATGATTGTCCCAACAAAATTGGGTGATTACGCTAATTGGCATAACCCACGGACTATTTACTGGCGGCGCGCTTGATTAAACAGTCGTCAAATTAAAAGCAGCGGCTTTTAACGAGCGAGGACAAAAGAAAAATGTGTCGAACGATTTGCAATTTAAAAAGGAAATAATAAATAACGGCTGCGGCCGCGCGGTTCCAGGCTCCAGTTTCGGTTTTCGGGGGCCAAACTTTTGATGCTTCCACTTCTCAAATGGTCCCTGTTCCGATATTGGCGTTTTCTTTTCCTTTTTTTCTTTTTTAAAGGTGTCCTCTGGGGGTTTAATTTAATTCGGCTCCGATAAAATCTCCTTCAAGCCCCAGCGAATCTGTTTTCTGTCGGCTGGCACGGCGCACAGTTGTTCAATCCGACGATTAGAAGGACGGCGGAGGGACTCGGTGTATCATGCACGGCTAATCGTGCCGCCCCCCCGCCCTCTACCCAGAACCCCGCATTCCGGGCACGGACGCGGCGGCCGGCAGACGTGAGGGATCCAGAAAGAAACACACCGCGGGGAGGGAGACAGTAAAGCTGAAGGGCGTTACATGTTCTTCTTCTTTTTTCCAGGCCGCAATGTTTCACGTCATTGGTATTCCAGCGGCCGCGGCGCACAAATCGATACTATCGAGCTGCGGCTGCCCAATAAACTAAGTTGTTGTCTCAATCGCAGTCTCTTTAGTGTCTCTGAAAGAATTTAGAGCTGCTGTACACGCAGGCACACACAGGTCGAGGTACATTTGCGGCGACGGCTGCTTCAGGGGAACTCGGACCTCGCGCACTGCTGCTCCCGAGTCGCTGGATGAAGTCGAGGCTCAAGCAGGCAGGTTCCGTTTTTCCCGCCGCCAATAAAAGTCGACTTAACACTCCGGGACGGAAGGACGGGCGGACGTGCCGAGCGACGCGTCTTCCACTCACTGTGGGTGGGGACGAGGAGCACGCCCGCAACTTGGCAGGAAATCAATGGCGCTCTCTCGTGTGGCGTCGCATAAATGTGAAAAGTGAAAATGAATGGGGTGAGAGGAGGCTGAACAGACAGGGCATACAAACAGACGGTTTATATCACCTGTCATCGAGGAAGTCCTGGCCTGACTCACTACACAGGGAAGACGCTATTTTGCAGTGGTGTCGGAATTCTGAGTTAACGTCCACTCAATGCTTCCCACAATGCACTGCGAAAAGTAGTGGTCAGCCAGTTGTCACTAACCCGGGAATATATCCCATCATGCATTGTGCTCACTCTGAAGAGAAAAGGCGAGTGGAGACGAGCGTTGTGTATGATGAAAGTTGGAATCCGAATGAAGATGGAATCCGCTGTCCACCAGTGTGGTAGGACAGGATCTGCTTGACCGCTCACATAAGGTTTTAATCCCCAGACCAGTCTTTCTTATTCTTTCCCTTTTTTTGGACTTCATCATCAATCATCAACAATTCAAGGATGGACTAAAATCAAACTAGACTGGGACCAAATGTGGAATATTAATTATACAAACTTGATCAATAAAATGAGCAGGATGATGATGATGATGATGACGACGACGACGACGACGACGACGACGACGATGATGATGATCTATGTGAACTAAAAGAAATGATTCTATTTTCAAGCGACCATAGAAATTGTAAGTGTGAATACAATCATTTACTTGCATTCTGGTCTCCTGGGCCTCATTAAGTCTGGTGCATCAATTCATACATTCTTCTTCTTCTTCTTCTTCTTCTTCTCCTTCTTCTTCTTCTTCTTCAATAAAGGTCTTGTTCCTCAATCCCGCTGGTGTTTCTAGAAATCTTCTGAATCACGCAAATTCTTTTAAGTTATTGTACGTGCGACAATACCCAAACCTGATATGAGAAAAATCTATTGTAACGTTTCACTGTAACTTTGTAGCGAATCAAAGCTTTACTCCTTTCATTCATTCATTGCTTGTTCGTTTATTCATTGTATGGCAGCAGACAGGGACATTCTTTGAGCAGTGGAGGCTTGTGTGTATGTAGCATTCCTTCTCCTTCCACAGTGGGAGATTTTGGACACAGCCTTACTTTGGCTTTTGCTATAATTGAATCAATAACCAGCATGCATTTGGTTACTAATTTCCCTGAGATTAAAATCTGACGTGTGCGCTTGAGGATTTCACAGCAAATGAATGAAAAACTGAAAGTCTCCACCTAAAGCCAATTGATGAGTGTTTATGTCACGCTTGAGAAATAAAACCTCAAAGGAAGAAGATAGTTAGTTAGCAGAATTGAGATTTCTCACTTCAGACTCTCCGTCTATGAAGGGGTTGAGGAGAAAATAAACTTGCTCTTGCCAGATGTCTATATTCTCCACCTGCAGCCCATACAGAGCCCATATAGAATGTTTGGCATGAGGAGAACCATTCCCAAAAAAAAAGACAAAAAAGAACAAAAAGGAGAGTGTGACGCAGGAGAGACAAACCGTCTGTCACACTGAAAGCAAGCCAATCAGAGCCAGTTTGTGACAGTTGGAGGCTTCCAATTAGCACCAAGGGGGTGGTGGAATGGTGGTGGTGGTGGTGGGGGGGGGGGGGGGGGGGGGGGGTTGACACTTGAAGTGTGACAAAGCCCTGCTATGGCGAGCAGCGATACGCTGTTGAGCGAAGCCCAGACCAGAAGCCAGTTGGGGCGTCTTTTCCACCAAGCAAAAAAAAAAAATATCCCAACTCTGATCTAAATAAATAAAAAAATGAATAAATAAATGTAAGCAGCCATTTCCACGCAACTCTCCCACACACACGCCTCTTCCTCCCCTGCTACAATCCATCTTTCCTTAAAGAAATACAGCAGGTTTAGAAGGTGTAACGTCATTTTTTTTATTTTTTTTCAGAGTTCTGTCTCGACTGGTAAGACATACATATCTCCAAAAAACCTTTTAATGTGCATGAAGAAATTCTTTTATTTTTATTTTTTTTTTATCTGGGATTTTTTTTTAGGAAGCAGCACAATCTCAAAGGACTTCTATTAATTTGCAATAGAGTTTGCTTCGCTATGGTTAGACTTGGTTTAGTCTTTTCCCTAATCCCCAAATATTTTCTGGAAACACAAAAATAGCTGCAGAATCAACTCTGATGTGGTGAACACTCACGTACTTCGACTTCTCCCACCAGGGACCAAATTTGTTCCTCAGCACGATTCATGAGAGCATGTTCCTGACAATATTTCCTGAAATCCTCTCTGCTTTCCTCTGCTGGTTTTGTTTGTTTTGCATCGGCCTTTTGATGCGACTGCTACAACGACAACTTGACGTAGCCTCGTTCATTTGCATCGAAGCACTTATCCCAAACGCAGCATTTCATTGTCTTGTTTTTTGAAGGCAAATTTCAAAAGTTTTTGCGACGCTTTGTGAAAATACAACAGGTTGTTTCCCTTTCTCTTGGGGGGATTTAACTGAATTAACAACAGATCCTGCTGTTTCCATTGCCGGGCTCGGCTACTTTCAACCTTAAGCAGTCTTCTAGGATTAAATCAATTAAAAAAATGTGCTATTTTAAGTTACAACAAGAGGCCAAAATGCTTCGAATTAAAGCCGAGACAAAAGCGGCTCAGCGCAGCTGGCGTCCTGTCCTCCCGCTTCTCCCATCGCGGGCTATGGATTATGTATGACCTCCCTCCCCCCTCCCACCGCCACCTCTCCCCATTAGGGACCGCACAAGCTGCTCCACTGATCATGAGAAGCCACGCTGAGACCTATCACATCTTTCCCCCCACCGCCCTCCACCTACCCGGCAGCATCCTGAGAGAAACACGCGAGTCGCCCAAGCGTGCGCTCATCCCGGCTGAAATTGACCTTCTCTAATAGACGAAGAGGAGATGAAAAGCGCCGCTTTGTGGCACCGCCGGCCCCCCAGAGGAACAGGAAGTGTAATCAGCAATGACCCGTGCCAGACTCTGCTGGTCCCGGAGAGATTCTTCACGTGCCCTGGGCCGCCTCAGGGGGGGAGCTGTGCCAGGAACGATGGGACCAGAAGTCGATAACAGAGAATTAACTGATAAATCCCGGGAATCTCGCAGGATTCCCGACCTCAGATTGCAGAAATTTGCCTGCTCTGCCAGCTTGTTTGTTCAGACAGTCAGTTTTCTTAGATGTACGGCGGTACGGCGGCCTGCCTCTAAAAAAAAAAAACCCACACAAGCCACTTTATATAAACATGTAAAAATGTCTGTGCAAGATTGGAAGCGGGCCACCCGCATCGAGGCATGACAAACTTAAATAGCTGCACAGCGAGGGAGTGGGGAAAACAAGCTGTCAGTCAGCTGATGACTCCAGCGGGGTTCCAAGGTAACGGCAAAACGCAGGTCAGCAACTTAATGATCTCGAAAGGAGTTCATGTGTCTTTGCGGCAGACGTGGAGGGGGGGGGAGGGAAACGTGAGAAAAGCTACAGTTCAACTATTGGCAATCGCAATGTGTAAAGTCATATATGTTATTTTCCAGGCAAATGAATTAAAGCTCAACTATTGATTTAAATGTCTGAGTTAGAATGAAAATTAAAAAATGTTAGAAATAAGAAATAAAACTACGCTTGCACTGCATTGTATTTTCTCAGCAGTGGGGAACTTGACTATTATAGCCGCAGAAATAAGCCGATATACTTAGGAAACAATGGCAGCAAAATTTATTCAATTGTGGGAATTTGATTGGGAGGTAAAAGCTACTCCTGTCGGAAAACACCTGTGAAAAAATTAATCAAGCCACGTCGACTCAAGGCTGCGATCCATCTTCTCAAGGTCATATTCAGCGTGAAAGTACTGACTGTCTTCTTTTAAATTAACCTTCAAACGACACATGTCAACGTCCCATTTGTGATTGTGCCCATTTAAATATTTACTTAAAAACAAAACCCTGACACCTGCGAATGAGGCGATTTCACCTCACCGGCTGAGATGTCGCGCTTGTTGACTTTTTCCAAGCAACTTGATTCAGTTCGGCTGATGATAAAGGTTGTAGCTCCGCTCCTTTGCAACCCCTCCCCCTCCAACATTCTGAAGCATAAATGTATTCCTCTTTGATTGCAGCAGAATGACTCTGCGACTGCTGTTCAGACTCAGACTTCCGCCTCAATTGACAGAAGCCGGCGCGGTTGCTTTTTTGCGGTGCGTTTGTTTTCATTAAATACGTCATTATTGTTCGCCCTCCGCATCCACGGCGCTCGCATAATGAACTCGGCTTTTATAATGCACGTACAAAAGCAGAGTTAATTTCAACTCTGATGTAAACGGGTAGTGAATACGTTCGGCCATTCGGAGTTCCTGCCGTCCTTGTTTGGTCGAAAGACGCTCCTTGACTTTAAATACCCAGCGACAGGAGCGGAGAGCGGCAGGGTCGGTGGCCACTAGGCCTCATTAAATGCTGGTAAACTTTGTTGTTCACGACTGTGGCAGCTCCCTCGGCCGCGGCCTGTTCCCTTGGAAACGTTGCCAGATCAATTAGCACATTTCCAACTCAAATTATGACTCTTCAGTCTGAAGGCTCTCAGCTCCAAGAATGTGATTGGCACGAATTTGCCCGCTATTACGACGAGGCGGGAATGCTATTTATGAAGTACTTCCGCCACCCTTAATGGAGTCGGGAGGTGATCTCAGAAGAACGGGGTCGAGGGAAGCAGAAGCCTTTTAGCGCTACGGCCCTCCGGGGGGCGCAGGACATAGGATGCAGCAGGAGCCTTGCATTGAGTTCCCCCCCCCCCCCCCAGTGGTTACTAGTGGTATTGTATCAACGATGAGTGCGTTTACATTTTCTGCATGTAAAAAAAAAAAAAATGGTAAAAAATAATAATAGGTGAAACTATTCCGGACGGATTAGCTCAGTGTGAAGGAAAACAATATCAAGAAGACATTTTTATTTGGGGGTCACTTGTTACGGTCAATCTTTTATGATGAAATCTTAGTTGCACTCACAGCAGAGGGGACAGTGGTCATGTAACAACAAGAAACGTGAGTTTTGCGTCACTTGAACCAACCGTGATCATACTGTGTCGCCTGACTTGAAACAGTATGCCGCGGGAGGGTAACAGCCTTGCCTGAAGTTTTTTCCCCTGGTGGTCGCTGGTGGGATTGTGTCAAAAATGACTGTGATGACATCTACAATACATAGAGGGATGTAAAAACATGCATAGCATTATTGGTGCAACTGTCTAGAACAAATTGGCTGAGTGTCTCAGGTTTTCTCGGTGATTCTCAGTTGCTGCATTGCAGAGATGACAACGGCCATGCAACAACTACAAAAGCAAATTGTGCATTGGATATTGTCGTGTCGCCCAGGATGACGTTTGTGATGTGTAGCCGCACGTGTACTTCGACTTTGTTTGCATTCTTGTGCAATTCACGCTTTCGGCTCAAATGTGGATTCAAAGCCACAGTTGCGATGTGGACTGTGACAATTCCAAGGTAGCGAGGCCCGACCTGCTGTAGGTCATTTCATGGTAGGACTTCCAGCCCCAAGCGGCCACTCCGACAAACTGGAGCCGGAGGAGGTCCGAAACGAGTTGCACGAAAGGAAAGGAGATCACTCTGTTTGAAATGAGTCAGTCAATGAGTCAACGCAGAAGTCACATCTCCCATTAACTGACAACAGTCAGAGGCGTGACTGTATGTTGATGAAGCAAATGCAGCTTCATACCAGTCTGACAGATCAGCATGCTACTGTGTGATGTCAGTCAATTACTTTTCAACACCTGTGACTTGTCCTGTGTTTGTCAAGCAGAATAAGAGCCCCTCAAGGGAAAAGAAAAAGATTTTCTTTCTCATCTGTTTTGCGTGCATGCAATCTTTTCAATGGTCGGATGAACAATTGGAAGCGAAAAAAGGAAACAGAAAAAAAAAATGTCACCACATTTGGTCTTCTGCCTTTCTCCACACATTCAAACACACACCACAGTCTTGACGAAACTCACTTCCAAGTTTGCATTCTGACTTTTTGATGAGAAAAAAAAATAACACAAAATACAAAGAAAAGAGTCTGTTTGGAACAGATGTTCATTTCCACTTGTTGCCTCTCACTGTGTAAAGGCAGTCCAGCGCGAGTGCAGTTCACAGCCACAGCGGAAGGAACAGATGTGGATGTGCACTTGGGTCAGCGGTTAACAGCGGACAGGTGATGCTCCCTGTCAGTCCGGCACCGAAGACAAAAAATAACCCGGTCGTATTTGCGAAAGAAACCCGGCAGATAATGAGCAACTGCAGTCGAGGTCTGGGTGATATCTGCGGTCGGGTCGCTACACGGCGTGCCAAGGCCACCTCATTACAAGTCGACCAGTCGACGGACGTGACTCATACCTCGCAGCAGGTCCGGCGTCGGGTGCGGCCAGTTGTAGGTCCTGATCAGCTGCCAGTCGAAGTCGTCGTCCTGACCCTGCCGGTAGTCGCAGAAGCTGGACTCGGTGTCCTCGTCAAAAGTGCAGCCAGCTGCAGCGAAAACAAGAAAGAAAGGAAGAAGGGTCATGAAAAGGAGAAGCGTCAGAAAATCGCACAAAACAGGAATCCCTGAGGAAACTTTCTTTGCGGCGCGACCAGGAAGTAATTGTTCGGGGGGGGAGGGGGGGGGGGGTTTCCCTGTACGGGAAATGTATGAACACGTCCCCTTCTGGTGGATCTCGCCAGCTACGAAGCAAATTGCAGTTAATGGGGGGCCGGCGCGCTCTACCCGTCTCATCCATCGCCCCCTCCGAATCCACCGCCATTTGCCGCAATTAGCCCTGCACTGTGAAAATGACACCGCAGCCACAGGTCATCCAGATAGCCAGAAATAATGGGCCTCGGCGGCCGGTGGGGGTTCTTCAGCTGATGGGAGGACAGCAACAGCTCGGCTCTTAGCCTGGTGAAGGTGACCCAACCCTGTCTGGCCTCTAATGGTCGTGTTCGCTTTTTGGGTCTAGACCACCCCCACCCCCCCACACACACACACACACACACACACACACACACACACACACACACACACACACACACACACACACACACACACACACACAAAAGAAAAGAACAACAACACGGGCTTTTAAGGCAACTATCTTCAAAAGTTGTCGAAGTGGAGGGGATAAAATTGCGCGCGCCCTTGTTTGTGCGGATCAGTGTCGTCAAAATGGCGGACAGAAATAGTTGTGCCACAAAGATTGGCCTGTATGTGGCACATCAACCTGGAACTTTATCAACAACCGAAAGGTTGTGCTCAACGTCCAGATATATTGTGATGATGCAATTAAGAAGTCAACATGCAATTTTTGACCAGGACAATCAACCTACTTGAATTCTCCTTGATTAGAACAATTTATTCCATGCACTCATAGGTGTTTACATTCTGTACTGAAGTAAAAATATGGATACTTGCGCAAAAAAAAAAAAAAAAAAAAAACCTGGTACGGGCAAAACTAGTGGTTCAAATCCTTTATTCATATAAAAGTAAGAAACACACAGCACATGTTCTGAAAGGTACTTAAAGTAAAGTAGAAAGTAAAAATGATATTTTTTTTCCATTCAGGAAACCCTTTGTGGATAATTTAGCTTTTATTGACAAGAGGCTGAAAAAAAACAAAATGTTCCAGCTAAACTTAGGAGGGACGATTCAAGTGAGATAAAAGTTACATATTTGTTATCGATACCTATACATTTATGGATCAATATTGGATGCCTCGACCCATTGTAACGTTTTCCACTTGTGAAAAACCTTTCGTTTCAATTTGTTTTCTCCTGTTGACACTGAAAATATATATATTTGCTTTTGATAAAAACGAGATGCTAAACTCTTTAGCAGCAGCATTTCAGAGCTCACAGTTCAGTTGATCAAGTTACTGGGTTTTCCAGGTTTCCACGCCCACTTCAGCCTTTATTGCCATCTAACATTGCTGAACGGTTCAACCCTGAAACCAACAGGAAGCTTCCGGCTAATACCAGCAAGCTCCGCTAGCAGCAAGAGACAGTGGGGGGACCGACGGGTGATCCCGTCACTTTCCAAAAGCTATCTTTTTTTTTAAGGCTCCTCCCCTTTTGCTAAACACTTTCCTTGTGTTCCACTCAAGTCGGGTTACATCCACTTGGGTGATTTACAAAACCCTGCTTAGCAGATGCAACTCCGCTGAGGCTTCGTAAGTGATCGGGATGTGGCTGCAAGCGACAAAACTGGAATCAAAACATTTCCTTTGGTAGTTCCAGCAGCAGCGGCAGCAGCAGTAGCGTCTGTGGTTTTGGTTCTTTTTAGAGTTTAAACGACACATTCAACCCCAAAAGGCCCCAAGACGGTCCCAGGACCCCTTTTCCGCTACCAGATCCTGTTAAGCCTTGGCACGGCCGAGTGCCAGCTTCCCTCCTTAATAGTTTCCCCATTTGGCCTCCTCCCACAACGCCGTGAAAGCAGTCTGTTTCCATCATGAACGCGTCAGTTGGATAGTCAAGAGTAAATATCGTGGCGATAAACGACCGCTCTGCCGGCGTTTCCTTCTATTTTTTTCCGCCTCCTGCTGACAAACAAATACGATCGCTTCCTCCACAAGCCCCTCCCCCATCCAACCCGCAGCCCCGCAGCCAAGGCGAGCGTTTCCGGGTGTGTAAGCAGATCAGAGTTTTAATTGGCTCCCGTCTGAGGAGGCTGCTGGCCGCTGCGGCGGAACCCGTGCCAGAGCGGGTGGGAGAGGGGCCGAGCGGAGGAGCGGCGGGGGCGGGGGGGGGGGGGGGGGGAGCACGGCTAAAAGGGCCCCTCGACTTTCATCGAGAGCCCCGCGGTTCCACCGAGAAATGTCACCATCAGACACGTTCCACTGATTCCCTCCTCATTAAGACTCGTCCTTCTTTTCTTTTTTCCCCTTTCTTGCGCACGCGTTCCTTCAAGTGGCCAAATGAGTTTCTCCGGCGGCGGGAGGTCGAGCCCTCGTAATTAGGGAAAGCACGCTCGCGTTCCTGCCGCATCCCTGCTGGCGTGCGTTCGTGCGCGTGACATTGGAAAGTGCGCGCGAGGTTTACTTAAAAATGAATGAAATCGTAACGAAGAAATAAATAAATGACTTGTGTTCACCTCAGCGGTGGGGAATCCAGGCTCAGGTGAGGCTAAGACAGGTTTTTCCCCTCCCCCTTTTTACACAATATTAACCAGATCATTTGAGAGAGCAGCATTGGGAATGCTAATTGCTCATCAAATGTGGCGGCGGCACCAAGAGAGGTGGACGGTGGCGTCAACAATAACTGTAATGAGGCCGAGTCACAGCTGGGTCTCTCTTCAGGAGGAGCACGAAAGGGCCAGAAAGAAGGAAGTAAACGTGATGCTCGGTAATTTGGCCAACGAGACGCGAGCTTTGCCCCGGAGAGAGTGATCTGTGCTCGGCTCGTCCTGTCTGCCTCACCTCCACCACCTTCCCTTCCATCGTCCTTCCTCTTAGTGTGTTTTCATAAAACTTTTAGGTGTATTAAGACACCGGTTGCATTAAAAATGTTTTGAAACTTTTTTGAATCACAGCTAATGCGCAAAATGACGCTTGTGTTTTGTTCATAACGAATGGGAAAGCTGATATAGATACACTACCAGTCCAAAGTTTGGACACACCAGTTTTTTCATAATCTTGACTGCTTTTTAGACTGTAGATACACAATGAAGACACTACATATATCGCCAAGATATGCGGATTAATGTGGCAAAATAAAAAAATGTTCAATACCTAAATATGTTAGGTTATATATATTTTAAGTGTGGCTATTCTAGATTAAAATATAAAATATGAAAAGTATTTGAGTTATTTCACACTTTTGTGTTTAATGCATATTCCATGTGTTTATAGTTTTGATGCCTTGAGTGACAATCTACAATGAAAATAGTCACGAAAAACCATTACATCAGACGTATGTGTCCAAACTCTTGACTGGTAGCGTGTAGACTGTGTGCTCGATAATTCAGAACAAATCACTTCACGGAGACAGCATTTGTGTTGTGTCAGTTTTGTTTTCCTTGATTTTCGAAGAGAAAAGTTCACCTCTTCAATTCGAATTCGCTCGACATTTCGCCGACGCACTCCGAGCGAGACGTTGCAGCGGGAAAAACTTTCTAAGCTCGGCGGTGAGACGGAGCAACTCGTGCCCCTCCGACTCCTGTAACCCAGTTAACCCAGACAGCTCCTCATATCTTATTCAAGAGCTTCATATCCCAGTCAGTCAAAGCTACGCCGCGGCGTTTCATCAGATCTCACATACGCAAGCTATAAAACGATTTCCTTATTGCTAATTATACATGAGGCTGCCGATCAGGGTAAATCCTCTCTGTGGTGTCGGAGGGTTCCGCTAAACAGTCGGCAGAAGCCTGCGTGAGGCCGCCGAGAGCCTCCTTTGTGTGGTTATCAGAGACAGTTTAAGTGCTTTTCTTGCCGCTGGCCCTTGATGTGTCTGGAGTCAATGGTGGGAACCCAATGTTCTTCCTTTTCAGACCTTTTTTAGTGATAAGATAAGAGGGAAGGGCTGACATTATTTAAAAATGAGAAATGTTTTAACTAACCAACATTTTTTTTAATAGAAATTAAATGGTAGCATTTTTATTTTTTGTCCAAGTCCAGAATTTTCTTTTTGTCTAAATTCCCAAATCTTGCTCGAGCAGTTTGACCTTCAACAGGTACAAAAACAATCTTTGGAACTATGTTAGTACATATCAGCTCCTTAAAAAGATGTTACGTGGACCTACAATTTCAATTTAAAATTTAAAAAAAAACACTGTATTGGGAGCGGGAGGTTTGTCATGAGAAGGTGGTGCTGCCAGTCCAACTGCAGCACACTGAGAAATCTCCAGATACATCAGGCTTTGAATGTGGAGACAGAACTCAACGATCCATTGTACTGGTGTGTTGTGCAGGTTTGCAGACACAGGGAGAAAATGCAAACTCCACACAGAAAGGTCCCAGGCCCGGGCCCTGGAATCTAACCCACGACCTTCTTGCTGTGAGGCGGCAGCGCTAACCACTGCGCCACCGTGTCGCCCCTGTGATTTCAACATATGGAATATCAGCAAAAAATAAATAAACGGAAAAATGAATGAATAAAAAAAACTCTGGCAGCTTAAGCCTCATCCAAGAGTACTTTCTACCAAACGCATTAAAAGCGGATTAGCCGACTCTTAAAGTGCCGGGATTTGTGTTGACTCTTCGCAAATAAGTACATTTACATTCGATTCAGTCATTTTTAATTGCTTTTCCGGCGGCTTCGGATTTGTCTGGGAGACAAACGGGCGCGAGGAAAAGGACGTCTCGCAGGCCGAGGCTGAAGAGAGGACGGAGCGGCCTTCAGCCACGCCCGCGTCTCAGCAAACTGCCGGAATTACCAAACCCACCGAGGGGTCCGACGTCACCTAGTGTCCGCGGGAGGTAACTGAACCCTGCGTCGCCTCGCCTCGCCTCGCCTCGCCTCGCCTCGCCTCGCCTCGCCTCGCCGGGCTTGCGTGTTTGCAGTCGGCGGGGGAAGCGTCATCACTCACACAAAAGTGGCCGCGAGGCAGCTGGAGGAGTCCCCGGAGGGAGATTAATGGGGGAAACGTGCGGAAGCGTCGCTGAAGTGGCTCGTGATGGAGACCGGCTTGGATCGTCCAACCTGGCTGATTTCTGCGACGGGACACGGCGAGGCTTGACTAATAGCCGGGCCGCCGTGCGCAATCGTAAACACGGCGTGATGGAGAGGGTAGGGGAACACAAGCTTCTTTTGCTTTTTTTTTTTTTTTTTTTTTTTTTCCCTCTCTCCTTGCCCGAGGGAGGGGGAATAAATGAGAGCGGTGAGGAAAAAGTAACTGCGGGCCGCATGAAGAGTCCTTGAAACCCGGAGAGGCAGGAGGAAGAAGTGGCAAGAGAAAAGGTGAGGGAAAGCAAACAAAACCAAAATAAACAACAGAACAGCAGCCATGGATGTGAGTTCCTGTTTTGACATGATTTCTTCTCAATAAAAAAAATTTAAAAATGCAGCATGCTATAAACAAGTGGTTTTCAAAGACGGAGGTGCTGCATAGATTATAAGAAAAAAACATACATACAAAAATAAATCGAATGAAATATTTTTTTTAATTATTATTATCAGATACAATCAAATGATTGTTTATTCATCATTATTATATATTATATATACAATCTATAATAATATGTCATATTATTGCCTGCCGGTCCAAAACCATCGTTCATGGCATGTGCCACACGCCGCTTTGCACAGTTCAGCAGTGTGATTTGCTCCTCGGGCGAGCCGAGGTGGTGCAAAACAGACGGGTTTGAGACAAAGAAGCCGAAGGAGACAAACAGCCCAGCTGTGGACGACACTTCCAAAGAACTGGCCAAATAAAGTCAAAAGGAAAATTAACTATGAGTCAGCATACATTAAGTGAACGGAAAATGGCCATGATGTTAGTTGATAGTCTCCTTATTCTAAACACGTGACAATTATTCAATATCAAAAGTAAGAAAAAACATTTTTAAAGTTGATTTCTTTTCATATTTTGTAACATTAACTGTTGGTTCCCTGGTCAGCGGCTAATGCTGTTTGGAGGGCAGCGGTGTGGAAAAGTTTGGGAACCCCTGGTTTAAATTACCGCTACACTGGGACACTAAATCCCAGATCATCTTTCTCATTCTTTCATCCTGAGTAGCAACAAACACTGAAAATATAGCCCGAAATGCCTGAAGGAGGGCAGAACAAAGTATTCAGCATAAAATTCAAGAAAATAGAAAGAGCGAAAACACTCAGGTAATCGGTTTCCTTGTTACTTGATCAAATGTCTCGAGTGCTCTCTCACTCAAAAGCTGCTTTTGATGGGGAACGGCAACGTGTTTGCAGGCTTTTCCCTCGAGGGAATGGGGCGGGGGGGCGGGAATTGTGATTTCTTTCGATCAGAATCGAAGCGACGCACGTCTGCCATTGTAAGGCCGCGTATCAAACGAAGAGGAGGGGAAGGAGGAACTCGCTCGGCGTCTCCATGTACAAAAGCCACAGCGAGGTAATCAGAGCCGCCTGGGTGGAGGGCGGCTTTCCTATTGATCCGGCGCGGCTCTCAGGCTTAAATCATCCATGTACGGATTTAACAAGGGCACTCATTTGCAATCACTCTCACGGCAATAACAGTGATTACGCAGTGCAGGGGGGGAGGAGTGACAACCGGCAGATTGTCTTAGTTATAAAATCGGCGCCGGCCGGCGCGAACGGCCGCACACACTCACGCTCAGCCGAACAAACGAAAAAAAACTCTTTAACGAGAGATCAGAAGAGACGAAGAGCAAGGATTCTCAAACAGGGAGGGAGACGGAGAGAGGGACCCCGTGCTCCTTTTAACAAAGTGTACCAATATTTTATATCTTTATTTTCTGCATTCTAGACACCAGTGGAGCAGGTTTGCATGATTGAGCCTTGATGTCGACAAAAGCTGTGCAGATCTTCAGAAAACAGCGTGTTTGAAGGAAACCATGTCCCAGCCTCCTCCACAAACCCTCATTTCCAAAGGCTTGTTTGGCCTTCCAGATGTTTGGGGAAGAGACTCAGGGTGCGCTCGCAGTAGCCTTGTGTCGTCCAGCTAAACCCAACCCCGGAGAGTTTGCGGACTGAACTGAACTGAACTGAACAGAATTTCTTGTCTACCCATGTAGGCAATAACCGAGCAACTATGGCGGTCACATGACTTTTCTCTGTGAGATCCGTCCGGACTGTTTGAGTTTAGCCGTTGTAAACGCAACCTGGACCAAGTAGGAAGTTCCAATAATTCAACATCCAAGTATTGATTCGGACCAGGAAACCGAGCTTCAGGTGGGAATCTGGCAGAATATAAGGCGGCTGTGAGTCTCAGAGGGAGGAACCAACACCTGGTCGTTGGTGCTGTCCCTTTGTGAAGTCACAATGTCCCTTCTCAAAGGCTTTCCTGAATTTTGAGCAAGCAAAAGAAGTGAAGGACAGATTTATTTTGTTACTTTGGATTTTGCTGCATGGGCTACTGACACATATTGCTTTAAAAGAGGATCATAAATAGAGGCTTAGGGTAAAAAAAAAATAAATAAATAAATAAAAAAATATGTATATGTATATATATATATATATATATATGTATATATATATATATATATATATATACATATACATATACATATATATATATATATATATATATATATATATATATATATACATATATATATATTCCAATTTTTGAATTTTTTAATCACACTTTTTAATCAAAAGTGCACTCGGGTCGACACCTTTACCCCCCCCATGCCGATAAACCCCAGTTCTACCTGTTACGCCCATTATCCGTTGCATTAGGGAAAAAACTCCGCCGGCAAAGCGCCTAATGTTGTGAAACCAGGAGCGGAGCTGCGCTGGCACTCATTTAATCACAGCCGCGGCGAGATAGAGCGGCTCTGCCGGGAGCCGGGAGCCGGGAGCCGGGATGTTCCGCAGCTTCTCTTGTTTGGTTTGAGATAAAGCCGCCGCCGCCGCCGCCGCCACGTGATTTGCATGCGAGCGAGCACGGGCCATGCATCAGGCCTGACAAGTTTACTTAAAGGGTGAGGAGGAGTGGGGGTGAGGAGTGGAGGGGCGGTGGGTGGTTCGGGGGGGGGAGGGCGGCGCAGCTGCGAGGCCCATCAATAGCGAGGCGGCAGACAGAAGAACGCCACTTCTTCATGGGCTTAATGACGGGGAGGAAGGCAGAGGAAGGAAGTGAAGGGGCCGCCGTTGGTTTTATTAAAGAGAAGCGGCGCTCCGGCCCTGGCTGGGCTTCGCCGGCAGACGACTTTGATTGACAGAAAGCACAGAAAGCAATAAGCAGGATGGGCACCGGCATAGCCATCCACAGTCAATATTTGGAAGTCGTCATAATATCCTGTGCATCTTCGTTCTTTCTTCCTTTTCTTCCTTAAACCTGAACCACTGGGAGCCATCAAGAAAAGGCAACACACACACGCACGCGCACACACACACACACACACACACACACACACACAGCACCTTAAAGCGACTTGTGTTTTTTGCTCTTATTATTTTTGCATCCATTATTCATTAGCGGTCCTGGCCTTACTGGCGCACACACACACACACACACACACACACACACACACACACACACACACACGTTCCCGCACACGATGTTACAGCCTCAGACTTGTGCTCAACATGAAAAGCAGTACACCGAAGGAGAAAATCACCACAGGTGCTCCCTCGGGTGACAGGCCATGAACAAAACAAGCGCGGCTCGGCTAATATAAACACGGCTCGGCGGTGCAACCGGTGGTCAGCAGCGCCCGCGGGAGGAGGGGGGGGGGGGGGCGCGAGTTCAGAGCGGGTGCCGTGCCGGGCCCGGCTCGCACGCACGCACGGCAGAGCGGTGAGAAGGCTGCGATATAATGAGGAGAAAAAAACCAAAGGAGCGGAAAAGACGGCGGCGAGACGCGGGGGGGGGGGGAGAAAAGCAAACGTATTGATTACGAATGCGGCGTCGACGTGTCAGATTTGCACAGTATCGAGGCGGAGCAGAGAGTTCGACGCAAAAGCGCAGTCGATTCTAAATGCGGGCACAATTGCGTTGACTGGAGAAAACGGCACAGATGGGCTGCCATTGAAAGTCCTGCTCGCGCTGACGCTTTCACCAAGCGCTCAGCCGTTTTTTTTTTTTTTGTTTTTTTTTTCTTGTCAGTTTGCTCAGAAGGGGAGGTTGCAAATTTGGAAATGAGACACGGGGACACCGCTGTTCGAGTCAGCGTTGTTTTGGGCACATTCATCAGGAAACAAATGATAAAAAAAAAGTGAAACTTCCATTTGCACGTACAAGCCTGTGTTGTCTGCCCAGTGTGAAAAGCATCTGCTCGAGACCCAGTTCCACCCCCCGCAAAAAATAAATAAATAAATAAATAAATAATAATAATCTCATAATCCTTTTTTGTTATCATCTGACGACAAATTGAGCATGCGGTGCAAATTTAAAGTGGCAAAGCAAAAAGGTGCGAGCAACACCTCCAAAACAGTGAACAGCGAAACATCTCGTTAGCGCAGCGATGTTCGGAGGGACGTAAATTTAAAGTGTGTGAGCTTCTGAGCCCAGATGATTTGAGAAACTGTGCTAATTAAAAGAAGGCGCTTGTCTGTGTTTCCAATGACAGGCACCGAAGGGCCTTTTCAGGGGGTCTTCTTGCCAAAATAAAAGGTAAAACATCCCTTTAGTGGCGTTCCCTCTGTGCTTCACATATTATCTCCCCTCTTTCCCTGGAGTTAGATTAAACTTTCTCAGAGGTCTGACACATGAGTTCATAACCAAAGTGAAATCCAATCCCCCTCCTTGCCGGTCACTAAATTAGAAAAAAAAAAAAAAAAAAAAAGGGACAGAATGGTTGATGTCATTGAGAGTGCCAGACGCGATAACCCGGCGCAGGTAAACATACTGCATATGCGGGAGAGATCGATCACGGCGTACTTGGCGGCGGTGGCGGTGGTGGCGGCGGCGGCGCGGCTACAGTCATCATCCATCATCATTTGTCACAGCGTGGCAGATCTGACTCCAGACATTCCAGCAATTATGAACCAACGGACTCGGCCGCTCTCCAGCTCTTGTGACCTTTTAACGGGATGCTGCCTAAATGGTCTGACGCAGGGGCCCGCGCGGCCGTCCGACCCGACCTGGACATAAGTCTTCGTTAAATCGGGGGGGAACCATGCATCTCCCGACCAGCGTTTTTTTTTTTTTTTTCGTCCTTCCCCTCGTGCCCGCGTGCCTCTTTGCTTTCATTCTGCTCGGCGGCGCCGACCCATCGATCTACCTATCTACCTGAAATCTAATTTCCTTTTTTTTTCCGAAGCGCGTGCTGCAATTTTCCTGCTCGGGTGGCAAGATTGGCACTGCGGGGCATATGCTGTTGTGTGAAATTGTTTCATTACTGGTCCTTCAGTGGTTCCAGTCCCTTGCTGCATCTCGCCCAAAAAGCCCAGGTTTTCGAGGCCAGTGCCTCGAAAAAGTCGATGAGCGCTCTTAAAACATCTTTCTCGACGGTAAATGGCCTGGATTTGACTACAGCTCGATTACGCAAAACCTTTTTCGGAATGCGTATAAGACGAGGTGATCTCCACCATCTTATGGGGGATCTGACTGAGCCAAAGTTTTAGCCGGGGATTCAAGACAGATGGTTGGACCTCAGCACGACACCGTATTTCCACATTTGGCCTTTGCGTTAGTTTTGCCATTAAATTCATTGCCACCTTGGTATTGGTTGACACCTGTTTTATGTACAGTTTACAGAGAGCTGTACTGGATATATGGGAACCCTCGGTGGAGTGCACAGTGAAAGTTCGAGCAGCAGGTTCTTTCCAGCATCATTACTAGCGGTACTCCTTCTACTTGTTGCCACGTTCTCTCCTCCATCAAGCCGGAACCGTGCTTTCCAAGCAGAGAGCAATTTGTTTGTTTTCTCGAGGTTCCTTCCAGACATTTCATACATCACGAGAAACTCCAGTGCAGAACTCCTGGGAAGTCGGCCTCAAGGCTGCAGCGTGCGCCACGTGCATTAACTATTGCGGTACGACAATGTTTCCATTTTTCGCCCACTTCAAACAGTTCCTGGATGCAGCACCTTGGAAAGTTCTGCCCGGGTGACTTGTTGAGAACAAAGCTGCGAGAAGATAATGACATCATTCTGTTCTGGCAGCCGAGAGAGAGAACAAATGTCTTTGTTCCTGTGGAGTAAGCAGTGGCCTTTCAACCTGCTTTGGGATACGTCCAGGACTTTCTAAGGATTTCCAAAACAAGTTGTCCGGCACAGTTGATTGTGACATTAAAATGGCACTTTTGCAAATTTGGGTTGCGGTTTCTATCAACTGGACACAAATAGAACTTTGTATACCTCGAGATGAATGGGGATGGCTAACTGCAGGTAAAAGACTTGCATCACAAACTGGATAAGTATTCAACACCGCCCCTTCCACAGTTGAATGGGGGGAGGAGGGGGTCATTGATTTACCTATTGTGCTTTGTCAGATGTGGTGAATCTCCCTCAAAAGAGAAAAATAAGTCTCTTTGCGCTTTTTGTTCCCCCTGCCAAAAGAGTATCGGTTTAATTTGACCTGACACCTCGGCGCAGATGAGCTGCTCCCCCTGCGAAGCCTGATTAAAGCAGCGGCGGCAGCATGATATACCAGCAGGCCCGAGATGGAAAAATAGATATGAGTGGAGAGAAAAAAAAGAGCTCCGGCGAAGATACGCTCGGGCCTTTTGTCCTGCACGGCGGATAATCCTCCACCAGGAATTTGTTTGGGCCTTGAGAAAGCGCCCGCAAAGCACCACTGGGTGGACCAAGACCTACTTATCATTAGGGCGGACGCTCTTCCTTTCATTCCTCGTTTCATTTCCAGCCTCCCCTGATGTCACTCCGACCCGCGCCTCAAAAAAGCCCCCCCGCTTCCGCGACGTCCCCGTCTCCCCGCAATCTCGCGGATTGGAACCACTTAGCCAGTTAATGCTATTGTTGCAGATGTCACCGGGAGAGGGTCGCATGAATGGAGGGCTGATGAATAAAAGAAAAGAAAAAAAAAAAAAAAAAAAAAGTCTCGTCCGAGTCTCGCTAACGAAGACGGACGGCTTTTTCCCTCTCCCGCACCTGCATTAAACGGCAGAGGGAGGAAAATGACAGACGCGCTCGGCTCCTGTTACATATGAAAATTTAATCAAGAGTGCTGGAGGAGGAAAAACCTCCCCCACACCCACCTTCATGTGGAAAGCCGTATTAAGCGGTTGTGTCAAGTCGTCTCTGCCCCCCGCACCCCAACCCCCGCAATACAGGGGTAAAAATTCATGTCAGGGCTGACCTAAATGCATTCGTTGAAAGCTTTATGTCCCGCGTTCGGCGGCGACGCCGGGGAAAATTATCGCTCCCCCCGCCGGCGCTGCAGTCGCTCGCGACTCCTTAGCGGTCGAGGTTATAAAGTAGACGAGCCGAGGGAGAAGCGCCATCAATAAGTGAAAGGCTCGAGATGCGTGTGCTGTCTCCCGAATGTCTGTCGCGTCATGGGACATGGTAATGTTTGCGCGGAGATTTTTCACAACGTGCGCTACGGCCCCGCCGGCTCCGACGTCCCTTCCCATCCAATCAGCCGGTTAAAACGCAAGGAAGGACGGAAGGAACGGCTCCGAGCCGACTTAACTCAGTCGCGCGGAAACCCGCGGACGAGGCGGCGACGGCGGCGCTTATTTATTGGTGACTTCATTTTCCATGTCGACGGCAGAATACATAATGCAGCGAGCGCCGGTGCTGGCGGCGGGCGGCTGGCCGCAGGAACTCTATTTGTATGCCGGTATTTCTTTATTATTCTTTCTATTTTTGCCTGATGCACGGAAAAATAGACTCCTTCGAGTGCAACGTCAAAGAAGAGATGCATGCGCAGCATGGGGTCAGAAAACCACTGAACTCTCACAACGTTATTGGGAGAACATCACTGTGCGTATCTCTAAAGGGAACGCCAAACGCCGAGGGACCATTTGCTTTGGTCTAATTTAACTAAACACATAGCAAATCAAAAAGGTCTGTGCTGTTTTGCTACTCTGTCAACACCAAAGTTATGACTTTCCTGGATTCTGACTGGGCAAAGCCATTGGTTCCATCAACATTCCATCCAATCATGTTGATGTGCATTCGCGTTGGCGGCAGCACGCTGAAGTTCAACACTTAGCTAAGTTTCCTTCTCAGTGGTCAGACCAGCTCAGTGGTCTACGGGTAGAATGTATACCCTAGCTAGCTAGCAATTAGCCATTGGCTAGCGCTCTTGCTGACAACAAGCTTGGTCAGGCAGACTATCGCCATTGGCTGATACTAATTTTATTTCCGAAAGTGCATATTTGGAAAATATCCGGGAAAGGACCCTGGGCATCCATGCTCTTTGCTCATCTGCAGTTTCTGACCCCATGCTGCTGCGCGCGTCCTCGCTAGGCTTGGAACGTTTGTGTACAACGACGGGGTCAATAATGAACCAGAAAAAGGGAACGTGTCCAGAAACACTCGGATGAACAAACGTTCTCCGACTTCACTGCGCCACAGGGCTGCAGCAGCTGGTCCCGCGGGGTTTCTCCCAGCAGCCGCACGGTACTGACCTCTATTACTGAGCCCAGGCCCCTGACTGCACAGCCTCCCCGCCGCCCTCATCCCCACTGCCAAGGCTGCACGCTCTCCGACAAACTCCCTGTTGACACGCTCAATGTGCCAGTATTAGATCTGAAATTACGTACAGTGTTGGCTGAAAAACAAATTGAACACTGGAACGCATGGATTTGTGCCACATCGCATTAAGAATGACTCTTAAGTTTTAGCACGAGCACATGCTCCCGTCTGCGTGTGCACTGTTCTGTCCAGGTCAAAACTGTTTTGGTTTTTTTTGGTTCCTTTATTAGGATTTGTTTGTGTCTGTTTCATGCAGCAGCACCTTTTGAAAACCCAACCAAAATCATTTCCTGAATTTTAATGGTGTCTTGTATCAGGCCTCTGTGTTGAGCGAAATTTTAAGCTCACAAAAGTGTGTTTATGTTTGAATCTTTATGAGTGTTGGCACATCACAGCTGGAGTAGAAGTGTGGGTGCAGTACTGAGCGAACAATAACTGCATGCGAGGAGTCTGCGTTAGTCCTTCATCGTAGGGTGCAGGGCCAATACTTTATATAGTCCGTTAGGGGACATCTTCGGTATGGAGAAAAGCAAGATTTATAAAATTCGATTAATTCATGCAAAAACATTTTGGGGGCCTCTGTGAAGAAAAGTCCTCTTGTGGTCTGTAATATACTTTAATTGAATTCTTGAGGTCGCCATATAATCCGTTGGGATCATCCATCAGTGGCGTTCATTAAAATTAATCTTCATTTAACAAATATGAAGAAAGCCTCGTCTATCTTTTACCGTGACAATGTTTACAAAAGCAAGAGCAAGCAAGCATTCGTACCTGAGAAAAGAGGAAAAATGACATTAAATAACCGTCATCAAAATAGTTGGCAACTGTATTTTCCCCACTGTTTAATAATTTAGCCTGACAGCGAATGTTGTTTTTCAAATGTCAAAAACGGAAGCGTTCGTTTTTTCATGCCAACACGAACAGTCTCTGAAAACTTAACATTCACTCCTGACTAAATAAAGGAAGGAAGGGAGGTCAGGAAAGGAAACTGCTCCTTTTTAACGATCCACTTTCGAGACGTGTTTTTTTTGTTCGTCACTTGGTTTGAGCTTCGGTTGGAGTAGCTTACTTTAGCCATTACTTTAGGGGTGGGTCAGAATTATGGACATTGGACCTCATTTGTAAGTTAGCAAGCGTGCTTCATCAGTTGGGACTGTTGCAACAAATTTCACCCAGTCCTCCTGGTTTAACAGAGTTCGCTGGTGCTCGCTAGTGCAAGTCAATGGTTTCTGCTATCCTGCCAATAAAAATAACCCTAAATAATAAATAATAAATAACAATGCTGGGCTATCGACTTAAAGGTCTGTGCTGATAGAATAATGTTAGAAATGAATCCAAACTACGCGACGCTACTAACCACAGCAAAGTAGAAGTTTGCTGCCGCTGAGAAATGAGTCCCTCAAAACGCAACACAAAATCAAAATTCTGCAGTGCCAAATTCTGAACCACCCTCTGTTAAAAAATCCCCGTGAGTGAGCGCAAACAATATGGTAAACCAACTAACAGGATACTTAGACAGAAGGAGGCGGTTCGCACCGACTTAATTACAACTCGCACCTCCTCACTCTCACCGCAGAAGAAGAATCGAGGGCTGTGATTCCGGTGCCCCGCGGAACACTTGATCCGTTCTTGCATTGGCGCCGCTTTGCTTGTCTCCTCCTAAGCCCCTTCCTGCCTTCGCCGTACCTCCCCGCCTCTCACGTCTCTCCCGTTTTCACCCCACTCGCGCCGGAAAACGCCAACGAAAAAACCAGGAGTTTTGCTCCGCTTCTGCCGCACGCGCCGCTACCGCTAAGCCGGGTTGACGCCAAGTGTTATTCAGCAACAAGAGGCTTTACATCACATTATGCGCGGTGCCGCTCCGATGCCATATACATTTAAATGAGAACTTGTAATAAGAGGCTTAGCAGTGAGAGCACAGTCCATTATTAAGATAAAAAAATATATATATATATATATATAAATTACACAAATGTCCAAGATGCAGGCATAATTGCCCTTCAATCTTTTAGCGGGCTTTTTGTGAGGAACTTAATTCCAACACACGGGGACATAATGCCTGGAAGTTATTTAGAGGAAGTTCTGTTTCCACGGAGGAAACAATAAAGAGGGATGGAGGGGACGGAGTGGTGGCGCACTGGGAAAACATCAACGTCCTCTTTATTCAGGACATGCCACGCAATTCACAAGCCAATAACTGTGCAATGACAAGTCGATTTGCATTCGGAATGAATATTCATTGGTCCAATTGTTGAGGAACCGCCATGCCAAGGCCTCCGTCCCGATTTTAAATGATTCGTACTTGCACAAAAAGCAAGGTTTTAGAATTGAGACTTGGAGCGATAACGTGGCTTCGGAGGTGAAACATTGACCGTAATCATCTATTATAGACCTTGTATTGTCGCCGCTCGTTGCATGTTGGTACATAAAGGATTTCCAGAGGGACGCTCGACTGGAGAGTCCTCCCTGTTGAAAAATGTTCACGCTGCACAGGACAAGTCTCACTCTGACACTCGTTAGGTGTTGCGTTTGTCTCCCCACCTAGCGTTGCTAAACTTAGCCAAGTGTTCTGCCAGTAAGAACAAAAAAAACACACACACACAGACTGCTTACTCCGAGTCTGACTCATTCTTACTTACTCCTGTGATCCGAGAACAACTCAAAAGATTTTGATGCCAGAATAGTGAGAGTAAGAGCTTCGGTCTAGCATCCAGTTTGCAATTGAATTCCTTTGAATTAATGTTGTTTGGAGGTGCCATCACAAGTAGTTTGCTGCAAAACAATCTTTTTTTTTTTTTTTTGCTATAAAAGTTGGAAATGCTTTCAGCCAGTAGGAGAGAGAGAAAAATCTGAATACTGACGATGACTCCATCTGTCTCCTATTTTCGACTTTTAAGGGCAATAATTCAAAGTGCTCTGGAACAAATATTTTATTGTACAATGTTTTGTTGCTCTTGTTTTCTTGCTTAGAACATTGTTTTTATGAATAACCGTCATATCAGACGGTTATTCGGATGCTAATTCATCCTGAGACAAAGTGATGCTGCCCCTTTGGACTCCAAGTGTTTGTTCCGAACTTGACCACATGCAACCTCACAGTGACGAGGCTGTATTGACCGCGACCAATACCTTGCTGGCCGTACGCCAGCAATGTACCTCAGTGTCAGAAAATGAGATACTTTGTGGTGATGCATACTCTGGACAAACTTTAACTGACTTGCTGTCATTCCGATATTGGTCCATCAATTATCCTCCTTGGCTTTAATCAACTGGCAGCTCGACTGAAGCTGCTGGCTGAGGCGTAGAGCACTCTTCTCAAAAATTGGACCCAGGTATGAAAGCACCAGCATTATTTCCATCCATCCATCCATCCATCCATAGTCTATCACCACTTCTCTTGCACTCGGGGTCACGCTGTGCTGGAAGCCTGTCCCAGCCGCCTCGGGCCACAGAGCGAGAGAAACAACAATCCACATTCACGCTCACGGGCGATTTAGAGACGCCCGTTAACCGAACGCGCGCACGCCTTTGTACTGCGGAAGAAAGCTGAAGTTACCCCGAGAGAGAACCCTCACACGCTCACACAGAGATAAAATGCAAACTCCACACAGCGAGGCTCCACGTCTGGGGATGGAACCCGGCGTCGGCGAGCGTGCAAACCGCTGCAGCAACACGTCGCCCCGGCTTTGTTTCCTGTTTTGCGGCGGCAAATAGAACAAACAAAATGTTTCATCCGAGCTTCTGCTCAGAATTCTCCGTCTCAATGCTTAAGACAGACTATGTTTCTTTTGTGCGACGCTTCAGAGGAGGCGCTGCGGCTGTGTTCCCACTTGATGGAATAACAATGGAACGAAACAATACGAGTGGAACACAGGAGGTTGCGTCAGCAAGAAATCCCCGAGAGCGTCGGGTTGAGAATGACACATTTAACGCTTCTGAGTTGAACTCATGGAACTTGTCAAGGCAGAGTGGAGGTCAGCCCAAAACAGAAAACCTTTCTGTTTTCTCACCCACGCTTCTTACTGCTCCGTCCTGGATTTCCTCAAAAAGACAAAAAAAAAAAAAAGGGGGGGACTTACTGTAGGTCTTGAGCACACGAAGAACTGCAGTATTTTTTCAAACCGACTATTTTCTTAAAAAAAAAAAAAAAGCAGCTTTGTATGGACAAAGTCGCTTCCAAAAATGTTTGCGCCTAGATGGAACCACTGTAAACGACTCAAACCACTGCAGTACTTATGCGAGGCCTTATGTGGCGCTGTGAAGCTTCTCGTAGATGACCACTGTAAGGTTACTTACTTCCCAAAACCAGTGACAAAGACGTGGAACATGCGCATACACTTGCATGATGGGGCTATGGCAACATTGTTTCCCAGACTAAATGGTACGGGGCAGCATTTTCAAACTTTGCCACTCTGAAACCCAGTTCAAAAAACGTGCGGTTTCGTAAAGATGGAACGACTAAACCGATATTTCGGCATTTTCAGGAAAACTTGGCTTAGCGTGAACGGGGCCAAAGGGGAAGATTCCCCTTGGCTCCCAGGGATCCTTGATGACCCACAGTGTGGACAGTAGCCGCCGCAACTTAGGAGTCCGAGATTCAAGGGAGGAAATGCTGCCGCTGGAGTTCACATCCGCTAGACTGTAGAGGGCGACGCGATGGCTGCAGCGCCGCACAGCATTTCATTAGAGTGCGACACAGCGTCTATTAGCGTGTGCAGCGGCATGATGACTTTGAACATTTTCTTTAAACACAGCTGAGGCAGACTGGCTCGGCACTGCGACACACACAGAGCTCATCATTACACCACAGCAGTAAGAAACAAAGAAAAAAAAAGAAAAGAAAATCAACCATTAGCCTGTCTCAGCAACATCTTCAAAATATTGGTAATGGGACATCTTCACAGCTGCACAAAGATGAAACACTCATGTGCAGCAGTTACTTCCAGGGTTAATACCAGAAAAATAACTGGAAAAAGGAAACAAGTTCTCTTTCCACCATTAGAGACAATTTTGTGCTTTTTATTTTTTGCTGTTTTTTCACAACACACAAATGTGGCCTAACGTGGCACGTCAGATGAAAGGTTTTCTAAATCAGTTGGGTTCATCTTGCATCATCAGTTAAAGAGGCCAAAGGAAGCATTTGAAAAGGTGATTTGGTGTCTATTTAAGCAAAGTAAAAGCAGTTTTGCTGTCAACATACTGTAGATTATGTACAATGAAATTACAAGACCAGCACGGGTGACTCGTCCTGGGCCACCACGACAACGCAATGCTTGCTGTGGTCTGTCAGGACCAAAAAGCAAAACCAAGAGACTTTTTTGCACTTCCTGGTTAACGTCACCATCAGAGAGACATGCTGATTGGTTGTGAGAGTGTTGATGGTTGGCCAGACTTGAAATTAGTCAACACCCAGAAGCATTGGCTGGCACACAAATGTCAATAGAATGAAGGTGAACGGTCAATGAATTCCTGGCCAGGGGCAGTTTTCACAGAAGAATCTGTGCTTTTTGCAGAAAACAAGCTCACTGCTTTCTTATCCCTCTGACAAATCCGTCTGTGCCGTGTACTCTCGGTGTGCTGGGACCCCGATGACATCATGTCAACGAGCTTAATTTTTCAGTATTGGTAAGCATTTCCCTGCAATGTGCCACTTGAAGGCGTTGCACGCCAACGGCTTCACCGACAACATGCGTTGCACAGAAAAACAACCGTGAACGAGGAGGCAAAACAATCGCGGCCGAGATGTCGGCAATGCTGTTGCTTCCGCAATTACGGCGACACACCGCCCCCCCTTCACTTGCACTTGTGCGCTCAGAGAGCCCCCCCCCACTCAACGGCCTCACAAGGACCCTTAGCGGCCGCGAGGGCAAAGACAATGTTGGCCCTGCCTTCGCCCCCCCCGACCCCAAAACACACCCAGCTCAACGACTTCTGATAACCTCCACTGCAGGGCGGTATAAGCTGATAATTAGGTACTTAGCCGTGGTCGCACAAGAGGCGCCCATCAGATATTAAGGCCCTTAGACTCGATTGGGAGGAGTTAAAAAAAAAACCTCACAGCAAGCGTGAGGAAAGAAAAAAACATCACAAGAGCCGGAAATTTGTGCTGCATAATAATTGTGGTCAATACTGAGGCCGGGCCCAGCCATCCACACGGCCATCTGGGCTCCCTAAGAGTGCAACTGGGACCATGTCGAGGTTAACTACATCCTGGAAGCCTGTGTCATGCCAGTGTGTGTGTGTGTGTGTGTGTGTGCGCTTGTGGCACCAGCCCAGACGAATTGTGTGCAGGCATGCGCGCAGGCTTACACGTAGGTCCTCGGAGCATTGGGCGCAGAGTGAGAGTTTACGATGTAGTAATAACTATTACGCGCCACTTGAGCTGCCATGCTAATAATATGTTGGAAGTCTTGATACATCAGCTGGGGGAGCACCGGCGCCCAGGCACAGCAGCCCGGGACCCCATCCTCATTTCACATTCACCCTTTTATTAAGCCGCCAGCGTTCATGGAGCAGGGAGGGGGCGTCGCAATGCGGAGCAAAGCCCGTTAAGTTCTTACTTTGTGGCCAAGAATACCCACTGTTCACAAACGCACGGGAAAAACCAGGATGTCACAAAGCGGTTACGCAAATAGACACTTTACCTCAGAGAGCTGCGGTTGGTTCGGAAAACAAGTGTGCGATAGGACGTACAAAAAATAGGTTGGCACTGGTGGGAATTGTGGCTTTCCTTCTTTTTTTTTTTCGTAAATTCAGTGACTAAGTTGGCTAGCTGCGATTCCAAATTTAAAATGTGACCTCATCCATCCTGCCAAGGTTCTAGACACAGCGTTTTCTGCTGCTCTAAATATTTCATATTCAATTCAACTTCGGTGGAGACGCAACTGCTGCTAGCTTCCATTAAAAGACACAAAAGAGGATGAAGAAAATACCAAAAGCAACTCATTTTGAATCTCAATAGTTGAGCAGGAGGCATTTAATATTTCATCATTGAACACAGGTTATGTTTTAACTATTTCTAATATATGGGAGAAAAAAAATCATTGATTCAACTGAATCCCCCTAAAAAAAAGATAAAAAAAAAAAAAAAGGCTTTCTCTAATACGAAATGCGCCCCAATATACTTTCCTGGAAAAGACTTGTGGGGCACGACATCCTTCCAAGGTGAGCTTGTGGGCATCTTGACAGCGTGCAGCCCCGAGGTAGAGCGAAGGAAAAAAAAAAAAGATGCGAGGAAACAGCTCGTCCATATGTTCTCCGTTGCTCAGATTGTCCGTGTCAACGGTCAAACCAAAAGGAGGACGACCTCCCATTAAATACCCGCCCTCCTGTCGGAGAGGGTCAGACTGGCTCGACCACTCCCCGCCGCGTAAACATTGCATACAGCCGCCGTCTGGGAGAACCACATCATAAATTGCAAGAGCAGAGCAGATGAGGTTAATGTCGCGCTGGCCACATCCGGAGCCGGATCCCTGAGGTACGGATGATAATGGAGTAAACAATATTCATTTTGACTGCTTTTTTCCACAGAAATACTCCCCTCGGTACCTTCAACGCTCGAGGCAAGAGGAACGGAGTCACACAAATTCCAAATTATCGCAGCAGAAGCAGAGAAGTTAGAAAACAGGGAGAAAAAAACAGCAACTGAAAAACAAAAATCAAAAAACTAGAAAGGCCACTGTGGGTTGATTACTAACTATGTCTCTGGCGATTAAAGTGAGATGACCTTTAAAAGCATGCAGAGAGACGCTTGATTCCTAATTAGACTGCCAACTTGCAACATCACACAGTTTACAGGGCTGGACTCAAATGTATGAAACACAAATTATTGCCGCTGGCTAAATAAAGAACAGACATCAGCTGTCAAGCGCGACGCGAAGTGAACAAATAACAATCAAACGCTGAGCTTTCAAGTTTGAATGGCCCTCACTGCAAGACTCATCAGGCGGGACAGTCAGATGAAGCTACCGCAAGCTTGTATGCAATGGTCACTGCACTGTGGATTACGGAATACGACGAATGCGCCCCGCTTTTCTTTTTCATACACTTTCATTTGATAAACGCCGAATAGATTTTTTTTTTTCTTTGCAAATCGAACAACTGGGCAAAGTCGGATAACCTTCTTAAACTATGTAAATCGCTAAGAAACCTGGAAGAGATTTCTTATGGATGCCTCCACCCCAGGCCTTGGGTTATCTACCTTGGAGGTGTGGTTAAAGATTCAATAGCTTCATAGATTCATAGATTAAAAGTTCAAATTCCCTGTACAGCAGGTGAGAAGGGTCATAAATAATTCTTTCAGCTGTGCACCTCAAGAGCTCCTTCTATATCCTGCCTCGGGGGCACACTCGCGTTAGGAAATCCGAAATGCGCCCAAGCACATTTGACCCCCAAAGCCAGCATTATCCGACTAGCGCGAGCGTTTCTTTCCGAGCTTCACAGTACGGCCGCCGACGCAACCAGCTCAGGCGCGCACCTGCGCGGAACGTGCGAAAGCGTGGACAAGGCGTGAAATGAGCGGTGCGAGAACTGCAGTGAGCGAGCAGAGTTTCGAAGGTCTCTCGTGTTTTACTGCTGCCTCCCGCAGGCGTCTTCTGACGCGTTGCAGCACGATTAACTGCAAATTGCCGCCCCGCACAGTCAATAAATCTGCGAAGGGCTGACTATTTTGAAAATGAATCTGAGAAAAGGAAAAGCACGCGACTGTCAAAGCGCGGGACATGTTAGCCTTGTTGCACATTTGTATATTCGGCAATTTCCATTTCAGACATAGAAAGTGGGAAATCCTCATCAGTCATTGGTGAGATTAACTACATCATCAGGGAGTTTGTTTGCATTGTAGTCTGCGTTTTGCAGATTACGTTTCAAATTGCTGAGCGACCGTGGAGGGAAGCACCTTGTTTACCGGTAATTTGACACACACAAATTTGGTCAGACACTTTAGCTGTGATGTAAAGGCAAAATTACTTTTAGCATTCTCTCAATGCAATTTGGGTTATTTTGCAAAGACAAAGAGTCACAAAGACAGAGGTCTTGGAAAGTAAAATGCAAACGTTTTTGTAGGATCGAGTCCCGTTGGGGTCGGGGCAGTGGGAAGAGTGGCTATTCGTGCTTCAGCATTGTAGCCTTAGCGTGGAATGCTGTGCTGTTTCACGATGTTGCCGAGGCTTGCGCAGAATCACCACTCTACCCGCCATTGATATTCTCCAGTTTCAAACTGTGACAACATGTCGGATTCCTTTTTGTCCAACAGCAGCTCAAACCCTCGGTGTCCCAGTGATCTGGACCCTTGAACGTGATCCGCGGGAGCTGCAGCAACCGGATTTGTCTTTTTTTTCCTCCCGCGGGGGCGTCACAGAGGCCCGGAGGAACTGCCGACTCAAAGAGGCTTCGCTCGCACTCTGGCAACACAGAGACAGGTGAAGAGGACTCTCGGAGCACCGCTGGAACGCCTGCGGGCAGTAACGACACGTCGGACCGAGGTTGTCCGCGGGTGCATCACGGCGAGTGCAGAGGGGGGCCAGGAGTTCTGAGCCATTGAGAAAAAGAGCCGGGGTGAGAGGGGACCGGGAGGAGCTGTCAATCCAGTCTTGATCTGCGCTTCCAAAGGAGGAAAACAAACCCAAAGCTTTCTGCCTCCGCACAAGTCTGACACCCGTGGGTCCTCTTAATCACCACGTGGAGGCAGATCATTTCCAATGAAAGCTGTTATTCCTCCACCCCCCATCTTTTCTTTTTCTTTCCCCCACCTTCACCTTCGCAAAACAGTAGAGCTCTGGAGCGAACTGGAATGGAATGGATGTCAAACATGTCGCATATTTGTACTTCAACGTCCTCCAACTTCAGAAAACAGCCAACAGTTCTCACCTGCAACACCTTAGATATTGGTATATTATTTTCTGTATTTTCTGTATTCTCTCGTATTCTCAGCCAGTATTTTTCTCAACCTTTGCTATTAGTCGTCCTCTGCATGCCTATTTCTGCAAGAAGTGTCTGCGAGCTCTTCCGTCTTCAGAAATGTCACTTTGATATCATCAAAATGAGTGATGGAACTTTGGGTTTCAAGTTAGTGGCCCAATGTAGCAGTGCCAAAAAACACAAACAAAAGTGCATTCTATTGTTTGGCAAGCGGGGGCCACCAAACGTGGTTGCCAAAAGACAAGAAATAACTGGTTGTCAATCCGGAAAGGCCCACACTGTTTGCAACCAGTTAAAACATTTTGTTGATCCAAATCACAAAATCAAAAGAAAAATAAATAAACAGACCTAATTCCATTCCTAAGTCCATTTTGTCAGATTTGGTTGTGTGGACATAGCTGAAGTTCAGTAGCCAACTGTAAGCGGCTTACTGGCGGGTGGGCAGTCATTTGGGCACCTGCTCCAATCACTGCTCACCTCCTGGACCATCCACACACATCCAAAGATGGAATCTTCCTACTTTAAAACCGATGAGAAACTCAAGATGGCGCTGATGGTTAAACCAATCTCCAGCTTTCAAAACAGGTATTCGCAAAACAATGGGCGACGTCACAAAGGCTCAGTCAGTCATCGTTATTTGGAGCCAGTGAATGATTCGGACAAATGCAACTGAAAATCTGTCCCCACGTCTCTACAATCAGCAACGACTGTGATCGCCGAGTGTTCAGACTGCATGAATTCCTCCACGTCTATAATCTGCTTGAGCGCTCGCCAGCGGTCCACGCGCATCTGTCGGTGTGACTGAAGAGAAGGACCTCTTTTGTATGTGAGAGTGAGCACGAGAGGCGTCGGGGAGGAACAAGCGAACTTGAAGTAGCTTTAGATGAACATGGAGAATAAGGAACCAGGGAGGGTATTAGCGCTCCCCTCTTCCAAAGGCTAATCAGTCCAAACGGCCCAGTTCAGGTTCATTCTGAAGTGGCTGACTGGTTTCTAAAGCTCAGTTCAGAGGGAAATGTATGTGTGAGGAGGAGAAAAAAGAAATGGAGGGGGAGGATGAGGAGGAGGAGCGTGCACCAATAGGCATGAAAGGCGAACGAGTGTTGGCTTTATCAGGCTCGCTTCACACCTCCAGAATCTGACTGCGTTGCTAAGTGGAAGTACTTTGTTCCCTCAATGCGCTTGAAAGCCAGGCGATGATGTGGAGGCAGCGAGACCAACGTGAGCCCCAGAGCTGCTCTTAACACACCGAGGATGAATTCACCCCCTTATTGCGACAATCTGACTCTTTGTAAAGTGTACAAACAAAACTCACCGCGTGTTCGTCTCCCTGGGCTCTTATCAAATGTCTTAGTATGCAAATGTAATGCGCGCAACCGTGGCATACCTGCTACAAATAAAGTGATCAAAGGTGGAAACTCATTTCAGATAGGATTGACTATTTCCTTCCATGTTATGGGTATAATAATAATAATAATAATAATAATAATAATAATAATAATAATAATAATAATAATAATAATAGAAAGCCTGAAAATGATTAATTTAACAAGATTCCTGTTCAACATATTGGTGAGCGTCTCAGGATGTGAATCCACTCCCACTGAAGCCCTAAACCTCTTTCTTTGGCAATTTGAATGAAAAGCTAATCTGACTTTGCTCCCAGCGCCCCTCTCATGTGAGCGTTCCATTTCTCCAACGCCGCAGTCTTCATTTCCAGGATGAAACGCCGCGTGATGAGATCTGCAGCTCTCGCTCCTCAACAACAAAATGAAGTTTTGCCAGGAGAGAGGATCGAGGGCTGGTGGGATTCCATTTCATATATGCATATACTGTGTACACGCATACGTGTGGGGGGGGATACATACCGTATACTCACTAAGGCCCAGGCTACACCTATGCTGATATTTTTCAAAACATGCTTCTTTTTTTTTTTGCACCATTGAGCCTTTCAACTATACAAATACGGCGATTTCGCCCACACACACTGAGATTTTTTTCTTTAATCGGATTTTCAGAGATTTTTTCTGCCCACCACTGTTAGCTTTTGTTTCAATAAAGTCTGTAAGATGAAGCTTCTATAATATCACTGCAGCATGAACATTTGACATTTTTCAGCAATCCAGCCAAAAGTTTTTTTTTTGTGAGCAGTGCATGTGAAACTAATACAGAAAGTTTTGTAGTATAGAAAAAAAAAAATAGAGCAGCGAGTATAGAGAGTACAGAAACAAGGTCTCCATGACACAACATAGCATAACTGCAAGAGGAGATAACATTTATTTTTCATCAGAAAACACAAAAAAAATATTGTGTGTTGTCGTGGCCTATCAAACTTTTATAACTTCAACTATTGATGCTGGTATTTGGCCGCAGGTATTGAGTCCGTGAGAGGGTGCGAGAGAGCGGGAAAAAGAGTTTTGTCTCACTCGACTTGTGTCGGGCCGATAAACTTTCCGTGCATTTTTATTTTCTGAATTTGCTGATGGCAGTTTGCTGAGTATCAGAATACCAGAGGATACAGTGGTCACGCAACAAGGTCTGCTGTCTTGGCAATCATCTCAAATGCAAAAGTCAAGTCATGAATTGAGGGGGAAATTGAAGCTGATATGATCGAAGAGTTTAGAGTTGGAGAAAGTCAGTCGTCCCGAGTCACACAGTGTTCAAACTGGCACCAATCTGCACGTCACTGGTTCGAGAGCACCCGGGGCTCAACAGTTACTGCCTACCTCACAGAAAAAAAAGAAGAACCAGTCGATGCAGTTGCACGATTAAGCTTTTTTTTTCTGTTTTTAATCTGACAAATTGGAATCACGACCACTGCGAAGTCACCTTTCAATAGCTAAACTGTTTACTCGCCTGTCATTCGCCGAGCGGCAGCTTGATGCTACAGATCTGAACGCGCTTGCACAGACAAAAAGAAGAAGAAAAAAAAAATAAATAAGGCCCGCTCGCACACTGCAGTCTTACATTTTCACTTTGTTGTACCCCATTAGAACACGGGAAAGAAATTCCCCCAGAGGATCATCGAGTCTGCCAGCCCCCCCTCCAAAAAAAAAAAAACACCCTCCCTCTGCTATGTCAGGCAGAAACCCGGCGCCACGCGATGATCTGAGAAGCTCGGCGGGCGCATCCTCTGAAGCGGCTCCGCGCCGCTGCTCAGCTGTGCGCACGCCGAAAAGGAATGTGGCGAATTCTTTGAGGGGAAAGAGAGGAGGAGGACCAGATGAGTTCAGATGAAACTTTCATGATCGCCTGGAGTAAACTGAGCCACTGCTGCAGCAAAATGCCAAAGGAATAAACCAATAAGAAAAAAATAAATAACACGAAATGGTGAAAATATATTTGTGCAGAGAACATCGTGGAGACAAAAGACATTGTGAGGCTCCGTTCCGATGATGTGGTTGACTGAACAAGACGGACAAGCTGCTTTTGAAGGTGACGGGCGCTGTGAGGTCGCCAACCACCTCAATAGGTACAACAGCAACAAGCGCAGACGCAGTGAAGACGACCCGCTGTAGTTCCAATCTGGCATCAGAATGGGGAAGAAAGTGGTGAAGGAGGTGACTTTGAATGTGGTCGTTGGTGCCAGACGGGCTGCAAGTGGTTCCCAAACTGCTGCTCTGGTTTCAGGCAAAACCATCGTCTGGAGTTGGAAGACCCCAAAAACGAGAAACTATCCAGTGAGCGGCAGCTGTGCGGAGAATGTTGGCTGGACGTCTGGGGGTCAGAGGTCAGCGTGGGCAGACATGGTTGGAAACTTTGAAAGGCAGTTTATAAAAACACCACTTTCGCTTGGCACTGGGGACTTTATTTTGATAATTGTTTGTCTGCTAATCAAAGTGACAAATTTCCCAGAATCAGGCTTGTGCAATGGTGAACATAAATTGAACATTTGTTGAAAAGTTTAATCCTGAGATCATTTTGAAAACAAAAGAAAGCAATGACTACAAAAGTTGGGTAAAAAAAAAAATCTTCTCTATCAAACTGTAAAATAATCAAATAATGGAATAATTCTCTCACCTATGCTATCAAAGAAGCCCTGTTTCCTCTACAGCTATTCGCTTGAGACTGCGACTTGAGTGCAAAGAGGAGCGCTGCTTAGATTAGCCAACCCAATCTCCAGATGGAGGACACTCGTGTGCAGGAAATTAAAAATATTCCAGCCCCAAGGCGACGACCGCAATTACCTCCACTGACGACAAACACTTACTCAGGCCGTGACACTTAAGACAAACACACACACACACACACAGACGCAGATCAGAGAGTGACGGGCCCTCGCGACGCGCCAGGTCAGGGCTCGGGGGAGCCTCCTGCAGGTGAGCTGGAGTCATCTTCAGAGGCAGAAATGTCAGGAGTGGGGAAACAAGCTTGATGAGAGGAAGTGAAGAGGAAAGAACGACGCCAGAGTGAAGCAGCAGCCGCCTTCGGGTCGTGTGGGAATAGACGTCGGAAGTCGGCCCCGGTTGTTAAAAGCAACATCACGGGAGAGTTCGAGCGCCTTTGTAGCGTCGAGAGGCCGGGGCTTTCCGCAGCTGCCGGGTCGGAAAAGTTCAAGTCGGTACGAATACCGCGCGTTCAGCAAAGACAGCGTTGCGTCGCGTTGCCGTGATTTTCTTTTTGATGCACGCGCAGATTCATTAATTGAGGGAGCAATCAGCAGGAAAATGATTCGCGAGGAAAATGATGCAACAAGCGCGGGACTATTCGAGGACCACCGCTACTGCGCCAATTACTGAATAAATTAATGAGCTGAAAATGATTGGGGTTCATTTCTTTCGGTATTTCTTGAAGCAACAGCTCCTCATTTGTCATCAGAAATGTTTCTCATCTGATTTTTGCAATTCTCCAATTGTAAAACAAAAATGCATCTGCACGACAGGCCTGTAATGTGGCCATGAAATAATTTAAAGAACGCTAACTCTGTCTTATTCCTTTTCGTTTTTTTGAAGAATCTATATTACATAGTATACGTAATGCTATTTGATGATAATTTAAATATTTGGTATCTCGCTCTGTTTTTAAGTCGTGGTGTTGTAAGCCGCAAGATATTTTTCAGAGTGTCAGATTTAAAGAAACAATTTGTTTCAGCGGTAATCATATTAATCGTGAGCACGCTGCTAAACCACGAGTAACTCATTCAACTGTGACTCGTTCGAGAGCAAAGCAAAAAACGATGTTGAATAAACAGCAAACGCCGTCCGACTCGTCTTCAATACAGTCAGTTAGTTACACAGGGGGAGAAAACAAACCTCACACACTGACTCATATTACCGCACTGTTTACAATCACACACTCCAGCTGACTGGTTTCGATTTCTGTACTTTGCCTACAAGCGCGCGACTTAAAGCCCGGCATGAACGATACACAACTATTGATCTCGCTGATCCGGCCGCCTCTCAGGCTAATCGCCGCGCAGCTTTGTTCTGGGCTTAGTCATATTTACGCGCTGGATTAAGTCTCGACATACAGCTGCATCTCTAGGCTGTCATGAGTCCGTATGAGCGTTGTTCTTTTTTTGTGCGTGTGGCAGTGGCCTCGTGGTGTGCGTCAGGAAGGGCATCTGGTGTGACAAACCTTTTCTAGGCTAAACGCGTCGACCACTGAAGGTAACAGCTGAAAGGATTGGACTTGAAAATACTTCACATGCCCTTCACCTTGAAGCAAGCCATCAAATGTGAGCCTCTTGTCAGTTTAAAAGAAAAAGAACAAAGCGTCCATTGCAGTTACTTACAAGAAATGCCTTCTGTAAATAGCTTGGCTAGGCTAGGCTAATGCGGCTTCACAGGAGGGGTGTCTTTGGTTTGAAATTCTGGGGTTTCCATGTGCTGTCTCGTCTATCTTTTAACTTCAACAAACCCAATTCAAAGGTAAAGCTCCCTAGTGGAGCACCACTGTACTGCAGCCAAGGCAGCACCACCTGCGCACCAAGGGTCAAGCCGGGGGACATTTCTCAGCGAGATCGCTCTCTGTACTCTGCAGCAAAAACCTCCATCTTGTCGCACCAGCGGAAAGTAGCCTTTCATGGCCCCCCTCCGCCACTCCCCACAGACCTCCCGCGCCTTTAAAATGTGGTCTAATTATCTCGGCCCGCCCACAAACCCCACGAAGCCGAGCAGAAACTTCCCATCCTCGTAACCTCCCACCGTGCAGGAACAATCCCATCTCCGCCGTCCCAGCTGTAAAAGCGTTTGCGGCGCGGCGCCATCCACGCGCCTCCCTTCTTCCTCCCTCGGGTTTCATCACCCCCGCAGCTCATCAGAACGGAAATGAGAGAGAGGTGGAAAAAGAAAAAGAGAGAAGAAAGAGAGGAGGGGGACGGCCGCAGGAGTCGTTGGAGAAGAGTGATGAAACCGGAGATGCTTCGCCTGCAACGACTTGTCGCATCTTTGTGTACAAAAGGTGATTCAGTTTGAATGGAGGCAAGATATATATATATATATATATATTTTTTTTTTTTTTTTGGGGGGGGGGTCGCAATTTCAGCAGGTAGGTAAAATGGCCTGTGGGGGAGGTGGGAGGGGTGTTGGGGCGCAATGGGCCTTTTGATGTTCTCTGCACTGACATTTATGGAGCGTAATCTTAAAAAGCGAGGATTTATTCATACAGGGACAGATGGGATCGTGCACGCACGTGCACGCGCGCGCACACACATCCATAACGCCGCAACCTGACGGCGTGGAGCTGTGCGAAGACGCACAGTTTAGTCGGCAAGCGTGTGCACATCATCGCCTCGCCGGGGTGAAAAATGCACGCACTCGCACTGTTCACGTGCACGTGGAAACGCACTGCCCAAATGGGACCGCGCACGCAAAGCACGCGGAGGCAGACGATCAGCGAGACTTTCTTTGATAAACCGCAGGATGGTGTTCAAAATGTGAACATGTTGACCTCGCTTGCCGTTCTGGTGGGCCTGTCAGCGCCAGTGAGAGCAGCCGCTGTCGAGACATTTGCAAGCTTAATAAAGGAAAGCAGATTCAGAGGCAAATTCTTTTCCTCCGGGGTCAAATATTCTGCTGCAGAGGTGACGGTTAACTTCAACTCCCTGATTTTGTTATTTTGAAAATGGACGGAACGGCGATCGATCGATACTCCAGGGCAGCACACAGAGATTGCAGGGAAAACCTTGATAATAATTTGGGACATACAGTAGCCGTTGCTATAGCCAAGACCAACAAGATAACCAATAGGCCAGGAGCCACCAACCTTTATAGCACTGAGAGCTACTTCATGGGTCCTGAGTAGGTATGCAAATTATCAATTCATTCATTATTTGTTAGTTGATTGACGTTATCGATCGATTTACCATGAATTGAGAAGCAGCAACATAAAACGGTGTAAAAAATGTTCAGTTAGTTGTGAGTAATTTAATAGTTTAAATTCTTAATCAACAATTAATCGATAATCAATTGATTGTTAACATCCCTAGTCCTGAGTCATGTGAAGGGCGACCAGTTTGTTAGGCTCTAATGAAATAACAAACTCTCTGAGTTCTATATTATTAATGATACTCATCTATGCAAAGACACTTATGAAGTTAATGAGTTCTCAATAATTATCAACGATGACTTAACAAGGTTGGATAAAGTGGAATTTTAGACGCAGCTCAACGAATTGTACAATTTTTCGAACGGGCCTGCGGGCTACTCATGCGGTCCTTGGGGGCTACCTGGTGCCCACGGGCACCACGTTGGTAACCCTTGCAGTAGGCGCACCAGTCCAAGCAGAGTAAAAGGATAAGTAAGTAAGTAAGAGATGAGGACAGAAAATAAATGGAAACGAAGAAGAGGCATACAAATTCTGAACAAGTCGATTCAAGGCTCGGGCCTGTCAGCGCGCACTCAAATCTGAAGCACACTAAAGATTCTACCACCGCACTATAATAACATAAAACTAAAAGGAGCACGGGTGCCATTTTCAGTCTAGCCGTTGCGGACCAGTTCATTCAGGGCCATTTCAGGCAGAATCAGACGCATGCAGATGTTGATTCAAGGCAGAGTCACATAATGTTTGTGTAAATCAACATGATTAGCCATTCAACCTGAACCTGAATCAACATCTGAACTCCCACACTGCCATGCTCTATTGCTACATTGAGTCTGAAACCAGGCCAGTCAAGTCCAAAAAGCTCGAAAAGGTCCGACAAGTGAGTTGAGCCCTGAAACAAACAATCAAAGCCTGCAAATGCCTTCAAATTAACGCATTTAAGTCCCACATCGAATGTCGTGTTGATGTTCTTAATTGGAACAGTGCACCACTGGGTTCAGCAATAGAGGTTCCACATCCAGTCTTAACCAGTATTTTTTGAAGTTTGTGAAGGAAACACAACAATACAGAGGCTTCATTTCTTTCCAACCAGTCACCAACATCAGCCAATCAATGCTGGCGTCACTCCAAGACCTCAGATTGGCTGACGGAACTCCAAAATCGGACGCGTCGAACGCCGGGTCCACGCATGACGTGTGGGTGTGATCAAAGTCTTTTCACGCGTGGGCTGGTGACAGAAAATCACCACGTCCCATTGTGAACACACCACCACCACCACAAAGCTTTGTGGCAGCAAACAATAAGAGGCCCGAACCCCCAGCATTCGTCAGCACCAGACAGGTTGACATAAGCAGACGGCGACCGAGTCCCAGACAGCTGATGATTTGGAAAAACAAACGCCGGCTCCGATCTCCCCTTTCGCAATTACGCTTCCTCGGCAGGAAACCATCTGCGCCTCTCTTGGAACTTAACGCTTGTGTGCCAGGTTTGCTGTGTTCTTATCTGCAAAAGTTGCCCGGACGTGGAAGAAAAAGAGGAGAACTCCAGCACCGGGGCCGGACTGGAACAGCAGAGACAGCCGCCACTGCCTGCGGAAAGAAAGATACCCGAATCTTTGTATCGACTTGACTGAGAGTAAACTGCGACACTTCTCCGACCTCACCTCGGGTGGGGGCCATTAGATGTCACGGGAGAGGAAAAAAAAAAAAAAAAGAAGGAGGAAAAACGGTGGCGGCTACAATCAAATCCCTCGGCTTCATAAAATATTCACCTGTTACTGGCGGCAAGGTGGCTGGGTACCAGGAGGTTATTTAAGGGCAGGGACAGCGATGCTTCCCGAGGGCCCCCCAGCCGGGGCCACAAAGTCGCTCGGCCTCAATTAATCTCTGTCAGCCGCCGGACGACGTGACCTATACCTGCTTCTCCCTCGTGATGGGGCTTAATGGGAGTGTGTGGCTTTGGCTTAGCCACCGCCGCCTGTTCAATGTATGGATATCCTATAGCACGCCGCCGGCGCTGTGAGCACCGGGGAGGGGCACCGTATTGATATGCAGCCACTAAAATCAGCCAATCACCGAGTAGGGAGTTTGAAAACCCGCTCGGCGAGGACTCGCTTGAGTTTCGTTTTTTTGTTTTTTTTTGTAGCCTTAGATGTAAAGTAAAACCGACGCAACATTTGCTTTGTTTTCCTTCCCCCGGTAAAGGACGAGCGATAAGGAGCAGGCGCCGGCGCCCCCTAGAGCGGCGTTTATCCCCGGCCGCCATCGCACGGGGGTTCTCGGCAAGCGGCGGGAAGAAGACGTGTAAACAAGATGTAAGAATGAGGTCAATGAATAAAGTGAAGCCCCCTCCTCCCCCCTCTCGCCCTTCCACCGTCTAGCGCTGTCCAAAGGTTGAGGACGCGCCACGTCAGAAAACCCACCCACTCACATATTAATGCGCACAAGGCTTTTTTTTTTAGGTAGGCGGCATTGATAGTGAAATAATGAATGTGTTTCCTTTGTGTACGTGGGAGCCATTGGGTATATGTTGTCTAAGGCAGACAGCGCCAGGACCGCCAGGACCTTGCTGGAAACTACGCGAAGGACGAATAGGACATTTTTCATAATGATGCTTCCTTTTGCTGGGCATGAAAACATTTCTATTTTTTTTTTTTTTTTATGGATGCAACATGAGGGGTGAGGGGGGGCAAATTGAATCACATTTGTAACATGGAGGAAAAAAAAAATTGGCTTTGGCCACCGTCGTATTCCACTAATGGCATGCCTGTGGAATAGGGCTCGAGGGCAGACAGAATAACAATGTGGAAAAAAAATTAATAATTAAGTACAATCAACATGTACCGGAGCATTATCTGAGTCTCCTGGCCAGCGCTGCTGCCTTTGCTCCAGGTTGGAGGAGCAGTCCAAGGCCACACACTTGGCTTCCCGCAACACCCTGCTGGGATTTATGGCCACACTCACTAAGGCTCTGGCCTCATTCAAATTGCTTGCTCTATCATTTAGAGATTAGCGATGTGAGAATAAAGGCCCCCCTACCAGACTTAGTTAAAGGACACGTTCATCCACCGCTTGATCGATAATGTAGGAAATACGCAAGTCTTCACCGCTAGCCGGTGAAACTCAACATATCAGCTAACGAAGATTTTCGCTTTGACTTTCGCAGTGGTGAACCATAGAACTACATTAGCTGGTTTTGCGCCATTCTAGGGGTAATGGAAACGCAGCTATTGACGCGCGCTGTAAGACAATGAAATATGATAAAAACAACTTGCCATTAGATGCACTTTATCAGTCAAGCAATGGACAAAGTGAGTCTAATGTGACGTTTGAAAGTGATTGAGTGCATACGGAGATAATAATAATAATAATAATAATAATAATAATAATAATAATAATAATAATAATAATAATAAAAAAAACTTTATTTGTACAGCGCTAAATCACAACCAATGGCGTCTCAAAGCGCTTTATACAATCAGAGAGAACCAACCGGGCCCCCGGAACAAGCAAGATGCGACAGTGGCTGGGAAAAACTCCCCTGTGGGAAGAAACCTAGGGCAGAACCAGACTCCAGAGAGCCATCATCTGCCTATGAGTAGTTGGGGTGAAATACAATAATAGAGGAGAGACAGAGAAAGAGAGAAAGCCAGGGTGGCAGACAGGACAGAGTGAAAAACAGATACACCAACCAGCCGGAAACTTAAAGGTCCAGTGTGTAAAAATCTAAAGGAAGCTTCGTATTTTCGTATTTAGTTTTAGTTTCGTATTTAGGGCACTGTCAGGTGAGCTTAATTAAATACCAGGCTTTCTTAAAAAGACACACTGGACCTTTCAGAGCAGGCCATTTTGAAACTGTCTGCGGTGTTCATGTGAGCCCACGCAGACGCCATAAAAAAAGTTTGAGAGCGAAAAACCCTTTTACGTAAGAGGTCGACCTCACCGTGCGCGGGTCCCTCAACTGCAGTACGTGGGAATTTTGCACGTGCGCACGTGCCCGTCTGTGCTTGGGCACGGTGAAAGCAAAAGAGGATGTGCAGGTTTTTCCGAAACATACGGCGTTGTCTCAGTGAGTGCATTTTCTAATCCACTTAGGTGCGCGCGCCTCAGGCGAGCGCACGGTGAAGCCGCGGGGAGAGGAGCGCGGCGTCGGGCTCACCTGCCAGCAGAGCGCTGCGTTTAGGCAGAAGGAGCACCCGGCGAAACAAAATGATTCACTCCCACTCGGAGGGAAAGAACTGCTGGGCGAGGGGCTCTACAGAGGACGACTCTCGGTTTTGAGAAGATGGATGAAGGCGGGCTGAGGCGGAGGCTCGGGCCCAGAGGCTCCGCTGGCAGTACCTGCCGTCGCCAAAGGGTCCATTAAATACCTGTTAAGCATTCGGCACGGCCACGGGTGCCCCCATGCAAAGATCCACACGGCGGAACAATGTTTAAGTTCCTCTTGCCGTATGATTCATACGTTGAAGTGAGACCAAGAGATGATTTATGAAGCTGCCTGACGCCGGCGTCGCTCAATTAGAGGACGCGTTCCTACTTTTCCACCACGATTAAGGGTGGAATAATTCACTGCTGGCGTGGCGAGCGGCGGTCCTAGCTCAGGAGTTCCCAAACTCTTCCACGCCACGGACCCCCCAGACAGCGTTCGCTTCTGGCCGCCTTCACAAAGAAGAAAGAAACATCAACTTTCTGAATGTTTCTTCTTACTTTTATTTGCTACAGTTTTATTTGCTATTTGATATTCAGTGAGTGTTAGTTGTTTAGAATAAGAATACCACCAACGGACATGTTGATCATCATGGCCAGTTTTCTGTATGGCTGTAAAGCCATACTTCATACATGCTGCCTCACATTTTCTTAATTTAGTCGTCCAATTCTTAGGTTCTTTTGCATTAGTGTCTATCACAGCTGGGCTGCTTGCCTGTTCCTTTGGTCTTTTTGTCAAAAACACGCACACAACACCATTAATTACATTTAATAATAATGATTAAACAATAACTTCATTGTATTTAATAAAAAATAATTAAAAGACAATTTGATTCCGTATCTTTTTTGTTTGTTTATTCACATTTTTTCTGTTGCCTCACTGGCAGCTCCCAGTCTGAAAACCATTGCCCTACTGGTACAGTGTGAGTCAAAGACTGGGAGGCTGTGGGCTTTGATCACGTAATGATTGCCGGGCGCAGCACCGCTGCTGATGGGGAGGACAAATTTCTTTCAGTGGGACGTTAACCTGTTTGTTTGTGTGAGGGCTCGATAAACGCCGGCACTTGCACTCAGCAGAGGGGAGTCAGTGGACAAGGCTGCTTAGTCAGAAGACTGACACTTCTGAAAAAAGAAATAGCAGCGGCGTGGCTGCGGGATCTTGCTCGGGAGAGAGATGCCGGGGTCAAAGGCCACGGCGGAGTGCGCAACCAGGGCCGCAGTCCATTGAATAATGCACTTTTATTCCACATTAGTATGGATGGTGAATCTTTTACAGGCTTCCGGACGTCTAAAAAAAAAAAAAAAAACGAAAACGAAACCTGAAAGCTCTTCCAGGAGCCGGAAAAGGTCTTTGTCAAGTAATCCCAGTCATCGGCCCCATATGGGCGCTATCAGATGCACCTGTCATGTAAAGCTGAGGGGGGGTTTAGGGGAAGTCGGGGGGGGGGGTCAGTCTGGCTACATGGATGTAAAAGCTCCGGCCCTCGGACGAGATCCTCTGGAAGCACCACAGTGGATTTCTGAGGAGAATTAGCCCCCCCAACCATCATCCAACCCCCCCCCCCGCTAATCTCTTTTGTCGCTGCTCAACACAACTCAGCGGAAAGACAATGGCGACTTTACAACATGAAATGGGGGGGGCTGATTTTCCACGGTAAATTGTAGAATGGCACACGGCGGTTTAATTGTTTTGTGCCCTAATAACCCGGAGAGACGAGTCGCTGCTGCTGCTGCTGCTGCTGTCGCTCGGTCACATGGTCTGGAAATTAAAAAACAAAACAAGTCAACCCAGTGAGGGACGTTCTGAACCTCCAGTGTAAAAACTGGGAGTCTGACTGCAAGTCGACGTGGCTTTGAAGGTGGATTTATTTTTTCCAAAAGCACATGGGGAGGGAAAACATTGCAGATTTAGAACACTGCTACTGATTGCATCTCCCTGAACAAAACCACCTGGAACAAAAGAAAAATGTTCATTTTTAATAACCAGAAAGAAAAGAAAATCACAACTCGCACCCTTTTCCCCCTAGAAATCTCCCCAACGCAAGTCTTGCAGTGATCAGTGCGTCCGAACTTGGGCAGGACATCTCGGAGATCTTCGGTCCCGCGGGGGCGGGGGGGTTGACAAATGAATGGATGGATGCGATCTGCAGTAATCCCGGATCATCCAGGCCCTGATTGAGGGAAGGGGCCGGGCGACTCTGCGCATCGGCCCGTCCTCTTTAGCGACACGCACGCATCAATGCAGCCGTGCGCTGAGAAACAATTGGTGGTGGTGGTGGTGGTGGGAGGTTTGAGGACGTAATCCTCGCCCGGAGCTGTGTGCGTAACTTGGGGGTGCGCTTGGGGTGGCAGCGGTGCAGGTGGTGGAGTTGGTGGTGGGGGGGGGGGGGGGGGGCACGACTTCGCAGAGTCACACACCGAACGGGTGGGATACGGTTTGGCCGTTTGCCAATATTTCGGTTTGAAGCTGCGCCACAAGAACAAACTAATCAACAAACAAAGAAACAATATTTATCCATCCCTTCGGACATATTGGACTCAACACTTGTATGGGTTTCAATCACTGAGGGGCACATGTGTGTGCGTATGTTTCATCTTTTCGGGTTGTCTGTACTCTGTGTGTGTCTTTTATGTCTGGACCTCGAGTGCGTCACTAAAGAATCATTACATACAGTATGCAATCAGTATCGTCATAAAAAAACACAGCAGGGAACTCACTCAATGTGAAATGATCCACTGATCTGTGCCCCCCCCCCCCCCCCCCGCTCCCGCCCACCAAACCCTCACTCTGTCATCACTCCGGCTTGAAAGCGAAAGGACAGGACAATATTACCGGCTGCTTGTTTGGCGCCTTCGCCCCCGTCGCTCTGCCACTCTGCCTCAGCGTCAAACAACCCCCCCCCCCCCCCCCTTTCTCTCCCTGACTGAGACGCTCCCACGGCTCCTCCGTCACGTCGGTGGCGCGACAGGGCGGCTGACTGACGGCCAGGACGGGCGGAGCGGGGACGAGCCAGGCGGGTGGGCGACAACAACGCTCCGGGAGAGAGAGAGAGAGAGAGAGAGAGAGAGAGAGAGAGAGAGAGAGAGAGAGAGAGAGAGAGAGGGAGCGAATAATAGAAAGAAAGAAAGAAAGAAAGAAATGAATAATGGCTGTGCGCTGGCGTGTGTGGATTTGACTTTGTTTCGTGTGGAGGCGCGAGTGAGGAAGAAAGAGAAGGAGAAGGAGGAAACTGCCTTCAGCTCTTCCTGTTCGCTGCCTCCTGGAGTTTTGTCAGGCTGCTGGTTGTTTCCAAGAGAAGAGAGGGAGAGTGCCACGCAGTGAAGTGAAGGGTTGGGGGGGGGGGGAGTCCAGGCCCAACGCCGCTGATCAATTAGCACGCTTCGAATGAGGCGGCGATCCTCGAGGTAACCACTGCTTGGGCGGGGTGGGGGTGGGGGTGGGGGGGGTGGACAAACAGAAGAGCCAGTGGCCATCTCAAGGCTTCGTGCGTGATTCTTCCAGACAGCTGCTCCAACTTTTGTTTCTCAAGGGGCGGAAAGAAAAAAAGGAAGCTAATGTTTTCTAAATGTTGTGATGCCGCACTGCCCGTCGAGTTTTGAAGGAGAACAGAGCGGCGGCACCAGTAGTGGGCGTCGACTTAGAGCTGTCTTTTAGTCAGACGTGGTTTTGACCGACCTTTAGTGATCCAAATATCTCCACCAATGTTGGTATGTGCATCGGTCGATATTAGTGTGACGAGAGTGACATTGATTTGTATCTCGATATTGCATTTGTACAAAATAATTGCTACCTATGAATAAGAAGGTTGCCCATTATGTTGGAAAAAAGGGGTTTTTTTTTGTTTGTTTGTTTTGTTCCGTCTCGTGAGATGATTGTGACAACGTCAAGGACAACAACCAGCAGCACCAACAACCGGCTCTTCAACCAACTCAAAAGTATTTTCGATTTACTTAAAATGCCCAAATTCTGTTCTGAGTCCCCCCCACCCCCCCACCCAAAGAAAAAATAAATAAATATCACAGAAATGTCATTCAGATTTAGCTGTGATGATACATTCACCTTAATTAAAAAGAACCAGGTCAACACCTAACCTGGCAGGATCGGGCTTGGCCGACATCAGGGCGACGTGGCAAATTAAACAGCTGTGGCAAATTAAACAGCTGTGGCAAACGGCAGCCGAGACCAAACCGAGCCGTGGAGCCGTGTCAAGCATGCAGAACGTGGTGATAAATACTGTAATGAAACGCTGCTTTGTCACTGTTGCTGCGCGGCTCGCCAGCGAGACGTTTTAGCTTCCGCAGCTGAAAGTCGCTCATGGCGCCATCCATCAGCTGGCTGCAAATGCCAGTAGCGTGCGTGGGGGGGGGGGAGCAGTGCGAGGGAGACAGGCTACAACATAGAGGGCAAGGCTAAAAGCGAGTCCCTCTATATGGACACGTCTGAAAAACCACCTCATGAGGGCGTCAAAACCTTTCAGCCATGTTTGAGAAGTTTTTCAAAGTTAAGGTGTTTCCATGACCATTTTTTTATTGCGATAATTAGGTTTTGCGCAATTAATGGAAAATGGATAATTGGATTATTGGGTAATGGAAACTCAGCTACTGTCTGTTGTGTCCTTATAACTGAAATAAAGCTGCTGGTTTTATTGATGCAGTTTGTTTCCATAGCTCTAAGACCTTGGTTTTCTGTGGGACATTTTATCTCCTATCAACGCTTATTGAAAAAGTTATTTTGCTAGCTTGATGCTCAAGAGAAAATCTCTCTAGCGTTCCGCTCTTGCTAACAATTAGCTCCAATTATCCCTTGAACATTACTGCTTAAAGTTTAACTCACAAATAACATTTACAAATGCTTTTACAATCTACCTAAAGGGTTCTTTGCTCCAATTGCTCCGGCGATTTGCTTTCGCTGTGCTAAATGCTAATATGACGGCTGTGGAAGAGACGCCACCGTTGCCGTTCACTGAAAACCACTCGACTCAGCCTCACAAGGCCATTTGTGCGTTTGATTGCCCTCTGAACCATTCACATTGTGTAGTGCTACCTACCGCTGAACAAGCTTTGCCCGATCGCCTTCAGACTCGCTCATCTGCATGAATGTCTCCAGTTTAGTCATTTTAATACGACAAAGCGGAAAGAACAAGGCCAGTTTTTTTCCCATAGTTCTCTCCCGGCTTGCTGTTTCTTAAAAGCAGATGTGGGCCTCACAGGTTTTTTTTCATTCTTTTATTATTTATTTTTTTTAAAACCACATTTTGGCTTCCACTGAAATGATAAACGCTGAATAATGTAAGTGGTGTGCGCCTATTATTGCTTTTTTTTTTTTCACCCTCAGTATTCTGAAAAGGGCAAGAACAAGAAAGGAAAGAAAGAAGCAATTGTGGGTAGAATTCAGAAAACTAGACTAATAACTAGACCATGCAAATTTCCACAGCCGGGCAATTTACCACCAATTCTGACACAAACACATCCTCTAACAAAACCAAAAAAAATACATGTGGAATACTTGAGCTGTGAACATTAGCCCATCAGTCAAATAATTGTATGACTTTTTTGCCAGGTGTGACACAAGGTTTCCATGACAGCTGCTGCAAGGTGTCAGCACAGTGGCTGAAACGTGCAGCGATTCCGGATAGGTACAGACTCATATAAACCAAGAAACACACACACACACACAGACACACACAGACACACAACCTCAATCTCATCAAAGAAGACAGGAGAAACTAAGCCCCGAGGATAATGCGCACGCAGACAGACAGACAGACAGACAGACAGAGCTGTGCGTCTTCTTTCATTTTGGCAGTAAGGGAGGAAAATGAGCGTGAAGACACTCAGGAGACACTTTGCTCAAGCAGACCGATGGCTTCTACAAACACCCCCCCACCCGCAACCCCCCCCGATGCCGCTCCAAAGATATTGGCTGGAATTTCCTGTAAACATCGCAGGGAGAGGGGGAAGCCAAAGTGGGACCGACAGGTAGGTGGGCGCGATGACCACCACGAAGCAACAGGGCGGCGCTCATCGTCCTGGGATCTCTCTCTTTCCCTCATTTCCATGACAGTTATTTGAAAATAAAAGCAATATTTCCAAAATTTAAACAAAGTACAGTTGCGATTTGCAGGTGTTTCCATTGAATGGTGCAAAGTGCATAAACCGTAATTCTCGTAAAATCTCGTCCCGTGAGATTTTACAAGAAATACGTTTGTTTTCTGTCAAGAATGGTTGTTATATTTTTCTCTTTGATTACTTGTTAAAAAAAAAAGAAAAACATATTTGCACCATTTTCACTTGAAGTGAACGTCCGCTGACTCGTAAACGCGAAAAAAGTGTTTCCATGACGCTTTTGCGATATACCTCCATGTGGACACGTCTGAAAAAGCACCTCATGACAGCGTCAAAACCTTTCAGCCATCATTGAGAAGTTTTTCCAAGTTCAGCTGTTTTCCTGACCGGTTTTTTATTGCCATATTTAGGTTTCGCACAATTCTATGGGTCATGGAAACGCAGCTCCTGTCTCTCAGCACGGGCAAGGCCCACTTAGCCACATAATGCATTCCTCCAAAGAAAAAAAAAAAAGAAAAGTAAAACCTCCTGAGGACGATTATAATTAGAGCCAATTGTACATGAGTCATTGAGAAAGTGGCTCATTCATTTCAAAGAGGGATGACGTGCCAAGCGGCAACCGGCAGCTCCTTTAACAAGTGGCGATCATCACTTTTCTAATGAAGCGTCAATAATGGTCGCTCACGCCCACCCGCCATCCCACACGTTGATGGGGTCCAGAATTTCAGATTCAGGGGAGGAAAGAAAACTCAAAAGTCTCGACCGCTGATCCGTCGGAGCCGGACTCTTATTATCGACCGTTCCAGGAAATAAAATCAAATAAATAAATGAGTTTAAAAAAAAAAAAAAAGCAAAACTTGGAAATCAGTGCCACATTATGCCGCCACTATTGTGCGCAATTCAACGCTTCTTCTCCCCCTATGTAATCACCCTCATTCACGGCCGACGGTCTTTGGCAATCAGAGCCGCTTGTGCCAGTGGCTCAAGTACTCAGGCTCATTGCTGGACGAGCCACCGAGTCGGGTTCTGGACTCAGTGGAGCGGCACACGGAGCGGCGGCTGGAGTCGAAATTAGTAAATAAATGAAAGTGCGAAGTTGGGGAGGTGAAAAAGTCACGCTGCGTTTGGGGGGAAGTGGGAAGTTAGGATATGGAACACGGACGTGCTGAAGGTCGTCAGAGGAGCTGGTCTACAGAAAGAGGTTGATTTCATTTTCAATTAAAAGCTTTCTGGAAGTACGTCATCATATTGTTTGAGCAAAAAGCTAACATTTAGCAATTTGGTGCAATTTTCTGATTTTATTTATTTATCTATTTATTCTTTAATTGTGGCGAGGTGGTTCTCTTCCACCTCCAGCTTCTTCGCCCACAAGCATCAAATCCCCAAACACTCAAACCAGGGGGAAAGTGGAAATTCTGGAGTCATGTGGAGAGACGTGTGACTGCGTTGGTTTTTGCCAGATGAAGACACTTGTGCCTGGAAATCCCACTCGATCGTCAGTTTGTCAAACACTCAGAACAGCCTCTCTGACGCCAACATCCACGCTGAAAGTCACTTCGACCCCCTTCCTCTCCCTGTCCTGTTGACGCTACGAAATTCAACGCGTCTGGGTGACCGAAATTGAATCTTATTTGTGTTGCAAGTAACGAAACATTTCACCCGAGAAAGTGGCCGGCGAGTCTGTCGAGACAGCAGTGGAAAAAGTTTTCCAACAACCTCAAGATTCTACTCATTAGATAGTTGCAGGAGAATTTTGGTGTGTGTGTGTGTGTGTGTGTGTGTGTGTGTGTGTGTGTGTGTGTGTGTGTGTGTTTCAAAAGGTTTGGCTGCATCAGAGGCACAAACACATGCAAATTTGTCGTTTACTGTTCTCAAATAAGACAAAAATAAACAAACTGAATTCTTGCAGTTCTTCCACTCTGGATGTGTTGCAAGCGACGTCATCTTGTTGAAACATCCAGTTCTGAACGACTACACTCTAAAATAAACTGCACTTGGAGACTTTCGACTGATTGTTAGTGGGGGACAAATCATGAGGTGTCCAAAAACTTTTTTCCCCACCAGTGTAAAGCCTTTCACACGCAAATTTGCGTCTCTGCAAGTCTGCCGTTTTGTTATTTACAGCATGATAAAGCTGTGTTTCAGAAATGCAGAAAAAAAAAAAAAAAAAACCTTGCTGTTCGGACTGGATGGAGGTCAAAGGTCAAGCCCAAAGACAATCAATCAGAGCGGCGCTGAGCATCTCTGCCGCGTCCCCGGCCAAGGTTACGCCGCGATGGAACCCGCGAGAAAAAAGAACCGGCTGCGACCCTGCGACACGGTGCTCGACTCCCGTCTATTCATCACCGCTGATCCCGTGGCGGCCCGGCAGACAGAACCCCCCCCCCGCCCCGACCCCGCCTCCCCCACCTCACCCCGACCCCGCCTCCCCCACCTCACCCCCCACCCACCAATAAAACAGCTCTCTGCCGCCGTGCTGCTTCCATCCAGAGGGCTGGAACTTGCAGGAGGACGCCCCAGAAAACTGGCTGAGCTGAGCTCATCCTGAAAGACCAAAAAGGGGGGGGCAACATCCTCGGCTGAACTTTCACATGTATCGGCAGACAGCGGGAAAAAACATCTTTGTGTCTTTTTGCACCTGCTTTATAAAAAAAACAAAAAAAAACAAAAAAAAAAAACAAAGCACCTCTCTTGGGGGTTGGGGAGCCTTGACAGAAGGTTGAGGCAGCGCAGGGCCGCGAGAATAAATAGACTTTGCTCTCCTTCACGCGGTGAAGAACGATTTTTTTTCTTCCCACCTTTACCACCAGGGGGAGTTTGTTCAGCGACAATCTTTTAAAAACACTACTTCTCCACCAGGTGGGGTCTCAGGACCCGCATTGTTCTTCCTCATCATGAGGTCGCAACCCAAATTTATTCTACAAAAATAAAAAAAAATGCAAGCCCACTTCATATCATGTGCAGTAATTCAATTATTGAAATGAATGTGTTGAATTGTTTTTCCTGACAAAAAATAAACGCACAACATTTTCTCTGCAAATATCTATTTATTTTAAAAAAAGAAGGGAAACTGGGAGGCCGTGGCCCAATCAACACAGCTCTGTGACCCACTTTTGGGCCGCGACCCACCAGTTGAGAAACGCAGTGTTAAGCGTCTGTGGAATCCGAGGTTGGCGAACGGGATTCGATCTGCGACGGGCACCTCGATGAACGAGCAGCTCTCGTACACGTTAATGAGGAGGAGGAGGAGCCTCGATACCGGCCCCTGTGTGTGTGTGTGTGTGTGTGTGTGTGTGCGTGCGTGCACTCTGACGTGCACGGCCTGTCGCAGCTGCAGGACAGTGGCGCCGCTGTTGCCCGCTGCCCGACAACGACCCCCTCTGTCCCTCCGAGTTCCTTCCGTCCGAACCTCGTACCTCTCGTCCCCGCCCCTCCCCCCCCCCCACCCTGCCCAGCCCCTCCCCCCTCTCCTTTCTCTCCCTCCGCAGCCTCGGCCTCCCGTCGTCTGTGATAACGAGCTTTGCCTCCTTCCCCCCCTGCTTTTCTCTGCCAGTCGGCGGCAGAGAGAAATCCTCCGGCGGCGCCGCCGCCGCTGCAGCGGCCCACTGGGCCGGAATAAATCCGGGGAGCCTGTGGCCTCGCCTCCCGGAGAACCCGGGGCACCGCTGCCCGTGCACGCGCCACGGCGGTGAACCCAGGAAGGCCTTCGGGGGGGGGGGGGTCTTCAGCGTCCTCCCTCCCATCCTCTGCCTTCATAAAAGATGATTCCAGCTGCCTGATCGACCAGAACAGCAGAACAGCCGTGACCAAACTACGGCCCGGGGTCCATATGCGGCCCCTGAAGCTTTTTAATCCGGCCTGCCGAACTTAAAGAAATGATATTAATAGTAAGTAAGTCATAAAATAGCTGCATTTCATCCATTTGTTCAGTGTTTTAAAGAGTCATTTCAATAAGGAGCTAAACACTGCGGGGCTGCAAAGACACTTTGGTTCATTTTCATTGTTTTCCACATATCTCATGATTTATTTTTTTCCTCCTATGAGGTGGCTCACCAAAACACTCCGGGAAGAGGGGGGGTTGATTGCCGCCCTCTCCCAGAACAACTCTCCCTCCCCAGCATATTTGAAATGTCAGTGTCATTAAGGCCGGCCGTCAAAATGCGATGGCACCCCCCCCCCCCTCCCCTTAACCCCCATGACATGTCTTTATGGGAAAATAAACACGGGTGTTGCTTTCCTGCCCCCCCACCCCCACCCCCACCCCACCACCGCCACCCTCCACCCGTCTGCTGCGGCTGCAACACCTGCAGTAACGATCTCGGTGACAGAATCAGGCAATTACCGGACATTTCTATTCAGGGCCCCGAGGCGAGGTCAAAAAACTCAGACGCGGCTCCCTTTCCCCTGCCTCCGCACACACACGCACGCACCGAGCCAGTGTCTAGACAGACCAAACACCGACTCAACCCTCTGGCGAACCCACCAAAGCCTCCCCGAAAGCCCCCAAACAAGCCGACACAATCTTGTTTTGCATCAGCACAAGTTGGAGGTCAGTTCAGGTGCCCAGGTGTCCTGGCCGCAGGGGGGGGGGGGGGGGGGGGGGAGTGGGGGGTGGGGGGGGGTGGGGCTTGTTGAGGTCGGGGTGGGATGGGTTTGGAAATCTGGGCGCTCAGGCACGGACGCAGGCGAAAAGTTCGCCCCCTTGTGCGTCTGATCCAGCCTCGGATTTGTTTGCTTGCTCCACTTTTTCAGAAAAGCACTTTTCTGGAACTCTGCCATTTGTGATGTCACAACGGGCACTCCAGCCTCACCGGCACCTCTCTCTATAGGGTGCAAGCTTGTTTTTCATTCCATCCTCTGTTTATGTTGCCACTTTGCCCAACAGAGCATCCGCCGTACCAGGAAGCTAAAACCCTGGATTTTAACAGCCGGCTGTAAACACGGGGCTAAATAGGAGTCTATAGAGCACTTTCAGAGATTTTATCAAACAAGGCGGCTCCACTGAAAACCAAAGAAAAGAACTGAAAATGTGTGTTGTAAACTAGAAAATGTTCAACGGGTTGCTTTTATTCTCGCATTCAGTCCCAGTGACTGTGTCACTGAACCATCAGCGACGCCGATGACACTTGTGGGGCAAAACACTGCAGCCTCGAACCAAAGTGAAACGCCAAAGACATACAGAGATTTACGCTCAGCAAATGAGTGAAACGTCAAGCCAGGCAATCTTAATTTGCCTCCCGCGGTGCCGAGCTTTGCTTGGCTTTTTTTTTTTCTCAGAGCGGCCTCCACTCACTTTGAGAGCCTGGAATCAGAATCTTATCAAAAGTGCATTAGTAAAAGGGGGAGCAGCAGCAGCAGCAGCAGCAGCAGCAGCAGCAGCGGTATTAGAGGAGCGCAGCATCAGCAGCTCCGGAATTAGTCGTATTAGGAGGGAACGAATAATTATTAGTGGTAGCGGCAGCAGAATTTAGGAGCAGCGCTGAGGGAATTATTGTGTGCAAGCGGCATCAGCGCTGGTGGAGACCAGCAATAATAATAATATGAAGGAAAAAAAAACAACTGTCAAGCATCCAAACTGAAAGACACACACAGCACCGGGTAAATGAGGCACAATGCGGCATCTTTCCCCAGCAACTAAAGATAGCCTCAAAGTTTTTGCTCCACGCGTCCCCGCTGATGCGCATTAGGAACGAGTCGCATTAGAAAATGGCCTCAGCCTCCCTTAAAAATCAGGGCTGATGCATAAAAATGTTTTATGGCTACAAGTTTGACGAATACACTCTGACGTTCAACTCGCGCTTGGCAGAGTTGTTCTTCTGTCCGAGAGCTCCGTCATTTTTATATATATATATATATATATATACATACATATATATATATATATATATATATATATATATAGATATATATATATATCTATATATATATATATATATATATATACATACATGTATATATATATATATACATATATATATATATATACATATATATATACACATACATATTTATATATTATTATTTTTTTTATTTTTTTTATTATTATTATTTTGTTCATATTACTGCAACATTTGGTTGCGTACTCGGAGGTCGCCTCAGGTCGCTACTGCGTGTGTCAGCAGTCGAAACCAAATGCGTTGGCGAACAAAGGTTTTAGCTTTGGCATTTGCGTTGCTGGAACCGGGACTCCTACTGCTACGTTGACTTGAAGTGGTTCCTTGTTTGAAATGTAGATGAGACGGACGGTGAAATACCTCATCTATAAATGACGGAACCCTGGGCCAAGTAGCAAAACTTAGCTTGAAAGTGAAATTTCCCTTTAAAGGTTAAGTGAGTAATATTTGGATGTCTTTAAGTTAAACAGTGACATCAAGTGGTCACATTTCAGACTGCAGCGTTCTTTCACTAATAGGACTTCATACCTTCCCTCTCCCGAACATGCCGGTGAACTACGGTGACCTGCAAGCAGAAGCTTGGATACAGTTTCTACTTTGTTGGTTGTTATGTTAAACTTTTAGCAATAGAAAAATGATAAATGAAGCCAGATTTTACACATTGGACCTTTAAATTGGCTCAACATTTTATGGAAACACACCAACTAACTAACCAACCAGCCAATGCGGGAGGTGACAAAGAAACTGGAAGTAGCATTGACCTGAGAGGCCACACTGAGCTGTATCATCATCAGGGTCTCTGTATCCATGGTTGTTACATTATAAGAGCTTGCAGTTGTCCAGAGCCTCTGGTGGTCAGACGCATGTCTGTCGTCGACCACTTAGCCGAGGATTTGCACCAAAAAACCACAACAAAACGCAGCAGTTTTCTGCTGATAGTGGGTGGCGCTGTCAATACCAAGCCCAAAGGCCACGGCACCCACTCTGTGCGCAACCGTCCGGCTACACTTAGAGCCTTCAATTAGTGATTCTACTAAGGCTCTCACTGTTTGGCCCCCACAGACCTTGTACCGTAATCCCTCTCCAGCTGATTTTTAATCATACACGGCAAACACATGGGGGTCAATGGCAGCGACCAAAAAAAACAACAAACCCCCCCCCCCCCCGGGTTCCTAACGACCGCGTGCCGGGCTGCACTGGAGCTCCTGGTGACTGAAAAACCTCCTTCCTTCATTCCTTCCTCCAAAGACAAACTGAAGAAGAGCCGTCACTTTTGACGGGAGCCCTAATCTGCCCGCCGATCCCGCCCACATACTCGCTCCGTTAATTGCTCCCCACCTCCCCCACCGGGGGGCGCCCCGTGTGGATAAAGACACACTCGACGTCCTTGGGTGCCGCCTCCGAAATGAAGGTGCGACTCGGTTCCGTCACCGCAGAGCGGCTCCCCGCTCGCTCCCACCCCTCACACTCCCCTGCCCCTTCCCTATTGTGATTGTCAGGTTTAATTAACAACTGCTCCGCCGTCCTGTGGCAGAAAAGTAGGTGACCGGAGTCGGCGAGTGGGGAGTTTGGGGGAGGGAGAGGGGGATGAGGGAGGTTGAAGAGATATGAAAACAATACGTAGCCTAATTCTCTGCGCATATAATTAGAGATGTCTGGGACCTGCAGCCAAGCCCCCCCCCCCCCCCCCCAGTGGGCGTAGCTTCACAGATTCCAATCTATGTGCACCCCCCTCCCCAACCCACATCCTGCGGGACCGACAATGACAAATGTGTCAGGCATTGTTCTACATACACACTCCTCTCTGCTCCGCTGAACACAACTGTAACGTCCTCGGCAGTGACGGGCGCTTGATGACTTCTCACTTTCCAGCCTCATGTTAAAATCACTGACCGCCTCGCACCTGTCAGTGAAATAAGAGACGTCAATCCGGTACTTGATAGCCACGTGTTGGTTCGGCCCCCACAAGGAGGCCCAACCATCCTTTTCAATGGGACGCTAAAAAACATGCCCTTCAGCAAACAAAGGGCTAAATATTCTGACGGTCTGACTGGAGACAAGTGGAGTTTTTGGGGGATGATAATAGTGCGAGGCTGCCCCACTGGAGTTTAGGAGGAAAATTAAAGGTCCGAAAATAAGTGTGTATGACACAGGAAATAAAAAACATCATCGAGCTTTTATTTCCGTGGCTACTTTTTGTTAAAATTGGCCAAAACAACTTTGTAATTTTAGAGACAGGAGATTGGTGTCGAAGAGATTAGGATCACACACACACACACACACACACACACACACACACTTGTTTTCCTTGCCTTCACTTTATATCCTTTTGCTGCCATCCACATTTGGATCAATTAAATACTAATCCTAATGTGTACACCCATACATTCATCATTCATTAGCAATAATCACCAACAATGATTCACCTGATGAATTGAACCATCGTAAAAAAAAATAATAAAATAAAGTAAAAGCAGTAGCTACTATTGTTATAATCCTACTGCAATCAAATACAGTGAACAAGAAGCTTCAGCTCTTTGTGGCAGACCTTTGCACCTCCATTCCCAGGACTTCAACAGCAGTGACAGGACGGGAAATGGGAACGACTCCGGGTCGACGACGTCGACGTTTCTCACAGACCCCCGCGAGAAAGAAAACACCATATGTCAACCGCTGCCTTACGCAACAAAAAGGTAAACAAAGTGGAGCGGCTTCCAGACTCCGCTCAGGTCAACCCGGCATCATCCCCTCTGGCGTCTGGGTCGGCTTCATCATCCTCCCCTCGCCCCATTATTAGCGCGTGTGGTTGTGGGCGGCCGCGGCCATCTGCTCCGACTCGATTAAAGCCCAGATTAGGGGCGTGGAAGGGAAGGGTGTGTGTGTGTGTGTCTGGTGGCCAGTGCGGAGATGCAGCCTTTGAGTCACTTTCACCTCAGAAAAACTTTGCCGCATCAGACAGCGGGGCGGTCGGGGCGGGGCGGTGGTGGGAAGAAATCAATGGCGACGCTCAAGGTAGCAGAAAAGACGAGAGAGACGGACCGCCAACTGATTTTTTTCCATGCTGTTCACCACCTGCGCCCCCCTCCCCCCCGATCGATTATCTTTTTTGGTCGCCGCTCTTCTTTTCTTCACATTTCCGTCTGCGCGTTCCTGAACCCGCACACCAGGCTCGCTTATTGAATTTGTCATCCAATTCCTCCAGTGGCAGCAAACTTTAGTTTTACCAAAACAGAGAGAGATTGTTTTTTATATAAATATATATATATACATATATATATATAAATATATTTACATATTTGTATATATGTATATATATATATATATATATATATATATATATATATATATATATATATATATATATATATGTATATATATATATATATATATATATATATATATGTATATATATATATATATATATATATATATATGTATATATATATATATATATATGTATGTATATATACATATATATATATATATATATATATATATATATATATATATATATATATATATATATATATATATATACATATATACATATATACGCACACGTTCTAAAGTTTGGGGTCACTGACTCATTTCTGTATTGAGTTCCGTAAAGGCAAAAATCTTCACACATCTGTTTCCTCGGCAGGTGCATCAGAGGGTGACAATTAAGTCCAAATTAAACAAACTGATTACTGGCATGAAAATCAGCAAGGATGAGCTGAACACATGATTGGCTTTGACAGTTGTTGCCTCGAATGTCTAATTGAATGTGATTTTCGAGAATGAATATCAAGTGTGCAGTATGCAGCTGTCACTATAGTGGCTGAATGCCTTGAAAAAAACATTTCTAAAGCACAGCTTTGTATTGTAGTGCGCTGTGTGTGCTAAAGCATAAAAGAGTCAACATAGCATCGTGGTTTGTATTTCAGGCTCTTTGGAACAGCCGACTTCCAGTGAGAGTTTTGTACACTTGGAATTCACTCAGTCACTTTTAATTAGACATTGCAAATGGTTTTCAATAAAGACCAAAGTTTTTCCATATTAATAATACTGTGCACTGTTAATGACTGCAGAGCATTCAAGATCATTATTTAGTAAAATTGGTGCATTGAATGAAATTCAATGCAGAAATGAGTCAGTGACCCTAAACTTTTGAACGTGTGTGTGTGTGTGTGTGTGTGTGTGTGTGTGTGTGTGTGTGTGTGCGTGTGTGTGCGTGTGCGTGTGCGTGTGCGTGTGCGTGTGTACATATATCCATGTATTTCATCGTGCCGACCCCGGGGCCGACAACGCCGCGTCTCGAATGCCGAGACGCCACGGCTCCCTCGTTCCCATGCAGGGAGCGTTTCCTCAGCCGCCGCCTCGCTCGTGAATGTAATCCTTTACGCTTATCTGTGTCGGTTCGGGAGGCCGCGAGGGGGCCGCGGCCCCCGCGCACGCTGCCGCCGAGCGGAGGAAGTTTGGAGGGCGAACGGAGCAGATGTTTGGCCCAGGTGCTGTGAAATCTGAGAAATGCCAGAACGCAGCCACGCTCTGAATCTCTGCCAAGGTGGCCCCCGTCTGAGGGAGGGGTGTGTGCGTGTGTGTGTGTGTGTGTGTGTGTGTGTGTGTGTGTGTGTGTGGGTGGGTGGGGGGGGGGGGGGGGGCGTCGAGAGGAGACGTGAGTTGAGAGCGTAGAAATGATTAGGATGAGGAAGGCAGCCATCAAGATTGCACTAAAATTACACTTTTGGTGGCCAGCAGGGAGTCAACTGTGGAAGTGTTTATTAATTTCCCTGTCACAATTGTCAAAAGCCGGGGAGGAATCAGGCGGCTGCCTTCACACACTGCGTGGCAAATTGGCAGTTTTCTCGGGAGCGAGGTGGGAGCAACGCAAGTTGTGAAAAATTGCGCGGCAACCGGCTAAGGCGCCTCTCTGCGTCCTCCTGATGCCGCGATGGAAGTTCTCCGTCCGAGGTGTCCGCCCGGCGAATGAGACGCGACGGCTCTTAACGAGATGAAGAGCGGGTGACTTGGTTTTTGGGTGATCACGCCAGCTCAGCGTGTAATTCATCACTTTGCAAAGGAACAGGACGAAAAGCAAAGTTCCCTCTGCGTGTACGTCGATGTTCGTTTTGCTCCTTTTTTCTCGACATCTTGCAAAAGTAGCAACTATCATTTTCTCCATATAGTCCGGTTTTTCCAAAGAGTGGTCCCAAATAAACAGAAAAGATCCAGTGAGCAGCGGTTAAGGGGGAGGAAAATGTCTTCTTAATGTCAGGGGTCAGAGTTCAGAATGGACAGACTGGTTGGAGAACAAATAACCTCAGATAACTAGTGGTTACCACTGAGGTATGCAGAAAGGCGTCTCTGCAGCGCACTTAAACTTTTACGAGTGTTTCCGTGAAGTGACACAACCGGTGCCTCGCATGCGACCCCCTGAGAACGATCTGAATAATGGTTCCTCTTTGTCCTGAAAATGGAATCTCAATCAAATTATAAGACCGGTGATTAAAAATGAAAAAAAAAAATCGATTTCATCGCAAGAACAATGGAACCGATGCTTAGCAGTTGTAAAATGTGGGAAACAAAGCTTTGGATCAGAAAACTGGAGGCATTTATTTTGAATCAAGTTGATTAATCGATTAATCATTTCGTCATTCCATGACCACAGAAAAGGATGAGGTGCACGGCGTAACAGAGCTTTGACGGCGTTCCATTCTAACGTCAGCAAGAGTTTTTACGGTTTGGAACATCGACAATCACAGCAGGGAGAGGTTGCGCACAAGCTGCAAGCGCGCAAAACAAAACACAGCTGCTCGGTTGCTTGATGTGCATCGTTGCAAGGGGAAAAGAAAAGAAATAGCGCACAGAGGAAAAAGAGCAACATCAAGTCAGAAAAGTGGCACAAGTCCAGGCTGACTGAGCGCGGGGTGCAACGGAGGAAACGGTGGCGGTGTTACCGACGTCCCGCAGCGCTAGCAGACGCGCAGGTGTTGCCGGCCGTGCCGAATAATCCTCCCTGCTGTGCACAGAAGGGTCACTGCTAACCTTGACAGGGTGGACAGGCGGCGGCGCCGCAGTGCCCTTGTTCGCTGCCGCTGGGGGGGACGTGTCACATTATTTAATTTTATAATCTGAACTTCTTTTTTTTTAAAACTTTGTCTTCCTTAAAAGTTTCTCTCCAACTTTTAATATCTCCTGTGCGCCACAGGGACGCTCCAGGGCCCACAGGTTTGATAACTTAAAACAGCTACTTTAAAAAAAAAAAAAAAAAAAAAAAGTGCAATATCTCCGGCTACCCTGGGACCTCCACATCACCGGTCTTGCTCCGTATCGCTGATTTTTCTTCTTCTACTTTCACTTCCACTTCTCTTCGCCCCATTCCGGTTTTTGGTATCTTTCTCGAAATGAGGAGCGAGAAAGTAAATTTGGACTGAGGGGGGGTTTGTGATGACTCGAGTTTATCAGCATTATGGTCATCTACTTTAATGACACGGGGGACTGAGCACATAAGCCTCGGAGCGAAAACGACTGGAGGGAGGTGGGGAGGGTGGGAGGGAGGGGAGGGGTGGGCGGGTGTTCGAGAAGAAGCTACCGGAGCTGAAGGAGAAATAGCTTTTAGCGTCAAGGGCCCCCCCCCCCAAGAAACTGCAGAGGAAGGGAAGCAAGAGAAATTTCATTCCTGCAGCCCCAGATGTCATCTCAATCTAAAGCGACACTTGCTGACAGCGCCACACACACACACACACACACACACACACACACACACACACACACACACACACACACACACACACACACACAAAAATCATCCCATTGCTGACCCCTTTCTGCCGTCTGCTGAATCTGCTGTTCGGTCATCTGAGCTAACCGCGCGACATATTTCGCGTCCGTCAGCCCATCATCCGTCGGGGCTGGATCCGCCACGACGGAGTTTCACGGATTGGAGGAAGGTGGAGGCGGCTCGGGCGATTGGGTCGGCAGCACAGAGTGAAAACACACAGTCGTCTGCGCGGGTAAAAGGTGACAAGAGGGAATATCCATAAGGATTATTCACGGCTGCGGCTGGGGCGAACGCGAGAAGGGGGAGCCGCCTAAATGAAGGGGCTGCCGGCGGCCGGAGAGCAGTCGCACTGTCGCCGAGGCCGCTAGCCGTGTCCGATCCGCCCTTAATACGATCGCAAAGTCGTAGCGACAACCGACGGGATCGGACATCATCAATCACAGCCGTCACGCCCGCAACAAGGCGGCGGCGATGCAGCGAAAGCCATGATTTCAATCCCTCAGGGGAAATCATCCTTGTAGAGCAGGAGGGAAAAAAACCTCCTCACGCACAAACTCCGTAGCGTTATCTATCATTAGTCTGTCACGTTGAGTGCGTTCCTGGGCTCAAATTTTCACAAAGGAGTCGCGGTGATTCGCCTGCCTCTGTTGCTAATGCGACGTCTGGGGCCGTTCGCCGTTGACGGGCCTCATCACAGTTTCAGTTCGGGCTGCCTTGACCTTAAAACCGCTGATTATTTTTCGCAGCAGGTAAGTCTGTTGGCAAAATGTCTCGCAAGAGCTCAAAGAAAATTTGGCATTTGTTGCTTTACAATTGACAATGGTTAAAAGTTTTTTGTTTGTTTGTTTGTTTTAAAAGTTTTACTTTTTTAAAATGTATTCCTACCTCAGAATGTGCTCCGTGGTTTTACGACAGCACCCAGAACATTTCCGTATCACCCCACCAACAGAAAAGCGTTCCTCCGCGCCCTATATTTCCTCGCTTGAGACTGTTAAAAGACTCAAGGCTCTCCTGTGTCACCGCATGGTCCAGAGACAAATACAGTTGCCAGCACAATTACCTCTCCACAATCTACAGCCCTGCATCAGGCTGCAACAATCAGCTTCCAATGGACAATTTCAGACATGTTACGCTGCAGACGGCCCCTCTTCTTCTCCCTCCGCAGAACAAGAGGGGCCGTTGGCACAACTCAGAGATGGATCTCAGGCACTTGGAGCCTCTCTCTAAAGATTTGCCCAAAAAAAAAAAAAACGCAAGTCAATGTCTGTGTTTAAAGAGTCCTTGACTTTGGTCCCCCTAGCAGCAAGTCAGTCCTCTGGGACTGTAATCACACAGTTAGCAGCGCACAGAAAAAAAAAAAAAAAGAAAGCGCGGCAGACGGTAGATTTTAACATTTCGATTCCACCAGCTGCTGACTGGCAAGTGGTGGCCTTTGTGAATTTATTCAGCGTTTTCATGGAGCAGCGAACTGGCTGAAATAAGTCGAGCCACAGCAACTACAATCATCCCTCTCTCATCTTCAACAGACTCCTTGGGAATGTCGCTACATGATGAGAGGGGTTGCAGTAAGATAGGTAACCATTGCCTCACTTTGTATTGCTAATAGTGGCCCATGGCAGCCTGTGTAACTGGCATTTGGCATTTACTACGGCAGTCCATGGGATGTCGGCACAGGATGCCAAAAAGTGAGCAAATTAACTCCATTGTCCAAGCACGTTTCGCCATCAGCGTGACAGACAGTGCGACACCTCCTGGCACAGCTCCATCTGTTTCCATAATGACTCGCTGTTGATGTGGAGGAAAACAACAGATTTCCAACACCTGCAGAGGCAAGAAGACGGCCCCAGTCAAGATGCCTCGTGGGCCCGGGCAGCGGCGCCGTCACATCCACTTGTACCGCGGTCCAGGTGACAGGCACACGCAACACGGCGCCGCATCATCAGCATATTGTCGAGGTGTTAATGAAGGTGATCTGATCACCGACCGACATCTGGCATCCAAGAAGGCCCCACTGAATTAGTCATGAAATGTAAATGTAAGAAACAGTGGTGCAGAGAGGTGAGGTCGTAGCAATACACACCCTCAGCGTGGAGCATTTAGTATAAGCTGGAGGGAAGATTAATTTAATTTTCAACATTGATGTTTTTCATTAATTGCTGACTTTGTTTAAGTGTCTCCCAAAGTATTATTTTTAACTTGATGCCAGTAAGCATGACTGGCAGCTATATGTCCAAATGACAGATGTTAGTTATTATAGGAGTGTAATATGATCTGGAAAAGTGATACTAAACGCTGTTGTATGCACGCCAGGTCTCTCTTTGGCAGTGGACCACTGCAACGCAAATGCACAATTGAGCAAAAAATTGGACGGAGAAGATTGTCGAAGTAGTCGTTGCTAACGTTAGCCGCGACGTCAACGTTCCACTGAGCACCTTTTATACCTCTCCATGAACAGATTAAAGCATCTGGTACAGATACGTTTGGATGGAGCCTCAGGTCCGCAGGCCATTTTCTTCACAAACGCTAAGCTAAGTGTCCCCTTATCCTTCTTCTTCTTATCTGGGCTTTTTCAGACAGACAGAAATCAGCTGCTTCCGCAGCATCTCGGCTACTTTTGCAACAGCCAACCTCGCACTCACTTCCTTCAATCCTCATTCAAGATCTTCGGGGTCTCAGTACAATGGACTTATACATGCACATTAGACTTATGTGCATTATAGTGAACACTGACAATTTCTAACAGCTGGCTTTCTGCAGCAATTCCAGGCCAATTATATCCCTTCAAAAAGCTTTATGGCGTCTGTAAATGACTGAATCCAAATTACCCAAACTGTTCCCTTGACTACAGCATTCAGGATTTCATAAATAAGTGGCAACCTTTCACCACAGATATGGCTGACCTGCTTGCGAGGGGCTTTGAATCTTCAAAGTGCCTCAAAAGGCACAGCAGAAACGTCAACTGTTCAATGGCTTTCTGGCAGGCGGCCACCATTCCGTTAAGCTTTGTGTAACCATATTATGTTGATTAAAAGGCGCCAACTATCAAACACATGACAAACTGAACTTTCTTTGCACAGGAGCTTTATACACAACTAGCTTCTTAGTCCACGAGATGGTAATTGAGTATCTCTCAAAGTACCACTGCAGGGAAACTGCTGGTAAAGAAAAGTTTGCAAAATCCAGAGCAATATTCAGCATGAATCACAATATCAGTTAACAATCTTGAGTAAAAAAGTACAGATTACATTCCAGTGTCTTTGGCAATTTCCATCGCTCGAGTCCGGCTTGCATTAGCGGATCGACTGTACGCAACGCGACAATGGCAACAATTTTCTCACCACATTTTATTAAAATAGAAGGGCAGAGCGAGGACTACGGAGGACACAGGAAATTAAACGAAAGGTAACGCATAAGAAAAAGTAATAATGTCACCCGCAGAAAATCCTACAGGGCAGAAGCCGCGCTGATCTTCAGTGATAATGAGAAAACCTCTTCCAAAGAAAAAAAGGAATAAAGAAATTCAATTAAAATAAATGACGTCCAAGGTTTCCAAAAATTAACCCACCAGATTTGCATGTCTCTCAGAACTCAACTCGCTAGAGTCGAGTTCTTGAGAAAATCTTTAGCGTGAAAGTCAACATGACACTTTCCAAGATGATCAAAATGGGCAACCAACAACAGAGCCAGTGTTTCACCGCAGGCCTTATTGACTGCCATGCAGCAGCCGGGCTGCTTTGCACCCTCCGACCCTCCGGGGCTGTTTGGAATGATCGAATGTGTCCACACCTTCAATCCTGGGCCCATCCGTTTAAACCGAGATGACAAAAACGGGCAATCCATCCAATAACAGTTCAGAGAGGTGAGACGCAAAAGGCGTTTTAGACTGATCTTTTTTTTTTCTTTTTCATTTTGAGCTTAATTGGGTCCGCCTCTCTGAAGCTAAGCAGACACTTAAAAGTCGTCTGCGGTCTGGACTGTCTGGTACGTGGTGCGATGCGGTTATTGATAGCCTCTGTGGTTTTTCTTCCGTTATTAAATGGCCATCGATAAAATTTATATAAAAAAAACCTCCCACCATTGTTCATGGGCATCTCATTATCACCGACTGTAATTACAGACCATGCTGATTTTTTCCCCCCCGAAACAACGTGTTGCCATTACACAATTCACTTTTGTTCCGTGAAAGGGGGGTCTTGTGTTATTTCCTCCAGAGCGGCCACATTTCATCATGGCCCTTTTGTGCGAGCATACGCTCCATTTTCTCCATTTTACTGCCTCCACATTCGCCTCAGGAGAGCCGTGTGTGTCTGTGCGTGTGCGCGTGTGCGAGCGCGGCGGGCCATTTTTCTGTTGGATTAGCGCTGAGCCCGATCCACGCCGCTACACAACGAGGACCCCTGTCTACATGGTCCCAGCAGCCCGTGAAAGGTCCACCTTCCCGTGTCGGTCGACCGTCCCAGCCTGGTCTTTTCAAGCCAACCTCCTCCTGACCTCCAGTCTCGGGCTCTCCGTGGTGCTGGCGGGGTTCACTCGGGTGGGTCTTGGATTAAATTATCCTTGGGCTCCGACTCCTCAGGTCTCCTGCAAACAGGTGGGGCACGGGGTTGCGTGCACACAAACAAAGGGGCAGGTTTTCCCCACCATTTCAGGGGCAAGAGAGAGGGATGCAGAAGGCAGGAGACCTCCAAGTGGAGGTACATTTGATGTACTTCAGCAAACGGCCAGTCGCAGGAGCTCAGGATTGGATGTTTCAGCTGCAGACAAATTGCACGAGCCCCACGTCGGAACAAACGCACTCGAACATTAAATAATCGAAACAAAATTGGGGTGGGCCCAAAACATGGAGAGATTGTTTGAAAGCATTTTCTTTTTATTATTATTATTGGAAATTATTTGAGCAATTGGCGAACAATGATGTTTGGAACACCCTGTTCTCCGTGGTTGAAGTAAGAATGCACAACCAAAAACAGAGAAGTCCAAGTTTTGCAAGTCAAATGCCATTTAAAATTACTATTACTATTTATTACCTGCTGTTGTTAAATCATAAAATCAAATAACATACAGTTAGAGAAACACAAATGAAATCCTTTGCGCCGATTACGTCCCGATTAAATTAACAATGCAAAATATTACACACATTCCCGTCGCAGTCTGGTATATCATTCTCGGCTGATTTGTTGCTTATAAAAAGATTCAACCGCAGCATCATGTCACCAAAAAGGCCGCAGCACAGTCCTTTGTGTCCGGCAGTGTTGCTGGTGTGGTGACAGAACGACAAACTGTGGAAGGGGGACAAGGTGTAAATGCAGCGGCCTCATAAAGTACTGGCACTTCTACACAATGGCCCATTCATTGCAAGTGATGGCGGGCAAAGTTGCTCAGGGTTAATCAGACTGGACTCTGAGATGCATCACACACAAAACGATGAACACAAAACATGGAGTCACCAGTTTGTGTCCAATCAGGCCTTCGCCGCACATTTGTCTCAACCTCTCCATGGAAATCGTTTGACTATAACACTTGGACACGTCCTTTCATAGAGCTGAAGTCAGCATTGTCATCATCCGGGCTGCACGCGGCCTTATGAACAACACAATCCAAAAGATACGCAGGTGCGTTTCTGTTTTCTATGCACTCTTTTCTATATCACAGGATCTAAATCGGACAACTCCTCAAGACTCAGGATTACTCCACACGGTTTAATTGATATGACTTCTTTCAATCAGTCATGCAACGTCTTATTTGCTCACACCTGCTAATCTGAGAAAGACCCCGCTGCGAGAGTTCAAACAGCGCGGTACGCTGCGCATCACAAAACGATTTGAGAGCAGCTGAATACGTGAAATCGTTTTGCCAATACAGGACGTGTTGCCTCACAGGCCGGCCTGCGCTCACTCTTCTCGCCACAGACTTCGAACGAAAGGGTAGAATGGCCAAATACAGGCGAGCAGTGAGGGCTTTGTGCATGTTCTAAAAATAACGGCCACATCTGGAACCCTTTGCGCAATCAGTTAATAAGGAGTGCAGCTTCACGGCGGCTGATAATGGGAAGGTTTTGTAACTCCACAAATGAAATCTTGAAAATAGAATAGAACTGAATGGCACTTCACTGCCATTGTACAGTCACCAATACAGTGAAACAGTGTGTACATGTGCACGCGCGCGCTGAGAAGAAGCACTGAGAAGCATTGAGAAGAAAAACGGCAAACAAAATGCTATGATTTGCCATCAGAAAGAACAACAAAATAAAATGAATCTTGATGTGTATGAATGCCTATAAAATACCCATAACCACACAAGGAGGGTTAAGGTATGTTACTTGTATGATTTATTGATCTTGGGTCATTTTTCTGATGGGGAAAAACATGTTGATTAAATCTTTAAATGTATCTTGGTTGTTGAGATACTGTATACTAACACTGTGCTGGAGTGTCAAACAGGAAATAAGCAACCTGAAGACGTCGCTGTGGTCTCGGCTGGACTGCAGTGACATTTTTGTTGGTTGGTTGTTTGTTTGTGTGACATGATTTGCACAGCTGACGACGAGAGAGGCATCCGTGGCAGACCTGAAGATTTATTTTTTTCCCCCGCCGCCGTCACTCAAGTCAACACCGACGAACACATGGACAACAGTAAATAAATGAAAGCAGAAAGCGGTCCAGCGCAGGCCGCCTGGGTCTCGACCAGTCAAATCGCTGCCTTCCGCCAGAATCTCCGACAGACCAGAGCGGAGAGCCGGCCGACTGAAGCCGAGACGGCCTCTCCTCCACGTTGCTCCGCGTAATGTCAGAGGACGGCAGGCTTGTTCCACTTAGTCTCACCTCCAGAAGCCGAGCTGACGCCCGGCGAGCAGGGAGGGGCTGACTGCGCGTCTGTCCAGCAACTGCTTCTGGGTCGGCGGGTAACTGATACCCGTGCACAGGAGTATCTATACTGGGGAGCAAAAGCTCCTTCTCTCTGTGTCACACACACACACACACACACACACACACACACACACACACACACACACCAGTTGCGAAGCATTCTTGAGACAAACAACTGTCAACTTTCACCCGACTCATGTAACAGAAGGGCCTCTTGGTGGTGGTGGTGGTGGGGAGAAACACAAATCTAGCACATTCTTCACATTTCCTCAAAAGAGCAAAAGGTCTGAGATTCTCAAATCTTCCAAAATACATCCATCCATTCATTCATCCATTCATTCAAATGCTGAAGCAGCCACAGGGCAAAGTGGAAGGGATTTCAAACTCCTGCCTCAGATTAAAGGCAGTGTTGGATTTCACGGATAACGACTTTTTTCTTTTTTTTTCCCCCCTGCGAGCGCGCTCCCGAACTGCCTGCACCTGTCAATCACCTCCAGTCCGGTGAGCGCGCACAGAAGAAAAGACTCGCACGGCTTTCACCCGACGCTGCAGGACTTTGCTGGCTGCGCTGCGCTGCGCTGCTACACCTGTCTGTCTGTCTGTCTGTCTGTCCGTCTCCACCGTGGCGACAGACAGACGCGCGAAGTGAACCACTGACGGCGAGACCGTCCCTTCCACCGAGCTGCACACCGTCCGATTCAAAAACACAGTAGAATCAAAAACGCAGCTCAAGTCCGGTTTCATTCGCACCGCCGCCAAGCGGCGCCGCGTCTACTATGATGTGATCCGACTGCGTGCAACGCGCCGCAGCCTGGCCTGGCCGCCGACAAGAGAACGGGAAGCGGAGCTACAAAGTGGCACGATCGATGAATAATCATTGGCTTCACTTTCAACTTTGCGGCGGTTCATCTCGCAGCGGGTGACCGTGGCGCACCCGTTGTTGCTGCTGGACGCGCGCTCCGGACGCGGTGCGCGCGCAGGGAGAAAGTTGACGGCAGTGAACGCGTCTTCCCATTCCGAGTCAGTCGTTCGTTCAAAGGAGACCAACTTTTAATAGAGGTTGCGAGCCCGCTTTCAACTTTTAAAAGCAACATTTGAAGAAGAAAAAACACGCACAACAGCATCATCAACAACAACAACGTGCGTGCTCGCTCAAAACCAAACACCCCATTTTCTGTCTGTCTGTCTGTCTGTCTTTCGTTCTCTTTCTTACCTGTTGGTCCTTCTACGTTGTCTGCGGAGATCCTGACGACCAGCATCAGTAGCAGCGCTGCGGAATTCATGTCGGCGGAGGGAAAAGTAGTAAACAAAAGTCCACTTGGGTTTGTTTTGTCACAAGAGGTGTGTGGGGGGGGAAATCCTAGAGAGAAGTCCAGCCACGGCAGCAGCAGCAGCAGCACCGGTGATAGTAGCAGCAGCAGCAGCAGTAGCAGCAGCAGCGGCGCAGTGGAGAAGTTGTGCGCACCGCTCGGCTCCGATCAACCGCCGAGTCCCGCCGCAGAGGAGCGCTGCTCACCCGGCTGCCTGCTTCCAGTCCGCAGCCCGCACAGGGAGGATCTGATCTCCAGCTGAAGCAATTCAAAAAGAGGACCCCCACCACCACCTCCTCCTCCTCCGCCCCCCTTCTCTTTACCCGTAACGGCTCTGCTTACTTTTCTTCTTCTGTTTTTTTTTTTTTGCACCGTCAAGCGGGGCGACAGTGGGGGGAGATTGCGGGTCAGCGGCGCCTCCACGTGGCCGAAAAGGGGAACTGCAACTCTCGCCGCTCTCAAACCCCGAGTCGTCTTTGCTTGAGGCCAAGCGCGGTTGATTGAGACGTCAAGAGCGTCACAGTGCTGTCACGTTCCGCCGGTGTCTTTCGCTTTTCAAAAGTTTTTTTTTTTTGCACACCGAACCATGAAAACATTTCCCAAGATTTCCAGAATCCAGCAAATTTACCACGGGAAGCCATGGAGGAAGCCTTTAAAATAACTCGTGGAAGGCGATCGGGCAATTCAAAATAATAATGTGGACGAAACGGACTTTTACTGCCAGTTCAGGCCAGTTAGAGGTAACTTGTGTTTTTTTTTTTGTTTTTGTTTGTTTTGTTTTTTTTTGTTGTTGTTAGTTTGTGTTTTTGTTTTTGTTTTTTGTTGTTAGTTTGTGTTTTTTTTTTTATTGTTTTTTTTTTTTTAAGCAAAGCTCCTCCGTGTTGGCTGGGGCAGGTAGTTTAGAATGCTGCTGCACATTTGCTAACTTGGAAATGCAAGCGTAAGCACGAAGCACAATACCTCAGTTTCTCTTCTTTGCCTCCAAGTACAGTGCAGGGGAAATTCACTAGCAGCTATGACCGTTGTCGCCACATTTATGTCGTTGTTAGCTATTTAATTTTATATACATGTTGTGTCTTTATTGCTTTTTTTTTTTTTTTTTTTTTTTTTTTTTAAATGTGTGATAGAAATAAATTGAATGGAATGGACTGGACATACTCTTATTAGTTAGAGAAGATATTGAATCAAAGCTACGAGGAGAAAAGTGCAAATATGAGGTGCTAGCTAGCACTAGCTTTGGTAAGAGTAAAGTCATTGTGTCTTGGATTTTTCACTTTGCTCCAACAAGCCTGAAAGGGGAAATTAGAAGCATACTGAGGTGCAAAAACTAACTGAAGTAGGAGAAAAGTGAAAATATATTAAAGGACCCGTCCAGTAGCACCTGTGGTGCTAATCTCTGTCGCAGCAGTTAGGCTAGCAGTTTTATGAGGCTACAGAGGCCAGATTGCAACACTTATGCCGCGCTTCAGTCAACGCTATGTAAACCCTATTTTAGTGTGAAGTAAAATAAAGAAAAATAGTGGCTGGTTTTAGAATCTTTTCTGACGATGTTTCCTGCTGGAGGTAAATAAGATCAGTTGGGTGAGCGCGTTATTTTTGTTTTGTTTTGTGTTTTTGGCAGGGCGTTCTTTTTTTAATGCAGAAAGCCAAACATAAAGTTCATGTCAGTAAGCAAATTAAATTCAGGTTGCTGAAAAAATAATACACGAGCTTTTTGCAAAAAGTACATTTATAAAGGTAGGGTTGAAATATTTCCCTCATCATTGGTGCACTTTCAGCTAATGCCTGCTAGGACATGATGTACAGGGCGCACAGCGTCGCTACTAGCAACAATCGCAAACAAATTCAATCAAGGGACCACAGGCAGATGATGTGCTGCGGTCCCCTAATGGACACATCCGCTGTTTTTCTTTTTTGTTTGTTTGTTTGTTTGTTTGTTTCGTTCATCTTTTCCAGATCATTGCATTTTTAAAAGGAGATTTCCTGAAATATTATGAAATGACGACAACATAGATCACATGACCGCAAACCAAGTCTTGTCACCAGAGTAACAATGTCAACAAGACAGACGGACAAGACATGACGTCACCTGTTCAACAAAGGGTCCACAATTACTTTTTATCAAGTAACGTAATGAAATGTATTGCCATTCTCATCCTCTACGATTCTGGAACTGTTCTGGAATTCATAAACTCAATCTTTATGAACATTTCTTCCACCCAATGTCGTTAACTTTGTTAAGTTGCTCTCGCTGCAGACACTCAACATGAGTCATTCAATATGCAAGGTTTGCAAAATGAAAGTCAGGCACTTTGTAAGCACGACAAATGCCCGGGTACAGGTTGTACACAACCACCCAGAGTTGAAATAAGCCTCCTAGCTTGCCTCCGCTAGCCATAGCTTTCACTTTAGCAATTTTATTTTTATGTAGGATATCTCAAACTTCATCCTGTCATAGCTGAATAAGTAGCTGAGAAGACTGACTAAAAGAAATTACACAAAACGCTTTTTAATTGTGTTAAGTGCGTACAATCTTGTTTTTGCAAGCTTCTGGGAGAAAAGGATGTAACGTGTAACAGAAGTTCAAATTCAACTTGAAATTGTTCTTGGAGTCACTGACACTGAAAGATCAATGTTATTTGTGTAAAATTTAGCGCGACTAAATGTTAAGTTCTGTGTATCTACGTCATGAGAATTGAGATAACTTTCAAATTTAAAAATCATATGTTGTACAAACTGCGTTCTGCACCATGTCAATTTTTGAATCCAGGATCGATTTTTGAAATAAATCGTGGCCCCCAAGAATCAGAATCAAATCAAATCGTGAGAGAGCAGAAGATCCACATTCCTCTTTGTATCCCAGTTTGCCACAGTCGGCCAAAGCGGAAGCCTCGGTCCAAACTGCCCTTGGATCGCTGCTGCAGTGACTTGGACAGAGGTGCAGTAATGACCCAGCATGGGCAGGACACTTTTATAACGTGGCCTTTGATTCTCCACAGGGTAATTCCAGAGTGACAGCACACACACCCACAGTCACGGTCACCCAGGCTTTCATTTCAAGGGGGTTGGGGGGAAATAAATAGATAAATAAAAAATTATCAACACAGTGCAGGTTGAAGTGCAGCCAAGTCTCTCCCATACCTGTTAAATTTGTGCAGCGGCCCAAATCCACTTGGCTGCGGTTTTCAGATGGCATCGGGCCATCCCCGCTGCTCGCTCGCTGACTGGACTACCGGTGGCTTCAAAGACAGGAGGAGCCGGATCAGGACTCTTTATCACCTCCTGCCTATGAAATATTGATTCTGTAGCCTCAGGGCTTTTAAACGGTGTCTGGGAGATATTTATTTCCTCGGAGGGACGGCGGTCGGGGGGGGCATATTGTGAGCCGGCTTCATTTGCCAGGCTGCAATAATTCAATGAGAATTTCCAAACTATTGGGCGAGGTTGATGTATCGGCGTCGGCGATACGGCGAGGCCGCGCGCCCCCTTCGGATCCAATAACTGTCTCTCCGCTTACCTTAACGGCTCGCTCATAAAGCGCTTATATTGCAAAGTTATATAACCGGTTAATTTGCCCGTGTTAATCCTGCCATCTTTCATGTCAGCCATGTCACGCGGTAATAGCGCTGGAAATTAGAAAAGGTGGTAAACCCCGAGGCCCTGCTGGGGGCGGGGGGGGGGTGGCGGAGGCGCAACGCCCACCGGCAGGCGCCGAAATCAATTTCATTTGGAGGGACGCGTCAATTTATTCTGTTCCGCAGTCGGCCGATTCTATTTTGGTATTCCGGTGAATCAATAGCCACGAACGCACGAGGAACGACGGAGGCGAAGATTTGATTTCCCTTCTCTTTCGCCATTCAAAAAGTATCAAGCTAATGGAGCTCCTTCTGTCTCAGGCGCAAACACAAAGTTTGTCTCGACAGACTCGACGACACCCCCTCGCTGAAGATTATCAGTCGCTGGCGACAAACTCAGTTGCAGCCGCCCAACAGTCGAGACGTGCAATCAATTTCAGTCGAGCAATCGACAGGGAATCAATGTGTCACGTCCTGCTGGTCTCTGCTTTGTGGGGTCCAATAGGATTTTCCGATGTTAACTCGCCAGCGCCTCTTTCTTGCACTATTAATATGATTTAATCACCTTCCGCACAGTCACAAGCGAGTCAATACACCGCACGTAGCTGAAACATCATCCAATCTATTCTCGTCTTGGCTGGCTTGGGTGTTGGAGCGTTGCTTGTTGAAAATAGTGTGCTTCATAATGTCAATTAAATGGAGCGACTTTTACTTTTACTTTGCTTTGCGACTGATCTCACTTGACTGTGCAAACATTAACTGGCCTCCACTTTAAACAAAGGCGATGTGAAGCTCTGCGACTCCATAACTGACCTATTGTTCTTAAACGAGTGTTATGGCTTCGTAATGCCAGTAACTGCGATACCATTGAAGGGGCATTTCACAGCTTTGATTTTAGCTTTGTTGAAACTGGAAACCCTGCTACAGTGTTGACTTGCACTATATAAGAAGAAGTTCTTTGTTTTAAATGGGAATAATTTGCCTCTTCTAGGCTTTACTAATTTAACCATTAGTTATTTCACCATGACGTAACATACTCGACTTGTTGCTGGCAGGCTTGGAGAACATTCCTCTTACATGCAAACAAACTATACTGTGGATAAACTTGAATAAAAAAAAAAAAAATCTAAATTCTTCAGCAATTACATTTGCTAGACATGGTAAATGAGGACAACTTTGCAGCAGTACAGTGCCGAGGCGGGAGCTGTGGCAGAAGGAGGCGCTGTCACAGTTGCTTGGTCGTAAGCGTTACATTTTGTTGTGATCTAATGGGAGCTGAAAGATAAATGGGGACTTGCGGAGGAAGCTCTGGAGCAAGCAGGATGCCTTCCGCTGCTGCTGCTGCTGCTGCTGCTGCTGCTGCTGCTGCACTTTTTTTCCTCTTTGTTGCCGTTGCCTTGCTCGCATCAGCGGCGTTATTATCCGCCGCGCGTCCCGTACACAAGCAGCTTACTTGTTACAAGCCACAGGTCGACTTAAGGCCTGCGCCGCTTCATAATTCATCGGGGCAGCGGCCGAGACTCCGTCGTCCCCTCATTACAGGTGGGGATTTGCATTTTTAGCGCGTCAAAGGTGGCTTGGGTTTAATCCACCGCACGCTTTTAAAAACGACACTCCTCGGCTCCTCCATCGTGGCTGAGCGGGGGCCGAAAACTTCCCCTCTCCCGCAGGTTTGGTTGCGAAGCCTGAAAAAGGTAGGCTTGGATTGTGCGATCGCAGCCAGCGCACTCGCACCTGTCTGCGGGGGGGGCAGAGGACACGCACGGCCGCAGGTAGGTGAAGTTTTCCTCATGTACGCCAGTTCCAGAGGCTCGCTGACACTTTGACCCGTTCACCACCCACAAGTTCTCGCCCTACATGAGCCATTGTTGCGCATCTGCCTGGACATCAGAGCGGGGGGGGGAAACCTCAGCTGACTGCCAGCCCGTGAAGCACAGCGTGGATTTGAACTTTGGACAGCACTGTACCACCTGCATGCAGTGCTGGTGGAGTCATGTGTTACATGCAATGTGTTACGTGTAGCTTGTTACATGCAACGTCGTCATGCGATTCAATTTCGAAATAAAGAGTAGTAAATCATCAGTCACATGACTAGGGGAAAAAAAGTCATTAAATTACTTTTACTTGTAATTACAATTACTTGTTGAATTGTTCATGATTACAATTTTTAATTTCCAATTTTTTTTCCCCCCCAAAAAATTGCTGGGCTTTGTATTTAACAAAAAAAATGTTTACAACAATGTTTCTTCTGGACTGGCACAAGCACCATCTTTTCAATTTCCCCCCCCCCCACCGATGAAAGTGTGGTTCTTTTTTCATGCTTCTGATTGGTTCTCCTGTCAAATTCAGAATTGCGTGTTTGACCAGCTGCCCTGCCAAGGAGCAGCGGGGGGAGGGGCAACCACCAGGAAACTTTGACGTGATTTCGATGACCTCATCATCAGGTACTTCGTCCTGCACACTGGACAGCATCAGCGTGCATCCTGACTAAACAGAGAAATGGGAGACTTGCCCTCATCTGAACCGTTCGCTTTCTTTCTTCCGCCAAACTGACAGTTTACATCGTTATGCACCGAATTATATGCGCGCAGCAGAAATGCAGCCGAGTCATCAAGCCCTGTGAGATCTAATTAAAAGCCCAGTGTGTAGGATGTAATGAGGATTTGTGTGCAGATCGCTGCATTTATAATTCATTCTCATTAGCGTACGTTCGTCTGAAAAACAAGCGCTATCGTTTTTAATGCCGTCGAGTCACCTGTTGGCTGGGAGAACGACTCCCCAGGTCTGCCATGTTCCTCAGCTATTTCAACAAAGAAAATCTGAACTTCTTGACAGGGAGAATTGATGTGCATTGGGGATTAACATTGACATGAGGTGCAACAAAAAGGTTTTCAGCTTGGATAGTAGTATGCTAGAAATTAAACAGTTCACGCCCATACATCATTTACACTGCCGGCTAATTGGCCATCACATCACAGCAAATGCAGACGCTTGTTGTGATCTAGTGGGAGCCGAGAGCAGAACTAAGCCAGCATCAGAATCGGGGAGGAAGAGGATTTTAAGTGAGTTTAAAGGTGCCGAGTTTGCGACTGTAAATTGTTGAAATGTTAAACAATAGAACAAAATGAACTAAAAAAATAAATAAATAACTATGGAAGGAAGCAGAGACGTGGAAGCAAATGTTTCTGAAAAGCTGTTCAGTCCTCCTCAAGAGAAGGTCCCACGTTTGCCAGCGTTAAACTCTGCGCTCATTTCCCTGCTCATCGAAAAAAAACCTTGTCACTGTGCTAAAACGCTGAAGGAAAGTTTCTCACAAACCACAAGAACAGGTTTTGTGCACACTAATGTGTAACGATATCACTGAGGTTCAGGGTCAGAATATTTGTTTTTCTTGAGTATAATTTTAGTTTAATGGCCATAATAAATGATACAAATAAAATGCTGGAGATAACTCTCACTCACTCACTCACTCTCACACCCACGAATGATGTGTAACTGATTAAACTGCAAACAATACGGCTGGAGTCTTGTCCACTTGCTAAAACGTCCACGTGCGTGCGTGGGCTCACATCAGCAGCACACACTAGTCGGAGGCCTGTGTGTGGGAGTTCACTGCAAGGCCTGACACACAATGTACACTTTTTAGAAAGGCTATATAAAATGTAGCATAATTTGCTTTTTTGTGCAAAATGAACTTTGATCAAAACTGATTGTAAGTTGAAGTGTCACAGTTTCAGGCAAATCAAAATAAATGTGATTTCTAACACCAACGCGACAAGGCAACGCTACTATACAATGCTGGGGTTTTGTTTCGTTTTTTTATATAGTTTTTTTTACCTCTCTTGGCAATAGGCAACCTAAGAGAAATTTGAACACAGAATCAATAAGGTTACCAAAGTTGGCACAGAGCAACACAGTCTAAAGCTTTTCAAGCATTCGCTGCTCAGCTAGTGTCTCGCAACCCACTCAGCGACCCCCCCCCCCCCCCCCCACCACCCCATATTAAGTCAATGCTGTAATTATGTGGCATTTTGCGGACAATGTTTTCATTCCCACGCGTTCATTTTCCAATAAAGCCACGTTGGGCCCGCAGGCCAACTTAATCAGTGTCAAAGGAAAGAAATCAAGGCAGCGCGTAAAGGAGGCTAACGTGGCGCCGGGTAATCAGGAGCAGCAGAATGTGATTCTAAAGCACTTTAGGCCTAAAGGTGTTAGGATTATGGGGGAGGGGCTTGTTGTATAATAAATCAACCTTTATTAGACTGAAGTGAATGTTGTGCACAATGCACTTTGAATAAAACAAAAAAGAAAATTGAAAAATAATAATTGCTGCAAGCAGGTAGATAATGACTTTTAATTAAGACCATTTAAAAAAAAAAGCTAACTTTATTTTCACGAGTGACTTGGACATCACTCGTTTACCAGCGACGGCCTTTTAGCAGCGTGGTATGAAACAATGGCACAAGCGTCATGAACAAATGTGACATTCACAGTCAGCTGACAGTTGCCATTCTGAGTGCAGCCAGACAGAACTACGTATGCTTCGAAACATTTTGACGGCAGTTTGAAAAGAAACAAGGAATGTTGGAACTAAGTCACTGCAACGCAATGATTTCTTTTAACGACTTTGATGGAGATTTTTTCCAGTGAAAAACACTGAGCACGGTCGGTCGTTGTATTGTTTACACCAGCGTTTCTCAACGGGTGGGTCGCGACCCAAAAGTGGGTTGCAGCTTTGTGGCCAGTATCCCTGTTTTCAAAAAGGGATTTTAAAATATATATATTTATCGAGTGGGTATTTATTTTGCAGGACTCACAATTTATTTACTCGTCACGATAGAAAGTGAGCCAGCGTTTTTATTTTTGTGGAATAAATCTGAGCGCTGTAGAATAGTATTAGGTTGCGACTTCATGACAAGGAAAAAAAAAATTGTGGGTCCTGAGACTCCACTAGTAAAGGACCACTGGTTTAGACACAGCAGCACTGAGAATGAATAAATCATCATCGACTACAGACACAACTTTACCTCCATTTTTACTGAAAATTAGACCAAACAGAACAAAATTCACTTCACGGCCCATTGAAAAATGTATTATCATGAGCAGTTTAGTCCAAAATAAAAAAATTCCATCCGTCATTTTTAGTCTTTTTGCAACCATTTTTGGCGGCCCCTGCTGGCAAAATGATAGAATGCAGGTGTATGGCACTTCCCCGTCGGCCTCCTCCTTGAAACCACATGCCACCCCCAACCCAACCCCTTTATATACAGTCAGTGGTTTCTCTTTTTAAAGAGTTTGAGCATTTCATTAGCTCTGATGTATGATAGCACAGTTTTGTATGCACGCCATGTGTGCAACTAAGTGTTCTCCGCTGTGTGCATTCACATCAAGCTGAAGGCAGCTCTTAGGGGAAAAAAAACAGTGAAAATGCATCACCCCGGCCTGGCGGAGCACTTTGTTTTCCAACTATTGGCCACGTCAAGGGCCATTTTTACTTGGCGTGTCTAATGGATACAGAGGCGCAAGCAGCTGACACATTATTTATCAAGCAGAACAGCTTGTGGACTGCAGTTTGTCCCAGCGTACTGTTTGGTACAGAGTTACTCATCACTGTTAATGGAGTTTAATGACATTCGGTCCACTCAGCAGACTATAGATTTTTTTTTTCTCTGATAGCAGCGAAGCGCACTGTGAGGCAACATCTGGCAGGGGGACACGCCGGTAATTCTTTTAAAGAATGCGTTGTTGTTTTTTTTCGGGTTTTTTTTCCCCCGCGACGGATCCGCAAAGTCGCGCTGCGACAACGGAAAAACACACAAGTCACACGGTGTTGTGTCAAGTTGGCACAACCTGCGTGTACGTGCAACCGGAGCTCCTCAATGTCAAAATTTGCCGCCTCAGTTTGTATAAATCCTCCGTCACGATTAAAATGCAGCACAGTGCAACAATAACATCAAGCTGCTCGGCAAACTCACAGTTTTACCACAAACGTTTGACTAAAAGTGAAAGGGAAAGGAAATACTTTGATACCAACTGATTCGCCATAGTTAAATAGCAAAGAGCCCAACTGCACTGCGTACGGGCGGTCAATGATGAAATGACAACACAAACTACGTAGTTTCAAGCATGTATTTCCCATATAAGATGTACAAAGTACAGATATCAAGTAAAGTACAATTACCTGAAAGGTCAACAGTATAGTACAGTACTTTGTACAGTAACAAAGTACTTGTACTTCTTAACACAGGGCTCCACAGAGAGAAACACAACCATCCAACCCGAGACCTTCTACCTTCTTGCTCTGAAGCAACTCGTCTGGAGAAATCCTGGCATGGAACAATGTTTTGATTTTTACGACATCTTTGGTTTGTGAAAGAAAGAAACGGGCAGCTGCTGCGTTTCGCAAGCATTTTCCGAGTGCAACCGTTTCAGTGAGGGAACTCCGAGACGGCGAACATCAGACATGCAGATCTCAAACATTTAGCTTCACGCAGCGTACGCGTGTCTGCAGACCTGTTTTTACCAGCGCCGAACACTCATGAATGATATATTGCATCATCGCCTATCAAGCGACGGGACGGGCGGTGCAAATTTGTGGCAGCTGCTTAAGAATGAGTTGGATTTCTTTTTTTTTTTCTGTTTTGCAGAAAACCTCACGCAGGGGCTCAGTCTACACGTTCAATTTTTCAGGGCGCATCGATGAGAGTGTCTGGCGGAGGCTCGGCTCAAAAATTCAACAACAGTCAGATGCTGACAACCAGTGTGAAGGGAGAAAAACAACAGCAAAAATAAATAAATAAATGAAAAAATCCTTGCATGCAAAAGCAGAGTCGAGCCTGCGAGAAGGAGCGCGGTGACAGAGAGAAACGCGAGCGGTTCTGAAGTATCGCAGCATCATGGTGGCATCAGCGGCCCGTCACGCCGGGCCGATCATGGGAGACGTGTTGCCTTGGCCCAGAGCCACGCTCGCCCCCTCCCTCCTCTACACCCCCCCGCCCGTCCTCGGCTCTGCTCCGGCTCCCCCTGCAGGGCTCCAGGGAGCGGCGAGCCGCAGGCTGCGGAGGCCTTTGCATCTCGATGCAAACCAGGCGCGTCGGCCTGTCAGCCCCCCGGGGAGAGCCGTCCCTCCTCCCAGCCTGACAACCCCAGCTACCCCCTCCACTACCCCCATCAATCCACCCCCCCCCCCCCCGACGCGAGCTCACACACACTTGTCAGCCTTTATTTTCATGAGCTGAGGGCGAGCGGGCGTCGGCGGGCCGCGAGCGCCAATCGCGTGAGCCGCCGCTCCGCGTGTAAGACTTACAAACGCAAGAGGCCAGAACAATATACCAGAGGTGGCAAAAAGTGTTATTGTACTTAAGTGTACTTAAGTAAAAGTACAGAATAGATACTGGTGTTAAAAGTACTCTGGTAAAAGTAAAAGTGCTGATACGACTCCTATACTGAGGTAAAAGTCAGAAGAAAGTACAGTTTGTGAAACCTACAGAAGTCAGAAGAAAAAATTATTCATTATTTTGCAATTATAAGCCGAGGTATTCCAAAATGATCTCCCTCTAAATTATGATCCACTTTTATATTTAACTACACAACAGCGCAGTTCAAAAAGCTTCACTTCAAGCAACAACTATAGTGATAAGTAGATTCCTTTGAATTTGTATTCTTAAAACACAAAAGCAACAAGCATGGTTTTCCAATGTGAGGACTAGAAATTACAGATATTTGTGTACAAATGTACTGGCTAAAAGTAAAGTTAAGTTCAGATACCTGAAAAATCTACTTAAGTACATGAAGAAAGTATTTGTTACTTCCCACCTCTGCAGCGCACCAGTGGAGAACCAGGAGCACCACAGCTGGGCCTTCACGCCAGCCATCACCGCCAAAACAAATGACATCATCACATTGAAAATGCTAAACTGAAACATCATTTTCACGGAGGCTACTTATGAATACGGTGTGGAAATAACGAGTGTGACTTGTGTTGGCAGGAAAGATGTGTTACACTGCGTTGCTTTCACCAAAACATTCATAGGCAGACTAGTGTGAACTGTCAACTGGCATCACAACTGGGCGAGGAAGTTCATCAGCTATCAACACACACACGCGTCGCCAGGATTCATGAAGTCCGAACCGATGAATGAGCCAGCTTATCGGGGCTTGATCATTTGGACGATTCTGATTGGACAACATGTTTTCAGGACAGTGATCCTTTCAGTTCTGATGTGAACTTGGCAGTAAGCTCAAGGAAATGAGAGAAAATGTATTGAATTTATAATATTAAATAAATGTAAGTTGAATTTTTATATTATTATTATAGAATTTAAAATAATAATTGTGTTTTTTACTTTAGACTGCTATTTTTTTGGTCCAGAAAATGACTAGGCCTTCTCTGAAGACATAGAGGGATTCCCCACTGCAATATACAGTTGGAGAGCTAATACACAAAGTAAATTCCCTCATAAAAAAAACTATTCAGAAGAGGAGTTTTACAGGCTGTAACAAACGTGCCATTGAAACGTGATTTTTTTTTTTACAAGCCACATTTTGAACTCAAGTTTCTTGAATTTTTTTTTTTTTTTTTAGAAAAAGCAGTAAAATTAGACAATTTAAGCATCTACATCTAATTAGTTTGAATGATGGTGAAGTGCGCGGGGGTGTGGACACATGGGAGCCTCCCTCATATCCAGTAAAATATATATACGCATGTTAATCTAGATATCCACACGGTATACAGGGAAATTATATACAGCATGCAATTCAAGGATGAGAGGGAATATAGCCTTCAGCATAAAATATATTGGTATAGATTTATGCAGGCAATATAATTATGATCCTGCGTTTCATACGACTGTATGCCTTGTCAATCATCATCAATTGTATGAGTCATTTTGTTACATTAAAAAAAAAGAACACCATTCAATCTCATAAATTCAGAAGAATGGTTCTCAAGTCAATCCAAATATCGATAATGTTGGCATTTGTATGAATCGATACCAGCGTGATGAGATCGATACCGGAGTTTCAGTCTCTCTCCTCAGGCTTTATTGGAGAGACGAGCAGGCTGCCTCAATACGTGTGAGCGCCGCTCATCACGCCGCTCCTGCTGTGTTTGGATATTGTACCGCCACGTGACCCAGCGCCGCACCGGCAATCAATGGGGCTCGACGGTGTGCAAGGAGCGAGAGAACGGCAGAGCCAAAGAGGAGCGCCGGAGGCAGAGGTCTTTGGCAGAATCCTCACAGTCTGCCGGGAAATATCCAGGTATAATCGCGGTAAAGGTCTTTCAGTCACATTTGGCGTCGATTGATTTCAATTTTCAAAGCGCAACTGGTCATTTATTACTTAAGCCAACTCAAAAATGTAATACATTTTGTCCCCTTCCATCTTTTCTTCCCCCATATCATTTCACGATGGATTGGTTCAGTTTTTTATCTTTTCTGAAAATTCTTAATCATCATTTTGAGAGGGCGTTAATTTACAATTTACCATTGAACCGCGTTGTTTCAATAAAGCCTTTTATTGGAACCTATGACTCAGGTATGAGCCATAGATTTGGGTTGGGGCTAAATAAAACATTGGCGTGGGAATTTTGTACCTGACTGCTCCACTCAGGGGCCGAGGCGGCGGATGATGGATGATGGCGGCGGATGATGGAGGTGGATGCTGGTTGATGCGGGAGGCAGGTGATGGAGGGGGAATAAATATGTTCACATAAATGTGGGAGACAAAAAATATGCATGCAAACATTATTGTAGGAATAATAACAGTCCATTTAACCTGAGGCCTTTATTAGAACAAATATATAAGAGTTTCTTAAAATAGTCTGCAACAGTTGCTTAATAGTGGCAAGACTGGCAAACATTGAACTCACGCTAATAATGATCATAATATAATAGTCAACATATTATCACCTTACTGAAGTAGCAGCACACTTCTCTCTGCAACACCATCAATAGCTGCGTTTTTATGACAGTTTTTCGCAAAATAAAAGCACTATTTTGAAAATTTCCACAAAGTAAAATTGCTTATAATTGATTTGAAGGTGTTTCAATTGAATGGTGTGAAGCGCATCAGCCATAATTCTCGTAATATCTCGTCCCGCTGACCCCACTTTGAGGGGGATGGAGATAAAAAACATTTTGCGTTTTGGAGCAGCTATTTGACGTGAACTGGTCACGTGACCCCGTACATCACGTCTGGTGACGTGTAAATCAAAATGGAAAGTGTTTCCAAGACACTTTTGTGATATACCTCAATATGGATATGTCTGAAAAAAAAAAAAACCCTCATGAGAGCGTCAAAACCGCTGAGCCATATTTGAGAAGTTTATCGAAGTTTAGGAGTTTCCATGACCACTTTGTTATTGCAATATTTAGGCTTTGTGCAATTTTAGTGTTAATGGAAACATAGCAGCTAATGACGTCCTCACAATCCAGCATCTTAAGAGCGTCTTGCTGAGTGGTCATCTGCATACCTGCCTCCAGGTGCCGCTGCAACAGAGTGCTCCTGAGCCTGTCCTTGATGAATTTTAAATGCTGCGCTCACATACTACCTGAGTGACTGACAAGGTGAGCAATGGATGCAAGGCCAAGTGTGCGTACGAGTCTGTCAGGAGGTTGTACTTCCACGGCATACGATAGCAAAACAATGGGTAGTCCACGATTAGACCTTTGTGTTTACCATCTTCACCTCATTTTCAGATTCCTCTGAACCAACCTCATTGGCTGTCTTGGTTGTGTATAACTCAGATATTGAAGCCTTCAACTGATCCCACTGTCCTGCCACACTGACGAGTTGCCCCATCATCAAATGGCAGCAAACATTTGGTCAGATCTTTCAGTGCTGTCTCTTTATGAAAACTGTTGCTAAGGTGAGAAATGCTGTGAATGCTGTGGACAACGCTAGCGTATCCATATTTAGCAAAAAACAAGATACATCCAACTGAAATAAACTATTTAAAAGTACTGTACTGGCACAACTAGCAGCGTATTTACTTGGTATTGGATCTATACCAAATGTAGAATCGGGGTAGTGGTGCTTCTCATGGATGCATTCTAAAAACTGGATGCTGGACTTCCAATATGGTGGCACAGCATTCCCCCCCCCCCCCCCAGTGGCCACTTAAGGTAGTTCAGCCTAAATAGCATTTCTTACATAGACAGCACTACTAAACTAAAAACCGATGCAACGATTGACACCTCCAAAGTCCACGACCAAAGTCATTGTTCATGACAGATGTTCTTATTGTATATTTGTAAGTCATTGTTTTTCAATCCTAATCCATGGGCTGATGCATTCTGATGCATCATGGGAGTTGGAGGCATGTTGAGAAGGAACACTACTGCAATACAATTCAAGATTGGACTTTTGTCAGATGTATTGAGTTGCGGTGCCCCATTCCTTCCTACTACACTCAGAAATCATGATTTTTCAAATCTATTCCCAAAGGCAAAAACCACTGTTGCTTCAAGCCTTGGCACAGCGAACACAAACAAACACAAAAAGTGCTGCTTTGGAAACCTGAACACGGAGCCCTTCCCAACATCAGACATTCACGTCAATCATCTGCGGACGGAGAACCAAGGCCTTTCAAAACTCCTTCTCCCCCAAGGAGGAGGCTGACTTCTGGCTGCTCAGCAGGAGTCTGCCTCCTCCTGTTGTCCCAACCCCCCCCCCCCACAATGCACCCAGGGCTGTAATTGCGGTGCGAGATGGCACTTGGCTGTTCTCATCAGCGCGGAGCAATTACACGTGGACCCCCAGGGGTGAGGGGTGGAGGGGGGGGTGGGCTGATAAAAACACTCGGCAAGAATGAACTCGGCGGTGCCAGGTGATATCGGGCGAGACTGTGGCCAGCCCATATTAAAACGGGGGAGGTGTGTGAGGAGGCTGGGGGGGTATGGAGGTGAATACAGATGGCCGGGGATCCAGACGGCGACGCTGGGCTTTGTCAGTCCACTGACCTGTGAAAGGAACCAGTCTCAGCCTCCCTCGCCTCATTACGGTGGCCGGCCCGGGTTGATGGAACCACAGCACAGAAAATATCCAACCCCGTGTCATTTTGTGTCAAAACATTCAGCGTCTTGCAGCCGTGACCTCTCCGAACATTTGTGATCGGTGATGGTGGCGGGAGGACGCAGGACCCAACCACCTCAATTTAATAGAATTTCTGTGCAGGTGGCGTTTTGAACAAAAGAAAAAAGAAGCAGCCAGAGACAAGAGGTTGTTTTATCAGAACAACGGGCAATGAGCCCGTTCTGGGACGGATGAAATCCTCGAGAGAAGCACGGAGTTGCCAAACCATATCAAAAAAATTGGCCCCCCCGGTGGCAGCCTTGCGGGCATGGCAACTTTGGAAAGACTTACAGTTTGCTGATGTAGGACAAGGACGGTGATAGAAACCGAGGGCACCACTAGACCACTGAGCTGAACCAACAGCAACTCAAATAACCAGTGTTTACATCCAAGATGTGCAACAAGTCTCACTATCACGACACTGACCCATTTAAAACACAACTGTTGCTAACAAGGTGAGTGTGTAGTCATTTCAATCTGTTTAATATTGTATTGTTGAAGCAAATATGCAAATGCACACAAAAGGGACTCGAACGCTGGGGCTGAGGCGAGGCCCAAGAACAAGTTCTTGCAGACCTTGCATTGCATTCTGACCCCATGAGTTCCCAGTCCTTCCCTAATCCTTGCCAAGTGGGCTTGCAAATAAAATTAACAAAAGTCAATGATCCTTCACACTTAGGCTATGCTTCCTTTATTAAATGGAGGATTAATAAAGTGGGCTGAATTGCTCTGAGAGTCTTTTTCTGAACACTGTCTAATTAATTTCACCCTGAAATTTTGTCTTGGGACTGCATTTCATTTTACTCTCTCTGACTTTTATAGAAGCGGGATGAAGGCCTGTGAAATTTCATCACTTCATACGCCGGTGCATCCATTTAAATGCAGAGGGCTGATGTTAAAAACCTGACCGGAATAGTAGCCTGAATGTAATTTGCTTTTCTGGCTCCACTGTTTAAGAAAAGGGTAGGTCACATAATCCTGCAGGGGAGGTTCTTAGTATGCAGGAAGTGCAATGATCTTTTTTTTTCTGAAAGACTTCATTGGGATTAGCCCTGATCTCTGGCCATGCCCTCCCAAAGATAAAAACAATCAATACGCTCCTGAGCAACACTTCAGTCATCTCTCTCAGACAGAGTTTCTGTACTTCACAGGAGGAAAAAAAAAAAGTAAAAATGTAAATATATATATATATATATATATATATATATATATATAAACATAAAGATCCCAAAAAATCCCATGCTGACATTTCAACTTAAAACTGAATCAGAGCAGTGACCGAACAAACAAACGTCTGACCTGACCTGGAAGAAGAAGCAATCCCAAAACTGTAATTGAAAACGAAAAAAAATAGGCCAAGGCAATTAGCATATCTGAAAGCAACAAACTGCAATAGAGGAGGAGGAACGTGAACTTTGGATGGAAAAAAGAAGGACCGACTCGTGGAGGCCAGATCCAGCTCATCAGGCTGATCAGAAGATTGGAAGGAAGTCAGAGTCTTCAAAATAAAAGCATGGCATCAACAGTTACAAACTGATGAGCAGTCAAAACATAGAACCCTCAATAGGAACTACTCAAAGCCATTTATTGATGGCGGCACCTTGATCTCTTGATTTAAGAACTCACTCAACAGTTTAATGGTGGAAAAAGTTGTTTCGTGATCTCTCTTCCACGATCAAATCAAAGGAAATCAAATTGTATTTGTGTAGCACCTTTAATGTGTAAAATGCAGCCCAAGGTGCTTGACAACAATCAAAAGTAGAATAAAAGTAAAGATTACACATAGAGGTTATCGCCCCCACCTCCAACCCCAGAAACAGTCAGTAATTAAAAATGAAAAAATAAAATAAAAAATGGCACGGCACTGAGGAACCGTAAGAGGAAATAGCCATCCGTGGGGGATCATTAACACTGAGAGGGTCCCCAGAACGATGACACCCCACTATATAAGACGATTGCAAGAGGGGCTTTGTAGGATGGCGAAGCACTTGGTAGCCCATTGTCTGTTCACACTTTGTAGACACTTTCACTTGTTTCTCAAGTAATAGTGCTGTTTATTAAAGGAATTGTTGTGAGTGCCCAGTGGGATCGAGAACACATTGTATAATTAGAAATAAAAAATAATCTGCATAAATATGCAGACAGAAAATAACTTTCCTCAATTTGCTGAGATTTTTTATCGCTCCAACACCACAAATTGGTCTTCTTTAATTTCAAAAGTCATTGCTCCTCTATGCGTTTGATTAAAGGTCTTATCTCAGGTTGTTTCCTCGGCAAAGCCCGACCACAAGACAGTAGGAGAGGGCACCGGGACACGTCTGCTCCTCTCTTCAGTTTGTTTTGCCACTTCGGCCCCTGACAATAGCATCAATTTATGGAGACGTTCAGCTCCTGGGACTCTTCTCACCCCTCAGCCCTGAAAATCTATATCCAGAACAACAGTCCTTCATTCCATCAGCCGAGCTCTTCTGCCTCTTCATGCCCTCAGGCTGTTTGACTTTTTCTTCTGCCTTGTTTTGTCTTGGAGAGTTTTTTTTTTTTTTTTAACAAGCCTGTTTTGGTGCATTTCTGCAGCCCGGTTTTTACTTAATACTTTATCTTAAGTGGTAAAGCTGATGGTGGCTTGCAACATGAGAACAGTGTTTCATTCTGAAATGAATCCCAATCTCAAGGTAACGATGAAGATCCAGCAGCGAGATGATTGGAATTGCCCAGCGTAAGCTCGTCGTGTTTAAACAGCCTCTAAATGCCTCTAAATGCAGTCGATCAGCGCAACAATTCTACGTACAATTCTCGTACGATTTTTTGGAAAATTCATACCTATTATTGCATTTTGTCTGAGTGCAATGTTTGGGAGACCTTCCTGTCAATCTTCCCTACCAGAAGCCACAGACTGACGTAACCCCTCGTGCAACGCAGTGACTGTATATAAAGATGGATGGAGCTTCCGGTTTGAAAACAGAAACCAACTAGAAAGTCCTAAAAACCTGCATTCTGTCACTTGGCCAGCAGGGACCGCTCAAAATGGTTGCAAAAAAAGGACTAAAAATGTGTGGCTGTCAATACAGGAGCACTAAAGTTGTACCTTTACAGACTGCTTCTGTGGTTGTTGTTGGTCTGAATTGCCAGTTGAGAAAACGTTAAATAGGCTGTGATGTCCATTTTAAATCTTTTGTGTAAAATTGCTCTTAACGTTGTAGCCAAGCATAGTCAGCTTACCAGTGGATGGCCGGGTGTTGAGTCACATGCTTCCCTCATGTGCCAGTCATTGCTCACCTACCACCCACAATTCCAAATTTGGCATGTTCCAGTTAAAAAAAACAAAAAAACAAAAAAACTGAAATTTCGAGGCGGTGTTGACCGTGAAATCAACCTCCAGGCTTGGGAACGGGAGATCGAAAACCAGTGGGTGACGTCAAAATGACCCCATATTTATGTGTAGTTTAAGGTTAAGCGTGTAATATTTTGAGATTTTGAAGAACAAACAGTGACATCAAGTGGTTCAATTTTAGATTGCAGCGACTTTCAACCTCTCTCCCCCTCCTGAGCTTGCCAGTGAACCAAGGTGGCCTGCGCATTAAACCCGTTTATGTGAAAATGTGAGCGTTCACCATAATTACGAAATGCGCTATTCGGCGGACTGGATTGCCCACACCAGGCTTCCTTAAAAATATGGTGGTGCAAGATGGCAGCTCATTTATTGTACTATGATTATATACTTCTATTAGCAGTATATTCAGCTTTAACCAATATACAAATCATAAATCAAGCCAAATTTTTTTTTACTGGACCTTGGATGGGGTAACATCTCTCAGAGTGAGGTTGCTCTGCTTGATCAGAAAAAGGGGACAACATTGGAAATTTAAAATAAAAGACAAACTTGCTGACAACCTCCGCTGTCATGCAAAGTCCTCATCTCATGAAGCTCTTTTGTCTGAGGGTTTTTTTTCCTTCACAAAAGAAAAAAAAAAACGCATCATCTCACCCACCACCACGGCACGCCGTCGTTGTCACATTGTCAGACAGGGCTGCAGACGAGAGCGAGCTTGTCGACGGAGGAGGAGGGTGAGGAGCAGGAGGAGGAGGAGGAGGAGAAAGCGCGCCTGGCGAAGCGAATGGTGAAAAAAAACGGGAATACAGCACGAAAAGCGACAATGGCATTACGGAGGGAAATGATTTATGGTGATGTGAGGCTGCGGCGGATCTCTCCGGCTGTCTCGCGGCAAGATAAGAGGAGGCAGATAGGATGTGTGTGTGCCCACCACCACCACCACCACCACAACCCCAGAACCCCCCCGCTCCCATCCCAGCAGACAGGGTGACAATCCAGGCCTCAGCAGCTCGTAAACAGGAACGTGGCTCCCTCTCCCAGCCCCACGGTGGGCCAACACCTCTGACCCTTTACCGTAGCCCCCCCGTCTGCACGTCAAGGTCCTGAGGAGGTGCCAGTGAGTGCGGCTCGTGGCCGCGCGAGCTGCTGTGGTTTTATTTTCAGCAACAGTTGTCAAAAAACGACGGAGCAGAAACAGAAGAAGAAGAAAATACAGGAAAAACGTTGAAGGTGAAATGTGTGTTTCAGAGCCAAAAACAGAGGAAGAACCAACAAGGGACAAAGAAAGAGGAGCGTTTGAGACCTTGCAGGAAGGAAGGTTAGAAAAAACATGTTTTGAAGCCACCACACTTCTTTTTTTTTTTTTAAACAATCTCATTTATGAGCACAAAATGTTTGTGAGTTTGTTTTTCGAAATCTGCATTGATGGACAAACTTAATCTGGTCTTTTGTCGGAACATTTGAAGCAAATAGCTTTTCACCAGGCGTATCAGTGCGGCAGTATGGATGTCATTTGTGTGTGTATACACATACACGTACATACAGAGATATTTTTAAATGTATATGTACATACACACATATATAGTATAAGAATGTATGCGTGTATATGTATATACATGCATATAGGAATATGTGCATGCATAGCTACATAACTATGCATATACTATATATACATATATGTATGAGTATACAGTATATACAGTCATACATACATACATATATTTATATATATATATCTACATATACACCCCCTGTCCACCCTTCAATCTAACTGCAGTTTGGTGTTTGACAGCCGAAGACGAAGTGACAATGACAACATGGATACTTACGAAAAAAGGTGCACACAGTAAGTAAACAGATATTTACAGTGTGTGTGTTGGGCTTCGTTACCAGTCAACACTCCTGTTGTGTATTTCACCCTACGGGCTTCTTTTTTTCCAAAGCTGCAAAAGGTTTGAAAATAGCAAAATCCATATTTCCGAACTGCACGATGTTGGGAAGGTTGCTGTTCTCTTGGGGACACCAGCGGAGCTTCACACTCGAGTCAGCGGGCCGCGTTTTCATCGTGAGCTTGCCGTACTTCACCCTGCAGATGGGATTTTTTAAAAAGGAATTTCTATATCTATCTATCTACGTATCTATCTATCTATTGTTCTAATCAGTGAAAGGGGAAGGGAGTCGACTATAAAACCTATTCAGAACATTTGCAACCACTGCTTCTCTCGAATTTGCTTCGCTCAGGCCTGAGTATAAAACATGTTTTGAACATGGTCTGCTTTTAATTAGGACTGCTACTGAAACTCATTTGTTCATTTTATTTTTGCCGCTCCACTCGATAAACATTATTTTGAAGGTTGTGTCAGGCTGCACATCTGACATCAAAAGCTATGTCGCAAGCTGCGTCTCCATGAGTTTTTCGCAAAATAAAAGTGATATTACTAAAATTTCCATTGAATGGCGTGAAGCGCATTAGCCGTAATTTTACGACGAAGAACAGTTGTTATATTTTTCTTTGATTACTTGTAACCTTACTTTACCGGAGTGAATCCAGGCTTTTATTTTGCCTATGTGAGAGTATTTAAGCGATACACATACTACCAGTCAAAAGTTTGGATACATACTTCTGATGTAATGGTTTTTCTGCCATTTTCATGACTATTTACACTGTCAAAGGCATCAAAACTATGAATGAACACATATAGAATATGTATTAAACAAAAAAGTGTGAAATCACTCCAACAAATATTATATATTTTAGATGATCTAGAATAGCCACCCTTCGTATAAAATATATATAACATAACATATTTAGGTATTTAACATATTTTTCTTTTGCCACACATTAATCCACTTGACCAAAGACGGTCCTTACCTGACCTTCTTTATTTGTCTTGTGCACGAGCACAGAAAGAAACACCGAACGAGTCACCGTCGGGTTCCACCTCCTCCGAGGCCTCGGGTTCACCTGCCGTCCGTCGCCCCAGCGTTTCCCCGCTTGTTGCGCAACCTCTCCTCCGCTTGCTCTCTTTCATAACCCCCGATCCTCCCTCGCTCCGTTTCCTTCTCCAGCCTGTCTGGGTGTATTAGACGCTACAAGGAGAGGGGAAATGTAATAACCAGTGAGCCCCCAGTGCCCTGTCAGCACGGCTCAGCCTCCGGAGAGGAATGCCCATCACGGACGGCGCCGGCGACAGATTACACCGCGGGCTGCAAAAAAAAAAAAAAAAAAAAGAGAAGAAGAAAGCGGACAGGAAAACCTGACACATGGAGAAGTCAGAGATTACAGCGGGAGACTATTTCCAGCCGTCCATTACCGCCGCTGAAAAGCCTGGTTTGGAGGCTCAGCCGCCGAAGTGAGGCGAGCGCGCACCGCCCCCTGCTGGCGAAACACAGACACGGACACTTTTTTATTTGGGTTCCTGTTTTAATAAGATATTAAAACAGATTACAAAGTCAGTATGCAAATAACTTCTTTTTTTTTTATTATTATTATTAAATTAAATAAATGGAAACACATGTGTTTGCAGCAGGTGTTTTTTTTTTCTCTTTCTCTCTCTCTTTACGTGAACTGCAGCCGGGAGCATAAATTAATGAGACCACGTCTCTCCAACGCAGCAAACTAATAAATATGATACACTACAAGTGTAAAATGCAGCCATACCAATTTTTTTTTTTTTTTCACTTTTCTTAAAATATATATCGACTTAAACATTCAGCCGAGCAGCCCGCACTAGCTATCATACTGAGATGGGACAAGTTGGTGAGCGAAATCAGGCAGGAAGAAGCTTCCAGTGATGAGATGCGACAGACAATAAAGTTCACTCCACCTGCACTGACACCGAGCAGTGTGGCGACATTCCGACGTTAGAGAAGCTTCTTGTGATGCACACGTTGGCGCAAAAACATAAAATAAAATACAGTTTGAATGCAATGCAAGAGTAACAGTGCAATTTTAATCCCAGACTTCTGAGCGACGACGGCCCTCGCTGGTAATACCGTCGGATCAGCAGCGGGGGGGCTGCGCACGTGATAGACTTTGGAGTTTACGGTCTGTCGGTGTTGTTGATGACGAGCCGTGGCCGAGTCTGGGAGAACAGCCGCAGCAGTTCCAGAGAGGAAAAAAAAAAAAACTTTAAAAATACGCTGTATGCATTCATTTGGAGTTTTGGCGAGAGAGCTCAACTGCACAGACGTCAGCCCGCCCCTCCCCCACCGCGCAGAATGCAACTCGGAAATGTATGAGGTGACGTACAGACACTTGTGATACCTCTTTACGCAACCCACGACCCCGTCAGCAGAGATAAACCGCAGCCCGCCCCCCCCCTTTCACGTGGGGAGGGGGGGCGTTTGTTTTACTCACAGGGACACTTTCGCAGTCCGCCGTTTGCCGAGTGAACAGCAGCAGCAGAGTCTACATCCTGCGCTGCCTTGTCGACGGGTTTGCATATTTTTTTTTCCAAGCAAGAAAAAAAAAAAGGTGCGCTGTAGAATATGTGCGTGTTTTTTTTGGTTACACCGGCGGGAAGGAGGGGAGGACACCTGAGCAGCTGAGCAATCTCACGTCGCCGCCGCCGCAAATGTTTCTGGGTTTTTTGAGACTCTGTCGAGTTCGTGATTTATTTCAGGGGGAGAGTATGACCTCACAGTTGCAGTAGGCAGTCCTTGGAGGAGAGTATGACCTCACAGTTGCAGTAGGCAGTCCTTGGAGGAGAGTATGACCTCACAGTTGCAGTAGGCAGTGCTTGGAGGAGAGTATGACCTCACAGTTGCAGTAGGCAGTCCCTGGGGAAAAAAACAATTGATCTGCTGCTCTTTAATTGAAAGTTAAAGCCTAAATTAAAGACCGAAGGCAGGAAGACTTTCTCTTTCTATGGGCCTGATGGATTCACTACTTCTATTTACAGCTCTGGTAGAAAAATAACCCTGTCGTGATAAACTATAGTTTGTGATGCTGCTTGAAAACAAGAAACAAGATCACACTCAAACCTCAAAGGAAAAGGAAAAAGGCGTCGACCCTGTTTGTTGGTCTGGGCGCTGAGGCAATCCGTGAATTTGGAAAAATAAAGAAGGATTGCCGTATTTACATTTTCGGTGGGTGGTGGGCGCGGCAGCGGCGGCGGCGGCGGCTCGGGTTCGAGTCCGATACCCGTTGGTCCCCTGTGTTTTTGTTGGAAAAAAACCGAACTAAAAAATCCCCCGGGGTCTCACTTCACTTGGCTTTCTCCCTGAGACGCGTCGCCGATGACCACGATCTGCACGTGCGACACCTGGCCGTTGGCGTTGAGCTGCAGCCCCTGCACCTCCTCGGCCTGCGCCCCCTGCAGGTGGCACTGCGTGGCGGCGGCCGCCGTCATGGCCTGCTCCACCACCACCGTCCCCTCCCGCACCTCCTCGCCGGGCGCCAGCTGCAGCTCCATCACCCCCACCGCCTGCTGCTCCATGGGGGGGGGGTTGATCTCGATGACCGTGTGCTCGTGGCCGCCGTCCACCTCGCCGTGCACCAGCATGGCGCCGTCCACCACCTCGCCCACGGCGCCGCCCTGCTGGCTGAGGTGCACCAGCTCCAGGGGGCTCACCACAGTGCCCAGCTGGCTATTGGGGTCCTGTACAGTGGCGGCTGTGGCGCCCACTAGCGTCAGGCCCGAGGACGGGTGCAGGGTGATGGCGTCCGCCTTCCCGTCCGCCGCCACCATGTAGCGCGTGAAGAGCTGCGAGCCGGCGGGCAGCAGGGTGAGCGTGCTGGGGGACTGAGCCAGGGAGGCCACGGTGAAGGGCTGCCCGATGGAGGAGAGGCTGATGGGGGAGAGGACGGTGAACTGCTGGGCCGGCTGGGCCAGCGGCGAGGCCAGGATGGTGGTGGTGGAGGTGGCGGCCGTGGTGGAGGAGGGGCGCTGGAGGCGGGGCCGCTTGGGCTGCCGCTTGGCCGACGACTTGCTCTTGGTCGGCTGCGGGCAGGACAGCAGCGCTCGCATCTCCTGCTGCTTCCGCTGCTCCTCCAGCTGCAGCTCCAGGCCTGCAGCACGAGGGGCGAGATTTGACTGACAATTAGTGTTTGCTTTTGTTTGCTTTCAAGAATGCTTGTTGTATTTTCTCACTTGGAAAAAATATTCCGTCTCCTCCTTCCGTCCAATCATAACGCGCCACTTTCACTGGTCAGTGAACTGGTCACGTGACCCCGTACGTCACGTCCGCTGACGTGCAAACATGAAAAAAGCGTTTGCATGACACCTTTGTGATATTCCTCTACATGGATACGTGTGAAAACCCACCTCACGACAGCGTCAAACCCTCTTAGCCGTATTGGAGAGGTTCTTCCAAGCGGAGCTGTTTCCAGCACCAGGTTTTATTGCCATATTTAGGTTTAGGCAATTCTAGGCGTCATGGAAACGCAGCTACTCGGGCATTCAAAAGTCCAGTGTGTACAATTTGGCTTGATTGGTGATTTTGATATTGCTAAAGGTTTAATGCTCATAAATACATTACTAAAAGTGTGTACGATAAAGTCATTTGGTTTTCCAACTCTTTAAAGAGGCCCTAAATATGAAATTTGCCACCAGGCGGGCTTCCTTAAGAATTTTCCACACTGGACCTTTAAGACGCATTTACGTGGGTTTAATTTGGCCGTTTTAAACAGGATACAATGCCAGCTAACGCTTCACAAAAGACCCCATTCTTCATTCTGCAGCGCACAGTCGTGTACACACGCAGGGTCAAAGAGACTAATTAGCAAAAACTTTTGTCTGGAAAAGAAAGCTTTCCAGAGAGTGCGGCTGCCGGACACATCGAAATATAATTTGTTTTGCCAGCGTCCCTATTGTGAATTTGCAAGTTAAGAGTGTTTGCAGGATCAAGAGGTGGTTCGGGAAATGTTTCAACCATCATCCATTATGAATGCCATATTCCCCTGAGCGCACTACCAGTCAAAGGTTTGGACACACCTTCCTCATTAAATGTCTTTCTTTCCTTTCATTTCTATGACTACTGAAGGCGTCTGTGAGTGAACACATGCGGAATTATGTTGTAAAAAAAGTGTGAAATAACTTTTTATACCCTTCATATATTATATAAATATACACATTATGTTTATATATAGACACATATTTAAATATATATATATGTATATATACAAATACACACACACACACACACACACACACATATATATACACATATACAGTACATATATATATATATTTATATATTTACATATATACAGTATATACCTATATATTCACCATGTTCTCGATGGTGAATGAGTTTCAGAGGTTTGTGGTTTCAACACATATATAGGTTACAAGGAGTGGGCAAGAATGTAGCTTCTGCTCCAGCTTTTAAAACAGACCTACAGACAAAACAAACCAAATAAACAGCGACCTCTCATTTTTTCGCCTGACCAAACAAACCTTCACGTTAGAAAACCCAGTGGCGCGGCGGCCGGCGCCTGAAACTCTTGACTCCTCCTCCTCAGAGTGCGAGGCGTGTACTCACTGTTGAGCGTGCTGAGAACTTGGCCCTGGCTGGGGTCCGTCTGCCGCCGCCTCCTCTCCAGGATCTTCTTGACCAAGTCGAGGAGGCCGAACACCTGGGCGAGGTTGCTGAGCACCGCCGCCTCCACCATGCACGTGTCTGTGGTCAGTGCAGATCAAGGAGAAACAATCAACACCGACACTGTTGAGGAGAAAGCAACAGCAACCATTGACTTCCACGTCACGTTATCTAGCAGCTCCCGCCAACAGCAGCGTCTCTTCTTCCTTTCCTTAATGTTTATGGGCTGTCAGGTGAGCTCCTAAGCCTGATTCATCCTCCATGCCTGGACACGGAAGGAGCCGTTATCCCTCTGCAGGGCCTTCTTTTGCGCGTTTGGGGGGACATTATGGATGTTTATGAACACGAGCAAAACATCTCCATACCACCATAAACTGTCATGTTGAACTGTGCCGCACACGCTGAAAGAGGTGGTTCAGACTTTTGGACACACAGGGCCTCGTTTCCAAGTTAGCTGGTCTCCAAGTTAGCAAGTTAGCTGGTTAGCTGGTGTCGCTGTTTCAAGAAGCACCATCCGGTCCTCTCTCGTGAAGCAGAGGTCTCCGGTGCTAGCCTAGCACTGCAAGTCAATGGTCTTACCCACTCCACAGTTCAAGGAGTGGGAAACATTTTGATTCTTAGATTAATCACGATTATGACATTGCCATTTATGAATTGATTCAAAAATTTAAAAAAAAACAATATTTTTTTTTTAATAAGGCCGGAACTCATTTGCGATTGCGCTGCAGCGTTGCGCCGCACTGTTTAAGGCGACGCACACTCCGACACTGTTTTCAAGTTCTCTCAGTTGTGTGTGAATCGCGATTCTCAATGAATCACGATTAATTGAATCGTAGCCCTCTGAATGGGAATCTAATTGAATCGTCAGGCACCAAGCGACCCCCCCCCACCACCCCCACACACAGCTCACCTGAGGAAAACTCATTCTATTGCCTGTTGTTGCTAGTCGGCTAACAGCAGTGGCAAACTGATATTAACCAGACAACCAAGCTATTTTCCTTGCCTGTTGCTGTTGTTGCTACAGCGGAGGGGTTTGTTCTACTGCTAAAAGCAAAGTGCTGAGAAAAAGTTCCTTAGAATACAATGCGATGCAAGGGGGTAGTTTTATTTTTAACATCGACATCAATAGTCTGGTGTGGTCATTTCTTTGCCTCAGGTAGATGTGGGAATATAAAACGATGCACTACGGGTCAGTGAGAAGACATGTAGTTTAACACCTGCCACAACTGAAAACAACGCTTTGAATCTCCGGATGATGAAACGCATCACTCTTTGCATGGGACTCTTGTCACGTCGCGGCTTTGCTCCGTACCCGTTTCCTGCATGGCGGCCGCCTCGCTGCGCTGCTTCACGCTGTTCAGCAGCTCCAGCAGCTCCGAGCTGATGTTGGGCACCACTTCGCCCAGGAGGCCCACGTCAGCGATGCCCTTCCAGAAGTTCAGCGTCTCCTCTGCGGAGGGAGAACAGAGCCGCTCAAGACGACAGGAAAAGGGGGCGAGTGGCAGCATGTCAGCGCAGCCGGTGAAGGGCCGCTGGCTCTGACCTGAGATCTCGCTGGATTCCTTCTTGTCTGCAGACTCCAGCGACAACGAGCTCCAGTCCGTCTTTCCGCCGACGACCTCCTCGCTCGCCACGCCGCCGTTTCCCAGAACTGCAAATCACATGAGAGAAGGTGCGAACAATAAACACAATAACTCAGATTATATCCAAGTGTTTTTTTAATTGGCTGTTTTAAAGGTCCAGTGTGTAATATTTAGCTTGATTTATGATTTCTATCTTGATAAAAGTTTAATATACTGTCCATAAATACATTCATAAAAGTGTATGAACGCAGTACAATAAAAGTAATTGGGTTTTCCTTCCTAGCCTTAGAATGATTCTGATTGATATACATAATATAGACACAGCAAGGGTTTTACTCCCAGTTAGCTGCGATCCTGCACCGTCATATTTCTAAGTCAGCTCATGTGCAATTCAGCTGCCTGACAGTGCAATTCATATTTCGGGTGAACGCTCGAATAAACCAACAAAGAAGAAGGTGGACGACATATCCAGGTTTGGGTGCGCAGGCCACCGTAGTTCACGGGCAGGGGAGGGAGAATGAGAGTCGCTGCAATCTGAAATGCAACCACTTAATGTTGCTGTTTCTCCTTCAAATTCTCCAAATATTACACACTTAACCTATCAGTGCTTCCCTCTAGTGGCAACAATGTGTAAAAATGCCTATTCCAATGCAATGAGAGCATGAGAGTCTGAGGTTAGCGATATTTAAAAAAAATAAATATATATATATATATATATATATATATACATATATATATATATATATGTATGTATATATATATATATATATATGTATATATATATATATATACATACATATATATATGTATATACACATATATATATAAAGATAATTATAGAGAAAACTTAGCTTTGTTGTTATAACCACGGACTTTATACACTCTACTGATACGGAGGGAAAAAAGAAGATTAAACAGGCCTGAGGCCCCGTCCAACTCTGAGCTAACAACATGACATAGACCCAGAGGCAGTCAGTAGCTGGGCCTCAAGGGCCTTGACTACAAAGCAGGCTCAGCTCTGCTGCAAAGAGGAGACAAAGGCATTTTGAACTCAGTGAGGCATTTTGTTAAGCTGCCGTATTAACGCATTTTTAAAGTCACATTTTGACGTCTCTGGGGGGCTTTTAACATTTTTTTTTTTCCAGCCAGAGGAAAATTTCAAAGCAAAACCGACTTAATTCAGTTTAAATTTGCAAAACCCAATTTTCTTCTGCCATTCACTTCAACTTGGATGACGGGTTATAGTGAACGATTCCACATGCTGGTCCGCAGCCATGGGGCAGCTGCCGACCCTCTACTCACCCAGAGAGGACGTGGGCGTGGTGAGACCGCTGCCGTCCGGAGGGAACCTGGTGTTGTTGATTAAGATGTCAAACTTGGTGCTGCGACACGTGTTGGTGCACAGTGTGCTGTGCTGGTAGAAGTCCAGCTGACCTGAGTCCATCATTTTTCTGGAAGGGCAAAAACAAGAGAGAGAGGAAGCTGAGTCAATTTGCTGCCAATTGCCCCTGAATCTTATTTTGGTATTTCCAAAAAAAAAGAAAAAAAAAAGGGGGGGAGGATGTCACAAGTCTTGGGCTGATATTCATTCGATAGGAGTGAATATCGCATCATATCGAATAATCACAGAAATATTGAATATAATTGAATATCGCAATATTATTGAGTATCGCGATATTATCGAATAACACAATATTATTGAATATCGCGATATATGCCACCTTATGCAATATTTCTCACAATATCGACTATCCAACAGTTGTTACCGCATCCTCTGCCTTTTATTTTCACAGGAAAATGTACACAGAACTGCTGTCATGGTTGCAAAATTCAGACATTTATGCAGCGCTCCAGTACATATCCATAGTGAACTGGGTCACAAAGAAGAACGCTCGCTCACAGAATTTGGCAACATTTCAGCAATAAACCTGGGAGGATGGCGAAGAAATCCAAAGAATTTAAATGAAGCTATACGGACGCCTTTGCCGCAACCGGTTGCACCATTATCAGACCTGTCAACCTGTGCACATTTTGCGTAGCGGGTACGCAATTAGACGCGCTGGTAGGACTCGCCTCTCCAAGGCTACACATTAATCCCGTGTATGTGGGTATGATCACGTGGAGCATAGCTCCCAAGTCCTAATTTTTAGTTTTGTATTTCAGCCTGGAAAACTGCAGAAAAACAAATTGTTCTCGCTGCCAAATGCAAGCCACGGTTGCTCACCACCTACACACCGACTCTGCTCGCGGCAGAGCCGACTGTGTCAGGTTAAATTAACGGAGACGTCAGCTGAAAAAAGCTAGTGGACGCAACGAAGAACACGGGGGGTAAATAAAGGAGCATTTTGGGGGCCAAAAGACAATTTAAGGAGCAGAAAAACAACAAACAATTACCCTTGCTGGTAGTGTGCACAACACATAGTAATGATTTGGGGGGGGAAAGTTGGATTTGTGCCTCCAAAACAAGGCACAAAAAACACATCATTGAGACAATGATGTGTTTTAGAAAGAGGCAGCAAAAATGGCAAAGCAGTGGACGCCTCTGACCTGAGCATCACTCCACCCATCCTGATGGCTCTCTTCCAGTCCTTCAGAGTGGCTTTTCCAGAAATGTGCACAAACTGCTTTGGGCTGATTAGCTGGTCTTCATACTGGGAAAGCACAGACATAAAGCCGTTATGTTAACTTGCAAACTTGCAGTGCAGTGAACGTGCTGAATCAGTGAGAATGCAATGAATACCAACCTTCACGCATTTAACGTTGATTCCGGGGCAAACAAATTTCTTCACAAGCAACATGGCTTTACAGTCGCCACATGTTATGGGGCAGCAGATTTCCACGTCTTCCTCCTCGGCTTGGTCTGAGGAGTGCGGAGGAGAAACAAAAGGTTAGCAGAAGGTCAGAGGAAGGGCTTGCGCTGCTGTGGTTGCTCTGCCAAGACCCTATGAGTCTGTGCAATATGAGTTTGCACGGAAGAGTCGGTCATGTTTTGACTGCTAGCTTTCTGAGAGAGAATTTCAGAGAATTTGTGAGAAGTTTGAACGGATAGTTACGGTAATGACGTGCATTGATGATGCCGTATTCAAGGTTTTATGTACACTGCTGAGGAAACGTCTTCAACCACCACCCAATGGAAGGTTTATGTGACAGCCGCCCTGAATTAACAGCAACTGTCATTACCAAATCAATGTCCTGTGTTTCCACAATGATGTACAGTGGTAGAAAAAAAAGTTTTTGGACACCCTTAAAATTTCACTCATACCCAACTGTTTTCATTAAATATTACCATCCATCCATCCATCTTCCATACCCGCTTATTCTCGAGCTCTGGGTCACAGGGGTCTGCTGGAGCCTATCCCAGCTGTCATAGGGCGAAGGCAGGATGACACCCTGGACAAGTCGCCAGTTCATCGCAGATCAAATATTACCATTTTCTAGAAAATATAACTATTTTCCAAGATTATATGTAGAAGCTGTTTGACTGAAATTATAGTTCTATTTGCTATTGTTATCCTTTGAGAAAGAAAAAAAATAGTAAAGATGTAATTAGTTAGTTAGTAAAATTAGTTTTACTTGTCAAATGTTAGGCGTGATAGATTTCTGGACAAATGAGTACATTTTTAGCGTTGTTAGCGCATAATTAACACAACACGAACCCGGTATGCCACGGACCATCGCAGCCGTGCCAGAGAAAATTCCCATTCAAAGATTTGACAGGTTCTTACCTTGATGTCCTTCAACGGTTAAGACAGCTGCATCATTTTCAGCAGAGTCAGTTCTGAAAAAAGAAAACACCCAGTAAAGTCAAAACCTGGCAGTGCTGCAGAATATGGTTGTTTGACATCAGTAAACCTGGATTTAAAGTGCGGTGCGCCACATTTACATGGATCTACCGAACATAGATATGTGTGGACATATCAACATGACGTTATTGAGAATAAATAACAGCTATAGTATATTTTAATTTTCTGGAAGTACAACTAAATCTGAAACATTGGGACGTTCCGTTAGGAAGAGCTTCGTCACGTACCCAACGGAGATTGGCTGGAGCTGGAGTATGACCTGGGCCTTGTCTGCATCATCACACTCGTCCTCGTCTTTCGTCTTCACCACCATCACCTCCCCCATGGAGACAGTGACCTCCTCCGTGGTTGCCATCACACTCAGAGTAAACACCAGAGGAGGGCTGCTTTCACTGAACAGCTCAGATCATGTTTTTTAATCTGGAAGTGTAAAAAAAAACAACAACACAAAATTGAACAAGAACATAAATAAAGTCTAAATTCATGTTTTTTCTGTTGTTGAATCCAATTTTCAAAACTACAGGTTCACAAAAAATATAATATAGGTACAAGATGTTGGAGACAGGAGAAATGAAATAGTATTCGACTACATTGCAAGTTTAATAGAGAGCTCCAAGTTGGTCGTCATGAATGCACAATGTGAAATTGTTTGGTTTATAATTGCACAATCATAGTTTTAACAATGTTCTTTGAATTTCCTTTATTTCCAAACAAATCATTAATTTGGGCAGGCTGTTTCTCAGGAGAGGCTGCCAAGCAGGAAACCAACGTTATTAAGTCCTATACCAGTCAGGCCAGACTCACTATGCCAACGCTAGAAGACGTCTCATTCTGCCAACTGTAAGTCAATAACTCATCAAAACTATTTTGCGCGACTATATAGCAGTAGCTTTAAAATTACATAATTTCCTGTTCAATTCATCCACATTCAAATGAGCCCTTTAGTTTACATGTTTTCGATTCAATACAGTTCGAGATATCAGCCCCCCCCCCCCCCCCCCCCCTTCTTTTTCGGTCTCTGAATGCATCTTGGAACTGCACTCCCCTGCAGTGCAACTGAGTGCAACTCTGAGCGCAGGTAGACCTTCCGTGTCCCGTCAACGAAGAAATTATTCAGAGAAAACCGTTACTTTGCACGCTACTTTGTTTTTCTTAGCTAGCCTAATGTACATAGTTGTCTCTTAACACGAGTGATAATGTTGTGAACAACACGTTCTGTGTTGTTGTTATCGGGTTCTGTTTTTATTATATACATATATATTGTATGTTGGTGCGTACCATTTCCTTTAATGTTTAGATTTAGGTTGTACTCGCTAATACCTTCTATTTGCAGAATTCATTGTCGTGTGGCGTCGCAGAAACCTCAGCAGAACAGCTAAATTCCACAACTGCATTATAATACTGCAAAACTTAAAATTAGTGCATCACGGCGAGCGAAGGTGGGCATGTTACCAAAATGGTTTTAAATTTTGTTTGAGGTCGAAAATGTCAGGGAAACATTCTGTCGTTCAGAGAAATTTGACTCGAAAGTCGGCGTTTGCCAACCCATACATTCGTTTAATATTTTTTTTTTCTCAAACGTGAACTTCAAAACAAACAAAAATATATATCGTTAGTTGAGATAGCGAGTCGTCATCGCAGCAACACTTTCAACCAGTCACGAACACATCCGCTTTGGTTGCTCGTAGTAAACACTTCCAGAGTCTCATGGGTTATCGTAACCGCAGCAAAGTTCTTGCCCCCGGACTGCTTTTCCGATGTTGAGCTTCTTCTTCGTAGTAACTCAACACAAGCCACGGCGCTAGCAGCCATTACGGCTAACGCTACTCAACAGGGCGTAAACTACGAACGTGCGACGCTCGGCCGTGTCGAACCGTGGCGGTCGACGACGAGCACGTCTTTGCATTTACAGTGCGCGACGGCTACGTGCCGCTTGTGTCTGAACCGTACGTCCTTTCGTAACTCTGCATTTTAACTCTCCGCACCCCCTTCAAAATGACGTCTCCCCGTGCGGCGGCACGTACAGCAAACAACGGCGCCGCGACGGCGTTGCCCCTCCGCGCCGTACGAGCCCGGCCCGCCTGAACCCCTCCGCGCTCCCCACCGCGGGGCTTTAACAAAGAAAAAAACTACCGTTTTCACCCACGGCCGAGCTTCACATTTTAAAGCCACATTTAACAAAATGGAACATTCAATAACATTGTACCCTTACCGTTTTTTCATGGCGAGAAACGCAGCTTCTAGATTGAGGAGAGCTACTGCGCATGCGTCCTTCGCTCATGTAGCTTGACTTCCTGCTGAGCTACGCTTGCTTGCCTTGGTGGAACGCTGTCGCGGAAACCCAGAGAGATCAGCCGAAACTATGGCTTTGACTGTGGTCTGTGTGCCTGATGATGTTAAGCAAAGCCATCACGTATATTATGCCGCACTTATCAGCCATTTAAGATAAGTTCGGCATTGTTATCGTCTCTCAGTCATTACAGCACAACGGCGAACGTAATTGTTCTTTGAGTCACGACGCTCAAAAGACAACTGGCCATGATGATTAAGTTTCGGGAGCTAGTTAGCAGAAGGTAGCATAAGTCGGCCGAGGTCTATTAAGATAATCTTCATCTTTTACACAATTGCGCGGGGCGCCGAGACGTGTGATCATCGGCTTCCCCATATGTTAAAAATTGTGCTTCCGAAATCTCTTGATTGCGATTCCGCAAGAGGAGTGGAACAGGTCCACCCCTCCTGTGCCATTCACAGCAGAAGCCCTTTTTAACATACGTTGGAAACATCCTACATTCTTGAAGGCAACGGCAGCTTCTTCACTCAGGGTGTCGCCACAGTTGGTATTTCACCTACATGATTTGTTATTTTTCATGTCATGTTGGCTATTTGATACAACTTTACAATGTTATCTTTTATTTAAATGGCCCTTACACCGATTATATTTGTCTGATTTGCGAGTTTTCAGCGCTAGTTTGGCGAACGAAGAGCATGATGGGTAAAAAAGGGGCGGACCAACGTGCCATTTATTTTTCTTTGATTGGTTGTTACGTGTGCTTAGAAAAATGTGGCGTTCACATACTGTGGGAATTCTAAAAAACGCAGCGAAACGTGTCTGGTCTGTGATAATTTCTAAAAGGGACAGAAGAGGGGGCCAAACCACCCTTTAAAAAAGGTAGAGACCGAGACAACACGCTGGTGACCATTCACTGTACATCTATTTATTTTCTTAAAACGTATCATTGGAATCACATCAAATCAAAGGCAAATCCCTTGTACATAATATACAAAATAACATTACTGACTGAAGCTGTGACGTACTGGCTGCAGGGATAATAAGGAGTAAATATGTTGTGCTGAGTCTCTTTGCACAGGAAAAAGCATACAGCATGTCATTTGGCATCTCACCGTCCTTTATTGGGGGTTGAATTATTGTGGTTGCTCTGTTTTGGGTACAATTACATATTACACAATATTTTGTGAATTTTCTATCATAAATCAAATTAGAAAGTTATAGCTTTATTTGTTGGAAAGCTAAAAGTAGCTTTTTTCTTTTTTTAAACATAGTTTTTTAGCACAAAATATATGTCACAACTCTGCGAAAGCTCTGTAATGACTATACTGTATGTTAGCGCTGACTGTGACATGTCGTCCAAACATAAGAAGTTTCTGTGTTGTCAATATTCTCATAAACAGGACATTTAAAAATCAGTATTTCCCTAAATGGAAAAGATCAAGTGGACGTCAACTGAAAATTGGCCACTGACACCATAGAACCACTTCACAGAATGGTTGACGCTTGCATGATTACAGTGTGTAAAATCAGAAAACAGGGGATGCCTCCAAACATACATAAACACTGCATCCTCCAACAAAGACTGGTGGAAAAGCGTGGTCATTGCTTTCTAGTTGGTCAAACATCTCCGTTTCTTGCTTGGTCTTTTCCCATCGCTTTCTTTGCCCTCCCGTTCGGTTTGTGGTGCAGTGGGCTCCTCTCTCATGAAAAGCTGAGAAATGGGGATCATGCTCACGAGAAGACACTTTGCAGCACAGTAAAAAATATACAAATTCCAGCGTCATCGTACAATTCAACCCTGTTGACGTGAGAGACACAATTGGGAAGTTCGTTTTTATTATTATAGTGTTTATGATTCTGGATGTTGCGCCGACAGATCTGGTGGTTTACTTGCGACCAGAGTGGACCACTCCTACAATGGGACCGTCAACTGTACAATGGGACAAAGACCTGTCAACACCTGATTGTCAAACACCCAAAAAAAACAAACAAAAAAAAAAACGTGCAGGTGCACTCTGCTGTGTATGCCGCGCAGACAGGAAGCATTTATCTGAATCTGCACACAAATGTAAAAAATAAAGGTATGGTGCAAATGGGTTCAATTACATTCCTTCCCAAGTAATATAAAGCTGCTCTGTGGTTAAACTCACTGGATCACCCTGCCTTTTCAACCAAGAAAGAAAAAAACAAATGCTTTTGAATGCACGATCTCTCGCTGTTTCCAGAGTTTGTGTGTCTGTGCAAGTGTTTCTATAAGAGTGAACATGGTTTCTTGCGCGATGCTGGTGAGAAGTGAATGAGTGAATGAATCAGTGGGGAGGGAGGTGACGTCTCAGGCAAGGAGCACCACGGTTTATCGTAAACAGCAACGGATCAATAACGTCTGTCTGCTGGCGAAAAGGGGGGAGACTTTACGGCAGCTCTTGCCCTCGTTACTGTATGTCTACATCAGTAAGGATGTTAGTGGCTTCAAAATCAGCTGTGCCGCACATTGAGTTGGAGAAAGTGTAGACTGAACGAGGCGAGTAATATTTTGCAAAACATGTGGCTCGAAAGTTCAAGATGTCAGCTAGCCTATTAAGATAACAGTGAGAAATAAATGACTGGCTTGTATCAAGAGGAGGAGCAGGGGGAAAAAACACAGCAAATTTTAAGCAATATAATTACAGGTAGGGACGAAATTCCTCAAAATTCAACTTTAGTCACCTTGGAGTGGTAAAACACAAAAATAGACAGAAATGCAGGCAGTGGATTGACTAAAACATTGGATTCAAGAACAGAATTGAAAGGGAATGCCTTTTTGACATATCGGAAACAGAGAGAATGCTAAATTAGGTTCAAGCTGTGCATTTGATGCACCTAAATGAGCCAGTTTTGCTTGTCTTAAGTCCTGTCACACAAACACCAAACAGTTATTTGCATTTTGTTAGGCAGGAAATCCACAACAGGAAATGAGCAGAGGAAGAGTAGGGCAGGAGGTGCCTCGCTAGAGCCGCATCCTGGGGAAGTTGCTGATTCAGGTTTTTGATTGACAACTTATCAAACGAACAGACATGTTAAAATATAGGTCAATAAGTTGTTACGACGTTGCTATGTGAAGCTGGATGCGGCCGTCTCCGACTGATTACCCTTGACCTGAAACTGGACACACACTAGACAATATTGAGCCGAATTCTCTGGAGTGTTTTGGTGCAAATATGATTATTTTACTGACATTGGAGCTTCACCAGCCTCAACTCAAACAGTTTGCTATTCGTAGTACCTAAGTTAAGTTGAGTCTGCCTGAAGCCGTGCGCGTTACCAGTGGCAAACCTGGCACACTATTGTCTTAGCTCGGATTTCAAAACACACACAGGCCAGGACAGCCAGCCGATGACACCGATTGTCCATTTTTCTGTTGAAATCACACTTGATGGTGCGAGTACCTACAAGGTCTTGTGTCTGTGGAATCGTTGGAACTGCAAAAACATTAATATAACACCAGCTGTGCGTGTGTTTGGTTTTTGCGTTCTGGATGAATCATCTAGTGTGTGTCCTCTGAGGATTACACAGTTGAAAAAGTAATGAATTGAGATTATCCTTTGTTCCATCATCTGTTATCCTTTTTTAAAAATGGTCTAAAACTTGGTACTCATCTAAGGTGGTCAGCTTCAGTGTGAAAACTTGTCGATGGACTCACTCACATCCTCGAGTGTACACGCAAAAGCGGAACATCCAACCGGTCGAGGACATACAGCATCTGCTCAGGACGCGGTCAGACTATTTCAACAACTTGACCTGTAGAAAATTCTGAAGATGGCATGAACGGCAAGATACTTGTCTTGCTATAATTTATGCTATGATACAAGTACCTAAATGAGACCGCAGACTCTAATAAAGGCGGCCTATAGATCTAAACTAGAAATACTCTTTCTTTCCATTTCTGTATATATTGTACAAAATATGAATAATCTACTCACAGGTCTAAGTCAGTTTGGCGGAAGTGCACACGCAGCTCACTGTTGCGGGAGGAGAATTATTTTCCTTCATCTTTCACTCCCCCGTTAAAGTCCTTTTCAGACACATTGCAGCCACAGCACCAGTTCAGGCCAAATGGCATGTGAACATGATTATTATTATATATGTATATATTCGCAGCTTGAAATGTGCTCTCATGCTGTTTGACCAAACCAATGAGGACGACTATTAATATTTTGAATAGAAGTGGGCAGAAAAAGTGGGAGGGAAAATACAGATGGACAAGGTGACTGACCTATTATTGATTTACTTATATTCTTATCATGTTGTTTTTCCATGTATCGTATACAGTCCATTATGTCTGAAGGTTTTCTTTCTCTGTCCAAACGTGAACATGTTGTGGTGAAACCAGCGGCTCATGCTCTTGGATGGACACCTTTGGGTTGCCTTTAAGCGTATGCCTCAATATTGTTTACTATTACTTACAATAATAAATTTCACATTTTGTTGCAGACTTTGACGGAACAGAGACAGGTGGGCTGGCAGTTGAAAGTCATAGTCTGTGGACTTGATCTAAATCCAAAGTATAAAGCAGGACAGGTTCTACTCAACTGCCAAATACCTCAACCATTGGTCCAATGGTTGAGGTATTGGTCCAATGTCACACAACAGGCCTCAACCATTGGTCCAATGGCAAACAACAGGCCTTTTCTCATACCACGTCACATGGCTGTCAAAAAAAAAACGCAACTTGTCAGGCGTGCATTGGAATATACACAGCGCCACCAGTCCTCCCGAACCCAAAACACAAAAATAGGGCACGAAGCACAAGGTGAGAACGGTGACGACGGGACGGGGGAGAACCACGAGCCTGAGTGACAGCAGTGAGGCGAGGGGAACGACTTGGACGCGGCAGGGAACTCAGAGGATCCTCAGTCAGCAGTGGCAGCCCTTCTCCGCTCTGGTGGTGGCCAATTCCTCCTCCTCGTCCGACGGGTAGAGGACCTTGGCTGTGAGGCCGCTCTTGACGCCGTCCCACCCGTCGCGGGTGACGATCTCGCCCATCTTCATCAGCTCGTAGATGTCCCTGGTCAGGAGCTCAAAGGCCCGGTCCACGTTGCTGTTGCACTTGGCCGACGTCTCCACGTAGCGGATGCCGAGCTCGGCCGCCAGCTGCTCGGCCTCGTCTCGGCTCACCTTGCGGTCTTTGTTGAGGTCGCTCTTGTGGCCGATGAGGATGTAGACCATGTGGTGGGGCAGGATGTGCTCACTCACCTCCTTGTGCCACTCCTTCACGTGCTCAAAGGTCTTACGATTGGTGAGGTCGAAGACCAGCAGCCCGCCCACAGAGTTGCGGTAGTAAGACGTTGTGATGGACCTGATGGGTGGGAAGAGATGAAGTGCACGTGAGCAAGTTAAAGACGCGGTTATCTCGGCTTACTTGTCGACTGGAATCACTCGACTGTGATCAAATGCTTCAATGGCCTGAAATGTGTGTCTAAAGAATTATCCAGTCATCCATGTTGCTTTAACAATGTTTGCACAGAGTGTACAATGGGTACACCAAACACATGACAGAAATACTACAAAATACTGCCTTAAACTCATAGTTTCGCAAAATAAAAGCCATTGACTGGTGTGAAGCTTATGAGCCGTAATTACGTTTGCTTTTGTTTGTTTATGTTTGTCTGCTGTCAAGAATGGTTGTTGTATTTCTCTCTTTGGTTACTTGTAAAAAAAAATATTCCGTCTTCTCGCCCATCCAAACATAACGCGCCATTTTCACTTGAAGTGAACTGGTCATGTGACCCTGTATGCCACGTCCGCTGACGTGTAAACGCGGAAAAAGTGTTTCCATGACACTTTTGCGATATACCTCGATATGGATACGTCTGTGAAACCACCTCATGAGAGCGTCAAAACCTTTTCGCAATATGTGAGAGCTTTTTCAAGTTAGGCGTTTCCATGATCAGTTTTTTTATTGCCATATTTAGGTTTCGTGCAATTCTAGGGGTCATGGAAACGCAGCTACTGAGTTGTGTTGTGGTTCACCAACACTTGACCTTTACATTATTGGAGCAACCACAACCAAATTCCTTGTCTAAAAATGATGCCAGCAGGACTATTTTTTATTTTATTTTTTTACATTTGCAATAAAATACTATATTATAAATCTGTTTCAGTTTATCTGAAATGTCTGTTTTTTTTGTTGTTGCCTGTATCACTTGAACACCCATTGTTGGGTATTGAGTGGAACTTCTTGTCTACATAGATTTCAGCTCACACTTTCACAATGCATCAATGAACTTCAGTGAAACGATTGAGCAAACACTAGACGCTAAAGCAGGATTCTTTCTTTTCAGCCCATTCCGGCAATAATGATCACCAGAACAATCTTGGACACATCTTCAGGTGTGAAGTTTGAACCCAGGGGGTCATTGGGTGTTTTATTTGTCTTTTACTGTCCCACACCTTCAGCTTGTCATCATTCCTGACAAAGGGGAATCCGCTGTGTTCTACGTATTATGCAAGCGCTACGTTATTTTTAAATTCAGACTTCAAACACTTCTCACATTCCGCTCAGACGGAAGTGAAAGCCTTGTTTGCGGTGACGGCCCGCAGGAGAGAGAGAAGCTTGGGGGCTTCAAAGAGGAACAGCAGATGCAAGGCAGGAGCTCCTTCTCCAAACAGAGGCGAGGGAATCACCACTGACAGCACCGGCAAGGTGGGACACAACAAGCAACAGGGTAGACCAATGAAAACACCACGTTAGGAGCTCTGGAGTTGCCATCATTGTGATATCATAAAATCACGCACATCTCTCCTGGACTGCGAGTGGGGCCTGAATAATATGAGGAGGCTGCCCATCCATCCACGGATGAATGCAGTGATGCAACGATTCCCCTTGTTTGTACATTAGCCAGTCATAAGATCCACAGCCATATAAGCTTACAGCCCCGACCCGTTCCCCATTTACTGACTGACTTGACTGTCTAACTGCACTCACTTCATTAGTGAAACAGCAGCGGAAATAGCCATGATTTTATTTTATTTTATTTTTAAACGGCATCACCTTCTAATGGGAGCAATAAAAAAACAACAACCGTGACATCGCATCGAGGCCTCGCGGTTACCCGACGACAGTCACGCTGGTAGCAGCACAAACACACATTCAAGTCGTTCGTTACCAACCCCATTACCTGAATCGCTCCTGGCCGGCGGTGTCCCACAGCTGCAGCTTGATCTTCACCCCGGGCTCGACGTCGAGCGCCCGGGCGTAGAAATCGACGCCGACCGTGGGGTCGGCCACGTCGCTGTAAATGCCGTCCGTGAAGCGCTTCAGCAGCGACGACTTGCCCACGGTGGAGTCCCCGAGCAGGATGATCCTGAACTGGTATTGCCACAAGATATCCATAGCATGACTAGAGGGGCGACACTGGCGGGTGTGTGTGGGGAAACAAAAGCCCTGCGCTGCCGCGGCGTGTTTACATGGAGCCCAGTCTGCTGCTGCTGCTGCTGCTGCTGCTACTGCTGCTGCTACTGCTGCTGCTCCCTCCCGCTGCTGCCGCTTCGCCTTCTGTTAGCGGGGAGACGCCAAAGCGCAGCTCAAGCAAATCATGTGACAGGTTCACCTATGCTCCTCCACCACCACCACAGCAGCAGCAGCAGCCACTGCCGCGGCTCAAACCTTGAATGAAACGATTCTATTGTGAAATCGGAGCTAAGCCGAGATTTTTGACATAACTCAGCTGCTTGTGTGTTATTTGGTTTATTGTTCTCTCCGCACCGGGGAATTTCGCGGTCGAGCGATGAAGTGGTACGGCTTTCACCGAGGCCCGTTAGAAGAAGAAAAACCAAACAAACGGGTTTGCGTTTCTTAGATGCGGTGATACGTCAAAACGTGATCGTGATCACACTTTGCGTGTATTAATGTTTTTGTTATTATTAGTGGGCGAAATCCACGTAGAAAGACGTATCGGTCAACGGAGGGGCTGCTGTCCGTGGTTCTGAAGTGGTTTTCAAGAATCACGGTCAAGCTGTGCGACACAATTAACAACACAATATAATTGTAATAAAATAGAAAAAAAAATGAAAATAAAAGTTTAATCGTGACCGTCTTTAAACTCTACAACAATAGCCCTCGACAACAATAGACCAAGAAAGCCCGGCGGTTGTAAGGACTGTTTGTAAAACTGCATATCCCATGGTGCAATAACCCCACGTGAGCTCGGCGAGCCAATCATCTGCCCGCTAGCTTGGCCGGGCGAGTATTAAAGCCGCGATCCAACGCTGCCTCGTTCCTTCCTCTTCCGTCCGCCAGCTGTGCGGTGAGCTGCTGCCTCAGTGCTACATTTCTAACTTCGGTAAGGCTTTGGTTTTGATTCTGCTCTATTTTCTTTTTCAATACACGCATCAGTTCATCCAGACGACCTGTTTGCTTATTACGAAGCGAAAAGTGCGTACACACCCGGGAGTATGGGACGCGTAGACTACGCTTTTAAGATTAGCACATGGAGCTACTCTGCTAGCAGGAAACTTTTATTTCAAAATAACTGCGTTACACCCACATTGTGTTACAAACGTGTTGTGCGGGCATGTGATCAACATTCAAATGTTGTGTAAAATGTATAATTTTTTTTAGTTTGAGAGACATGAAACGGTCATTCTGAAGTAACCACGTGGCTGGGCCCAGTTCGAATATGCGCATCAACTTCCTGCATGTTTTCATCCTATACTAAATATGCATTCTGGAGATTTAGGCTTTCATAATTGATGCATGTTGTCACGACTAGGAGGGTTATTAAAATCCTCCTAATGGCACATAGGCCGCCTAGACATGTTTTCATTTTGGCTGTAGAGTTGTCATATAAGTGCAACGAGTGAGGGTTTCAGCCTCTTTCTCTGCAGGGTAACCTCAACTTTCATTAGCTGGTAGTTATTTAACTTGTGTGTTCATGACCTATAAATTGGTAAAAAAAAAAAAATGAGAGGAAAAACAAAACTCGGATTTGTTTTTTCAACTGTTTTCTGAACAATGGTCAAAACTATTGCACTGTAATGTATCTCAACTTCTCGTCTACAGGATGATTTGAGAGGAGTAGCTGTTGCCTCCAGCCATGGACGTTCGCGTAGACCCAAGGCAAGTGATGAGAAATCATTCTGACCTCATGTTACTCATCAGGCTCCTATCGAAGCCGTTCGTGCCCTCAACATGGCAGTTGAACGGTCAACAGGCAGCCGAGAGGAAGACTTTCACCGACGGTCGCTGCTCAGTTTGCCGTAACTGCTCCAGCAACATTTTGGGGAAGGACATGTGCTCTGCGAAACTAGAGGTTGTCGTATGATCACTATGGCGGCGCAACTTGTCTTAAGATTCTTTATCCTTCCTGCAGGTGTTTGGCAGCACAGAAGTTGGGAGGAAAAACCATGGACTCGGTCAACTTGATACTCTGTAAGTTGAATCACCTGCCTCTCAATCCCCATGAGCACAGGCTGTGATGACACACTTGCCCTCACTGAGATGCTTGATTGAGACACTCGTACTCTCCTGAGCCTAAGTCACCTGTCACAAGGCCTTTGTAAACGGGGAGCAGTTGTTAAAAAGGCCTTTCTTGTCTTTCCAGATGATTCCAGTGACCACGGCTGACTGTGAAGTGAAAATATGTGGTGAACTCCAAGGTGATTTTATATTTTTGAAACTATGAAGCAAACTACTGTTGTGACCCCACCACTTTTTCTTTGCAATATAGCAAATCACGACTGTGCTTCAGATGTTTATGGAACCATATCTTCCACTGCAGGTGTCTGTTTGCTCATCACGCAGCGGAATGCTAGACCGTCGAGAGCTCGCACATTGGGACGTGAAGGTAAGCGAGATGAGCGCAATCTTGGATTTTCCAGATTCTGGTCAATGATGAACTCTTTAACAAATTGAGGACTGCTGGATGAAGCTTGCGGATATGGGACTGAGATCGGACCCTAATCCTTGTCCTTGCACGGCGGTGTGGAATTGCGCTAATCCTGTTACTCTTTATTTCAGGTCCAGTGTGACGCAGAATGTGGCTTCAAGGACAAAGTGTCTCCTGGCTGCGACTGAACAAAGTATGAAGACGGAGGAAAGCTGAAATTGCAGGGCTCCCTGGCCCCCCCTCAAGATGGCGGTGTTGAAGTTTTATGATGAATGAAAATAAAATCCACTTTCAAATCCATTTTTATTGAATTTATTGTTTATAAAGTATCTGTGGGATGGACATTGGTTCTGGTAGAACATATTTACAATAAGGCAACAAGATGCTTCAGGTGAAACTTGGCCTAATTCCAAAAATAAAACAATTGTATATTTTGAAATGGGCAATTTCCATAAGACTAAATATAAATTTTCACTGAAGAATATAACCGTTGTCTCTATGGAACATATTGGACTTCACCCAGTGGGTGACCTGGTGGAAACACTGGCCCTCAACACTGCCTTTCTGGCAGGACATGCAGGTTCCATGTTTTAGCAAGTTTAAACTTGGACACTAAAAATGCACATACAGAAAACAAATGTCACACTTAAAATGGCTTGGAAACAGTGTACCCAAAGATGGCTTTTTACTGGAATACGTGTGAAGATTTTACAGAGCAAGGCGGCCAGGATGTCGCAGATCAAAGTGAATTCCACAACTGGAATAGCTCAGTAACAGCAGCGTACGGTCTTGACTGTAGAGACATCACCCAGCCGGATGACTATGGGTCCGAACTGGGATCCTGGGGTGGGAGCAGGGTGTGAAAATTACATTTTTGTACAGACAACCAAAATAAACCCTTGAGAGAAAAATTCAATACCTCATTCATTTGAGATTGACGGTAACTTCAACTCTGAGATCTCAGAGTCTGGGGTGCTGCTGCCGCTCCGATCGCTGTATGTATCCCTGGAACAGAGAGAGAAACCTTCATAAAAAAAAACAAGCTACTGCAACCGTTTACGGGTGGACTGTGCAAGAGATGAACACCATTAACTCACCTGGGAGACAGACGGCAGCCTTTCTGCAAGTAGCTCTGCAGCTTCCCGGCCGAGGCGAGCAGCAGGCCCAGGTACGGAGGCGACGGCTTGATGGGCCGCGATGTGAACTCGGGGTGGTACTGCACGCCCACGAAGTACGGGTGGTCTGAAACAGAACATTTTTTTAAGAATTCAGAATATGGTTGATTTCTACTGAGGACGTACCAGTACCGATATCAGGGTCAAGAATTTGACTGGTAAAACACATGCCGATACCATGACAGCGATATCTGTTGTATATGTATGTATGACAATTTTGTTAAATTTGTGTTTGCACTGCAGTTAAACTTGTGACCATCACCCCATGCTGAGGAAAGCTCTAATAACAGAACATCTGTGGAAAACTAAAATTCAAAGTAATTCTATAATGTGTTGTGGCCTCATTAAGCACTCGGTATCGGCGAGGACTGAAATCTAAGTACTCATGCTTTACTCGTTCTGTAAAAGAAAAAGTGGTATGGGCACATTCTAAATTTCTTCCAGCAAAAGTTTCCAAAGTGTCCGTTACCGTCGAGCTCAATGACTTCCATCCTCTCCCCCTCCACGTCTTGACCTACGAAGCGGAAGCCCTTGTCTTCAAAGTGGCTCTTGAGCTCGGGATTGACCTGCAAACAAGAACAGACGTGTCAGAGCCGAGCACCGAGCCGAGGCTCACTGGAACTGGGTCAACGCTGCAGGTACACACAAGCTGCGTTTCCATGACAGTGTTTCGCTAAATAAAAGCGATATTTCTAAAATTTCCACAAAGTACAATTTCGACTTGCAGGTGTTTCCGTTGAATGGTGCAAAGCGCATCAGACGTAATTCTCGTCAAATCTCGTCCGTCGAGATTTACAGTTACATTTATTTTTGCTTGGTTAGTTACGTTTGTAGCCATATTTGAGAGCTTTTTTCAAGTTTAGTTGATTCTATGACCAGTTTTTGTATTGCAATATTTAGACATAACTATTGCAGTAAAATATTGCAATAATTTGTGCAATTCTAGGGGTAATGGAAACGTAGCTATGTCGCCCTGCGGTGACCTGGCGACTTGTCCAGGGTGTCACCCTGCCTTTGCACTATGAGAGCTGGGAGAGGCTCCAGCAGGCCCCCGTGACCCTGAGCTCAGGCAGAAGTGAGTATTGAAATTGGATGGATGGATGGATTGGGTGGATTGTACAAAGAGAAGATTGGAACAAACCTCGAAGCGATGTCTGTGTCGCTCTTCCACGTACTGTGCGTCTCCATAAAGTTTGCCTGGGAATGCAAGTGGAGCCGTGAGTGAGGAGGGCAGGTTTTAAACAGCGAAACGTTGGCAGGACTGGGATATTGACTATTGATTTGATTTTGGCTTACGCATCACGCTGCTGTTGCTCTTGAAAATGGTCCGTCTCTTGCCCAGCCTCATGGTTCCGCCCATCTGGCCGGGGTTGTGCTCTGGCATGTCAATCACCTGCAGAGGTGCGACAATCTCACTCAGAAACGTTTTCTCAAGTCAAATTGAGATAAGATGAGAACTTCTTCATTGATATAAAAACAATGCATCAACGTACCACTGGGTGCTTTGTTTCTGGGTCAAATTCAGTTGAGTTGGCGTCTGAGCACAAAACAAAGACAAGAGGCATTGAATTGAGTACAAGTACCTCAATACTGCAATATAATTTCATTTTACTTTATTGTGTGAGCTGTCAATTGTTTAACTATGAATGCATGTCTTTACTCGGTGAATGTTTCTCGAGATTACATCCCAAAAAAAAAAACAACCCTCCTGAACAGGCACATAGAGGTTCAGTGTGGAACACTTGGCCTTATTTATATTGGTAAAAACTTAATCTACGGTCTACAAATAAAATAATAAAAGTATATATTCGCACAACAATAACAGTAATTTTGTCTCATATATACATATAATAAAACGGAATTGCGTGTTTCATAATTAGGGTGACTACTTGTGTCTTCAAATAAACCAATGAAGGAGAAGGTGGACGAGGTATCCAGGTTTGGCTGCGCAGGCCACCGTAGTTCACTGGCAAACTCAGGAGGGGGAGAGAGAGTGAAATACGCTGCAATCTAAAATTTAACCACTTGTTGTCGCCAACTATCTCCAGCTATTATACACTAAACCTTTAAAGGCACTTTTTTTGGTTCAGTTGTCCTGAATATGTGAGTCAGTGGCAGTGAGGCAGGAGATGGAGACAGACATGATGTGAGGAGCTTTAAGGTGCCTTTTCAAGTTCAAAGCAGCTGGACTGTTTCACCTCTTATCTGACAGCCAGTCCAGTTGCCTTCAACTTCATCTTCAAGACTACAACGACCCGGATGACTAAGAACCTTCACAGGCGCAATGGCTCAGTTAAAGTCTGCACCTGAACTAAAAACTAAAAACACTGCCTGTAAAGAGCAGTCGTCATTACCGTCCCAGCCGATAACGTTCCTGGCGAATTCACACACAGCCAGCTGCATTCCGAGACACACGCCTGTTGAAGCAGAGAGACGGTGTCGTTTGTGGCTCTTAGTTTAAATTGGACAAAACAGAGAAAACAAAGCGCGACAGCATTTAGTTTGCGAGACGACGTCGTGTACCGAGGAAAGGTTTTTTCTGATTCCTGGCCCAGCTGATGGCGTGGATCTTCCCCTCGGTTCCTCGGACACCGAAGCCTCCAGGAACCAGGATCCCACTGGTGGTCAAAAATCAGAAATGTCATATATTGGTTTAGAGCGGGGGGCAGGGGAGGGTTAACGTTATGACTGGTGGCGCCACAGTGGGTTCTAAAATTTGACAGAGGGAGCCGGAGCAGCAGCAGATGGATGGAGTGTTTTGATGGGCCAACTCATAGGTGGAAAAAAAATATCAATTAAATCTCAATTGAAAATGAACTAAATCAAAGTTACAACAAAATTATTGAAATGACTCTTAAAAACACAGAAAAAATGGAATGCAACTATTTTATGACTTACTTACTATAGCATCATTTCTCTAAGTTCAGCGGGCCGGATGAACCCTTTCGGCGCCATGGTCGCAAAATTGCGACAAGCGCCATTGCTGAATTAAACAGGCCATAGCGGCAAATATGGTGCTGAAAGTAGTTTCCACTTTACACCAGGAGATGGCAGACACCTGCGGCTTCAATCTGAGCAGCATTTGTGGGCGTGTTTATATTCAGACTTTGAAGTATAAATCGAGAGAAAGCCCGCCTCTGTCGAGGAGACGAGGAAGTGGTTGTAGTGGGAGCAGAGAGAGAAAGACAGCGAATTTTACCGAGAATACATTGGCGAGAGGTTTGTTCGTTGACAAAGTACTTTTTCAAGTACAGGCTGACTCAGACTCCGAAGAGGAATATTCACCCTCTGACGATGACGTTCAGTCGTCCAGTGAGAGCGAGTCTGCCGGTGCGTCTTAGCGCAGCGGCGTAAAGACGCATCGGCAGAGCGAGTCTGCAGAGTCTGCAGAGCCCTGTGGCATTTCTCAATGTCACAGAGGCTCACGGAACGACACTGGCTCCGTAATACAGATGATCGTCCAGATTGCGTTGCGTGTTCTGATCGCAGCCGCCCCAAAGGCAGTCGCCAGACACAGTTCAGGTGCAGTCAGAGTGGAGTAGGTCTGTGTGCTGTGCCTTGCAACGAGAGATACCACACACTGAGGCACTTCCAGCAATCTGGATCGATGAACAAGTTTTTGATCGATAAAAACAAACAAACAAACAAAACATTTACTAATTTCACAAGTTTGGGTCATACTGAAGATTTTTCTCAGTTACAGTATGGCTTTATCTCTAACCAATTTCAAGTCACAGCCTTTTGAAATCTCGATATCAAAATTGAATATTTTCTTGAAAGAATTATGGCGCTTAAAGGGTTAAAGTGCTCAACAGGCCACATATGGCCCCCGGGTTGTAGTTTGCCAATGCCTGGTTTAGAGTGTCAAACTAACTAACTAAACACATAAGAAGAACTCACTCAGCACTGCAGAGTTTCTGCCAGGCCTCGTGGTACTTGACCGGCTCCTCCTGCAGTGTGCTGGGCTCCAGACACGCAGAGTCGATGTACTGGAAGAGAAGCAAGACAAGTTTCAATGAGGATTCAAACAAACTTGGTGTGAATCTACACTTGCCAGTCTGAAGTTTGGACACACCTTCTCATTTAATGGTTTCACATTTATTCTTTTTCACCGTAGACTGTCACTGAACGCAGCAAAAAAAATAAATAAAAAATGTGGAATTGTGTCGTAAACCAAAAAACAGTTTGAAATGACCATTTAAAAAAAAAAATATCCCCAATCTGTCCAGTCATAACGCACCATTTTCACTTGAAGTGAACTGGTCACGTGACCGAAAAAGTGTTTCCACAACACTTTTGCGAAGTACCTCTGTATGGATGCGTTTATAGAGGGTTTTTCAAGTTTAGCTGTTTCCATCACCAGTTTTTTTCTTGCCGTATTTAGGTTTTGGAAACGCAGCTATAGACTGCACTCCATGCCTGATCTTCAAAAAAGCAACAAAAATGAAAAACAATGCACGTGTTGATTTGCATTAGAATACACAATCAATCAACTCAAGACAAAGCATGACAATCTACTGTTACTCATAACAGAGGGGTTTTCCGAGTGGACCAAGCGCTTTAACAGTGCAGGGCGGTGCAGGCGAGAAACGAAGGAAGCCCATGTGACCGACTCGAAGGCGCAGCGCTTTGGAAAAGCCCTCAGCAGGCACATGACCTTTTCATTGATTGCAAAAACAAGGTAACATTGTTGCTGTTGTTGATAAGGTAGAAAAGACCTTTCTTTCCTTGTTGCCTCAGAAACCATGTTTTTATTTACCCTCAAAGCAAAGAAAAACCCAGGAAGACAGTCGATATGTTTCTTGCATCACTGGTTTGGGGGGTGGGAACAGCTGATTAATGTCCTTTTCCCATTATCTGATTGATTTTCTGCACCCCCCCCTCCGACAATCGTTTCTGAAGCAACAGTTCACTGATGGATTTCACAATAATTCACGGAAACATTTACTCTTACCAAAGACCTCATTTCAGTTTTCTTAATTGGTCACAATTTCCGCCACAGTCTACGTCCTGTAATGCACAAGGGCATCTCATCGGCTTTAATCATCCTCAGTGTCCGACGCTTGTCGTTGGTCAAGTGTGTAATTACCGCGGCGCAAAACGATGAGGCTAAAAAGGTCGACAGACATCGAGAGACGGGTGGAAAACAGAGGGAGTCAAAGATGGGGGCGATCAGAAAAGCACTCAAAGAAACGAAATGCATCCTGGCCCGGGCTGGAGGGAGAAAACCTGAACCAACACCCGAAAGATGTTTCTTAGCCCAACAGAAAATTCTAATTTTGTTTTATTTAGAGCTAAAAAACAAAACAAAAAAACAACCCACTAGCAATGTGTGATGACGTACCTTGACCTCCAGCTTGTGGCTGATGGACAGAGCCGAGTGCTCCAGCGCTTTGATGACCGACGCGTACGAGTCGGAGAACTTGGTGTACTTCCCCACCAGGGCAATGGAGCACTGCTCCAGCAGCCGGTCCGACCTGCACAGGGAAACATTCAACGTTCAACATTCAAGATTCATGTTATGTGACGTGATTGTGTGTGCAAAGCAGGAATAAAGTGGAAAAGAAGAGAATTTGAAAAGTGCAGCGTGTCACTTAAATCTAAGTTTTACAAAAATGCAAGATGAAAAGATGAAAAAAGTGGCAAGTACGGACAAGGGTGTTTGAAGTGTCATGCAATACTACATAATACAATATAAGACAATTAGTTGCAAACAATTGAATGCAAAAATATGACACAAAACTGCAGTCAGCTTTTTGAAAACAAACTTCAAGCTCAGTTCAAAACTCTTCTCTGACAATCGATTTGTCTTTTTTTTTTTTTTTTTTTTAAACGATTTGCCAAGACGTTGATAGTGTTATTTTAACAGCGAGATTCTGATGTGGTTTGAACCAACGCTGCTATGGATAACGGTGTGGTGCAGGGAGCAGGAGGAGGACTGACCTGTCGGACATCTCCTTCCACTTGGTCAGCATCTTCCTGGGCCGGGTCTCGATGGGCATGTTGAGCCTCCTGCTCAGGTAGCCCACCACGCCCTGGCTCTCCAGCAGCAGCGGCACCCGGTAGATGGACGACACGTCGTGCACGCAGATGACCTGGCGAGGTGAGAAGACGTAAGAAGACGTAGAAGTTGGGTGGGCGGGAGGAGGTTGGGGGAGGGGAGGTTACCTGTTCAGGCTCGACATGGCAGAACATGGAGATCTTCTCTTTGACCGAGTTCTCCAGCGCTGTGGAGCAGCGACACATGATCTGTTGGCAGCGACAAAGGAAAGGAAAAAGAAGTTTGCCGTCAAACATGCGATAAAGCCAAAAGCTCGAGGGACAGCGCGTTTCATATTTAGGGTGAACGCTTGTGCAATCAATCATAAACCAACAAAGAAGAAGGTGGACGAGGTCCAGGTTTGTGCTCACTGGCCACCGTAGTTCACTGGCAGGCTCAGGAAGGGGTAGGGTACTCACCAGATCAGGTGACAGGCCGAGTCCTCTCAGCTCTCTGACGCTGTTCTGGGTCGGCTTGGTCTTCTGCTCTCCAGTTGCACTCGGCTGGATAGAAAAACACAGACGTGAATGTGCTGAGCAGGCAGTTAAGTGCATGACTTTGGAGTATTCGCCAAATAGTCTGTCTGCTGATTCTGTTGTTTCACTGATGGAGGAGTCGGACAGGCAAGGGAGTGAACAGGGGAGCTGATGTCACGAGTGTGGAATCTGGGGGTTTTAGATGATTGCAGAGTGCAAGCTGTACTTCCAGCGACTTCCAAACAAGACACTGGTATCATCTTTTAACATCATTATTAAAAAGAGGGAAGCACCTCTTTTTACATCCTTCTTAGATGGATTCCACTGAGGGAAAGAAGCTCATCAGCCTCCCACTTTCTTTCACCCAATAGAACATGACCTGCAGCCAGTTTGACACTTTATATACAATGACATGAACAGAAGTTTTTTAGTTTACTTAATATGTAATTTAGTTTACATGGTTAGACATTTTTATTTCTCTGTTGGATGGATACAAGTGAAGTTTCAATATTTCACAAACTGCTGAACTAATTGTGATTTTCACGCAATCACAACAACCTCTAGGTGACAGTTCTGTTGGCCGGAAAATCCCTTGATGATGTCAGGGGTCAGAGGTCAGAGTAGTAATGACGAACAGTAACACAACTGACTGAAACCAAGGTGTGAACACACAAACCATTTGCTTACCTGTGGTATCAGACTGACGTGAATGTTGCAGAAGTTTTCCCTCTTCACTTTGAACTGGAACTGCCTGAAGGCCTCGATGAACGGCATGCTCTCGATGTCTCCGACGGTTCCTCCCAGCTGCAAATGTGCACGACAGCCGCCCACATTTTAGCAGGAGCCCGGGGCCGCTCATGAGCCATTAAACAGAACACGTGCAGAACAGCGGGCAGCGGGGCGGTTAAAAGCCACGCAGAGCCTACCTCTATTACACAGACTTGAGGCTCGACACCGTCGTCGTCGACCGGCACCTTGGCCTGTTTCACAACCCACTCCTGGATGGCGTCTGTGATGTGTGGAACCACTGGAGCAGAACGGAGAAACAAGCTGCGTTTCAATCACTTTTTTTTTTTTTTTTTTTTTTTAGCAATTTCTCAAATGTTGACAAATTATAATCTTGAGTTTTATGTGTTTCCATTGTGTATTTTAGCCACATTTCAGAAGTTTTTCCAAGTTTAAGTGTATCCATGACTAATTTTTTTTTATTGCGATTTTAGGTTTTGCGCAATTATAGGGCTCATGGCAGCTACAGCCGGCCAGGGATGTCAATTCATTGATTCATTCTATTACGGTGATCAGAGCTGCTTTTACCCTGAACAGTCTTGCCCAGGTAATCTCCTCTCCTCTCCTTGTTGATGACCGACTGATAGATCTTGCCGGTGGTCAAGTTGTTGTCTCTCGTTAGCCGAATGTCAAGGAAACGCTCGTAGTTTCCCAGATCCAGGTCCACCTCGCCTCCGTCGTCCAGCACGAACACCTCTCCTGCAGAGCATTAGCGGTGCATGATCAATGCAAATAAAAGGGCTGGATGATGGAGCAGAATCTCAATTTAAACCTCCATTCATACGGGGACTCACCGTGCTCATAGGGCGAAAACGTGCCCGCATCGATGTTGATGTATGGGTCGATCTTGATGGCAGTCACGTGCAGGCCACATGACTTGAGGATTGTTCCCACGCTGCTTGCAATGATGCCCTTGCCAATGCCTGAGATGACTCCTCCGGTTACCAGGATGTATTTCATTGTTGTGCTCTGGTTTCTGGACAATGAAGAAACATTTGAGTCAATGAAAGGCCTCTGAAATGTGGAAAATAATTTGTTTGGTTTCGCTGTATTTGTAAAGACAGTAGATATTTTTGTTGAACACAAGCAAGGCATACAACATTAAATCATGGGCTTGCGTCTTTATTCTTAATCATTAGTTCTTCATGAGTTATCATCAATTGAGGCAAAGAATAGGACTGAACAACGAATATCTAATAATATTTAGGAAGTGAAGTCAGAATGATTCAGTGGCTTGTCATCCAAATCCAAATCAAGAAAAATAAAGTGAACAAAAGTTACTGTCGTGTGAATCACATGGGATGACAACAAAGATGGCCGGATGTCGCACAACGTGTTCACAGTCACCGCCTCAAGGTGAAGCAACTAATCAGAAACACGGCCGACAGTCAATTCAACACTTGTAGAAAGGAAAACATTTTTTTTTTACGACGGCGTTAGGTTAGTTAGACCGACTCAAACTACGAGTTACGCATCATTTCTCCTCAAACAGCGTGGTACAATCGAGACGTTTGGTTACACACACCGATGGAGCCGTGAGGGCGGAAGGTGGCCCTTTAGTCTCAAGCAAGAGGGCGAACCGCCCCTCCGGGATGTGAACGTAGACAAAGTCAGCGAGGGAATGGAAATCCCGCCAGCGCTGCTAGCTCTCGACGCACAACTAATGATAACACGACTTTGCGGGTACAGCGAACAGAACCGGAAAACTAGCGCCATCTAACCACGAAAGACGACTAAATATACGTGTTGCCGGAGAGATTATTTCCTTATCTGCGAATGTTGCCGTATCTAACCGCAAACTAGCCGGGATGCTCTTACCTGCACCACGCCGCACACACACGCGCGCGGGACAAGCAACGGATGTCCATCAAAATAAAAGCATTAGTGAAATTGTAAATTAAATTATGGCGACATAAGTGGCAAATACCTCATTCGAAACCTTCTAGACTTTAGAATATGGGACTACAGCGCTGAATCGTGTGATATAGCTGAAACGCCGATTAGTTAGATCGCAATAAACTTTAATCAGAATTTTACGTTGACATCATTAACCGGACATCTCGCAGAGTTTACGATGCAACCACGCAACCCGGGAGTGTTTGCTAACTGGCCAGCTGTAAATAGAACCAAATTTCAACTCACCAAATATTAAGATCCAGCGCACTTCCTCAAAACAAACAAAGAGATAGGGAGCAACTTGGACGAAAAATAAATAAAACAAACAAACAAACAAAAAATCCCACTTCCACAGATACGTTTAAATTCAAAATGTGGAGTTTGTGTTGTCTTCTTACGCGCACATCTGGCGATATACTTTAAATTGAGCAAGACACGTGTATGGACCACGATTCAGAGCTGCAGCGCATCATTCATTACAATCCATACGGACAACACTGTGATGCGTTCAGGAACCCTCGTCTTGAGCTCTCATCCAATTGGGAACGTCGCTTTCATATTTGGTGTGTCTACGTCAAATGAAGCGTTCACATGTTTCACAGAAAAATAGGCGCACACACCTTTCTCTTATTTTCCGTCTGTTTTCATCTTTCGGTGTCACGCTCTTGGTCAAATTGAACACAATTTATTTAAAAATGCAAACTAAAATGTATAGCATGAAACCAATTACACCAAACGTTGTTGTCTTAAAAAAAAAAAAAAAAATTCTAATCCATATTTGCGTTATAGTTCTGGGACTTGGTAGTCAACAAATCGCGAGAATGTGTTTACTGTTTACATTTTGATGCCAAATCGCATATACAGTATTTTACTATGAAATTTATGTCCATACATGATACATGATAACAGATACCTGCCGTATTCAAATTATTTATGTAATAGTACAAACAGACACTTGAATGGATATATTTTCCCTGAGTATCTTCATAGCGTTAAAAACGTGCCATTATATTATGTAATGCGGCTCTCTATGGCTAATTTAACCCCCCCCCCACACACACACACACACATCAAGAAGAGACAGCTCCAAACTCAGAAATTTCTTATTAATCCATATTTATGTTTGAAGTAAAGGTACATTCTTTTGCATCTGTAATTATTATGACACACATTTATCTTCAAATACAAATAGATGTATTTGTTAGGATATAGCTGCAAAACTGCGCAGCTCTTGTTTTCGCAGTGAGTCACAAATACAAAACCACTTGGGTGAATCAGCCGCCAGAGGGCTGCGTGCATTTCTCCCTCTCGTTCTTTCTTTCTTTTTCAGAGCAACAGGGGGAGCTCGCGTTTCACGTTAAAAGGCTCAAGGAATAAGAAAAAAAAAGTGTGGCATTTTTCAACCGCAGAAAAGGCTCTTAGCAAGGTGATAATGAATTGTTTGGTTTAGTGTGGCAGATTATTTGAGGTATTTATCAGAATAAACGTTATTTAGTTTACAGCTCCTTACATAAATCATGTTATTGCAATCTAAACAGAGCAAGTTTCCCCACATCTATCTGTTTGGCCATTGGATACTCTCACACATTTCACTGGCTTACAATCCATAAAGACCCACTGCAGTACATTCATGTCCCACAGTGACAATAGATGCAATGTAACCCTGGTGATGGCAAGTGACTGAAACGGGATGAATTCATCTTGCGACAGAACACAATTTTTTGAGCTCGGTGGAACAGCCATGTTTTCCTGTGGGGTTACAACACACAGGTTCCTCTTTCTCTTCCTGACACAAAACAACACTTTCTGCCTCTGTGCCTCATATAATTATTGGCCTCAGTCCAAAGCGGTTAGTTACAGTGTGCTGTGGAAAAGGTCAACGGTCCTGTGATGCCGATCCCGCCGCATTATCCTCATTGTGCTCGCTGAGACACAAAGTCCAGGCAGGAGGCACTGCGATCTCAATTTTGCCAGTCTGCGTTTTTTGTTTTTTTGTTTTTTTGCTCTGATTATACACCCGTGTGTCCTCAATAGCCTGCTGTTGTTTGGATCCCTTCCCTTCTGCAGAAGCCGGGTTCATTGGGCGCACATAGTGTGGGTGAGCACACGCACTGCAAATTAAAACAACAAAATGACGGAGTTGGGTGACTGATGGCTGACTCACAGACGCAGATCGCTGCCGAGCTGACTGATGCTTCTGTGTGGCACCCAAATCTCCTCCACTCGTGAGTCTTAGCAGCCAAGCTTAGTCTCTGGAACATAGAAGGGGGCTTTAATGAGAGTTTTAATTCATTTTTGACCAGCGCTGTGATTGAATTAAACTCCCACAGAAGGGCTGGATCCTCTGCTCACCACAAGCCATTTCCTCCTATTAGAGATGGAGGCTCAGTGGCAGCAGGCATGAAGGCAGCGCAGTCCATCTAAGATGATACATACAGTGCATACAGACACGCACACATATATGTATGTATACACACATATATGTATGTAGGTATGTATGCCTGTAAGCCTGTATCTACTTTGATACATATATGTGTATATTTGTATATACATATACACATCTATGTACACACACACAGACACACGTGTGTATCTGTATGTATATTTGCTTGTATTTCTATATGTATATATACACACATATATGTTTATATACACACATACATGTAAGTATGTATCTATCATCTTAGATACATGTATGGGCATACATGTGTATACACATATGTACATTTCTTTTTCTTTGTCTTTTTCTCTCTGTTGTTTCTTTCAGGGAATCTGCCTCCATCTAAGCTTATCCTTTGGATCCTGTTTTTTTTTTTTTTTGTTCACACCAGCTGACTTCATGTCCTCTTTCACAACATCCATTAAACCTCCTCTTTGGTCTGCCTGCCAGTTAAGTTCCAACCTCAGCAGCATCCTCCTGACCCATACGCTGTATTCTCTAGCTGCATTCTGTACCTGTCCAAACCATCTCATCCCGACATTTTAATCTCTGCCACCTCCAGCAGCTCTGCCAGCACTGCCGCTCTCGCCGCTATTTTCAACATATTTTCTTTCGTCCTTGAGGACAAGATAAGCCTGAATCTAGATATAATATGATAGACAGATAGATAGATAGATAGATAGATAGATAGATAGATAGATAGATAGAGGGACGTGGTGGGGTGTTAACAACATATTAATGTGGCTTAATGTTAATACCAAGTTAGAAGTCAGGTAATGTTAAATGTTTTTGTATGGAAGTGTGGGCATGTCATTTTATTAAGGTGTTTTCATAAGTTTGAACTGCACAGCTATAATTGTGTGTACGTGTGTCAGTAGTAAAATGAAACGCTTCTAAGACAAAAGGCAATTTCGACCGATTTAACTGGTAGGTCTTGCGTTACTTTATCATAGAAGTAAAGTCATTTTGAAGCAATCACTGCCATGACTATCAAAGCAACTGCTTTCAATGGCATATTCTCCCAAATTCTCAAATAAAAAGAAATGTAACTTTCAGCACAGCTTGATCAAATTTCATCAAATATTTAGCGTGAGTTTGGCAATTCAGTTGAAACAGCGCTCTAAAATGTTTAAACAAAATGCTAAATCACTCTGCCTTTTCAATTTTATGCGGTAGGGAGTTTTTTCTAGTTCATTCTGTGTCTTCAGAGCCTCCCCTTATCAGCTGCACAACGAGAGGGCTGCCAGAGGGTGGCCGGCTTTGGATGTTCATGGCCAGGAAAATCCAAATGGGGGGAAAAATATAACAAAACCTACCACCAAGGACACCACCTTGGATCTCTCACTGGGTCGGATTCGCTCTCAGCCAAGGACTCGCACACATGCGTCTGTGTGTGTGTGTGTGTGTGTGACATTCAAACACGACCGGCTTTTACAGCTTGTAATTTATATGAATGAGATCTTGGGGGTAAGAAAAACAGTGGGCAGAGAACGACATGATGATTTGCCCTTCGTCCTCCCCCCGTTTTTCCCCGGTCGGAAGGGTTTTTTTTTGATTTATGTTTCCCGGGGATCAGCGCTCCAGGAACAACCCCAGCTGTTCCACTGACACGACGGAGGCCAGGGGGAGATGTGAGTAATGTCATTAACCGATGAATGAAAGCCGGGAGATGGAGAGATCAGTCTTTGTGAGTGGCCGCGCAAAGGCTCGGGGGACAAATAACCACCCCCGCCACCACCGTGTACTGATGTGCCGCGGAGCCACATCTCGGCCCGCACAAAAAAGTCTCGCTCCCGTGTCGTCCTCTCGGCATAATTAAACGAGATAAAAGTCGCACGGAAGGAGCGAACCTCGGCTGCTCTAAAGGGGCGGTTGGCGTCTCTGTGATGCTAACACACTCCCGTTATCCCCCTGCTGGGGATCAGCGACTCATAGTGGAGCATTAACAGATGGGGAGTGCGGAGCCGAGCGCAGGGACACGGGCTGCCACCGACGCTGCTGGTTTGAGCTTTTGAGGTGGGCAGGATTAGGTTTGATCATAGTTTATTCATCTACGCCCAGGATCTGCTTCACAATCTTAAAAAGGGGGCTATATTTCACCATTGCCACACATAAGGTGGTCAAATAATAAAAAATGGAGTTATTTCTCCAGGGGCAGAGCGTCACATCGCACGCCCTCTGGAGCTATCGGCTGGTGCCGAGTCCTTTCTGTCTTTTTGGTTGCAAAGCCTGACGCGGCTGCGCGTGCATGTCAGTGCATGTGAATCACCGCCTTCCTCCCGTCCATCTAGACAGTTGCCATGTCACCGTTACGATTAGCGGGAAGCCAACTACGGCGGTGCAATTGCAGGAAACACATGCAAGTAGGATGAGAGGTGCGACAATTGAAGGCGAGCGTGAGCTGGAATCATGCAGGCTGTGATGCAGAGGCGCAGAAAAGTGCGCAGAGGCCTCTGTTTTGTTTTATATGCTGTGTGTGAAAAAAAATCTAATATTCAAGTCCAACAGTGACATGATTTGGTGTTCAAAGCAGGTGATTTTTAATGGAATGCAGCAATTGTCATTGCATGGGCATGTGAAAAGAGCTGTATGCTAATCCCCTGACTGACATCATGTATAGTAATGTCATTGGACATTGCATGATCAAGTAAAAAGAAGCGGAGTGATTGAGACCACCTACTGCAGCACACCAGAGGATGGAAAAGTTGAAGAACAATACTTGGACGGCACAGTGAATACATTCAAAGATAGTTTGTGAGACTGATTTGTTAGCTTGTCTGATAAAACATAAACGGCTACGATCACAGGTGGGGGAAAAAAATACAGCAGAATAAAGACCCTATTAAACAAGCATCAATTGCAACATAAATATGGCACATCATGTAATCACACATTATAGGCTGATCACCTTGGGTCCATAATGTAATAAAGATCCTCCTCTCCGCTCTTATTCATCAACTGTGAACCATGACCAACAGCAATGCTTGCCTCCAACTAAAATACCTTGCATAAATAATTTATTTGCATGTTGTATGTTTTTTCTTCTTCCCCCGCGCGGGTGATCTGTCGCTTCAGTGCACCGGCTCGGCTGCAGCAGCCTACAGGAAGAGACACGGAGAACACGAGCAGAGAGTGCATGCACTTCATCACCATGGTGTTAGACGCCGTTAATCTGCCCATCCCCCCTCCTCGGCAGCTCCACTGCACGCCGGCGAAAGCTGGCGCGCCGACAGGGGAAGGCATTTCAGCGCTTAACTGGTTTAGCACGGTCTTTAACCTCCCTCATTATTACCAAAGATTCAGTGAGACGGCGGATCAACGGGATGAGGTGCAACACGCACGACAACAAATGCCACTGAGTCGGAGGCCTTGCCCAGTTTGGTTCTATTGTGCTGGAATCTCTTCCCTCCGATATCAAGGTCAAACAGTCAGGATCAAGAATTCCAGGGGGTTCATTTACAAATCCATTCGTGGGCCAAATTGTATCAATAATTCATTGCAAAACAGCTAGTTTTGGATTGGCTGCACATTTACTCTATTGACATCACTGTGCACATTCGTGGTGCACATTCACCGTCTGCTCTGTTGTTAAGGTGCCAAATTTTCAAACACTCATTCATAGCACATAATTAGACTCAACCCAGTCGTAGTATGAGGTTGATTATTTTCCTCTGCCATCCAATTCATAACTGGAGCAGTATTTTTATTGTCACCTGCTATTTCATTTTACATTGATGTGAAAAATTGAACTAACGGTAAAACTAAAAGCGACTGACTGACCAATTTGCACAAGTGGGTTTGGCCGGAGGTGTTTTGTCTTTCTATGTGGCCCTGCGATAAACTGGCTCATCCAGGGTGCGACTTTGTCCAATGACAGCTGGGATAGAATCCAGCAAAGCACCGTGACCCTGAGGGCAGGAGAAGCAGGGAAAGAAAGATTATTGTACAACTTTTATGTTTTCATGTGTGAGTCTTCAAATTCCGTCGTCCAGGTTGCAGCATTTCAAATTAACCCCTACTGACCGTGACTGGCTCCCTGGATAACGTGGCTAACTCCATTTTATTTTATTTTATTTTATTTATTTATTTTTGTTCATGACAACAACCCTTGATCCTGTTTGTTGTACAATTGTACATTATTTAAAAGACACAAAGGTCCATCCGAGAAAACTCTTGGCTAAGGAATTCACAGTAAGATTTTTAGCTTTACACATTCTCCACATTCATTGTAAGCAATTAAGGCCTCTTCCAATTTTTGGCTTCATGGAATGCAGACATGTCAACGCATCAATCGCACAGCCAGAGTTTCCGCGGCTTTCCTCAGCATTCGCTGCTATTTGTCATGCATGCACGCTTACGGCCATGTCTACAGCTGTCGTACTAGCGTGCATAACAAGTCTCATGCCACTGGTTTCCACTTCACTCATCTCCCTCTGTGAAGCATGCGAAGGAGAGCAATCGCATGCTCGTGTAGAAGAGCCAAGAGACAATGCAAAGGTGGAATTTCACAAGACGGCATGCATTTTGAATTTTGTTGCCAGGAAGACACCTGACAAAACCACTGGTGTTCACATATCATATACCAATAGCAGTGTATTTCGATGGTTTGCTCAGAATATGATTATTAACATTAAAGCTGCTGTGCTCAAAAACACCTTACATTGTCAATGTGGGATTAATCCACACGTCTCAAAACCTCTCTGCATATTTATTGGTGGGGAAAGTAGCAGGCTTCTGTCTTGGGAGAAAAATTCCAAACCACAAGCCCCTGCACCATCACTTCCATTATCTTGACAGCACAACCCTGCCACTGTCATCAGATACATTTAACACAACGTGGAGAGCTCCTTCCACCCCTCTCCCCCCCATGGCTGTGTGGCAGAGCTGTTTTCCAGGAAGTAACAGCTCCACGTTCACGTGCCTTTAGGAGGTCGGAGCAAGGGGTGGGGAGAGGAAGGGAAGGGAAGCCGACAGGGGGGGAAAAAAAATCACATGTTCTCAGGAATGTTAGGCTTTGTTGTGGGTGAGCGGTGGGAAGCGCGTTGCCAGCGGCATGAAATCCATGGAGGAGGCAGAGAAGGACGGAACAAGTTTCAGGATTGTTTTTGTTGCGCGCGCGAGAGCAGGGAAGCAGCGGCAACAACCACTGAGAGGGGAAACTTCTTACCAAGAATGAATGTTGGTTTATAGCACGTTCAATTCCATGGCATGCGGGAGTTGCAGGCATGGGGTGCCACAATGAAATAAACCCTCCTCAGTGTATTCATTCATAAATTAGCTAAACCATTACAACTGGTCTTCATCTCAATTGCCCTCCCATAATTTAACAGAGAATCAGATATGTTTCATAATAATTAGAGAGTCTGACTCAGTTTCATTAAAAATGTCTCACCAGCCAGTTAGCGCTTTGCCACTGGATGCTCTTCCACGCTGTCTTGCACTAAATCAAACTCAGCAACTCCACAGAATATTTCCTACCTCACAAATGAGGCGAGCTTATCCTTCTGCTCACAGCGAAAGGAATTTCAGATCAAATCAACAAATATATATGTTCACAATGTGCTCGATCCCCTCTGCCAATTAAGTAGGCAGCGAGTTTCAGGGAAGTGGAAGCTTTTAACTGTGAAAATTAGTGGAACATTGATCAACAAAGGCTTTACTTGCATTTGGCTGTTACAGCCAATTTAGAGGACATGATGTTAAAAATAAATCAGATTTGTTGAGTTAGTACAATGAAATCCCATTTCTTAACATACCTCAATGTTTCAGTCACCCCCTCCCCCAAACGTGTATACATGTAGGGGTGCTTTTGTTTTTTTCAGATCAATGCAAAGAAATTAAATCATTAAATGAAGTTAATTTTCGTGAGGCAGATGCACCACATCCCTCGAGCACCACAACAACCAACAACACAACTACAGACAACAAGTGGCAAAGTATTGGCAAACTGTCGGGAGGTATTTGCTGCTCTGTTTTCTTACACTCGTCTTTGAGAAAGAGTTTAAACTGTCTCACCGGCAATACATCTGGAAGAAGCTTTGGTCTGGTTTGAATTCATGTGAGCTACAGAGAGACGACAATCTTCTTGTACAATTAAGTCAGCATGTTGTTGCATCATGTGCAGTATGGCATGTGTGGCTGCTAAGGCAGTAAAGATCAAGAATACAATAAATTTTAGATTCATGTTAATTGGTCTTCTGATTCTGAAAATTGTCAATCGCCCCAAGATGAATTAAACAGGTGGATTGCAACACTTTTAAGAAGTGACTACACTCAATAGTTTACTGCTCACCAGCTTCATGTGTCATGACTCGTTAAGCCGCAAGATAGTCAAAAAATGAAAGGGGTCATACTGCCACTCATGGTGCTGTAGTCGGACATACTTAAGTCTTTAAATACTTCCGCCTGTGTACCGTACGGAGCCACAAGTTCATTGGCCCACTTTAGTGTCTCAGTCAACCTCTCGTCAAGACAATTTAATGGGGCTTTTCCACTAGCTCCACTGCTTTTCAATTAGGTGGTAGTCCCTAGCACCATGCACTATTTTACTACCTACTCGGCTCCAGATACGTGAGCCGAAAATGTTTCGTCAACACGTACGGGCCAATGATTGGACAGGAAGTGATGAAACAGGATGATTCATGACAGCCGACTCCTTCGCTAAACTCAAACCCACCATTCCTCGTCCACAACGAGAGGAGGGAAATGGCTTGCTAACCAGTGATGTGTTCAAACGATGAGGTTCAGACCTTTTTGTGCTTGGTGACCCACAACAAGAAGGATTGATTGATTGATGCCACTCATGGCCACTCGTGGACATTAAGACAGTGTTGACACAATGTGAAAAATCCATTTTTGACACAGTCACATGACATCAAATGGCTTTCAGGCCAATTTGCTCTGACGACAGGGGTTGCCACTTCCTAGATCTCTCAAGTCTGACGACGACGACCGGGGGGGCTCCCCGAAATATACAGGACAAAGTGAAGTGCGTCCCGTATCAGTTCATTACGGGACAGGTTTTTTAGTTGCCAAATATGGGACAATCGCATATTTTACGGGAGGGTTGGCAACCCTATCTAGACCACAGACGGAAATCAAATGAGGTTTAGTCATGTTCCCTAAAAAACGGGACAAATTGTGTCCTGGGAGAGTTTTTATTTTTCCCCGGGACAGGTGGTGAAAAAACAGAACAATTCTGGGAAAAACGGGACGGGTGGCAACCCTACTGACGACTCCTACATACTACACCCACGATGAGGTGGTACGTAATTGTGACAAAACACGGCCCAAACCCATACGGGGCGAAGCTCTGAGTGGGACTTTGCCTTTGATACTGCATTGACTGTTCGAGTGGCCCGTGCACTTGCCAGCATTCCTGGCCAAGCCAACAATGCGCAATTTTTTCTGCCATAGTCACTTACTTAGCGTACGGACCAATACCAAAGAAACCATCTGCAGCTAAATGTTGGAAAAATAAAGAATCTGGTGTTTCCGTGTGAACATCCAGGTGAAAGACATTGAGATGGTGACACCTTGTAAGCACTTGGGTGTTCATCTGAACAACAAACTGGACTGGACTCACAAGGCTACAGCCCTTTATAAATATAAAAAGGGACAGATTGTTTGTTTTCCATAACAATTTTGTACCACCTCAACGTCGGCGGAGCCTTCATAGCAAGGCGAGCTGAAAGTCCCTTGACGTCAGTACGTGGTTAATGACACCATCTTCCAATTGTGGCAAGTCCAGGCTGTCTTCCGTGAGGAAGAACATCTCCTATACCTTCCACCACAAACTGACAAAAATGCTGTTCCCAGTGAATGGCTGCACCAGACTCAAAAAAAAGTGCACGCAGGCATGAGTACTTTTGTATATACAGCCATTGTTTGTACCTTTCATAGTGTTTTTTTTTTTTTTTTTTAATTCATAATTCTTATTCTTTCCATATCTTTATCTATAATTCCTGCTGCTGCTGTAATGTGCAATTTCCCCACACAGGACTAATAAAGGTTTATTCCATTCTATTCTATTCTATTCAACCCAGCAGTGCATGTAAACCTACAGACTGTCTGATAAATTGCTCCTTCTCATTGAAAACTAGCCAAAGCAAATGATTGTGTGCAAAGGCCAACCTTCCTCGTGCATCTTCAGCGACAATATTGACTTTAGTTTCCCTTGATCTCATCTGCCAACTTTACTTTTAAGCCGCTTAATGCTCCATTTCGCTCTCCTGTCAGAAACTGCCGCAGCTTTTTATAGTTTTAAGAGCCTTTTAGGGTTAAAGAAGCAGCTACCTGCTGTGGCCGTGAGCCACGAGAGTTGAGAGATTGGACTGAAAGTGCAGCGTTTATGGACAGTTTAACAAGGAACTGAGAGGCACTGTTGTGCACTGTGAAAATCCATCCATGATACAACAGGATTCAAATGGATTCAAATGGATGATCTGTGTATTCATCACTATAATTTGTTCTAATAACATTGTTAGTTAAAGCACTGTTGATTTCAGAGAGTCACTTCAGCTGCTTGATATTGTAGGGAAATACCTGAAGTATAAAAAGGGTATTTAAGATGTCTGGCATTTATTATTTGATTTGATTTTGATTTAATGTATTCATTTATTTCGAACATGAAGGAAAATGAGAAAATAAAAGGGATACAAAACCAAAACATACTAAAGAAAAGTTAAAAAATAAATAAATAAATAGGATAAGTAAGCAAACACCAGTGAAATATACATGAAAATAATATTCATGTCCAAAAAAGGGGTAGGAGGAAGTATAAACTCATAAATACCTACCGCTAAACTCAAATAAATATACAAACTTATGAACTAAATTAAGTTTATACAACTAGATGACAGAAAACAGAAAACAAAAAAAGACAACAACCAAAGACAACTCTAAACAAAAGACAACTCTAAACAAAAGACAACTCCAGTTATAATATAGTGCAGGATTTCAACCGTAATAAACACTGGATAAATTTTATAAGTCTATATAGATATAAAATAACATCCTGACTAAGTAGTGCAATCAAGTGGTGCAAACTTTACTTTATCCTTACAATAAAAATTTTCACCCCGAATCACCTCCAAAAGTTCGCAGTAAGGCGTCGCCTTCGCCACTGTTTACATCCTGCGCCCGCGACCAAGCTGCCATCAAACTGGATGCAATCTGCGAACGGACGTATAACGAAACGAGCAGCCACCCGAGAGGTCGACATTAACTGGATAATCATAATAATGGCAGTGACCACTGCACCGTCGTCATTAAAGATGATCTCCTAATCTGCAGTTTGCCTCGAGAGCTGCGGTTCACACGGCGAGGCGCTGGCGTGGCCTCTGTGATATTCATATGGACGGGGGTGGGGGAGGGGCTGGGGGGTGGCACCGCTGTTGCCTCTGGCTTTATTGAATTCCCTCCAGTCGCTGCAGGAAGAAAATCCTAATTGACAATTTCACACCAGCTCCTTCCCTCCCCGTTATTCATTTCCTATCATTAGTCCGTGATGGCTCTTAACAGTATTCCACCTCTTTATTAAAATTACTTACACACATCCTCCACCGCCTCTCCCCTCCACACCCTCCCTGCTCGGCCGGCGTCCTGTTTACCCCTGTGCTCCCGAGTGTCCTTGCGAGGTTAGCCTTTGAGGAGGGTGTGGAACGGGGTTGTATAATTGTCCGTTGCATAACTGAATGAATTAGGCAGGAGATACGTTTAAAATGAGGGCATGGATTGGTGGCAGCGAGGAATACTGTTCCAGCTTTTTTTTTTTTTATTGCAGAAGGAAAGGGGAGTGCGTGCTTGAGTGCGTGCACGACAGCAGCAGCGAGGGATGGAGAGGAAAGCGCAGAAACAGACAGAGTTAGTACGCAGCAGAGGGAGAGATGCGTAGGCATGCTGTAACAGCATGAGTCATCACAACTTAGCTGATGGACGTGTGGCCTGAATCCAAAGAGGCACCCCTCCTGGAAAACTAATGTGCAGCTCCACAGAAGAAAGAGAGAGACAAAGGGAGAGAGAGAGAGAGAGAGAGAGAGAGAGAGAGAGGAAATCTGGATAAAACATACAAGGTGGTTCATTTTGGAAAAAAAAAGAAAGAAAAAAAGTTTTTGTTTAGCTTCCATCCCTCACTCCAATCCCGTCGGCGTTCATTTGGAGCGCAGTGGCGAGACAGCACCTGTCAATCAACAGTGGGGCGTGCTATGATTGAGAAATGCTGGATTGTTTTATTTTCCCCCTTTGCTGCTTTGGTTTAATTCACAGATGACTTGCCTTCCATCTCTGCCCGTCACATGCTGTTAGACACAGACACTCATCCAAACTCTCGGGTCTTTAGATGTTGTATTTACTCTGGTAAATAAGATGCATGAATTAATATATTAAAACAACAACAACAACAACAACCCAGAGATGATGTGAAATGCGTTGCTTTATTTTGTTTTCTGCCAAGAGTTTCATGCCTTGGGGGGAGATCTTGTGGTGATTATGAAGATGAAATATAAAGCCGTGCTGCAAGTGTCTGCCGGTAAGAAAACCAACAGGAGGATACCTCCGTCCTCTCAGCCTGCTTGTGTGTGGAAAATCTCAGTAGATTAGCGGACTTTGTAAAGTAATCACTTCATCAATGGCACCGACATCCGTGCCATGTTCAAAGTCACTTAAATCCTCTCTTCTCCTCTTCAGATGCTGGCTTTGAACTCCAGCAACTGTGGTCTTCACCATGTCTACATACCTGAATGCACTGAGTTGATGCTGTCTGATTGGCTGATTAGCTATTTGTGTTAGCACGCAATTGACCACTGTGCATAATAGAGTTACCAGTGAGTGTATTTTCCCATATTCAGTTTTCCCATACAGGAATAACGTATGAACATGGTGGAACAATGGGACCAACTTTATATTTTTAGTTCATTTTCCAGTTAAAAACTGAATACATTTCACTTTGAGGATTTAAAATTGTATTTTGAAGCAGCTCAGGGCACTTAATTCGATTCAAAAGGAGAGAGGTCAAACAGTGGAGTGGAGTTGGAAATGTTTCATTTATGAGAATTAGTTATTGAACATAAAACTTTGACTATTAATACTATATCTGATTCAATCCAGCTTTATTTGTGTAGTGCCATGTCATAAGAGGGCACTCAAGACCAAACTACAGTCAATAGTTCCCACCAAGGTCAAGCACTGAGGTGGCAGTAGTTTAAACCCTTTTTCTGTAAAGGCAGAAACCTCGAGAAAACCCAGACAACAGCGCATTGTGAAGCGAGGCTAGCAGAGTGAGTGGCACACGAGGACTGAACGGTCGCGCAGACTGTTGGTTACACCAGCAGATGCTGTTACAGACAGTGTTATTTCAATCTATGTCAGTAGCAACTGTGACAGCAATTATGACTGGTGATATGTTCACATGTAAGATAAAAAACAAAACAAAAACCCAAACACTTCTGAACGCTTGAACAGTCGGGTATTAGTCATGACGCAAAGATGGTTGGATGATTTAAAAATGGACATCACCACCAGCAGCTCATTTGTTCAGCAACACTGTCCAAGTCTAACCACTCTCAGCATATGGGTGCCTTCTTTCTCGGTATCATTTTTTTTTCCCTCAACTCGATCTTGGCAAGGACAACGAGCGGCACTAATTAGTGTCTTTCCACCAATGCGAAACGGCCCCAGCGTCTCGTTTTGTATTCCAGAGTCCATCATAAACTCCTCGAGTTTTGAGGGTAATATCACTGAGGGACGAGCATTTGCGCGACGGCGCCCTTTAACCCCGACCGTCGGTGGATTTTGCGTGCTGGGGGCTGTGCGTTAGATTCTGACCATATGTGTGTGGAGGCGTTCGGCGAAATTGCGTTGAACGTTTACGACAGCGGCATGGTGGCACTGAAATGAGCGCTTTACAATTCATGAAAAGTTGCCTCGGCGCTTTGATGCGTTTAGCCGGCAGAGTGTGCGCGTGGGCGGACGCACCTACATGGATTTGTTCAGCAGGAAATTCAAGCTGTTGCTGACAGCGGGGCTGCTCTGGATTACTGTCTCCACATGTGGAAACACAACTCGCTGCCTGATCCTCCGCCGTTAAACAAGTGCCAGCGGTGAAATGCACTGTAATGTTTGAGAAATGTAAATTGCAGCGCGAGAAACGCATTTCTGGAGACGCATGTTTGATTTAAAATTAAAGGCTACCAGTGTGGTTTTCTTCTCGAGTATATGTTTATTTTTTTTTTTAAAAGCCAATCATACAAGAATACTCCTCATCACGATTCCCGAGGATTTCACCTGGCAATCGCGATAGCTGACAATGACCTTGTTTTCGTTGTCTTGGGTTTGTGAGTATTTTAAACTGGTGAATTTGGAAAGCGGAAGAGAAATTTACACACACACAGCTGAAAGGTTGCGCATTGTGTATTCAGAGATGCTATTCTCCATACCTGGGTTGCAACTCGTGGTTATTTTTGCATTCCTGTTGCAACTCCGCTCATTCTGCCCCCTGACATCAACGGGGCATTTTTCGTCCATTTGCTTTTCTCTCTCCGAATCAGTGTCGCGTATGTTGACTGTGTAAAAGAGAAAATGGTCAAATTGGGCGACGGAAGCACATTTGCCAAATGTGGGAAAATCCCACCACCGTGTAGCATCGGCAAAACGAGCCGAACTGAAAAGGATATTAACGACTTATGAGCCACTGTGACTCTGTGTGTGGTAAGTGGAGTGGTAAGCTTCCAAGGCGGCCGCTGGCTTTGTGTCTGGCAGACTCCACTTCTCCCACACTTTATTACAGCCACATTACGCTACCTGCCTACACCGCCTGTGCCTCGATCAGTTTACCGCTCCAACCAATTAGCGGGAGTGCACCCAGTTTGCATTCCATTTACTTTTTTTTTTTTTTTGCTTTGCTGTTGCCTCACATTGAGATGGGAACCAGACTATTGTTATTCAAGGTCACGCACCTGCTCTGCATGCAGGTCTCTTATGTAATGTCAGAAATGAAAAAGTGGAAAAGGCACTGTTGTATACATAATGAAACGCTAACATAAAGCTAAATTCTCATGTTTTTTTCCTCTTAGTTCTAAAAAGTAAACAAACAAAACTGCAGCCATTTTTGGAATCTGTGTTTACAGTAGCTGCGTTTCCATTACCCCTGGAATTGCAAATCGCAATAAAAGAAAACATCACGGAAACGCCTAAACTTTGAAAAACCTCTCAAATTTGGCTCAAAGGTTTTGACACCCTCATGAGGAGGTTTTTCCAGACACATCCATACAGAGATATATTGCAAAAGTGTCACTGAAACACTTTTTGGGATTTACACATCAGCGGACGCGACGTACGGGGTCACGTGACCAGTTCACTTGGAGTGAAAATGGCACGTTATGTTTGGACGGAGGAGGAGGCAGAATATTTTTTACAAGTCATCAAAGAGAAAAATATAACAACCATTCTGGACAGCAAACAAATGTGAACAAACAAAAGCAAATGTAATTCTCGTAAATCTCGCAAAGCAGGATTTTACCAGAATTACGGTTTATGCACTTCGTGTCAATTAAATGGAAGCACCTGCAAATCGCAATTGTACTTTGTCGAAATTTTAGATGTATCGCTTTCATTTTGCGAAAAACTGCCATGGAAATGCAGCAAATCTTGGAGCATCATTCCACCTTTTCATTACAAAAACCCATCATCATTCCTCATAGTCCCCTAATTGTTCTGGTCCTATTCAACTGGGCTGAAAAAAACAAAAACAAAAACAAAAACATAAGCACCAAATTCAATCAATCGTGCATCCATTTTCCAAGTAAATGTTTCTACATTTACAATTTTCTTTGTAAATGCAGGCTGCGTTCAAGGCTAAGACATTCTAAATATGGACCATTTTCACGGTTAAAGAAAATATCTTACGCTAAAAAAAGATTCCACTTGGTGCTTCTGGCCACTTACCGAATAACGGCAAATTTGAAGAATGCCAATGAAACGTGAATGAAAGGTGTGTGCAGGTCCAACAGACACAGTCTTCTATTGCTGGAGAATGAAAGGTTGGAAAATGGCTCTGAAATGCATCACGTTTAAAAGCAGTAATGAATCAACTACAGAAAATCCTCGACAACTCTGTTCTCCCCCGAGTTCTCTGTCAATCAGCATTAACCTTCGCGTACTCCCAGATTCTGTGAAACGTAGTAAATGTTAACACAACAGGCTGAGACCCTCTCGGAATGTGTTATTATGCTCCTGTTATTGCACTGACCCGCAGTCACACCCGCACCGGACTGGGCCAGGCGTTTCTCCCCCGCAGCGAACACAGTGTCCTTTGTTTGCTGTTTGCGGAGCTCAAGGGCTCAAAATGGATGTTAGCGCAGCTTTAGGTGGGTCTTGTGGTTATTGTGACGTTACAATGAAGAGAAAGCGCAAACATCGTCACCACATCTTCAAACGTAAAACTCCGAGAATTAAAGGTACATTTTAGAATAAAAGCTTTTTTAAGCAAACACTCCGTGGGGAACAGAATTAAACGGTTAGATTGACTTTATTGGGAAATACAAAGTCTCAAGTCACCGACTGGGTAAATTAGTCGTTGGAATAGGAAAGAGTTTATCCTGTGAAAAGGAGTCAGACAAGAACAATACTATTAGCATCTTTGATTTTGAACGTGTTTCCATCCAAGTGCAAATGTTTGTTTTTGTGTTGGCCCTGCGATGACCTGGTGACTCGTCCAGAGCGTAATCCCGTCTTCGTAGTGCAGAGCAGTGAGAAATTGGACAGATGGATGTTTGCTTTTGAGGTCCAGCACTGGCCTACATTGTTGGTTTAAGCAGGACTAAATACAGATTTCATTTTAGATATGTGACTCTTTTAAAACAAAAACTGCACGTGGTCAAATATGGTATCCAGCGTAATGGCAAAAATGATCTGATGGGATATAAAACCTTGGGTGGAAATACAAATCCGGTACACACTTTTACACATGGACTGTAATATTTGTAATGCATTGAGTATGGCTTGTTTGTTTAATAGTTTGGTAGCATTTCTTGTTGTTTGCTTTATTTCTCCTCAGTCCATCAGTGGTGCTGCAGTCCTAAATATCTCTTGCCTTCAAGAGCTGGAATCTCCAGTTTTACAATGTATGCTGCTGCACTTATAAAATACATCAATACATGAAGTGTTACTGCTTGACGCCATGAATCAATCAGTAGACACTCCATCAGCCAGACAACCAACCAACCAATCAATCAATGAGCTACACTTCGGTGGCCCAGAGCTCATCAAATATGCTGTCAAGAGGGGCAGGCCTTACTTAGCACTCACTGATTAGTGAAACTAGATCGTAATTTATGGGAGAATGATGTGTTGGTTTTTACTCTCGTAGTTGTTGACTGCCACGCCTGAGTGATTTGAGAGTCCTAGATTAGAGAATAGAATGACTCTCCTTCATCCTGTAGTTAACACAGAAGGGATGCAAAGTACTTTGTTGACTACGACCATTAGTATTGACAGATAGCAGTCATTTTTTCCCCATGTGCATATCAGCAGTGGCTTGATTAGTAAAATTAGGCAATTAATTAACAGATTTTTTTGTCTCTTAATCCTTCTCTTTTTTTTTCTCAGTTTGTATGAGGTGTGCATATGTGAGTCAAGTCATGCAGCAAAGCATTATGGGAGGACAGAGTTAATTTAAACAAGAAGTCACGTCTCCTCCGGTGTGCGTGTACTTTGCTTTGTTCAAAGAAGATTCATGAATATCCAACACATGCGAAAGCAAAGTAATGAGATCCTGAAGACGCCATGCCAGCTGACTTAATTAACTGTTAAAAAAAAAAAAAAGACAACCAACCAGGTGTGAATGCACAATACAGAGAGGGAGCATTAGTCTTCAGCGCACAGAAGCTGCTCAACAGTTACGGCTGGTATCTTGATGTAGCAAACTTTGAAGCGAGACAGGACTCATTTTTCAGGATGAGCAAAATTTGAATCTCGGCATCTGAAATATCAGTTTATGCCGATATGATACACTAATATTGGACATTGTATCAGCCAGAAATCTTTAATAGTGAGCATCACTACTTGGAACCCAATTTGAACATCAGCACTTGAAATATTGGTCATTGTTCCATATAGGACACATCCATATCAGATACCATATTGGCCAGAAAGCTGTAATATCATACATCACTTGGAACCCAGTTGTTTTATGCAATGCACCTGACGAAGCAAATGTCTTTCCATTTCTGTGGAAAGGTAATGGCGAGGAGTTCACACTCTTGCCCGCTGTGTGTGATTGCGTTTCTCTTCAAAATGCACCCAACACGACTGTGACGCAAATAACAGGCTACGAAGCAGTAAAGTACGTCAATGTATAGCACAAGGAGCCTGAGCGGAGCTGTACGTTTCCTTTCCCCTTCTCTCATCTACCCCCCTAGATAATGAGCGCATTAGCAATTACACAGTGAACCAGGCTTCTATGGCAACACAGCATGAGAGCGCCATTTGGGGGTGAAACCATTTACATAGGCATTCTTTCTTTACCGTCGTTTCCTTGTCTTGCTGGAACAGATCCCTTTCATGTAACCTGCTCTTATAAAAGCGTTTGTTATGTGACATGTTATATCTCCACAAAGGACACGTGAATGCTCTCAATTATTTATACTGCATAAGCACCATTCCAGCCTCAAAGGGCATGAGAATGGAAAGCATTACGCCAACAAAGAACCACCCAACCTATTTCTGAGGATTTTAATTTGTAATAAATGTATAGGTATACTTTTTGTCCAAACCTAGTTTAAACCTCGCAATGTCTTGCTGTGGATAATCACCACTTGCGTGCCAAATCAGCAACCGTAATTATCCGGAGAAATTATTTACATTTCACAGTTTTTCCTTTCACGTAATGCCACTGGGTTGTGCCTGGCTGTAAAGGCGAGGGAAGCGAATCAGTGTCTATTTTACAAAATATCTGCGAGATCGTCCTTGAATTCCCTTCAGCGGCTCTTCACATTCGATTGCCCTTTTCTCTATGTGAAAAAAAAAAAAAAATGTGTAAAAGAGAACACGAGAAAAAGGAGTGCAGGGAAAGTGATGGGACAAATTGCTGCTGTGGCGCTGCAGAGTGGCGGTGCGCTGGTTGTGTAATTCTTGAGTCTTCCCTGATTGCGAGGCCACGGGGGGAAAATTAGTAAGTGCTCTCCTCTGTCTAATCAGAACCGAGCATGAGTTTTGCCGCGCGTTTTGCCCGTCACGACTGACGGAAGAATCAAGGAATTATTTAATTCAAAAGAAATCTGTTGACTGACCTAAACCAGCCTGTTCTCATTGTGTAATGTGTAAATAACAGGATTTGGCTTTTTTTTTGCCAAGATCCAATATTGTCCAAACACTTAATTTCTGATTCCGATATCAACCGATACCGATATATGCGTTGTTCCCAAAAATTTGTTTTTGGTCAGATCCCATATGACACCTGTTGTGAAATTAACACAATACACATTTCATTGTGACACTCTACTAAAAGCACTCCCCACATTAACATTGTCCGTACAAAATAAGAATCACGGAAAAGGGGCATTTTTTTTTTTTTTTTTCACATTTTGCTCTTTGTTAGCTCAATATCTCATCATCTCATCTCAGCGCTGTGAGAGATCATATCTCATAGCGCTGGTGTAGCCTAGCCTATGCTATAAAATAAAATGTGAGATGCTTTATTCGTTCTATGTGGCTCTTAGTTAACGATGGGGCTCTGGGAAGACAACGTTGGTGATGATATCACGGGAAACTAAGACATTTCAGTGGTTGGTGGAAACCAGAACATTTTAGCGTCCTGACAGGCTTTTGTCGGGACTCAGGATGCCCAAATGAAAATTGGGACTGGGGTGCGGGATCATCACCCCATTGTTTAACATTTTGTATCCGAAGAGGAGACTTAAAAAAAAAAAACTATCCACACCATGGACTTTTTGAGTGGCAAAAAGTGAAAAAGCTTGTTCGCCACGGCTAGCTGCACATTGTTGTTGTTGTTGTTGTTTTTCTTCCCAGAATAGTTGGATACGGTCCTCAAACGTGCAGCGCATTTAGCGGCACATTTAGCAAAATACAGACATTACGTTGTCAGGTTTTCTTTATCGAGGGGAAAAAAACAATTACTGTACGTACAGATATTACAGAATTCTGTTAACATCGAGCCGACCGATATTATCGGACATTCCTAGTAAATTACACCAAATTATTGTCCATTTCACACTGTACTTCATTTTGTTCTAATTTGTACTTTTTGCTTTTTGTCGACTGCTTCACACATGAGGCTCTCTTTGAGATTTTGGGACTGAATGTCAAAGAAGAAACTACAGAAGGTGATGCAAAGCAAGACAAACCTAACAGATTGGCACTTTGAGTTTACTGCGTGCACGATGCTGTTAATTGAGAGACACCAACGCAAGAAGGATGCTCTTATCCTCCAGATCTGCTGTGAGACGGAGGACAATTACCAAGACAGAAGGATAAAAGAGCGTTCAGTGATGCAAAATGGCAGAAGCGCTGCACCATTTGCCCGCTGAGCAAATGAGAGCCGCGTTGAGAAACGCAGCAGAATGAAAGTATCAGTAGGTGCGTGAGCCGCATCAGCAGATGTGTGAGCTTTGAAACACATATGTTTGGGAAATAACGCTGATGATGCCGCCGCAGATAGTTGTATAAATGAGCCCAGAGGCCCAGGCACTAACCTCCGTGGAGGCAGCTGAGAGGCGGGAGCGCGGAGAACATTTTATTTCCACTGTAGCGCAGAAGGCAAACAGCTGGCTGATGATTAGAGCAAGAGGTTTCCTGTTATCGAGAGAACCGAGACGTTGGGCTGAGACGGGGTTAATTTTGTGCACCCAAGATCGACACAAAGATAGCTGTAACAAATACAAACTATGAAATGAAAAAAAAAAAGGCCTTGCGCCATTGGCAAATAGAAATCTCTATCCTTGACTTCTTTGGGGTTCTTGATAAAACTCCCAGCATGGTGTTTATTCCCCTTTGAAACATGCAGAAGGGAATAAAAATCCATTTTAGCAGGAAGCTAAAAATGGGGGGATGACAAGCTGTTATTTTCAAGATCAAGAGTTTTGTGTCTTTTCTTTGAAGACAAATCTTGTGAGGCAATTCCACTCCAGTCTGCAATGGAAAATATTGGAAAATTGACATAACAAGGGGACATGGACATCGAGTCCAAGAGAAGGGACAAAGGATTGTAGTCCAGTACTGATAAAGATGCCATGAGTGCAGTCATCCACACTGCGGCTGCCACTGTTGCTGACAAGCTTGTAGTCGCTGCCTGTTTATGTCACAGTTAAATCCCGGACGTGGCTTCTGCTGGATGCTGATTGGTCATGTCACACACTAACATTCTGACATCGATCAGAATTCACATTAGCGCAATGGATGGGCGAACTTTCAGACTTTAAATCTCACAGGTCTCATTGCATTGTGACAAAATCGGATCAATCAAAACTGTTATTGATATTAAACTCACACCAAGTGTTGCTGCTGTGCACGGCCCTACAATAAGATCAAACCACTTTCACCTCTCGATCAATAATGTCAAGAAGCATAATGAACGTAATGGAGATGCAAAAACTTCTCTGATTAATCTTCCAATCTAATCATCCGTGACAGCAGAGGAAGGAAGGCCAAAAGGTCAAACAGTCGGTCAAATGAACAATTATGAATTAACTCCATTTCAGGGTCGCAACACAAACCAATATAAATCTCCACACAGCTCCTGTCATTACAACTGAGATGGTAAAGACAGTGAACACAAGTTAATTTGAGAGAACCTGTTTCCAAAACACATGATTGGAAAAAGAGTGAAATCACTGCGAGTTTACAAACTTCATTATAAATCAGACGAAGTTGCTTCAAATGATACTTTTTCCTTAAATTGCCTACTGCAATATCCTTCTTTGTGCCCATCGAAAGGCTTCGTGGAAACACAGTATCGGTAAATGACTTTCCGGCAACTGCTTTACCTGATAAAGCACAACAGCAGTTGTCTGTACGTCACTGTCTCTAAATGAATGCCTCGTGTTTTCTCACTGGACCTTATTCCCTGCAATTATGAGCCTATAGAGGTATGTATATTTATATATGACATCCACAATTCAAAGAATTACACCTTCCATTAGATCCCTGGAATGGGCTGACATTGATGTGAACCGCAAACTTGTAAATTGTAGTCATACAGGCTGCGAAAGAGTAATTGCAGTTACGTTAACGTGACTGAACGATTTTGATTTTATATTGTTAGTCTTTGACTTTCGTATTAAAGTCGCAGCACCTGGAACCAGCTAATGTACGCAACAAAGATAAGTGGGGCCCTTTGAAAATGTTATTCAGTCATTTAATCATTCACAGATTACGAGCGACTTTTAAAGTGGCAGCGTTTGCGGAGGGCGCAAAGGAAACCCAATCAGCTCAAGAGGGTTGGCTGTCCGTCAAAAATAAAAAGTGCAGGAAAACAGTCCTCACCAGCAGGTAAAGAAAGGAGTCCTGGAGTCGTCTCGTGAAACAGAAGGCAGCACATATATTTAGTTCTCATACATTTTGCATGCGCAGGTCTGTGAATGAGCAATAAGTATGCGCACAGGGCTTCCGAACGGGGAGGACAGGGAGGCGTTTGGATGAGGGAGCTGTACTGTTACCCACTTTGAACGAGTGCGTGTCGAACAGTAAACACGTCGCTGTTATGTGTTTGATGGGGGGGGGGGGGGGGGGGGGGGTCCTCGATTCAGAAGATGTCGAACCAAAGATTGCACGGTTCCTGGACTGGGGTTTTCGAGCGCATCCATCTTGTCGACCTCCGTCAGGTTGCACAATCCACAGCACTGTGCAAGTTCGGGCTGCTCCCTCAATGGAATTTTAATCCCGATTTTGATTACGCTTCCTAACGGTCACAAAGCCAAACAAACCAAATAAAACGATCGGCGCGAGGAAATATGGCAAAGCAATTCCTATGAGTGAGCCGAGGAGGGCAGCAACGAGCTTTTACTGTCAACTAGAGTGCTGGATATTTTCAGAGAAGAAGAAGAAGAAGAAGAAGAAGAAGAAGAAGAAGAAGAAGAAGAAGAAGAAGACGATTGCAAGGAATGCAACGTTTGATAAGGGAAAATCGGGAGGGTTCATTCAGTTGTTCTTAAACGTTATCGCCGAGCTCTGCTCGTCCCTTTGTGTTTTAATTTATTCGCCATGTCTTCATTAGCGGACTGGCTCGTACTCGTTAACCCTCTGAGGTCGCGGTGTCGCTGACGACAATGAAAAGCGCCCTACACCTTAACCCGTATGATTTGCATCACAACTTCAGATGGAGGGCCTACTTCACGATGCTACTGACTCCTCACAATCGCTTTTGTAAGCCTTTTAAAATACAGCCGCAAAATGCAGAATTTCTGCTGGGGTTTCTTTCTCAGTTAATCCGCAACGGTACTTAGTGTACGCAGAGATTAATGGTCCATTTTTTTTTTCCCCCAAGATCTCCTGGGGCGCTTTTTTAAACGCTGTTTGAAGTCAATCGACCAATCAAATACCACGTGAAGGAAAATGATTCAACAGGAGCAAACAATGGATGGAAATTTGTACAGTTCAAGCGTTTTTGCCGACTTGAAGTTCTTAGTTCAATAAATTCGGCATCGTTTTCACCGTCCAACATCCTGAAGAGGCAGGGGAGCTACGAGAAAGAGACGTGGCTGCTCCGAGCGTCTCTCCAAAACCCCGCGACAAGTCCCGGAGGAGGAAGCCATCGTCTGATTTACTGCAACAATCCTGCTGAAGAGATCAGCGCGCGCGATGCAGCGGCAGCAGTTTCACTCACAACACAAGTGGACGGCAACCGCGCAGCCGAAGAATAACATGAAAAGCACCGGGGGGCTTTTCCTGGTGGACGACGCTGTTTCGCATTGTTTATCGTGACACTTTACAGAAATTGGTGGGTGAGGAGAACACAGAGGGTTTGATAAAGTGAAAATCCGCCGAGCGAAACATTTTACTGATTTGTTTTTGGTACTAAATTGTCAAGGGGCCATGAATCAGTTCTCAAATTTTTATCCCGCCACGTTTTTGCGCCTCAGAAAATTCTGAAGAGTCTTTTTAGAGTCTATTTTGTCTAAATTTTCAGAGGGGCACCGGCCTTTGTTTCGTTTATAATTTGAGGCTCAGATTTTCCCTCTTTGCACAAACATTTTTACCCCTGTTTGTAGGTAAGAAAAACAGACTGCATAGGATAAACAGGGATTTAAGCTTGTGATTGCATGTGATTTGTAACTGCCAGACACTGAACATAATGCATTTACCGAATCACATCAAAAACATTGCATTTGTAGCGTGCGTACAATGTAAAGAAAACAAATGCAGCTCACCAAGTATTTGCAGTTCGATGGCCCAAAACAATTTTTAGCTAGACTTTTATTCTTTAGAGTAGTCATTTCTTAGTTCTGAATTTCCCAAATCAAAATAAGAAAAACGAGATCGTTACCGATTATGTTGAGAACTTGGAATGAAAGCAACAAACGGAACCCAGACAGATCAGTCCAGACTTTTGACTTGCTGACAGAAACGTTCTTAAATTCTACTGCTTCTCTTAGGATTCCCCCCCCCCCCCCTTTTTCTTCTGAAAAACAAATAGTCTGCAAGAGGGTTTGAACATTGTAACGCCGTCTTTTTCTAAACGGATTGCTGGTAGTGGGTGTAATAGCCGCAGAGTTATCTGATATGGATGTAATTCCTGGAAATACTGAGCTGCTTGAAAGCTCGTTATTAACAGATCTCGGCCATTGATTCGGAAATGGCGCTAAATATGAGGGACTTGCAGAGGGAAATGAATGATCAGCTGGAGCCTTTCTCTGTGTAAATGGATATTTCAGAGACTATGTAATGTGGACGTCTCGCATGGTTAACCACAGGCTAGGGGGAGACGGTTCTAAATAGGATTGCGAAACACCAAACAGACACAAAGCACAATTCAGGAGAATTAGAACGCATGAAATCACAAATAAAACGGCAGCTGGTGCAAGAAAAAAAAAAAAAAGTTTCCTCAAATCTATTACTCATCATAGCTGTCATTTATAACTCTCTGTCTCTGTAAATGAAACGTGTTTGTGTGCGTGTGTGTGTGTGTGTGTGTGTGAGAGAGAGAGAGAGGACACAAATTGACTCTCCCTTGATGACCCCCAGAGAACAAAATGTTTCACTCTAACCAGGAACATGCAAACACACAGCGGGCTGATAAGGCTCTGGGTCTGTTTGTAAAAGCAGTCATCACTTCAGTCCATTACTCCCCCAGCTCCAAAAACAAATTCCTCTAAATCTGTGTGTCATCAGAACAGTCCAACAAGCGCACATGCAGTCGTCACTGGAGTGCAGAAACCACAGAGGACTCTTCTATCGGATTCTTTTACTTTCATTTGTTATATATACATATATATATATATATATAATGTTTGAAGGACATTGTTAAATATGATTTTAGTTAGTGTTTCAGCACAAGTGCACTCAAGGAACAACAAAACGCAGACCAAAGAAACTCAGCAGCCACACAAGGCTAGTAGCTGCTTTGGGGCTAAATAGGGAAGGTGAGGTTAACGAGAGCCTAGTGAAACCAATACGGGTAATCGATACAGGTGTGCAGTGTCAGGGAAGACACAGCAGAAGGAAGCATTCAAAATAAAGCAGACAAACCAAACGTGAACTCTGAAGAATGACACAGGACGAACCTGAACACAAAAGACGGAACTGAAAAAACAACAACAAACAACAACACCACAAAAAAAAACCCAAAAAACACTCAAGAAATCAAACCAGTGCCAAGACGAAAATAAATAAATAAAAACAAGAAGGACTGCAGCAGTAACTGATGCCGGCAAGCTGTTTCGACGACTCACAAAACCACAGCGGCACTCCTCCGTCAAAGCTCCCCGGGAAGTCGAGGGACTTACCGACACCTTATCATCTGGAGACAAGGAGAGAGCGCCTGCATTTGCCTCTTCCACTATAAAGTGGATCCTGTTCCAACGAGGGCCCCCGACCCCCTTCCTTCCCATGTAAAATCATGTGAAGGGTTGAGAAATGTCATCAATGCAACACCAGCCGTGTTTCCATGACACGACCTAAACATGGCAATAAAATAAAAAACTGGTGATGGAAACAGCTAAACCTGGAAAAACCTCTCAAATGTGGCTAAAAGGTTTTGATGCTCTCACGAGGAGGTTTTTTCAGATGTATCCATATAGCGGTATACCGCACAAGTGTCATGAAAACACTTTTTTTTGCATTTACACGTCAGCGGACATGATGCACAAGGTCACATGACCAGTTGCCTTTAATTTAAAATGGCGCGTTATGTTTGGACGAAGGAGGTGACGGAATATTTTTTTTTTTTACAAGTAATCAAAGAGAAAAATACAACAACCATTCTGGACAGCAAACAAACAAAAGCCAACGTAATTCTCGTAAAAATATCGCGAAGCAGGATTTTACCGGAATTATGGCTCATGCGCTTCGCACCATTCAATGGAAACTCCTGCAAATTGCAGTTGTACTTTGCCGAAATTTTAGAAATATTGCTTTTATTTTGCGAAAAACTCTCATGGAAATGCAGCTTGAACGTACCTCTGTTCATATTTACCCAACTTTCCACGCAGTGGTAATCTCTTGACCTTTACGGCATCATAAACACAGAAGCAAATACCTTGGCATGTAGCTCACAGGTTGGACCCTGGATTACTTGGTTAAGAGGCACTGATTGCTTTCCATAAAGATAATTACTGCAGGTCACAGTTTTTACCCCTTTACTATAATGAAATGAACTTTCAATGCGCCCCAACCCCCTCCTTTTTACATCCCTTTCTTTTTCCTGGCCGACCCCCCAACCCTACCCGCCCCTCCCCCCTGTGTCTATTTGAGTTGGTGATCCTTGGTTTTGATGCTTGGCTAGTCGATAGCTCGAGCTTTCGCCTCATTAGACTGAGAAATTCACGTCTAAATTTGTCGTAAGCAGCAGCTTCCCGGGTCAGAAATACTGTCACGGGCAGTTCCGATGCTCGGAAAGTGAAGTGTGCAACCTGTGAGTGTGATGACAGCATGAACAAAGCCTCAGTGTCGTCTTTCAGAGGGTGTTTTCTCTCTTGACCGTTATCTATGAATCAAGCCAAACAGCATTCATCAGCCATTGTGCGGGTGGATAATATTCATCGCGACGCCTCTGCTGATTCATCAAAGCTAATGTAAATTTTCTACGTGAACATTACACTGAAAGATGCCGCACCACTTTGATTATACGAGACATTGCAGACAGATGTGCGGTAATTAACCTTTCAACCAGGACTACATTAATGTCAGTGGCTGCACACATAAGACAGATACATAAATAATTGGATTTTCAGTGGACTCTGGTTCACCGTTTATTACAAATGACGATAAAATAAATTCTATAATAAATCTTTCTCAGTCAATCCACCCATGTGAATTTGGAGCGTTAAAGACTCTAAAGAGCAGCGGTGGGAAGTAATGAAGTACAAATACTTTGTTAATGTACTTTAGTAGGTTTTTCCAGGGTCTGTACTTTACTGAAGTCTTTCATTTTTTTTCTTTTACTTGAAAAGTGTTTACGTATAATCCCTGAATGCGTACACAAATATCCTTCTTTCTTCTTCTGCTTAGACTGAAACAATATTTTTTGTCACTTTTGTGTTAAAAGTGCCTCAACAATACAAACTCTGTTAAAAGTAATCCACTTATTATTTATTATAGTTGTTGCTGCTTCAAGTGGAGCTATTTGAACTCTGCTGTTGTGTTGTTCAATATCAAAGTGGATCGTACTTTTGTGGAAGACTATTATTGAGAACCTCAGCTTTGGGGTCACTGTTCAGCATGTTTTCAGTACAGAGAAAAGTAAACACGTAGAAAATAACATTGGTTGTTGTTATCAAAAGTGTAAAGATCCAATAATGGCTCACAAGTCGAAACTATTTCTGATCACAGTTGAACGGATTGATTCAATAATGGCAACAAAACAACATTTCTACTTTTGACTAAAGTACATTTAAGTCTTCTTTTTTTTTTTGTAACTTTCTTACTTTTACTTAAGGAAGCGCTGAATCTATACTTCTACTTTTACCAACAAGTATCTGTATTATTACTTAATCCAGAATGCAAATACTTTTGACACCTCTGCTAAAGTGTTTCATTGATGGGTAAAGTGTGACACACCAAGCTATCCATCCCACAGCCGTAGTGATGGATCCAAATCGACCGAAACCTCACAGGCATTACCACACAAAACAAAACAAGCCTCGCAAGTGTTTGTGTTTCTGTGCGGCCCTGAAATTGTAAACTCTCGTAAAGGCCAGGCAACAGGGTAAACAGACCCACTGTACAGTTAAATAAACTCTGCATACTTCACAGATATTAAACCTAATGTGCCAGGGAGCCTACCCAGAACTGATAGAACTTATCACAATATTGTCTTGGCATTAGAAAGTTGCTGCAGTAGCAGGTTCATACGGTGCATGTTGTGTTAAAGCTCCTATGTTACACACATTTTCAGATCTTTATTTTTCATGCACTGGTGAGGTAGCCTCGCACGAATAACTCCTCAGAGCTTCAGAAAACAGCACATTTAGCCCAACTGAGGATATTATTCTGGCAGGAAGGTTTTTTTCCCCCCTTCCTCCCAGAAAAATATCCTTGGTTGGACCTTTAGAATTTTTGGATAGAGACGAACTCTAAGAGTGTCACGGACCTGGGAGAGGTAGTGTATTAGCATCCAGTACCCTCGCTAACATCACCAAGGGATGATTTCCAGAAGTGTGTGCTTTAGTGCAGGTTTAAGCGAAAGGGAAAAAAGGGATACAGCAGGACTATTCTGGGAGATGTTGTGTTACAGTATCGACACTTTTGATACCAGACTGGCAACAGATCCGTTTCTATTGTTAAGTTTGCTTTTTGCTGAGAAAAAAAAGAATATTAAAGTTCATCTGTGATTTAGTATCAGTGGTTTGCTATGATAAGAAATACGTGACATAACAACCTTTCGAAAAAACCGGAATACATCAGTATTGGTCTCAGTGGTACATCCTTTAGTTTTGCTCAGCATCACATCAGACTAGAAGTCAAAGGTATCACATATCAGGACTGGGAAAGTTATTGATATGTGTTGTTGTGAGCAAATATTTAATGAACATAAGATGAAATAATACGCCACCGTTTAATACGTAAAACAAACAATGTCCTGTTTACCAAGGTGTCGTGACACACCTTACGTTTTTGCAATCGTGAGCGTCTCATCTAATTAATGCAAAGCTATTAATACCCGTCTCGAAAAACAAACACACCCTGCAAAATTTCAGTCGAAAAGCATGAGTTTGAAAAAGAGAAATGTTTGCATTCAAGTGCTGCTCTCCATGTTCCCCCCCTGACTCATCACACCTCCGCACACAATGAAAACCACAGAACGGCGCAGGTTCACATTCAGAAGCTCGGAAAAAAGAGAGGAGAGAGAAAAAAAATAAAATAATCCCGAGTCCCCCCCCCCTCATGGGAGCAGATGTCACCGGCACAAACAAGCGACAGATTGCCTCAGCCCACGGCCAGGCTGAAGGTGCACTGCAGAGCAGAGGGAGGTCATTACTGCTGGCCCTCCTGCACAGGAGGAAACATAGAGGGGGGAGTGAAGAGGCTGCAGGGCTCAACAAAAGCACTCTCGCTCTCTTCTCCCCCCGCTGACTTCTGTTTCTTTCAGCCTCTGCTAAAATACAGCGGGTCACATTTGAACCGAAACCACTTAACCAAAGGGTTGTTGTTGTTTTTTTTGTAACCTGCAGCAGATCAACCGTGTGCCATTTAGCTGCCGAGGCATGAAATAACACGGGCAGAGACCTCAGGGGAGGGATTTTTGCAAATTGAGGGAAAGATGACCGGCTCGATAGCTGTTCGCTGCCGCTAATGCTCGGAAAGTTCTGAGGCTGAAGCGTCTCTGTATGTAGATGCAGAGGGAGAACCAGCTGGGTTACAAGCACATTAAAATGACCACTAGTCCCAAAGTGAGGGGTCGGTATGTGACGGAAGCGCATTGCTGGCACCCTAGAAAAAAAAAGAAACAGGGCTCAGTATCACGTCAAGCACAATTTTCACATTATTTTGTGAAAGTTTCATGTTATAATGTGAAAATGATCACGTATGAACATGAAACTATCGCATTATTTCGTGACTGAGCCCTGTTTTTTCTTTTTTTTTCCTAGTGTGGCAGCAATGTGCTTCGGTAGTAATTAGAATTGTATTAATTAGTATTTGCACACAGATTATAGAGCTAGATTCAACTACATTTCTGAAACTCCAAAAGCCCTGTGAATCGCTGTCGTATTGTAGCTTCGTTTTCAATCAACTCAAGTTGATGCAAGCTCATTTACGTGAAAATTATCACAAAATAACGCTATGCGCTATGAATTCATATTGGATGTGCTTCAAAACATTTCATTACTATGGGACAAAGACTGTCTTTACAAAAAACGAAAAACGGGACGCAAACATGATTAACATGCGAGAATGAACACACACATACATTGTTTAATTTTCTGTGTAACAGCAAGTCATTAGTACCTACAAAATAAAATGTTTAAAGTTGGTTTTGTCATTTGCTTATAGAGAAATACACACGTGTAAAAAAAACAATCCAGCACCTGGTCCCAGTTATTTGTTGGTTGACAGGATTACTGATGCGCTCGTCCAAACAGCCGTATCCTTGTCAGGTGGGAGTGCTCCCTTAAGAAATAAGCTGTCCAATTTGCCCTAACTGTATCATTTCCCCCTTAAATCTTGATGCTGCAGACAAGGCAAAGAAGAACCAATATGTGCTCCCTGCACACTGTCGCCGTCACAGTTTGGGGCCCCTTGAGCGTCTTAGAATAGAGAAGCGCCACATGTACTGTAATTAAACCATTTGTTACAAACTCCGATGTGTCGTGCAACAAATAAAGGACATATCATGAATTGTTTGTCCAAGATTAAAGGGATAGTTCATCCTGAAATGAAATTTCACCCCATTTTTGCCTTACTTGCGAGAATTCACAAGAGCGCGCTGCTGTCCAGACAGCCAAAGTAACAACAACGTCTTGCAGACACTTGTATCACACTGCAGTGCACAAGCAGTGAGCGCCAGTGGCGTAGGTAGAAATTGTATTTTAGGAGGGCCGATGAAAATCGGACGTTTTCCCCGGAAAAAGGGGTTAAAATAGAACAACAGCAAAATATTGCCGATACAGAATCTTCAGTCAACAGACATCATTACAAGTTGTGCATAACACGATAAACAAAGTACAAATGACATCCTTTTCAGAGTGAAATATGTTCCGACAGCAGAAACGTGAGTCTGTCTGTTGTTGACCATTTCATTCTACAAAGTTGAAAACTAAACAGGAACACGGGGACAGCAGATAACTTGGTCCTATGTCGACTTCTTAGGCCATTTTTGTTGTTTTAGCAGTAACTTGCAACCTTACAGGAAATAATTTGAAAACAAACATTTTGATCAAAAATGATGATAACAACTGTTGTGCAGCTGTACCACGCGACTGAAGAAAAATCTTAGCAAAGAGCAAAGAACGCCACAGAGCCATAGGTCGTGCAACACAAACTAGATTCAAGTGGAAGAACAGCTGTGACTTGTAAAGAAGGCGGAGGGAGGGAAAAAAGAAGTACAAAGCAGTGTAAAACTAGGTCAAAGGCAGCAACAAAAAGAGATGTCAGGCCAGGCAAACACATCCAGGGCCGGAAGAGACGAGAGACAGTCGAGAGGCTGCGAGGCGGAGGAGGGGAACGGTTGGAAAATGAAGGGGGTGACGAGGTAAAGTATGTGGCATGAAGTGAGAAATGAACCTTTCCACTGTCAGGAGGTCACAGCTCGGTGGGCAGCAGATTAAATACTGTGGCAACAAACTCATGCTGGACCTGCTGCTTACCATGTCCATCACGAACACAAGAAAAAAAAAAAAAAGCTATTCCTGCAGTTCTCTTCAGCGAAGAGAAAGAAAAAAAAAAAACATGGTTGAATTTTCGGGGTGATTTAAAGTTATGATTGTGAAGTTTAAACTATTAATGAGCACAGCGTCTCATTCAAATTCAGGCGAACAAACCGTCCAGATTGTTAGCTAAAACACTATTAATTGTGATATTACAAAAAGAAAATAGTCTTCTGAGTTTATTAAACAGATAGCAACTCGCATCTCTGCTTCCCAGATCCGGAATACCTATTTGACAAACGAAAACCATCAGCGCCAACTATGAAGTTCTCATTACTTTGCAGCTATCGCAGCCCCCAAATGTGTCCTTGGCAGCTCCTGTTGCGATTGGTCGTTTTTCTTCTCGCTCTTCTTTGAGGGCCACTTCCAGCTGTTGCTTTTGATTTTGGCAGAACTGCGAGGATGATCGATCTGTTTCAGAACAATTTGGATCAAACCTCCGACAGCACAACATCGTCTCATGGCTGTGTAATAAGCAAAGGTGTGTTTCATTTCATTCGAGAACACAACAAGGAAACAGTGATGTAACAAAGGGAGGAATTAACAATTTTTTTGAAGGTCCAGTGTGTAACATTGGGCTTGATTTATGATTTTTATTTTGGTAAAAGCTCAACACACTGCTGGTATAAACATCCATTTTGTGAAGAGTACATGGAGAATGTTTGGTAGGTCTTTCTCCCAGTTAGCTGCCATCTTACCTCGCCATTTTTTTAAGGCAGAGTGAACACTCAAATAAACCAACAGGTATCCAGGTTTGCGTGCGCATGCCGCCATAGTTTACCGGCAAGCTCGGGAGAGGGAGTGCAAGAGCTCTGCAATCTAAAATGGAACCACTTGATGTCGCTGTTTCTTCTTAAAATCTCCAAATATTACACACTTAACTTTTAACAGGAAACGGTGGAAAAAACCTAATTATTGATGAAAGAATGAGTAAAATGAAAGTACACGTTCATGCTGTTGGTTGGCTTCTAAAGGACATATTTTACACCGTTTTCTTGTTTTGTCAGGGACTTGAGCTGCAGTCTGACACAGCAGGACACGGTCCACTACGCTGGAACCTCCACAACGTCCAACATCAACACTTATGGAGCAAGACACTGAGCAACACACACGAACACGCACAAAAATGCGAGCGTTACGGCCGAGTTAAGTCATCTTAAAGGACACAGAGATTTTTCCATTTCCTCAAGGAAACATGTGGTTCACTTCAGCTGTAGAGAGTGAAAGGGATTTGCGGCGCTTTCGTTTGTTGTCGCAACCCGCAGAACATCCGTCTCAATTATGGAAAACATAATGTACAGACAGCGAGACTTACTTTTGTTCAACTTTAATGCAGAGGCACATGGACCGCAGACAACTAACTCTCGGCCCTGTGATGCAACACTGCGCTCACGTCACATCCAAAGACAATAAGGACGGGGCTGTTGCGTAAGTAGTGAGAAAGAAGGACATGAAAAGGTGATCTGGCTTTGTTGTTAAAATGCCATCCAGATTTGGACCTATTTATAGAGGCAACAGCGTTGCGTTGGTGTCAAACCCTTTTCTGAAGTGTTCACAGCTGACTAAGAAGCTGCCATAGGCTGACGCTCAGAAATTAGAATAAAAAAAAAAGAGCATTTCTCTTGCGAAAGATTGGGGAGATTTTGTTCGTTTCCTTCAAAGAATAAAAAAGGTTGGAAGGATGATAAATGAATAATGTGCTTCCTTCAGTCTCACTGGCTTTATCTTTAAAAGAGAAGAATGTCTTTTTGAGAGCAAAGTTAATCCGCCCAAGTGGTGTTTGCTAAGTGTTCAGCCCTGCCAGCTCCAAGTATTATTTTTAAAGCCGGAAAGTTTGGAAACGTTTAATTTGAGGCACCGTTTTGCAACCATTTCCACATTGAGTAAATTGTTTACTAACACGATAATTACGGTACTGCTGTTTAATTTGAGGTTGCTTGGTTGCTGAAGTCAACTTTGCCTCACTTGAATCCTTCACCTTTTCCTTGGGTGAATACTTCAGGCACTAAAAACCTTTGTTTTCTCAGAACCAAGTGTTTAACGCAGTATGTAAAACACGTTATTTAATGATAACTCATTAGTGTGACCACAGCCGATGTCAAGAAATGAGAATCATTTCTCAGGTGGCAATTTACAGGCATTGCAGTGAAAAACACAGCCTTATTGACTGCAAGAGGATAAAAGACCTCCTATAGATATTTCATCAAAGACAAAGAGATCTATCACCAACAATGCTATTCACTTTCTTCAGAGAAAAGGCATTTAAGGTAGACCAACTGTTTCCCTGCCTGAGACTGACAGATGAGGTGACCAGGAGGACGGATAAGTAGTGAAGGCACTCTCTGCGAGGCTGCTTGTGCGCAATTTCAGACATCTTAAGACTGATTCTCTAAGGACTCATTGCTGCACAAGCCTCTGAAAGGATATTCATTGGCCCAAGGTGTTGATGAGAATAGTGGTAGGTATGCTCAATTCATCACAGCGAATGGCATTTATCAATTTAGACGTGAGCGTGTTGTACGACCAAGTGCGCAAGCTTAAAATTAGCACCGATCTAAGCTGCGGCATAGGACAGGGAAGAAATGGAAATACATTCTTTGTTCATTTTTTATAAGATTAGGAACGTCGCTTTCGGTTGCTGTACACATAGACTACCCCGGGAATTTGCGACAAATAGAAACAGAAAAACTGTTTCCGTTTGGCGAGAAATGTTAATAGCGAGACGTTTAGACACTTCAGACATTCGGAAGCTCAAAGATCAGTTGCTTAAAAAGAGAGGCTGCGTATTGATCTCATTCCCGAAAGGAAACGTATCAGCATCTGCAGTCACGCTGCCAATAATGACTGAATCCAGACTGATCCGATCAGTGTGGGTCGTCTAACCGTGGCTGCAGACTCTTTGATTCTGCATTACAGAAAATGTCCCCCACTCAATGTAGGGTAGAGCGTCTCGGATCTATCTTTGATTATGATAACCTACTTACATGTGTGATCTGACAATAGCAGGAGCAATATCATTCCAATATGCGACAAGAACGGGATCATTTCTCGTCGAACGGAAGTTGTGCATTGTTACTTTTGGACCCCGTCCGTCAGTGTGAAAGTAACACACAGGTAAGACGAAAAGTAACATGAAGCTGTCGCTGCCTGGCAATCTTGTCAGTAAGAAAAGGAAAATGAATTGTCTGCTTTTTTAAAGGTTAAGTATGTAACATTTGGAGATTTTAAGAAGAAACAGCAACATCAAGTGGCTAAATTTTTAGATTGTAGATCTTTAGCCCCCTCTCCCTCTCCTGAGCTTACCAGTGAGCTACAGTGGTCAGCACACACAAACATGGAATCGTATCGCTGACGGCTGAAACCAACCATGAAAATAACAGGTTTTGGAATTTACTACAGCAATACGCGGCAGCCCGCACTACACAGACGGCCTTCCTGTTGAAGATAAGGCTTGTGACAGCGGCAACCGGCAGGGAGAAGGCATGGGGAAAACAGTAACACCCTACACAAACTCACACAGGCGTGTATGTACACATAGAGACACACTCATGGTAGGAGAGTGAACAAAGTGGCCCCCAGGCCCAGATGGTGCTCCTTCCCCACCAATGACAGTGTTATATAAGTGGATTGAGTCGAGGAGCAGGAGCCCTGCGAGGCTGCTGTACCGAGTCATGACGGTGCGCACGATGCAGAGAGAGGATGAAAAAAAAGGAAAAAAGAAAGGAAGCGGAGAGAATGGGGGGAGGGAGGGCGTCCAGATTTCCGCCGCCCGGGCCTGGAAAGATGGACACGTAGCGCTTTAAATAGCTCCCGTCCCACCATCCCCCCACCTCCATCACCGCACGTGCGCTGGGCCGCTTTTCCCTGCCGCTGGGCGAGGTATTACTGGGCATCGGCCACGCCTCTCTCTCTCACTCTCTAACTCTCTCTCTCTCAGAGCCTGTGGGCGGGGCTGCCACCGCCATGAGGCAGCGGAGTGTGTGACGTGAATGTTTAAAGGTCCACAGTGTAAAATTTGGCCTGATTCAGGATTAGTAAAGTATTTATCCATCAATCTAAAAGCTTAATTTACTGCCATAAAATACATCAATAAAAGTAAATACTCGTAGTACAATCAGAGTCATTTGGTTTTCCCACCCATATAATGGTAGAATGGTTTATATACATATATACACACACACATATAATGGTAGAATGGTTTATGTATGTATATATATATGTATGTATATGTATATATAAACCATTCTACCATTATATGTGTGTGTGTATATATATATATATATATATATATATATATATATGTATATATATTTATATATATATGTATATTAAAGCTCACGTTCCAACGAAGAAGAAGGTGGATAAGGTATCGAGGTGTGAAGGCCACCACCGTAGTTCACTGGCAAGCCAGGGGTGAGCAAAAGTGCACCGCAGTCTAAAATGCAACCACTTGATGTCGCTGTTTCTTCTCAAAATCTCCAAAATACTACATGCTTCACCTTTAAACGACGCGACCAGAGGAGATGGATGCGTTGTTGTTGTTTTTTTGTGTTTTTTTTGTGTTTTTTTATCTTAAAGTGAAGGACGAATCCCAGGTATTTGTGAAAAACCAAAACGTGGTTTCCTTTTTTACGAATGCCGCTTATGAACAAATAATAATAATAATAATAATAATAATAATGATAAAAAAACAAGGTTGCCGTGGAACCGTGACCCTGACGCATGTGCCCCCCTGAACGAGCGGTCGGGCCATCCTGAGGCCGCATTAATATTCCCGGCAACACACAATAACAGTGACAGTGGGGGTGAGGGTGAGGGGTCAGCCCGTTAAATGCCATATAAACAGGCCTGTTGCTCCTTGCCACGCTGCCTTTCACCTGTCCATCGCCAGCGTCCAGGCGATGGACAGGCGTCTCCTCCTCTCATTGTGGCCCCGTGTCTTTTGTCGCCCTCCACTACAAAAGAGGAGCACTCGACGCTGTGACGCGTTGTGTGTGTGTGTGTGTGTGAGAGAGAGAGAGGAAGAGAGAGAGAGAGAGAGAGAGAGAGAGAGCGAGAAAGAAAGAGCTTGGCTATGACATCGATGCTTCATTTCCTTCAGACTGGCTGTTGTGTGTGTGTGTGTGTGTGTGTGTGTGTGTGTGTGTGTGTGTGTGTGTGTGTGTGTGTGTGTGTGTGTTCTGTGTTCAGCGCACTGCCTCTTTAAGTCCAGAGTGCGACAGCTTGCAGCTAGGCTCGATCCTTGCGCTCCTCCTCCTCCTCCTCCTCCTCCCCTCACTACCCCAACTCCACACACACACACACACACACACACACACACACACACACACACACACACACACGCGCACGGGGACAGCATTATCTCACGGACAATGACACATTGTGCGTCGCGTTAAAAAACGCCAGACCGCTAGGAGAGTTTTTCTGGTTACCGCTGCCTGAAAAACAAAACAACGATGACAACAACAACAACAACAACAACAAAAACAAGCAGATGCACAACAGCAGGGAGGAGAAACCTGCGACAGCATATTGGAGCTGCTTCTGTCCATTTGATTTTTTCATCGTCCAAGCTTTGCCATTTACAAAAGCAAAACCAATAATTATTAATCCACTCTCATGAGAGAAGAACAGAGGTGATTCGGTTTTTGGATGAGTCCTTGCTTTGTGATTGTGCATGTTCCCAGCCCAGATTCAGAAACCCGGGATTCGCCCGCTGCTGACAAACCTCATTTAACCACCTGAGGAACGCTATAAAAAATAAAAAATGGATACTGCAGGTTGTAAACGCATTACTGCAGTTTCTCCAGCCAGCTTTCGAGTGACATCGCTTCCTCTTAACTTTATGAATGATCAATTAAAAGGCTGAATGGGAGGTCGCGTTGAAATGCTGACCTCCCGAAGCGAAGGCTCAGGTTTTATAACGCTGTCATTTGGGCCGACATTTTAAGGTGACGCGGAGCGCTTTTGAAGACTCGCTACAACAAGTGGATGGAAACGCCACTTGATTCGCGAAAAACTGTAATGGAAACGCTGCTATTGTTGTTAGCGTTGCTAAATTTCATCTTCATCTTTGGGTTATTAGAAACCATAGCCGCATACCTGAGCAACAGTTTGTTTTTGGCAAAGAAGCGCTCGTTAAATCTGACGCCTTTGTTTCAATTTTGGAAAGTTGCACGCAGAGTGATCTTTGCCTGCCGCAGTTCCTTGCATGTGAATGTTATGTCGAAACCATACTAGCGGCTGATTTAAAGAAGTGCTACATAACCGTAGTTCATCTGCTCTAACTAGTCAGTGGTTAGCACTGCCGCACCACAGCAGCAAGAAGCTTGCATGTTCTCCCAGTGTCCGGGCTCTCATGTCATTTCAGGGATGGGTTTGAGCACAACACCAACCAAGTTCGGCACGGGCTACATAGAGCAAGTTGATTGCAGTGTTTTGTTAAAGTGACACGAGGAAAACGTATTCACCATGCAAAGAGTCGATCGTAATGAAACGCTTTTTCATTTTCAGGTGAAAGAGATTGAAGTGAGGACTCTCAGCGCAAAGGGAATATTCATTCACACCTGCTTTGACTGCAGATGCCTTCGGGAAATAGCGTTCCATTTCATATCTGTGTCTTATTTCCACATAGACGGGGGCCTGGACAATATCTCCTTGTGCGCCTTTTTTCCCAGCTTGCGCATCGGTGTTGCAAATACCATCTGTGCCGGTAATTAGGTCACTCGAACCATGGAAGTTGAAATCCTGTTTGGTACGATGTCATCACCTCAGGGCTCCACAAGGCTCATCTTCACAGAGAAGCTGTGTGACACAACTCCAGAAACAATTTCTAAAAGTCACCTGAAAGGCACCAGCTATCATCAAATTAAAAATGTAATCAATTCCTCCTATAAAGGGGTGGTTGAGAACTTTGGATGTAGGGCTCTGTTTTGAAATGAGCCAGTTTGCTATTTAACAGTAGAGACTGTTTCAACAAATTTCATCAAGTCCTCAAGTTTAGCAGGGTTAGCAGGTGCTAGGCTAGCACCACTCAAAGTTTTTGCTAGCCTGTTGAGTAACTAGTACCTCAAAATGCAATGCAAGGGTAGTTTTATTTCCAACAACACAGACTTTTACGTCCACAGTCTTGCGTTCTAATTTATTTGCCTCTGGTGTACGGTGGAGTGGGTAAGATTTTTTTTATTGGCAGGCTAGCAGAAACCGCTAACTTGTGCTAGCTTAGCATCAGCAAACTCTTCTAAACTGGAGGACTGGATGAAATAAACTTGGAAATGAGATCCGATGTCCAAAATTCCAAACCACCCCTTTCAGTTCGTCTGGCAGCCAATTTGACATCTCCTAGTAGATTCAAATTCCTAGGTATATTTCTCCAAGAAAACATCTAAGAACAGAGAAGAGGGAAGTATAACAATTTTAACAAACAGCAGCGCCAGAAGGCACCGGATCACACTGAAGTTTGTCCTCTGGGATGCAGTACATGGCAGTTGTAAGAGGGCCAAAAGTTTGTTTAAGATTTATTCTCAGTGGACCACAAACATGATAGATACTCATTAAGCACATGTCAAGCTATTTTCGTTTGGCCCGTGCCAGCAAAAGTCTCGGCCGTTTGCGTGTTAGCAGTTGTTAGTGGCGGAATAAAAAACAAAACAAATGCCAACGCCACGAGCGGTTTCTCCAAACTGGCGCGAGCAATCACTAGGCTCCTCTGTTGACGACAAGCCACCCCCTCCACACCGCCCTCACCCTAATCTCCTCATCACGCTGCAGGCAAACAAACAGATCTTTTGTTTAGGGTCTTGGAGAAACCATAAGAAAGCAGACTTTGTCCCATGCTGTTGGTGTCTCTCACTCACTCACTCACTCACTCACTCTCTTCTGCCCGTCTCCACCCAACCGGCAGATGGTTAATGATTCATGCAGTCGGTGCGCACGTTGTGAACGTAGCGTTACTGTACGGACGCGCGGAGAGCAGGGTCACACACAAACGCTGCTTGCCGCTTAAAGGTTAAGCAATCATTTTAAAGCTCCATGAGACCAAATCTGCTGTTGCCTCCCTTCCTCCATCCCAGCCACTGGCATAAACGACTTCAATAATTGCACCTGCAACAGCTCCAACGTAAACTGCCGGGATGTTACCTGGGAGTTGTTATTTTTGGCAGCTTTGTGGTTGGCGAGCCTGTCATTGATTAGTCAAGTCTCTGTCTGTGGGGCACGACACAAACGTGTCGGTGCATGTGCGTTTTTTTTTCTGCCATGTGAACGGAAGTGTTATCTGGCTTTCTTTTATGGCACTCTGTGTTTGTTTCTCTGACACACACACACACACACACAGACACACACACAGACACACACACACACACACACAAAACACTACACCTGCAACATTTACTTTGGATTACCAAAAGCCTGTACAAAAATGCAAAAACAAAAAAATATATATTTATATCTACCCTCAGGCTGTCCGCACACACACTTCAGTTTTAAGCCCTATGCTAGACTTAATACAGCACCCCACACAGTCGCCCCCACTGGCGATCAGGGGGATCTGGCCTGGTGAGGCCTGTCACAACTGATTACAACTCCTAATTAATCCTCAAGCGTCGCGATGACAACTTTAGCGTTGGCGATTGAGTGGAAGTAACTTTGATCTGCATCGAGGAAATTGAAAGATGCCTGACATCGACGATTCCGGTTCGGTGTGCCACTGATGGAACTGAAGCGGCCAATGAGAGCGAGCAGACCGGCTGTGCACAGGGAAATCACAAGCGTCTCTTCAGTGCTCTCACACGTGGCGACTAGAGACACAAGTGTACCCAAGGACCCAAGTATACCAAGGACCCAAGTATACCAAGGACCCAAGTATACCAAGGACCCAAGTGTACCCATGGACCCAAGTGTACCCAAGGACACAAGGACCAATTATAGCAATGGCACGAGTGATTTACAGCATTTCATACAGTGCAAAAATAAGAGAACATGACTGACGATGCATCTCAGTGAGATCAAGGAGCAGCATCCAACATTGGGATTTTCGGCAAAGTGATCATGTGAGAGATTGATTTAGCTCTTCAGTGTGCAACTTGCTTCAGAAAACATTTTGCTGATTTCTAGAAAATTGTCACTGCTGATACCGTTTGGTAATAATAATGGTATAACGGTCGTAATTCTTTACCCAAATAAAGGGATGGTATTGGCTCTAGAGGTTTGAACAGGTATAGGTATAAAACTGAAACTGTATTTATTCTTTCTTCAAACAATGTGAGAAACAAAAGAAATGGCCACGACAAACGCACACGGTTTTACACTCCCAAATCAAGGGCTGAAGACAAAGCACACAAGACTTAGCCGACTGTAAACACAGCCTATTAGAATTCATAAAATAAAACGCCTCAGTAAACAGGTCGGTACTTAGCCGCCTTTTAAACCTAAGCACTGGGCGCACAGATTGTAAAGGTGCAAGAAGCGTTTTACTACTGCCGTCTTTGATGATAAGTGATATTCAGACATGCCAGGGCACACATTTCAAGGCTGCATTCCAGAATGGGAATCAATACAGATACCTTGGTAGCAGGTTTCACAGCTGTACTCAGAGTGCCAATCTGAGATCAGTAGAAGACAAACGTTAGGAGGTCGATGTATTGTGGTGCAGTGGTGGATAAAGACCACCTCTGCTTAATCAGTGGAATTAGAGCTATAGTGCTATTCTATATACACAGTTATGTTTGCAAAGGGGAGGGCTTTAAAAGAACAAGAAAACTAACTGGACATAACTTTGTCCATTATATTTAAGGTCGGGCAATCAGATTTCTTGACTTCAAAGCCAGCCAGTTGTTAACAGAGGATGGCTTTTCATGGGTGAAAGGGAGGAACCGTCACCATTTAAGGAGACTCTTACCGTCTCAAGTAGGAAAAGGTCTATAGTGCTGTTGGAAAGTGGTAAATGTGTCCAGTCCTGATAAAACTGCTCACTGCCTCACTTATTGTTTTCTCCTTGTGAAATCCTCTCCACATAATGTTCATTTTAAGTAATATTGTTCACAGTGGTGAAGAAAAGGTTGTGAACACTACGTCCATTTGTAATACATTGTATTCAGTGCAAGACTATGTATATATTTTCTTTTACCCTTTTCTTGTTAAATATATACCAACAACAGAAATCGCTTGGGTTTGTTTGTGTCTGTGTGACACAGCTGCACCTTTTGAAAAACAAAGAAATGCTAATTAAAACCCATAAACTATTTGTGAGTCACTTTCTTCTGCTACTATAAAATGTACTGCAGGTGAGAGAATGTGTCCAGGTCCCTGAAACGGCCAGTTAGACTGATTGCAAATGTAACTAATTGTGTTTATTCATTCATACTTGTTTTTCAAATGTGCCCAAGCCGTGTGCTTATCACGTCTTCACAGCTTTGGTGTGGGTAAGCAGCCTTCCGTTCTCTTATTTCCAGCCATTATTAAAACTCAATCAGATAATTTCCCCTCGCTTTTCTTCCGTTGCACTATCTCTGCTTGCATCTCTCCCCCATCCTTTCACGCTCTGCCTCTCCCAGCACTCGTCCTCTTTCTAAACTTTACACCCCGGGGGATGCAACTCTGCTCAGGTTTCAACCCCCACTACACCTCCCTCCCCACCACCACCACCACCACCACCTTTCCTGCCAAATACTTCTGTCGCTTCCCCAAACTGCAACCACTCATTTTCATATAAAAAGCAGCGAAGACACCAGCAGCTGTCTCCTGAAAGCCCTCGTGCTCAACGGAAACCCACGAGGTGACAGTTTGTTGAAAGGAAATGCAATCTTTCTCCATCCAGTGCTTTCTGGGGGCCTGGTGGTTCACAATGAAGGGACGTGATTAAACTGGAGCCTGGGCTCTGCGCTTTCACAGCCACTGTGCACCAGTCTGGGGGGCTTCTCTCAATAGCAGACACACGAGCGTTTACACTCCTACTCCCGCTCCGCTCTGCCGACTTAATCTAAAAACTGTGTAATGTTTTTAGGCCTAATGTACCGAGGCATTTTCCGCCTTCCAGGCACGCTTGTGCATTAAGAAACATCCAGCTGGAAAAGGAGGTCACATCCAGCCGTCTACTCCTCACAGGGAGCAGACCACCCTCCACCATAAACAGCGACTCGGTATCCACAGGCAGCTGACATTATTCTCATTCCATGCATTTGTGAGTAGAACACTCAGCGGGAAGGACACCTCAAGACTCTCCACTTGACTCGAAAATGTAGCACAATTTCAGAAATAGCACTCAAAGGGGAGGCGCGGGATCTGTCATTGTGAAGTTTGCAGGGAACTCACCGGATCCCGTCGGCCCGACCACACAACATACAACTTCATTACATCTCGCGCCGAAACGCAACATTTATCTGGACTGCGCACTCCCCCCGTTGGCTGACGGAGTTGCTGGCAGGGAAAGCTGTTGTTCGCAACAAAGGATCTAGTTCACGGTGTGGCCGAGAGGTATAGGGTAACAGACGCTGATGTAATCACTGTTGCTAAGCCAGCACTGTCACAACAATTTGTCCGACATGACTCAGGCAAAGATGTTCACCAGTGACTGTTTGGAGGATGTGCTCATTCTACCTTTGGTCAAAATAACAAAGGGAATACAGTTAGTTGCTTGAGACCTTTCGGCACGACAACCTACAAATGCATACTTTGCTGCTGAAGTCATTGTTTACAAGTTTTGGTCTTGTCACAAGGTCTTTCGAAATCATTATTTTATTAGATTGTGTAAAAAAAAAGTGCAAAAACAACAGAAATGTGTAAATCTGGGAGAACGTGTGTACTGTGGGTAAACGTTGGGTCCCTCTGCAAAGGGTCTGATAAACAAGTGCATCATTCCATATATGTTCACTGATGTTTCCCATATGAGTTTCAGTGACCTGTTTACATGACACAACTTGCCTCATCGCTCTTCGTCCAACATGAAAAGGCTGCTTGGGTCCACAACTGAAGAGTCGCAGCTGCAGCGTCGATCTCAGTAAGAGGGGACTCGTCTCCGACCACTTGAGCCAGAACGATGTGTCTCAAAGACAACTACTCCTCTATCTGTTAGAGGCAAACAGTGTCATCCATACCAGCTCATATCATTGGCGCTGCAGCTGTGTGACCCACTTTAATGCCGACAAACACGCGCACACGCACAACCAACACGCACACACGGTCTATACTAAGTATTCCTAACTGGTTCACGCACCCTTTCCAAGCTTTTCACAGTCGAGAAAAAAGGGGAATTAGCAGCTCTGTCAGGTCATTAAAGTTTTACATGAGCACAGGCACAACAAAATGACATAACTGTAGATGAGGAGACCATAAGGAATGACATGATTTTTTTTGCGGGAAAATTTGCTGTAAAATTAAAATTGTCATTAAAAAAGAATGAAGGATGAATTCTGATATCACAAATTGGTTTGGTGCTCAGCAATACGGATTTACACAACATGGTCATCAGTTGGAATTTTGGCAGAGATCAGATCTGTAACATGAGCTGTGTTCCATTACGTTGAGAAAAGGGGCAAAATGTAACTGTTGCTCCAAAAATGGGGATGGAAAGGCCCGAATTATGATAAAACCTCTCAGATACCACAAAAAAGGTTGAATCGGTTGTTTTCAGGCATGCTAATACAAACAAAACATAGAAGTGAAAGTGTAATGGAGACACATTTTGTGCATTTACATGCTATTGACCGTGACAACACTCCCAACGTCATGGGACATAGTTCTTCCATCTACCTTTGTATATTGCTTTCCAGTCTCACAAGAAGAGATGTTATCGCAATGCCATGAGATGGAACTGCAAGAACTACGGTTAAGAGTTCAAACACTCTTCAATGGAAAGACACTTGCACTGCATTGAAATTGTCGAAATATCTAAAGGAATATATAATGGAACGCAAACTATTGATGTGTTACCAGAAGCAAAAACTGAAAAAAGACTGGATGTCATCAGATTGTAAATAGGCCTCCATCTGTGCAGAGAGACTGTGGACAATTTGGATATCTGTCAATGCATCTGCTGACCAATTTCACAGGTTGGCTGTTTCTTGGAATTGTCAACCGTATGTCTCCAAAATGGCAGATTGCTACTGCAAATTCCCACTTTCCTCTGCCTTAAAATCAACATTATGTTTTAGTGCTCTCAAGCTTATCCATCTCTGACTAGATTTGGTCAGTGCTCCAATCAAATTCATGCTTGGAGCAATCTTAATACCACTGAGTGAAGAGGTTAATATCGTGTGCAAGTTAGATCAACATGGGAAATGTAAAACATATTTGCATTCTCCAAACGGAAGAAAGAGTGTTTCTAAAATGCTGATGATTACAAACCCATTAGAAATTTCTGAAGAGTTTTGGAGAGCACAGAAAAGTCTGAGCAATTTGGATCAGCATCATTAGTGGAGTCATTTAAATGAGTAAATCTCCAACTATGTCAGTTTAGTGCTTGCTGAGGAGCGATCAAAGCTCTCTGCCAATTCATTCAGTGGCCCACTCTGTCAGACGAGACCTACAAGAAAAAGCTATAAAGTTTCACTTTGGCCACGTATTCTGCCTGCGACTCGTTGTACCAGCCCTGACCGCTATCCCCCCCCCCCCGTTCTTCTTTTTGTCTGAGAATGACTCAAAGGGGAATCAATCTTGAGTTTGAGCGAATGGGTTTCACGCTTGATTAAATTGTGGGAACAGCTTGTGACCACCGGAAAACACAATGCCCACCGCCAACTCCTCAACTGCGGTACTTGCGGTAACACTGCAACCGTGTCTGCTGGAGTTTGCGCAAGACGGGGAGACTTTTGACTGTCAAATTAGATTAGCGGCTGGCTGACGTGCAGAGCCACAGAGTGCAGGCACGATGCGCGGATTCAACCTATAAAGCCGAGCCACAAAAACCCAGAACCCTCTTTGTTGGAAAATGTGCGAGTGGATCCCGGAGTTCAGCCGGTCACAAAGCGAAAAGAGATGGTTGACCGTCGCTTCGGACCACCTGCTGCCTCTCGGAGACGACCTGACGTCTGCCACCGACAGATGATGGGGAAGAGGTCGTGCGGCTGGAGGGCCCTCGGAAACGAGCAGGAGAATGAAAGGCGAGACTGTCTGAGGCCGCTGGTCCTGACAGGGCTCCCATTCAGCGGCATCTGCTCCATCACTGCTGTCTGTGTGGAAGCGCCACTCAATGGGCCAACAGATTCGAGAGACACTCGAAAAGGAAAACAAGCCTTTTCTTTATGGCTGCACACGGCGAACTCGCTCAAAACAGCCGGCGACTCTATGCGAGGCATGAAACGATTGAAAGGTTCGGGGTGATTGGCGTGGGCGTGACATTATAGTTGGGAGGCCAAGAAGACGTTCAAAAGCAGGCTGATGCGGTCGAAAGTCCCTCTTCTTCAATCTGAGAAACAACAGCTTGGCCTCTCCAGAAAAGAGAGATATTAAAAATACAGTAAAATGCTTGCATCTACATCGTCTTGCAAACAGCAATGAAAATATCACACAACAAGATGCAGGTGGATCAAGATGGTTGGTTTAAAGGTGCAGTGTGTAAAATTTGTCACAATTTATGAACATAGTGCCAATAAATACATTCATAAAAGTGTATACTCACAGTACAATAAGAGTCATTTGGTTTTCCCACCTTTAGAACGGTTCTTACTTATATATCAGAATACACATAGATCGAGGGTCTTGCTCCCAGTTAGCTGCATTCTAGCAACACATTTCTAAGGAAGCTGGGTATGGACAATCCAGGTCACCTGACAGTGTGCTTCGGATTTAGGGTGAATGCTCGCGTCCTCAAATAAACCAACAAAGAAGAAGGTGGACGAGGTACTGCCATAGATCACTGGTAAGCACGGGAGAGGGACGGTACGGAGTCCGCTGAAATCTAAAGTATAACGACGTGATGTTTCTGTCGCGTCCTAAAAATCTCCAAATATTCCTTTGAGTCTTGAATGAAATATCTCTTTAGCTTTAGCTGGCTCCTCAGTGGTGATCCTTGCACATCCCCTGGGATAAACTGTTGTAATTTTGTTTGGTCAATTGGTTTTTATGAGAATTTTGTATTGATCATCAGTTCATTTGATGGCCAATAAACCAACCTATTCATTTGTCCTGCAGGATTGTAATTCAGTGCCAAAAGCAAAGAAGCAAGGAATGGTTATGAACTCCACCGAATGAGTTTCTGACAAGACAGACATCTTGCTGATCTGACACAGTCATTTTGACTGCCAGATGTCATTTTGTCGCTGTCCCCATGATGTGATAAACAAGGCATCAGAAAACCACATGGCGACACAACGCAGATACACGACAAACAGCTTGACAGCACAAGATATCACGTATAGGATTCTAAAAAAAGCAAACTTACCTCCAGTTTTCTCCTCTTCTTTGAACGGTCTTCAGAGCACACGACAGCGAAAATGTCAACCTTGATTGCCGAGTTGCTCGCAAACTTTCAAATGGAACTTTATTGACAGCTGTCTGTGGACAAATCGGACTGAAGGTGCCGACAAAGCGTTTCACGTTCATGTATTCTGTACTACACGAAGAGTAGAGTAGCAGCTGGCAGCAACGACATTGAAATTATTATTTTTTCACTCACAACTTTAAATGCCAGATGGAATGCTGGGCAGTCTGAATTCTAAACAGCAAGTAGAAATGTGACTGGACCAGTGACTTTCTTTTAATGGAATGAATTGTTTACGCAACGCTCGGATGACCAGAGTTTCAAGCATATCGCAGACCATTTCCAAACCCTGAGCGACAATGACCAGATGCAATTTTCTTTTTCTTTTCAGAATTGCGATCAATGAAAATTTATCGGTTCATGGCTAAGCACACTGACGCTGCTTTTCCTTCTGGCTTGCATCACTCTTGCGAAAGATGACCTAATAAGATATTTAAACAATATTTTAATTTATAATTTCACATTAGAAAGCCTATATTTAAAAACTTGTTCAGTCCCTTTTCAATTCACCTAAGCAAAATCTCACCACCATTAGAAGCACACTAAGCCATGAGTATGCATGTTTGGTCTGAATATGCTAGTGTTGGAGTCAAGACCGCACCGACCAAGACCGAGACATTATCAAGACTAGAGAGTATCGAGATCGAGACCAGACCAAGACATTTGGAGTTCGAGAAGCAGGATAAAGATCAAGACTTCATATATCAAAGAAAAATAACAACAAAACAGAAAAAAAAATGACCATGAACTTTTTTAAATTCAAGTTTGCTTCTAAATGGAACAGCAACATCTCTTTTCAGCAAGGTATCTTTTGATAATTTTCTTTAATATTTTGCTGCTCTGCAAACCATTTTGAACCATTTTCCAAAAACAACTTTGCTTCATAAAATCAATTTTTTTTTGTCACTCTGAGTGTCACAAACAGAGCGTAAAGCGGCTTTTCCGTGATGATCTGTCATCGCAGTGCTAGCTGAGTCTCGACTGGTCTTGATCAAAAATCCAGAGTCCGCCCAGTCCGAGACCGATACAAAAAAAGCACTCTGGAGACCAAGACCAATCTCAAGAACTAAAACACTAGAAAAAGCTATTGGAGATTTCACACAACCTGCAGTGTTTGGTCAGTTCATAAGTAATATGACCTGGTTCAGGTTTTTAAAATGAGCTGTTTAATTTTGTATTGAAAAAACAAATCAACCATTTTTTTTTCTTATTAATTTCTCAGATTCTCATCCAAGCATTTCTTTCTCCCCTTATCCTTCCCACCTTGCTTAAAGGCTGTAGGTCTTCAACGATGTCATGAATAAAACAGGGTTTTGTACCTGCAGTTGAGAAACAAAGGTGATGGTGGACTTGCTTGGCTCGCGGTCCTCCTGTTAAGAGAACAAAATGGATCTTAGTTGCTTAAAACTCTGCAGCTGCAAAACAGAGGGCAGGAAAAAACTGGTGATGGATGGATTGAAAACTAGACCGAACACAATATACTAGCTAAAGTCATTCCTTCCCACTATTTCAGTGCAAGTCACTGGAAGGCAGAAACTTGACTGATTCCAGTTTAGTCGATGTGTAGCCGGCTGAGTTTTTCCAAGGCTGGAATATCCCGTAAAACTGTCTTTTTTAGTAGACAGTGGCAGCTCCGTTTCTATTTCTCCTCCTCGCCACAGCAGGGAACACGTTCTGCAGAAGCCCAAAAGAGACACTTTTGTGCTCAAAAGACAAACTTCAGACGATATTTGATCATCCCGATTTGGGGGAACTACAACTGCTGAAGCGTCAAAAGTCACCAACGATAACCTTCAGAATAAAAGCTTTGAACGGGCCGGGGAGTGAGGACTGGGAGTTTTTCCTCAAAACTTTTCTCTTGAACAATTCTGAAAAATGGAAACGCAGAAATTGCGGGTCAACGGCAGCGCAAGTGTGAAACTGCTTCGCCGTTCCCGAGTGGGAAGGACGGCACAGACCATCCTCAGTGATGTATCACCCTCCCTTCTATAATGAACACAAGTAGTTACCATCAGGACCTCTGGGGATGTGTGATGCTGAGGGATAGTGCTGAGCGTTTCACTTCCTGTTTATGGACGCTCTCCTGTCTTTTTGAGCGGCAATAACATTTTTTTTTTTCATCATAGTTCTTATCGGTTTTTCAGAAGCAAAACAAGCGCAGAGCCTATTTCCACCCACAGAAAAACTGCAAACCATTTCAGTTCTCCTGGGTGGCCTCACCACTCTACTGAATCACTTCCCGGCACCAGGTAGCACCTGCTACTGTGGCACTGCCGTGTGCTTACCAAACAACATTTTCTTTTCCGAGAGCAATATTATTGCTGAGGCTGTTATAATCCATTGCGCATTGTCCAGGGCAATCGCTGTCCTTGCTGCCAGATGTGTCAGGTGTAATAAGGCCATGAACCTCGAGCACGAACGAGCGGCGCGCTAAAACCCGGTGGGCAAGAATCGCTGCAGTTCGATTAATTTTTTCCAGCGCGGACCTTTATTGCAGCAGGAATCTGCTCGACTGCAGTCCCTAAAAAATCGATGCGAGCAAGCCTCCGACTGTCTGATCAGCTCCCCCCTCGTTCCCTCCCCCGGTCACTTCCTGTTTAACCCTGCCTCCACACCAGGCCGGTATCTGCACACACACACACTGGGCCAGAAATGCTTTAATCCCTTCATCCTCAAAATGGAGTGTGGAGACAGATAAATGATGTATGAGGGATGAACCTCAGTTGAATTTAGAAAGAGAATGAACATTTGCTGTCCATTGTACCAAGTGCATTTTTACATATGCAGCCAGGTCTAGTTTAAAGCAGTAAATAAATGTACAAGGCAAGGATTTTTTTTTTTTTTTTTTTTTTTAATTTTAAAATTTTGGTTTGGTTTGATCAGGTTCAGAATTTGAGTTTGACCGGCACGCAGAAAGATCTTGTAATTCATATCCACAAACACATGGTGGATATTGGCATCCTGGAATCTAATTACTGCATTGTTTGCACATGGTAGTCTCGTGTTTACTGTTTCCAACACGATCCGTGGCAATTTTAAAGTCTTAGTATTCAAAAATGGTGGATTTATCGCCGTTCATTGCGGCAAAAAAGACAAAATGAGTTCCTCCTTCACCAAAGAATTAAGATGCTGTTGTGGATGCGACCATCATGGCATTCTGCTCGGGCATCACCTGCCTGAGGCTGTGCCCATACTGGCACTCAGCAGGTGTCACAAACCAATGTAATGAATATAAATGGCTTTTCCCCCCACTGGAAAATCCTGTTCATCCAAATTGATAAGGCTGTATGCAGTATTTGAAATCCAGATATGATATTGATGTGCACAAAAAACAAATCAAAACTTAGCATAAATGCCACCGATATTCCACAGGCCAGTTAATCGGGGTCAGCAGACCCTCTTTGTACCCCGTCCACTTTTCACCCACGGTGACTCTGATTCGCTTTGCACGCCCGGGGAAAAGATTTGACACGTCTATAGCTGCAGGTCTGCAAGTCCGACTTCAAGTAAATAATTCATATGTGAAATAAATCAGCAGCTCAGGCCTTTAGTTTTGGCCTTCACACCAAGTGCCAGTATGAAAACCAAGAAGTTTCGAGGATACACACACACACACACACACACACACACATAGAGTTATTAAAATCTGATTCTGTTAAAAAGTGCATGAAACAGTGACTGACACACGAGTCACATGACCAGGGGCATGGACAGGAACTGAACGCATCATCTTCCCTGAGTTGGACTTCGACCACTAAGCCTTGCTAACTGCGTTCCAAGGGACCAAAGGTCAAGGAGCAGAACCAATGCAGAGAGATGGGAGCGGTCAGATGCCTTTCACTGGTAAGAAAATTAAGATTTCCTTCACGAGCGGGAGCCGCTCAGGAGCGGGAGCTTTTACCCTTTGGGCGTTCGTCGGTCATCGATCCGCTGCGGACGCGGCAGCGGCGGCGAGAGAAGAAAACGTCGGAAAATCCATCGCCTCGCCATCGCAGGCGGTGCTGAAAGCGCGTTTGGGCGCACCGGGATGTTTACCTGCCTTGTGCTTCTACAACTTTTACTGTTCCCGCCTTTTGCCTCCTTCTCATTGCCAATCTCTTCCCTCATCTCCTGCACTTACGCAGTCATTTGACAGGTGGGAATGGTAGGAGGATATGAATGGGCGGGAGAGGGAAACAATACACGCAAACGTCTGCACAAATCGAGCAGAGGGAAGAAATCCTACTGGAATGGAAATCAAGAGATGTTCAGATCAGAAGCGAGAGCGGCGTCCGGTGGCTTTTTTTGTGTTCGCGTGCGGCGGGCTCAGATGATGTCTGCCCTTTAAAATCGGATGAGAGCGGGCCCCTCCGTCGCCGCGACCTCCGAAGAGGGGGGGTGAAAAAAGAAGAGAAAAGAACGTCAAGTATTGAGCTGTGCACCTAGACAGACAGAGCGAGAGAGAGAGAGGGAGAGGGAGAGACGGGATGGAGCGGCGGAGACGGAGAGAACAGGGAGTGAAAGCCAATGAGCTCTGTGCTACGCCAGCCTGAGATCTTCTTATAGAATTTGATGTCAGGCCCTTTAAGAGTGGAGATCATGTAAGACAAACAGAGGATTAGATTGGAAACATGGCCTAAAGTCATTTGTCTGCCTTACCGCCCTCCCCACTCCCGTCTCTCGGCATTTTTCCCCTTTCCCTAGATTTCCCGTTGTTCATCCCTCGCTCCATGGATGCGCGTGTGTGCGTGCGGCGCCAAATGAGGGCTGGTTCGTGTATCCAGAGGCCACAGAAGAAAGAAATTGTTGGTGCGACGAAACAATGAGCTTGGATGCTTCCGAAGAGACGCCTGGGGAGGCTCAGATTGACAAGGCAGACAAATGAGAGGGAAAATCAAAGGGGCGGGGGGCCGGGGGGGTGCAGGAGGAGTGGGGTAGTGGAGGCAGCATCATATCCGTCCCCATCATGTTTGCACAATATAACAGCACATAGGTGCTGACTGAAAGGAAAAAAAATGGGATGAGGTATTGCTCAGGCCTGTGTTTTTTCTTAGAATCCAGTCAAGGTGAAACTGGCTTTACCATCGATATATCTTCAGTTTTACCCTGATCCTGTTTACCGGCCAATTTTTAGCCCAATTTTCAAGGTCAACATTTGGTTCTTGATTTATGTTTGTTACCAAAATCAGACTGGAATTCTGCCACCAGCACCATGGCTTTCTGAAAGGTGGATTAAGGAAGCCAAGGATTCCCTATTCTGGGAATGGACATGCATTATCGTTAGAAAACATTAAAATAAAGTCTGCATAAAACTGGACTCTTGATATATTTATAAAGCTTCTTTTTTCATACAGCTTAAGTAAATATAAGTAAAATTGGTATCACAGCTGCAATTAGCACTGTGAAAGCAGCACATTTCCACACAGTTGGTAAAATGTTGCCAACATCAATTCAATGATAGCCACTATGTTTTTCAATAGGACTTTGACATCACCAACTTTCTACATAATACAGGACTGAACCTGTAATGAATAAATTGTTGGAATGAATTGACAACATCAAATTATTTTTTTAAAACTTTAAGTACACTGCCGTTTTCAAACGAACTAAGCAGAATTAAAGTTGCCACTCATGGTATATATCTACACGTATATGACAACAACTGTGATGCCACTATCAATAACATTGATTAAGAGCCTTGAGCAGTGTCTTTGAACCCAATCCGATCTCCACACTGAGTAAGCTGATGGCGTGACGCATCATTTTTTTTTTCCTTTCCGACCTCGGTGAAGATGCTATGTTCAAAAATCTAAATAGAGTGCCGCAGGAACCCGCTGTGCCCAAAAGGCCCCGTGCAACCTGGTTCACAATCAAAAAACAAATCGAAATTCTCCGAGCATATTCTGAAGGCTAAAAGGGCCTCAGCATGAAGCCTTTTCTAATCCACCGCACACAATCAACAGAGGAGCCGCTCTCGGTACATTCTTTATGTAATGCTATATAAGCTTCGGGCCAGAGCCGGGGCGCCAACAATGAAAGCTCCTCTTTGCTGTAATAGGCACATAGCAAATGTGCTTGAAAATGTTATTTTGAAAGGTCTTCCGGGAGAAAAAGTACAAATTGTTAGTAAGTTGTTCGACTTTCCATTGTAAAAAAAGATTGTCGAAAGCCCTGTGGTTTCCATCAAGTCATCTGAAATAAACTAACAAGGCTGTCGTCACAGGATGGTGCTGTGTGTCTACTGAAAGAGGCAAAGGGAAATAAAAGCAGCAGAAGAATGGAGAGAGGATTTCAGGAAATGCACTCTTGTTCACCATTTTACAGGCATTTATTTTTGTATTGTGGCAAATGGTAAAAAATGCCTTCTGGGCCGCATGGGATTTTTGGCTGCAGTACCAAGAGTGTCCACTGGCGCACCGCCATATTGGAAGTCAGTAAGTAAGTCAGTGATAATCAGTTCCTCAAAAAACACCAGCTAACGTTGTCCTCTTTGCATGTCTGAGACATGAAATCCACCTTCAGTTCTTTAATACCAAAGTTCAAACAAACAAACTACCAACAAACAAAGACTCAAAGGGGACAATAGTCCAACCACAATTAAAATAGAAAATTGCATCGTAAGGAAGGAAATTAAAAGACTATGAACAAACAAATCACTCTGTAGAGGAAAGTATGAAAACAACATTTGTACTCCAGGGCAACTGAAAAAGTTAAGTAGACAAAGTATCAAAGTAAAAGCAAAGCCAGACTTGAGGAACAATCTAGGCAGTAAGCAAAGGCTGGTCCTCATGGAGGACAAGACAAACTGGCAGAGGATAAAGGGGAACAGTCTATATATAGAGATATATATACTGTAGATACATCTACACACAGGCAGACAGATGAGGTAACGGGGAACGCGTGGAAACAATCAGGGTGGGCAAATGCAATCAGACAGTTGGGAAGCACAGAGGGGAAAGTGCAACTTGTCCGACATGGAGATAGGGGCGTGAATTTCAAAATAAAATAGGAAGTCATGAGTGAGGCAAAACAAACACAAATGAATAAAAGTGAACCTGATCTGTTTGACGTGACACCCAGTCGCAGTTTGTCTCAAACATAACAAGAATATTACCCCCATTCCAGCATACCAGCATTGACTCAAACAAAGGCATCGCTCCTGCCAAGGCAGAATATTGGTTGGTGCGAGGCCCATTGGTGCGGCCGAGCTTTATTTGGGGGGGGGGGGGGGGGGGTCGAGCCTTATTGGCGGGGCCGAGCCTTTATTGGGGGGCCAAGCCCTATTGGTGGGCCTGAGCCTTATTGGTGGGGTCGAGCCTATTTACACAAGGCTGAGGTGGAACACAGACACAAAAGCCACCTCCAAGAAGACGGTGAGAGAGAGGCTATTGTCGCAGCGGTCGACTGCCACAATTCCGCACAATCAATTTGCTCATGTTCTCCTTGGCAACCTCCTGGCAGCCAGGAGTTCCTCATTTCTGTTAGCGCCACAGGAGAAAAAGAAAAAAGAAATAAACGAAACCCGAGAGCGGCCAGACTAATTGATTGTCTGTCAAACAGGTACTCACCCCACTATTGATCTCTACTGTAGATGTACTTGCAGCAACGTCGTCTTTATTACTTCACTTTAACGAAAGTCAGCGCGACAGTCGACAGACTTGCATGATTAGGAGGATTTTCAACTATGTTGTTGCTCTGAATAAAACCGAATGCAGCAACAGCTGCAACAAAACTGTGTGGGTCGACCGTCTTATGAAAGGGATTTTTTTTTTTTTTTTTTATCTCACTGGCATCACTTCAGATCAAATAATGGTTCAATTAAAAGCAATGAAATTTTCTAAATAGTCACTTTGTGACATTCCACCTGCACACAGTACATTTAACAGCTGAATCCTGTAATTGTTAGTTACATGTGACTAAGCACAGTGCATTTACATTTCCTCCGGCACAATTGTTTCACTGCATCAAAGTGAATCATGTATTTAGCATATCAAAGTGTCATTTTTCAATCTATGTGTATCTAGTCGCATCTTGGATTTTGCTGCAAAACTGAATGTGTGTTTTCTCGAGGTTTGCTGGATCTGCTATAACATACACAACGAGCAGATTTTTGCATGTTTTGCACCCAAACGTATGACATGGACATGGACTGTACTGACACGTATGAATGGTTCGCAATCTGTAGCTGCCAGGAGTAAAACTTGCAATGTTATAAAATATTGTTACCCTTTTGCTTGCGGTTACAAAAGCAGCACTGTGCATGACAACACAAACGTGATTTAATATAAAGGCGATGGAGACAATAATTGGACAAATACACATATAAAAATATTGCTTCATAATGAAGGTTTACATTGACATGACGTTCTCAGTGTGTTTTTCAGGATTACCAGGTTTTAAAGTAACTGTTGCAAAAGAGCACACAGGAGCGAGGCCCAGGTGAATATTGGCTGGTCTGAACTGAAGGATGAAACACGGTCGAAAAGCCAAAGTCATCCCTTTTCTGCTGGACAGGTAAGCTAGCATTTGCTAACTCTAATTGTTGTAGCATTATTTTTTGCTAGCTTGAATGAAATGCAATAAAACATTGCTTTGTGCATCTGTGGAAAACCGGCAACCGGTAGAAAAGAATAAGCGAGTGAATGCAAAAACTAGTGATCAGAAAGTATTCATATCAAAATATTGTACGTGTAGATTTAGGTGTTGGCTGGTTCAGTCTAGGAATTGGATTATTGTGTCTTTTACTGACCCTACCAACAGTGATACAGTATATTTCTCCAGCCTATTGGAACCATCATTGGGATGTATTGTAATCACTGAAGACACGTGTATCCATGTGTCATCTTTTATGGTCGTCGGTATTCAATGTGTGTCTTTTATATCTGGATCCTGAGTCTGTCAATAAAGACGTATTATTAATGTTGTCCATGGAAGCTCTTCATCACCATGTGGGCTTCAAATTAAAATGAAGGCGTCATAAAATACAGGTGCAAGTGCGGTGCGATGAAGTACTATTCGGAATTTGTGACGAGAAAACATGATGCAAAATGCAGGACCACAACGTAAACGGCGTTCCGCCCTGTGCCTCCTGCTCTCTTTACACAGCAACATCCCCGTGCCGTCACCATACACCAGAGCAGATTAGCGCATCAACCCCTTTCTTTGTCCTTGTACCTGGAGTGGCTGGAGAGGAGCAACAGTCTCCTGGCAACTCCGAGGCAGGAAGGCAGTGACAGCAGCCACCGGTCACAAGATAGAGAGCTGATAAATGGCTGATCTGTCACAGAGACGGGTGGGGTCGGGGGATGGGCGGTGGTGGTGGTGGTGGTGGTGGGGGGGTGCAAAGTCTCTGGGTCAACAGAGGCTGAGTGGAATGCAAAGAGCAACTGCACGCTCCCTTTAAGATGAAAAAAAAAAAATCACATGGTGACCTCGGCCAGCCCAGCCAGACATTACACTCCATATTACATTATCCTCGACTCAAACACTGATACTGCTGTGTGCTGCATTCTAAAAATCCCTGTCTTTTTTTTTTCTTTTTTTTTAAAAAGATGCACTTCACACTACTGCACTTCATTCAAAAAGCTTTAATGGTAACATGCTAATGATCTGAACACTAGGTATTTTGCTGTATAGTACGAGCTGTCAGTGGCGCTCCACTTTCTACTAGCTTGTGACAGGGAATATTAACAGCGTGGCATTTTGCCTGAAAAACCTGCCTCAATGTCACAGTGAACAAAAAGCTTGTTATTTTGTTACTTATGACTTAATGAATCAGATGTCAAAGCAGCAAATCGGTAGAATGAAGTGTGAAGTGTATTGCTTTGGCCGATGCATGTCTGTAACCTGTTGTGATTTTGGAAGCAAGTCTGAAATTTGACATCTGCAAGTATTTTCATTTCTACGTGTCAAAAAAAGCTAACAATATAGCTTCAATGCTTTTGTACATATTGCAACACAAGTTCGGTTGACGTTTATGAGCATCGCTCAATACTAATCAGGAGTCTTCAAGTGAAATTCTGCCATTGTTAAGTCTTCTGTGAACACAGACGCTTCTTGCTGATGACTATATACACACATTAGCTTCCCACAGCAAAAATAATGGATATTTCATTCTTAGTTACATGTTAAGTTCCTTACACAACAGGAGCAAATTTGCAAGGCAAATAATTCTTGAAGCCAAAGCAACCTTCTGCCAAATTCCCACGGAGCGAAAAAGCTGCTGCTGTTTTTTTGCTTTTGTGTCGAATTTTCCAGAGGCGAAAAGGAAAGGAAATTTCACCGGTACTTTAGATTGTCCGTCGGACAATTTGAAGGACTGTTCCGTCAACTGGCTCCACGTTTGCAGAGGGAGAGAACAAATTAATGAGAGCCCATTAGCCTTATATTAATACCTTACCTCAGACATGTAGCTATTTCACTGGGTGAAATGTGGCCTCCTGGATTGTCGTGTTGAACTCACCCATCTCCTCTCTCAAGAACAATATTGGGTGAACCCAAAGACTTCTATTCTTTTTCTTTTTTTTTTTTTTTTAAATTCAACCGTCACCATGACATCATCACTTGAGGATGTAGTCGACACCATTGTTTCTCCTTCGGTGCGGAAGAGCGCCGGACTTTATTCGCTTAGCGAATTTTATACGCATATTCGCCTCACGCTAGGTGTGTACAGGAAAAATCTGCCAGTGAAAGATTTGCATTTTCACATTGTTTATTTACGTCGTTTCGCCTGTTGCCTGGTGTGTAAAGACCTTCAGTCCTCAAAAAAAGGTACTGGAGGTCATTTAAACAGTGTATTTAAATTTGACAGTGGAATAGGCAGAACTTTGCAACTCCTATTACATCAGCGGTTATTTTATTGCTTGTGTTGCGCCAATGACATCTGTGTTTCAACCTTGGAACAGAGCACTTGTAATTTCTTCTGGATAGATAAATAAATAAATACACAAAGAGACCAAATTGCACATGCAGTAGGTTTTTCATCCTCATTGAGGGAACAAAACTGCAACACGTTTGATGGAAAACGGGTTGCGTTGGCGCCTTCACTGGTCCAACGACTTGGACTTCCACACACGTGGTTGCCTTTTTCAATTTTCCGTCTGTTGACTCACGCATGCATCTATATGTGTGCGTGTATATGTATTCTTAATGCGCGCGGCAAAAACGTACGCGCAAACAATGAGGAGCGGTGATGGGGCGCCAGTCAAGCCTTTGCATCCCCGTTGTGTCACCGCACGCCTCTAAATTATTCAGTGTCACTCAAATATTGATATGGAAATCACAGCTGACTGAACTGACGGAGGACCGCGGGAAAAAAAAAAAGAAAAGAAAAGGGGCCAGCCAAGATCCACCGTCCTTCTTCTACTGTCCTTTTTCTTTTAGCCTCCTCCACCATTCGACTGATGGCTTTTGATGGTCGGCAGCTGCTCATCCTTATTTCATGTCCATTTCGCACAGGATGCGCCAAACGCTGAGGAACGATTACCAGGGCAGTGAGTCTCTTATTCGCAGAGGAATAAAAACACCTCCTGCGCTTTGAGCGCTCGATCGTGAAGCACGTTGCGTTCCCAGAGTTTGACTTGAGAGCAAAATTACCGCAGTAGAAGTACTCATGAAATACAAGCTGATACCGCAACAACGATACCAGTTGACTATGCGTATATGTGACAATATTTGTGTTTGTACTGCGGTGAAACTTGAGACAGTTGCTCCATGTTTGAGAAAAACTTGCTGAGAGATGTTCAAATAACAGAACATCTGTGGGAAAGTAATTCTACAATGTGTAATGGTGTTATTGAGTACTCAGTGAGTACTGAAATGCAAGTACTCGTACTGTAGTTAAGTAAAAAAAAAGTGATATCGGTGCAGATCTAAAAGCAATCTCATAAAATATGACCCAATTTTATATTTAACGACGCAACAACGTAGTAATAACACCTCCACCTCGAGCAACAAAAACTGTAACAATAAGTGAATTACTTTAAACAGAATTTGTATCTTTTAAGCTCTTTTAAAACACAAAAGTAGCGAGCATGTTTTTCAAATCAAATAAGTACAAAGTACATGTTACGGCTGCAGTCTTTGCCGTATGTACGTTGGTGCGTGTGTGTGTATGTGTGTGTCTCCCAACTCCGTTTCGCCAGGTGCTTCCCCGAACAACAGCGGCATCAGCGTCATCAACTGGGGAGCTCCTGCCTCCGCCCACCGTAATTTGCTGATCGCCGCCACCTGCGCAAATTGGGAGTCACCGCGGATAAAAGCGTCCGTGTTCCGGAACTCGGGGGGCGCAGTCTGGTGGTGGCTGTTAGCTCTGTACCCTGTCTGGGGCGCAGCCTGAGGGTGGCTGTTAGCCCGCGTGTTTATTTGGGTTTAATGTTAGTTTGTTCGTGCAGCACTCGTCCCCTGTTAGTTTTTATGTGCAGCACTCGTTACCCCATTCGACTCCGTGTTTGTACGAGGTAGCACTCGGCACTCGTCCCCTTACCGTTTCTGATTCCCGTGTCTGTGCTAGCTACATGCAGCACTCGGCACTCGTTCCCTTGCCCTATTCGATTCCCGTGTGTGTGTTACCTAGGTGCAGCACTCGTACCCTTACCCTGTTTTGACCCTCCTGTTTTTGGTATTTGTGTGTTAGGATTTTTGAGCTCTAGGTTTAGTTTGGGGTTTTCTTTGGGGTTTAGTTTCCCCATGTTTTTTGTAACCTTTTCTGTTTAGGTTTATGGGTGGCGTCCTTTTTCGGGACAGGTTGTGTCTGTCTCGATAAGTATGTTTTTATTAAGTTATTGATTTGGCGCCACCCGCTGCCCTTCGTCTGTTGTTGTGTGTTGTAATTATTCTTTGTTAAAATCATTAAAAACCTCTTAATTTTGAAACCTGTTCATAGAACTTGTTTGGTGGTCCCATTTTTCCTACTAACCACTTTCCCCTAGACGAAGTGGTTTGTAACATACAAATACTTGTGTACAAGTGTAGGGAGTGAAAGCAAAAAGTCGTCAAAATAAATACTCAAGCAAAGTACAGATACCTGAAAAATCTACTTAAGTACAGTAATGAAGTATTTGTACTTTGTTACTTCCCACCACTGGAGAAAAAAAACAAAACCTATTGATCTGTTGCTGTGTGACTCTGATGACTGAATGAACGCAGCCGCGGCGCAATCATCATCGCATGGTCAGGGCTTATTTTTTTTTTCACTCCCGGATGCACCGGCGGGGATCAATAGCCGGGACGTGCGCGGGCAGCCTGTTTTACATCGCCAATGGCAACTGCGGGAGCGACGGGCGGCAGAGCACTCTCGCTCCCCGCCTGCGCTCGCCACGCTCGGCTGATTAGGAGTACAAAGGTTAGAACCGCCAGTGATCTCTTTGTAAGAGGGGGCCGTTAAAAAGACAGGCGGCCTCACTTCCTGCCAGCTCCCCGTCACACATCTTAAACCGCCGCCTCTGAACCGTCGCGGGGACGTTTTTTAAGGACCGTTTTTAGGCTGTGTTAACATCAGACCAGAAGAAATCGAGTCTTGCTTTGAGGGGAAGACAGAAGAAGAAGTGAAGAGAGGGAAAAAAAGGAAATTGGATATATTTGTAAACCAAATTATTTTGTTCTTGCCCTCATTCTAACCTCGTCTAGCAAGTTCCATAACGGGGCTAAAAAACAGACTGTGTAAGCCGGCACTCTATTATATAAGACGTTCATCCCAGGGAAAAATGGGATTAAATAGAGTTTAAATTGGAGGAAAAAAAAAGGCTCAAACACCAGGTTGTAACATTTGAGCAGCAGCACCCAGTCAGTTTAATTGAACAATATAATTAATTCTATATTTGTAGTCAACCTAATTTATTTCTGGATCCATTTGTCACGGATGATTTCAACATCCATACCTGGGAAATCCTGGGTGAAATCAGGGCAGCCAACACGTGACCCAGGGACAGTGGGATGGGATCGGGTTAGAACCCATCCTTTCACTTAAAGGCCAACATTTAATAGCAGCGGGCAGCAGGAAAGCTTAGTGCACACAGTGTGAACGTCAGTCGTAATGCCGCTTGATCTCACGTCTCCCAGCTGTGACGTCAAAGGGAAATAAAAAAATCACAAAACCCTGAAAGGATCCATGTTCGGGGATGCTGTGCAATGTCAAGTCCTTATATGGGGATCTGCTCTTTATGTTGCTATCAATGCTACCCTTACTGTTACTACTTCTCAATACTATTACATTACTATTATTTACACTGATCTGTTTTATAAGAACGATTATCCTGCAGCTAACCTGGTTCAAGGTAACATGCAAACCGCATGCAAAACTTGTGTCGGAATCAAACCAACAACCTTTTTGGCTGTGAGGCCATCCAACCGTAAACACACTGTACTTTGTCATTTTATCATTTTTGCCAGTGGATTCCTGTGCCTATGAACATTTCAGCTGAGGCTGTGTTTGCCCCACCTTTTTTCTCCTACAGAAATTCTCGATGCAGCGCCACCTCAGGCGAGGAGGAGAAATGGTTTGGTCATTCAAATGGTTTGGTTGTTATTTTTCGCACTTGGTGTGTTGTGGTGCATTTCGCCTGAAACGTCTTCAAGATCACAAGAACAAGTCAAGTTGCCCTGACGTAACGCTTCTAGCTTAAGATGACCTGGATGACTGAGAACCTTCACAGACATACTCGGTGTGTTAGATGGCATGTCAGCAATGCAAAAAGACCGAATAAGAATGTAAAAGAATAAGTCAGTTTTTTTTCAATAAATAAATAAATAAAATAAAATAAAAACAAACTGCGATATTGTGATATATTGTTTGCAACAAGGCTACAAAAAAAGGGAGAGAAATCACGGTCAAATTTATGCGTTGGACAGATACCACTATATAACTGGCAGCAAAATCTCATTTTCCCGTTGGAAATGAGATACGATAGTTTCATGCACAATAAAACTGGACTGAATAAATGTGTTTACCGACTGGTGTTTTTTTTTTTTCCCCTTTCTGAAAGCTAATGCGGCAGTTTGTGGCTGGCATTCTCCACACGCACACACACACACACACACACACACACACACACACACACACACACACACACACACACACACATAGTACCGAACCCAACAGTCTGCTGCAGTTTGGTATCTAAAAGTTCTGTCTGCACCATCGCAGCAATTAATAACCCTGAACACATTTGCATTTGTAAATGACACGTGTTGCGCGACAGTGGCTATGAATAATGATAATGACGATAAAAAAAAAAGGAAAAAACCTCATCTGTGATGTTGTTTCCTTGGTGTGAAAATTGGCCGAAAACTGATAGAACCAATTTGGCTACTTAATGTAACCGGTGGGGATGAGTGGCGGCGCCGGGGAAAAAGGCTGTTGTGGTAATGGCTCTCGGCCGCTGTGTAGGAGGTGCTGCGGCGCTCGGTGGATGGGAAACAGTCAAATAAGGTCGGACGCCACGCGGCGAGGCTGACTTGTGCTGATAACGCGCACTAGACCTAATTTAATATGGCTTCAAACAGCGCTTGAAAGCATTTTTTTTTACACAGAAGAGACTAGATAATGTAACTCGGGCAAACAGCCGCCTCCTCTTTCGTCCGTCGCTCGGGCGCATTTGAACCTACGGCCCTTATTAATGACGTCACGCTGTGGCAAAGTGTGGAAAAGGGGACATTCTAAAACGCTTAACGTAAAAAGCTTGACGTAGTTTAATGACCGAAAAAACAGTGACATCTCTAGTCACGCCCACTTTCACTTCTCCATGTGTTTTTACATTAAGCGTTTTAAAACGCGTCCCTGGAAAAGACAAAATTTGTCTTTTAGATGCCACATGGACCTTCAGTAGGCTCATCAACTAAAGAGGAATGCAAAATTGTAAATAATAAATCACGTTTCAGGTCAGTTAATCCTGCAGCTATAAGCAATAATAAGACGCTAATATTTAGCCGTTTGCGCAAAACGTCCCAACGCTGTTTAGAATCTTTTACCTAATAGGTCATGTCGTAATTATTGATATACGCCGGCGCTCCTTTTCCGTTTGCCATCTGAAATGGCTGCTACGTTGGTTTATTTCTTGATGAATGAAGCCGAGGAACATCCCGGTTCCCTCATCCAAGCAGAAGGACGTGCTAATGCTAACGGCTATGTTCCCCCGCTCGTTCTAGAAACATCTAGAAAGCAGCACAGGTGATGGTAGCTGAATGTTTGTTAAGTTCATTCGTCTCCATGAAATATTTTGAGCGTAAGCACTGACTCAGAAAAAGTCTACGTCCATCCGAGGTGAGCACACAAGCATCAGCAGGCCAGTCGTTTCTAACGATGCTGTTTTCATATAATTTCCGACTGGACATTCGGCCTGAAAGAGCTTTTATGGAGAAGCACTACACGACTGTGATACACCAGTGATCACATTCAGCTCAACGGCATCCCTCCTGTGTGATGTCACTTAATTATTATTGACACCCTGACAGCGGACGGATGGACAAATACAACGGCATCGCTATCAGAAAGCAATGATTTATTGGCCCCAGCATGTGGCATTAGCAGCATCCGATGTGCAATAAAACACACAGTAAACAATGCATCTCTGTTTTGTGACGTCCCACTTGATCTCACGTCTTCCTCAGAGCAGCTGAAGGGGGTTGGGGGTCACACAACCATGAGTCGGACCCTTGGCCTGAACCACTGCGTTCATATTCTGCTCGCTATAGCCACTTCCTTGCCAAGTGGATTACATCTTTGTGTAAAAAATAAATGTTTTCTATTCAAGAATGACAGTTTGCTCGGGTAATTTTGCTGAGATGACTCTTTACAACGAAAACACAGAGACAAACACCTTAAATATAGTATATCTGGTGAAAAGTAACAACTTAATGGGGTAAAACACATTTATTTACCTGTTGTCTCGGGTCGATTTGGCGAGCTTTACAGCTACGTCGCTCATTTTCAACCAATCCCCTGCTTTGCAGTTACAAGGACAATATGGATTGACAGGAACGTTTAAACCAGTTATCAGGAGTCTCAGGACCCACATTTTGGTCGCGACCCACCAATTGAGAAACGCTGTTTTGAACATCATCTCTAGACTCAAAGCTCAGTCAAGTTTCTGCATCTTTCACAAAAGGCAAAACGACACTGGGTTCCACTTCCTGCAGTTCCAATTCACCACAGTCCTCATGCCTTGTACGCTTTAAAGTTCTAATCCCCGGGCGTAAAACCTGCTTTTCACTATTTGATATGATCATCCTGGTTCCGAACAACTGGGCAGGAACGGGAAACGCATCCTCTGGCTTTTCTGAGACACAACAACAGTTTTCTTTTCATTTATTCTTTCTGACTAGAGCTCGGTCAATAACACCCACATGCTTCACGCGTTTACCAAACAGTTCCATCTGTGATTTATTTTATTTTATTTTTATTTTTTTGCCATTACCGGCCGCTGCCGCCACAGTACCTGCGCACGCCGGGGCCGCAAACACGGCGGCACGCTGTGTGTGGCTTTCAGTTACATAAAGCTCTTTCAAATATCCAGGTTCCTTTGTACCGCTCTCAGCTATATACTGTGCAAACAAACAGGCAGTGCACACAGAGGACTGTGCGATCCAGACGGGGCTTTCGATTGGATAACAGCCTTACATAATCGGGGCTGCCTGGGAAGAGCGCAGCAGAGGGCACGAGGCAAAGGCGAGCTTGTGTCATCCTGACTAGAGCCGCTCGGGTGGGGACCCGCGTTTCTGGAAGAAATGCGGGCCGAGCGGCTCGTGTTACAACGCTGTGCCGGGTGCACCGTCGGCCAAAGGCCATTGTCTCTTCAGGAACCTGCATTCAACGTTTCTCACAGACCCTGACAATAATCTGTCTTTTCTGGAGGCCTGAGGCAAAGGATATTTTCCCCCCTTTTGTAGCTTGTGTGAGTATTGGCAATGAAGAAAAAAAAGAGGCTGTAAATGGGCGTCATTGACTGAAAGTTGCTCTGGAGATGATTGTGAAAGAGGGCTGTTGAGCGAAACGCAAAAAAATGCATCTCAATGATTTCCAAATGGCCAACAATGGAAAATGCGCGAATGTACACGACCAAAGCTCAACAATGCATTTCTGCATTGAACTCCAGTGTAACCATTTCTTTGAAATAGTCTACTAGAATGCTCTAAGAACATTACTAGTGCATGAAAATCACCAAGCGTGTGCTGACTAACAAAATAGGTAAAAGCAAAGGGGGGGTGAATACTTTTGCAAGGCGCTGTGTATATATATGTATGTATATATATATATATATATATATATATATATATATATATATATATATATATATATATATATATATAACATTTCTAAAACAAAGCTTTGTGTATGACAATGACCCTAAAACATAAAAGAGTAAACAAAACATTATGGTTTGTATTTTCGGCTCCATACCAGTTAAACACATCTTGATGGATTTACGTGCACCCAGTATGATTGCAGAGCATTCAAAATCATTATTTCATCTCAGTGAGGCCAACGGTAGTGTACAACGCCCGTATGAGGCGGCTTACTCAAAGGGAACCTTCAGTCTGGAAGCTGAGCGAAGGAGGAAGTGATAAAGACACTCAGAGAAAAATAGAGGAGACAGCTTGCCTCTGCTTGGCAGCTACGGCGCCTCCTTAAATCTCTCTGCCTATCAGGGATGGCGACTCCGATTTGGCAGCTGCTTGCTCCTTACTGGAGGGTGTTGAACAGCAGGAACGGAAGAAGAAGCGGCCGAGATGACAATTGTGTCTCGGATTCGGTCGTCAAAAGCTTTTTGGCGTGGTTCGGGTTCTGCTCGCTCCCGACGAAAGAAAGCATTTCTGAAGCGAAGGAGGCAAAGATGGGAGAACAGACAGAAAGGACTTGGCTGGAAGCCTTGATTTGGCGGCTGCAGTTTTTGAAACGTTGAGTTTGATCTGCAAAGCTTGATGTAGGTGCATTGGAAAACTGAGGCGACGTGCAAATTCCTTCTTCCCTCAACACATCACCGTCATTTCCTCACACTTCGCTTTTGAACAACTAGCGTCTCATTCCAGGGATTCTGACTGCCGCGGGTTCATTCCTCTGAATACAATTTGAAAATATTTTTTCTTATCCATTTTTTTTCCAACCCAAGTGGTAAGTGAGCGCCAATTATCAACAAGAGTACGAAAATATAACACGTCTCGGTGTTTCTCTTCCTGACGTGTTGGAAAGTGACGGGGCGTCCATTGTTATGCACCATCTCTCAGGCTCCAGGCAAAAGATTTCACCATGAATGACAAACAGGTGCAATCACTTGTTTTTTTTGTTGTTGTTTTTTCCCAAACTCAACATCTCCAGAGCGTCGCAATTTTTTTTGCAGCGTGTCCGTCCGTACGCACATGTAAGTAGCATTGCTTTGTTTTTTAATGCGTCATGAGTGAGCGAATGCTGCACCGGGAGGCAAAAGATACACGAAATTTCACTGTTGTCACGTCGGGTGATATAGAGAAGCAGCGCTGTGTTGAAATACACAAGCAGCAATCTGGAGCCAGGGTTGGGGGTAGTTGTGGGGTGCCGACTGCAGCATCGCCGGTAGTAATTCTACAGTGATCAGGGGTTTTAGTGCGGTCTGTCTGCGCGGGTAATGCGATTCCGAATATGAGCAGGCGAAGCGGGGAAACGAAGTGGAGGGCAGATAAGCCGACGGCACAACAGCCTCACGAGCAAAGAGTCTCAGGGCCGCCACTGGGCGTACGGCCGACGCCTAAGTGGCTTTGGGTAGTTTACCCCTTTCTGGATCAAGATTAATTAGTCTAAAGCCACGCGCGGGTTAAGTAAACCCGGCGAGGGACATCCTCACTTACTCGTGATCCAGCAAGGAAACGCAGCAAACAGAAATAGACGCGAGCGGGAGGAGTTGAACTGCCCGACAAATAAACTCTGATGGGTGAGATGGATGTGAGGTCTCTGGACCTCTGGACAGCTCACACTCTTCAACGGAGATTGGTAACGGTTTCTGAAGTTGCCCCTCCGTTCTTCTGCTTTGTACGCTTTACCAAGAGTCATTGATTGGCACATTTTTCAAGGTAATTCTCAAACATTTGCTTAAGTATTGGCCTCATGAAACATTTGTCCAGACACTGCACAGTCCTGTGAGACTTTTTACTGACTAAAAAACAAAGTGTCCACTATCAAGGGTTGGCACAACTTTCATTCAGTGGCCATTAAGGTGGCTGCCAGATCGAATTGCTTACTCATGGTTTTTGGGGTTTCCTAAAACTTTTAAAACTGAAAAGCTTAATACTTAAAGTTCCAGTGTGTAAAATTGGCTTGATTTATGAATATTAAATTGGTAAAAGCTTAATGTATTGCCCATAAATGCATGAATAAAAGTGTATACTTGCAGTGCAATAAAAGTAATTTGGTTTTCCGAGCCTCTTGCTCCTAGTTAGCTGCCATCTTGCACTGCCATTCCCACACTGTCAGGTGGGCTTCCTTAAACATTTTCCACAAATAGACCTCTAATGACTTCTGAGTGACTAGTGACTATAAGACAAGAACTGCAGCCCTTGTCCTAAATGGCAGAGTGACTCCAACTCTTGATTGCCTCACTGCTATTTGTAATCAGGCTGACGGGCATTAGCAAGGCTTCTTATCTCTGTTGCAGGCCTACAAATGCTGAATATTTAATACCACCCCTGCTCAATTCAGTTTCCTTCAAGCTGCTGCTGCAAGTATCCCGCCTCCTCCTCAGTCGGCACCAGTGTTCCCAGTGTTCGGTTCGCGTTCCCCACTCTGTCAGTCTTATGCATTCTGCTGGGTCATCAGCCGCCACTGTGGGCGGGGGGGGGGGGCGCTGTACATCCTGACCGCTGTTCACAGGCTCACACTGTGATTCAAATCAACCTGTCACTTTTTCACACCAAAGATCGTCTTGAAAACTGTTCATTCAGCAGTTATCATCTTTTTTTGTTTCCACCCTTATTCCCAAGAATCCTTTGATTGAATTGTGTAGCTTGTGTGAGTATTGGCAATGAAGAAAAAAAGAGGCTGTAAATGGGCGTCATTGACTGAAAGTTGCTCTGGAGATGATTGTGAAAGAGGGCTGTTGAGCGAAACGCAAAAAAATGCATCTCAATGATTTCCAAATGGCCAACAATGGAAAATGCGTGAATGTCCACGACCAAAGCTCAACAATGCATTTCTCCATTGAACTCCAGTGTAACCATTTCTTTGAAATAGTCTACTAGAATGCTCTAAGAACATTACTAGTGCATGAAAATCACCAAGCGTGTGCTGAAGACATTATGGGATGGCTTTGACAGTTGTTGCCTTGAATGTCTAATTGAATGGAATGAAGCTGAGCTCAGGGTCACTTGGGTCCCTATGTATGTATGTATGTAAGTATGTATATATATATATATATATATAGAAACATTTCTAAAACAAAGCTTTGTGTATGACAATGACCCTAAAACATAAAAGAGTAAACAAAACATTATGGTTTGTATTTTCGGCTCTTCAAAACACCTTTAGTGTGTTCACGCAGCATTTTGCACACTTGGAATCCTCTCAATCACTTTTAATTAGACACTGGAAAAGGGTTTACATTCAACACTAAAATGTTCCCATACCAGTTTAACACATCTTGATGGATTTCCGTGCACCCAGTATGATCGCAGAGCATTCAAATTCATTATTTCATAAAAGTTCTTACAATGGGGTTCAATGCAGAAATGCTTTTCAACGGTAGTGTACAACGCCCGTATGAGGCGGCTTACTCAAAGGGAACCTTCAGTCTGGAAGCTGAGCGAAGGAGGAAGTGATAAAGACACTCAGAGAAAAATAGAGGAGACAGCTTGCCTCTGCTTGGCAGCTGCGGCGCCTCCTTAAGTCTCTCTGCCTATCAGGGATGGCGACTCCGATTTGGCAGCTGCTTGCTCCTTACTGGAGGGTGTTGAACAGCAGGAACGGAAGAAGAAGCGGCCGAGACGACAATTGAGTCTCGGATTGTGTCAAAGTGGTTCTCACAAGTCAGATTGGATGCAGCTCGAGTCCACAAAAAAAACACAACAACAGACTCGTGTTTTAAACACACTTTTCCCACAGGTAGTACTTCAACATGCACGCACCCAGATCATCTTCTCACATCATCTTCATAAAGCACTGAATCCGTGCCAGCCGTGGCAGCAAAGGCTATCAATGCGACTGGCTTCGAAGGCTAAAAGGTTGCTCTGTAGATAACTATAAAAGAATACAGCTCAAGAATTCACAAATGGCCAACAATGGAAAACATGCAAATGTACAAAACCCCTATAAGGTCTGATCAGTGACAGTCTATATCAGGCATGGACAAACTACGGCCCGGGGGCCATATGCGGTCCATTAAGCTTATTAATCCGGCCCGCCAAACTTGATGAAATGACATTAAAAGTCAGTTAGTCATAAAATAGCTGCATTTCATCCATTTCTCTGTGTTTTAAGAGTCATTTCAAGAAAGAGCTAAATATCAAAATATAACACTAAGTTGCAACTCTGCTTTTTATATGGCCCCTCTGTCAAATTTTAGAACCCATTGTGGCTCCACCATTCAAAGAGTTTGCCCAGCCCTCGTCTATATTGTTAGAGATGAAGATAGTTAGGTGTCATCTGCCGTGAAAAGCTACAAGCGCATGCACCGGTTGAAACAAGATGATAGGCTGAAAAGTTTGCAGGTTCGGTGATTGGCGCTTGGCTGTTCGTAAAATGGGGCGGGTTATACGCAATCTTGGAATTCTCCGTTCAAAATAAGTTCTCTGTCTCCTTATAGAAGGTCTCTGGTTGAGTTTCCTGCCTCTGCCTCTTAAATGTTTTCGGGTAAGCTTGCAACAGAAAGACAATCTCTTAGAGTGTCAGTAAAATAAAATAAAACTGTCACACACTACATCCCACTGCGCCAAATAATACACCGTGAAAAATAATATAAGCAGAATATAAATTTCCTCCATGAATCTCTTTCAGTGCTTGTTTTATAAGGAGCTAATTACAGATTACACATGAATATAATATGTATCCTGGGGTGAAATGCCTGAGCAAAACGGGTATCAATTTATCATGAATGCAAAGTATTGATATTTAAATCAGGCCAACTAGACGGGAGAGAATGTCTTTTTTTTTTTTTTTTGCGTGTATGGAACAGATGATGCAGGGACCAGCGACAGCAGCTGCGTTTCCATGACAGTTTTTTTCCGCAAAATAAGAGCGAAATCTTTCTAAAATTTCGACAAAGTACAATTGTGATTTGCAGGTGTTGAAAGTTGTGAAGAGAGTCCCCACTTTGAGGAGGATGGAGGTACTAAACATTTTGTCATAAATCTGCATTTCGATGCCGTTTGCTGTCAAGAATGGTTGTGACATTTTTCTCTTTCATTTCTTGCAAAAAATAGTCCGTCTCCTCCTCCGTCCAAACATGACGCGCCATTTTTACTTGAAGTGAACTGGTCATGTGACCCCGTATGTCACACCCGCTGATGTGTAAATGCGAAAAGTGATTCCATGACACTTTTGCGATGTTCGTCTATATGGATACGTCTGAAAAACCACCTCACGAGAGCGTCAAAACCTTTTAGCCATATTTGAGAGGTTTTTCCAAGTTGAGCTGCTTTCCTGACCAATTTTTTATTGCCATATTTAGGTTTTGCACAATTCTAGAGGTCATGGAAACGCAGCTTGTGTGAAATTGACTTTGGGGTGTGGAGGATTAAGAAAAAAAGAAAAAAAAAAGAAAACGAGCAGACGAGGGATCGGCGCTGAAAAGGCCTTATGTAATGAAAGAGAAGGCTGTCAAACTCTCTGAGGCTGTGTGGGTAAAGACGACAAAAAGATGACAGAGTGACAATAGAGTTACAAGTTTCATAACATTTCTCCTCGCTCCAGAGAGATTCCTGGTGTCAGTGTCTGTCTGAACTTGTGACGCCGGGGCTGACGGGAACTTTCATCCACCGCTCGCACGTTGTTTACTTCTTTTTGTTATCGAACGCGACATGTATCGGAAGGACTTTGCCTTCCTGCCCACACAAAGCAGCTCTTTGGTCATCAGTCAAAATCAATACAGGAATTTATTTGATTGCCAGCTCTGGCTACTCCACTGACCTGGCAACTGAAATAGATTGGTGCGCATTATAAATAAACATGGGCTTATTTTGTGCAAGGTTGGGAGATGGCCCTTAGAAAAAGCCATCAGTTTGGTTGAAGGCCGTTGCATAATGTGCTTCCGCAAAACCTTTTTATGTGCATTAGGAAGAAGACATCCACATTATGGAATCAGCAAAAGTCAAAAGTTCCTCAAATTTGCAATAAAGTTTGTACGTTTGCTTTCTTTTCAGTCAGAGCTGATGCCCGAACTGTCTTATGGAAACAACTTTTCTAGTTAACATCTAGCATATTACAGAGCATATGATCGTATTTGCAATGCCATAGCTTAGCAAAAACATTTACATTTCTGATCTTTTGCTTGCTTATTATTCATTATTTAGCTATTCTAGTTTGCTCTGTTTGTATGACCTGGCAGTGATCATTTATGTTTGTGTTAACCCTAAAGGACAATGAAGGGCACCTGCTACATCATTGTATAAATATACAAAGACAATAAATAAAAAAATTCAATTCAACATGAAGATATCATATTTTACTTTGTCTGAGGCCCTGTTTGCACTTGGTCACTTGTAACTGTTTTGGGGGATCGTATCACAAGTACGCATCTTGAAGCATCTGTTCGCACATGGCATTAAAATGCGTCTCGAGCGTGCCACTTGTGATCGCATTAGTGCATTTTTAACCACTAGGGGCAGTAAAGCGCAAAATTAGGGCTAGTTTCACCTGAAAACGAATAAGAATCAACTTCCTGTTTGTCCTCATTTTAATTCTACTGCAGCTCGTGCGTATGGATCCGAACGAGGAGTAACGACTGGTGGGACAGAGTGGTGACGACTTTATTTTCGGATCAACAGTGGCTGGCAAATTTTCGGATGCAACGTCGCACATTTAATCTCATATGTGGGAAACTGCGGAAAATGATTTGTTTTCGCTTCGTTTGTCACTTTATAATGACGACGCCGGGAGGTGGGGCGCCGACCAAGTACAAACACGGGAGAGGTGAGTGGAGTAGGCGGTCGTTAATGTGGACTGAGATCGCATTCTGTTCACACGTCCGTGAGGAATGCTATGCTATGCTATGCTATGCGAAGCGTCAAAACCAGCTCCCTGAGGTGGTTTTAGTAATCGGATGACAATACGGATTTGGACTGTTTCCACTTGGTTACTTTGTGTGATTTTCGCCGATCGGAATACGAAAAACGTTTGAAATGAGCAAGTGCAAACAGGGCCTAAGTGAAGTAATCCTCGTCATCAGGATGGAAAATTGGCACCTGAGTTTTTAGGTCTTCATTTTCAAAGCAAATCTTCAAAAGTCAATTTCACGGAAACATATTGGCAAAATTCATGATATTAATTTGTAAATTTATTCTTGATTCAGACGAGTAATTTTCCCTGACATGGGTCCATGGTTTTTCCTCCCAAATGGGACAAAGCAGATTTTCAAACATGAGCCAGATTACATCAATGCTGGAAGCATGCTTAAATTCAGATGTGAACACAGAAATCGGATATGGGTCACAATTAAAAAATGGATGATATTCAAACTAGTCGAGTTGAATAGAAATGAATCATAGAGTTGGAAAAATAAATGGGTGTAATCAACATAGCATTTATGTTGGTTCAAATCAAACCTCATGTCATGTAAATCCAGTCAGAGGCGGTCACTTCATTTTCACCAGATACTTGGTGACTTCTCCCAAGATGCAGTGTGACTGAAAACCAGCGTGATTAACCCAAATGCATCCTTGCAGACATTATTGCCTTTTATTAAGAAACTGTTGTGCAGATACGAGTGCCATAGAACATAATTATTTATTTGCATTCGAAATGATCAGTTTTAATTGGTGTCTAATGTAGAAGAGGAGAGGCAGAATTAGCGGACTGTGTCTATAGCATCTCTGATGCCAGCAAAACAAACAAACAAAAAGAAACTAGGCCAAATTATCGCAGGCTGTCCAAATGAATTTTTTTCCAACCCAACCTGGCAACGCTGCTAAACTCTAAAAGTGTGTCCAGCCTTTCATATTTCATTATTTCTTTGAAACAGAAGGAGGTTGAAAATTTGAGAGGAAAGCTTGATAATTCACACTTTCAACCGCGCTAAATTTAGCATTAGCGGCTCGGCCAAGCTCACAGTGAGAGCGGAGGTATCATATGCTGCAGGGTCAGCCTGTATTATGGGCCGATTTTCCCGTTTTCTCTCTCTTCTTCTTCGCCGTTATCGTGTCTCATCTTTCGCTTCTTCTGCCCGTTTAGCGGCGCAGCGCAGTTTTCGTCACAACTCTTCACGGGCGGCAGCCTCAGAAGTAACAAGGTCACGTCGGGGACAGCAGGGGGGGTGGGGGGGCTTTGGGGCGAGTGGAGGCTCCACTTGGACATCATCGTTCACTCAATGAAAGCTCCGCCTGTGTCACCAGTGAAAAGCCCCCGCTGCTTTCCCGTCGAAAGGGGCGGTGGGTTGGGTCGGAGGGGCGACGCGACGCTAATGACTGAAACAATCATCCGCAGTCAGATGGTGTTGTCTTTGTCCCGTCTTCTGACACTCGTCCCTCTGTCCTCCCCTGCTCCTGCCCCACCCAGCGCTGATCAATCCTCGCTTTTGTGCGCCTTCCGCCACTTCAAGGGACCTTCTGTCTGTTTGACAGAGGAGTGGTGGTGGTGGTGGTGGTGGGACTGGGACGGGACGTGGAATCGTCCGCACAGCGCCCGCAAGAGGCGACGAATCCGACAAAAATACAGAGTGGGAGCAGCTGCAGCGCGGTGGTTCAGCAGCTCCGTGTCTGGATGGCCGCAACACACATGGCCCCCGCCTGCCTGCCTGCCTGCCTGTCTGTCTGTCTGCCTGTCAGTTTTGGGTAGCAGCGTCACCAGCTGTTTTTCGCAAAATAAAAGCGATATTTCGAAAAAATTCCGACAAGGTACAATTGCGAATGATGAGCCGTAATTCTCGGCGAGAATGTAAATGCGAAAAAAGTGTTTCCATGACACTTTTTCGGTATACCTCTACATAGATACGCCTGAAAAACCACCTCATGAGAGCATAAAAACCTTTTAGCCATATTTGAGAGGTTTTTCCACGTTTTTTAATGCGATATTTAGGTTTCGCGCAATTCTAGGGTTCATAGAAATGCAGCTAGTTACATCCGCGGCGTCCTGTATATCACAGAACACTGTCTAATCACGTCAAGTGTACATTGAAAAAACTGACCACTTCTCGAAAAGCAGCAGTGCTGGACTGGCCATCGCACTGGACATATTGCACAGTGTTGCGTTGTCGCGATTTGTATCACACATGCTCCCCCGTATCCCTTGGATTTACGCCAAGATGCACCAAACAAGAGTTTATTCATTGTTCAATGCGCAGCGTCTCTAAAGTTTAACGTCTGTTGTGTCAAACTCAAACACTGTACTCAAATTCGCCAAATCCAAGAGGCATACAAAGAACAGTTGGCAGTTTAGTGTGGTTATTGTGCATATTGAGTTTTAACTTCTAATAAATACACTGACACCCTGAATAAAATTATCATTGGAAATCGACACAGTATTGTACTATTAGTGATTAAAGGGAAGGGGTAAAACACAGAAAATGAATGACAATGACTCTTTAATCACATCGAAATACAGGATACTACGACCAACTCGGAACATCAGTAAAAAAGATAATACCATGTGATCACTAAATGAAAAGCAGTAAATAAAGGGGAAGTGACGCAGAATGACAAGACAGGTTCAAAAGTACAGTTCAGTTTTCCAACACACACAACGTAACCATAGAGACGTCAAACACTCAGTAACAGCCAGAGGCCGATGCCTCCGGAGAGCCAGTGAAGAGTAAATAAGGTTGGGTAGTATGCCGGGTGTGAGAATTTTTTTTTTCTTCTTCTCATACTTCTTTTCACACTTTCACTGCACCTGCATGGGTAACATCCAGGTCAAAACTGATGAAAGATGATGCCCCTTGACCGACAAATACAACAATTTAGCTTTGCTGTCCTTGCTGTTGTCGACTTGTTTACTTTATGTCTTTTTCTGCAAATATGTCATGATAACGTTTGAGATTGTCTAAAATTTTAGGGCAGTCAAAAAAAACCTGTTTTCCACTACTGTGTGTGTCCTTACAAAAACTACACACCAAACGTAGTGGGATGATTAACACGTCAAAACCACGCTTGACAAGTCGGCGACTCGCAATCGCAAGGACACAGTGAAGGACAAACAAAGACAACAACTATTCACACTTGCACCTACGGACAACTTAGAGTTCCCACTTGGCCTCACGTGCATGTTTTTGGTCGGTGGGAGGAAGAGGGAGTAGTTAGCAGACACTGGTAAAAACACGCAAAATCTACATGGAAATCGAGGATTGAACCCACAACCTTCTTTGCTGTGAGGAGACAGCGCTAGCTAGTTAGCAAAACATCTGACTGTATTGACTGATGTACATTTACCGTCTCCATCGATTATGAATTCCATATTTATGCACTTACAGTGGACAGGGACCATGTACTCATGAATAATTGAACGCGCCGTTTCTTCCAATGAGCCATGTGGTACATATCTTTTTCATGTCATAAATAAATAATTCAGGGTTCAACCTCCTCACTGAGTCTTGGTAAGCTGCTCAATGTGATGTTTGCCTTTACTAGGGGGAGTGGAGGAGGACAAAAAAAAACAAACAAATTTGTTCATGCCAAGCCAGGTACAGCTTGAACCAAAAAAAGAGAGCTCCTCTCTATGTTGGATGACAGAACGTTATGTCAGTGCAGTGAAAAAAAGAGTGCAGCTCCAAATTGCCACACAAAGCTCTAAATTAGGACACCGGAGATAAGTGGCGGGGAGGCAGCGGGCAGATAATCGCACAAGTGCAGCACAGGATGTCCAAACCTAGACTCAAAGCCGCTGTCTTCCTCTGTTCTCGCTGGCTGTCAGGACGGGAAGGGAGTCATGTGACTCTATCATTTCTGATTCTTCTGCCCGAATCATGACTCACACACTGGATACCTCCACGCTTTACTCGTCTAGTCTCTCTGTCTCTCTGTCTCTCTGTCTCTCTCTCTCTCTCTCTCTCTCTCCCCTTCCCTGTTATCAAATGTCCTGGGTCAGTTCAGAGACAAGCTGCTCCTTCTTATTTTCTCTTTTTTTTCTTCAGCGGCAAGTCCCGTCCTCCTTTTATCCGTGACAGCGGCCCATTGCGGAGCTCCGACATCGCGTTAGACATGGCCGAGCCGGCTCGTCATGGGAAGACAGCTCGACTCCTGTCTTGACAACGGCGGGCATTGTGCGTCAATAAAGAGTGGGAGAGAGAGAGAGAGAGAGAGAGAGCGGCGAGGAAACCTATGGCTGTGAATCGTCTCCTGTGTCCACGACATAAGAGGCTGATTCAGCGCGAGACGCTGCTTCGACAAAGCCTCGGACAGAGAGCGGAAGACGCGGTTGAGCAGATTGGTCGGGGAATGCCACCCAGTGCCTTGAAAAAAAAAAAAGGCATGCATGTCTTTGATTGCGCGTTAATCAGAGAGAGTGTTTCCTTCCCATCTACGAGCACCTTGGGTGTGATGATCTTGTTGTCTTCATTGTGACTGTGTCATTCAGGGAGAAGAAATAGCGTAATAATAGCCCCCCTTTTTAATGACAAAGTCAGTTATGGCAACAAAGGCAAGAGCCGCAAACAGGATATGGAAATGAGGAACTGTGAGCCAGCTCGACAGCATCCGCTGGTGTTCAGATTTTGAAAGTGGTGCCCGGTGATCAGATGGTTCCCAAATCAGTTCAAAGGTCCCTCCAAGGATATTATTTAAGTTGTAGTAACAAACTAAAATCAGTAAAATATTCCTGATATTTTAACTTTTTTGGTTTGGACTGGTGAGAAGCATGGGGAGGTATCCAATGTCTTGTGCAAGGCAGAACTTGTGAAAAGAGTAACACCAGAGACCTTAGATGACGGAGCACTCAGATCATTTTTATTGAAGAAATCTTGGACGTCTCCTTTTACAAACAGCTGCTTGTCTTGACCAAATTGGCAAAATCATCATGGAGTTCATCCAACACTAGCAGTATCTAGCTGCAAGTGCTATCACTTGTAGCTCTTTGCAACAGATATCTATCTATCTATCTATCTATCTATCTATCTATCTATCTATCTCTGCTTGTATGCATAGTGTAGAGTGTAGAGTACTCCATGTGGAAAAGGAGCATTTCAAATATGATTCTGTCTAAGATCAATGTTTTTTTTGGATGTTTAAGAGTGTGTGTGTGTGTGTGTGTGTGTGTGTGTGTGTGTGTGTTTGTGTGTGTGCGGCAAGACTTGCCTAGAAGGACTTTGGTGTTCCCCAATTTTCCACTGGGCACACTTGAACACATGCACAGTGGTTAGACGGCCATTCCAAGCCTCCAAAGGCATTGGGGCCCAGCAGGTATGCTAGCCTATGTTCACATGAATCAAGTGAACTTGACTTCTGTGGCCCGAGTGTGCTAGATGGACTCCCTTCCCCTAATGTTGCTGCAACTCAAAGAAATTGATTTCCTTCCATCCAGCTGCTGGTATTTGTCCCAGACTTTTTTTTTTATGCAGCAAGGGACAACGCTGCTCACTTTTTGAGTGTCTGTTAGTGTTGAAAACTTTGCTCTCATAACAGCATTCACAAGGCCTAAGTAGCAATCAGGGAACTAACTGCCATATGGAGTTTTCCATATAGGGACAGTTAACAGCGGCTCAGAATAGCACCGTATTTAGAATATTTTGAGTGAACACAAACAGCAAGTGTGACTTTTGTTCTTCTTCTTTTGGCCTTGGAGGGAACGCCTGTGTTCAGAATCCTATCAGGGTGAACAAATCTAAGAAGTGCTTGCGGATTGGAGGCAGTGTTCTTCTGACCTATTTCAGTAAATCTAATGAGAGGTTTCATGATCACAGAGTGTTTTATTTTCTGTCTTCACTCCGTTTAACAAAACAAGAAGCAGTGTAAAAGGGAACAAAACATTCTTTCCAATAGAATGGCAACAAGGTTGCAGCAGGTTCAATTCCTAAACAGGGCCTCGTAGTGTGGAGTTTGCATCTTCCCCTTTTTCCCATTTGTCTGCAGAGATTTTCCAAAGACATTAGGGGAAACGGCAACTCTAAATTGTCTGTAGGTGTGAATGTGAGTGTGGCTGGTTTGTCTCACTGTGTTGGCCCTGTGATAAACTGCCGACTTGTCCGACTTCGCCCCGAGACACCCGGGACGGACTCCATCAACCCCTGCGACCCGCACTGTGGGATAAGCGGTGATAGAAAATGGATAGATGGATGGATGACCTCCGGAAAGTGCGAAAGCTTGGTGTGCATGTCGCCGTTGGTGGTGTTGCAGTAAACTGCACATGAACCTCAAACCTGTGAAAATGCGACACCATTGCAAAATAGCTAACTTGTATGTATGTGGGTAACTTGTGTATGGAGATGAAGCGATTAATCAACTAATCGACACCAATCGATTGAAAAAAACTTGTGACGAAATTCCTGATTTGAAGCTTTGTTTCCTTGATTTTATTGTCACTAAAAGTGGGTTCTGCTGTTGAGTTTGACCCGGACGCTTATTCTGACGCACATTTATCCCTTTGTCTTTTTTGTTTTAGCTGGTTCTGGAACTAAGCTCAAGTTCTTTGTCATTTCAGCTGTGACAAGATACGTTTTTGCACATTTTTTCCAATGTTTTTTTGGCCTGTACAAATAATAGATTAATCAATCGATTAATCGACGACAAAAACAATCAATTGTCGCAGCTCCACTTGTGCGCCTGTGAGTGAGTGACAGCTCAGGTGCCACAAACGCACTGGTGGGCGCCGCTGGATAGTCACACGCTAAAGCCAGATGTTTACATACGTGCCAGCCGCTCGCTGTTTTCACACTTAGGTCCGTTGTTCCCCCACCGTGACTCTTCCCAGTGACAGATCTGGCAGAAATGGTAATATGGCTCCCCTCTCATGCATCTGTGGTAATGAGATGAGCTGGGATTTGCTACAGTCTGTGGCTTCTGCTGCTGCCATGATCGTTTGTGTCACCAGCTAAGCCTCCCATTGATTAAGGCCGTGAACAAGCCCCGGCCAAGCTGCTACTCTCGCTCCGGCTGGCATATGTCAATCCTTGTGTGACCAGGCATCACACCGCCTTTCATTTTTCACCGTCCTTGTGTGATAAAAGAGGCATTAGCGTGTTTTTTTTTTTTATGTTTGCTTTGTAGTGTAGACAAGCGTTTCTCAACTGGTGGTTTGTAGGCACTTTAAATATACAGATTTATATATATTTATAGAGAACATGTTGGGTATTTATTTTGCAGGACACACAATTCAATTCAATAATTTCAATCATTTATTTACTCGACAAGATAGAAAGTGGGCCAGCGGTTTTGTTTTTTGTGCAATAAATCTGAGCTCTGTGGAATAAATTTGTGTTGCAACTTTATTATAAGGGAAAAAATGTGCGTCCTGAGACTCCACCAGTTGAGAACCACTGGTGTAGACGGATGGAAAAGTTGAAATCAAACCTTGTTTTTAAAATAGACAGAGATGCCGTCAGACAAATAAACGGCCCCTGCTCTGATTGATAGACGGCTGGAACAATTTAGCTTCATGGAAGTCAGCTGACAGAAGATTTTCAGCAGATTTAATTGCCTGGTTTTTTTGTTTGTTTTTTTTTTATCAATAAATACCTCATGTCTACCCACACTGGCTGTTACGGACGTCTATCACCACCAGTGAAATTCACCCCAAGTGCCATCAGCGCGCCTTTGTCGCCGAACATCTTGATTTCAGTTAAAGCACCTGATTAAAACGGGGCTGAATAAAACATGAGCTGCCGAGAGTGAAAGAGTGAAAAGAGCCCCAACCTATTCAGCGTCGTCTCTAATCCTCATGAACCCTACTTTTTTTCTTTTTTTTTTTGTACGCCCGCCCCTCCGCAACCCACATTCCTAGAGCCGAGCCCAATTTGGAACACAAAGCTCTGACCCCTCCTCCTCCGCTTAACGTGCGCTCACATTTGCTCCGGCGAATCTGCCCAACTGGCTCCTGGGCAGAGTGCTGGAGTTTTGTTGTCCTGTCTTCATGAACATGTCCTTCAATTATCTTGCAGGTGGGCAGGAATGCCCAGTTTGGTGATACTAATAGCAGGCAGGCTAAGCCAGGACTGGCCAAACTACAGCCTCGGGGGGTGGGGGCTATCAGGCCCGTTAAGCTTTTTAATCCGGCCCGCCGAACTTGAAGAAATTATATTAATAGTAAGTAATAAGCTGTTTTTCATCATTGTTTTCAGTGTTTCAATAAAGAGCTAAATACCATGGGACTTCAAAGACACAGATTATATTGTACATTTTCAATTGACATAAAAGTACCTGTTTTCTACTTAAGCCATTATATATTATTTTCCTCCTATGAGGTGGGTCACCAAAACGCTCCATCCATCTGCTCCTGCTCTGGTCCCTCTGTCAAATTTTAGAACCCATAGCAGCCCACCAGTCAAAGAGTTCGCCCACCGCTGGGCCAAGCGGTAATAATGTTTGATATGTGGGAATGTTTTGATGCCTCCCAAAATCAAATGAGTGAAACAACCCTACACACCTTTTAGGAAATGCACTTGCGAGCCACTTTCGCAGATGTGGCATACCGTGACTCACCCAGCTGCCGCTCCATCTCCCCTGTGAAACTCGTTTTGTGATGCAAATGTCGAAAGTGTGCGGGAACGACATTGGCAAAAGTGCATAAAAAGCGGGTTTGTCTGACTAAAGTTTAAATTATGTATCAGCTAGAAGTTGGTTAAAGGGTAATGTTTGCATTAATTAAAGTCCAAAACTATTGTATAGAAAAGTCATTCAAACAAATTTCTTCTGATATTCTGCATTCATTTTCTTTTGCAATCTGCAAAAAGCTACAAAAAAAAAAAAAAACAGTCAGTGGAAAAAAAGTTTTTCGACACTCTTAAAATTTGAGTGCGAATGCATTTTGTGCCGCATGGAATGAAAGAGGTGAAATCAACAGCAGCCCGTCCTCTTAGCTTGAGAGAAACGCTGAGCAACCCGCACGCCGAGCGACTTTGTGTGCGAAAAAGCACATCGAGGGGACGGTGGATGAGATCTGCGTGACACATTCTTGAGAATGCGGTCGTTAATGCGTGTCTAGACAGTCGCTCGTCGTCACGTCGCGTCGTCTCCTGCGTGACGAGTTTCCCGCGCGGTCCCGGAGGAATTTCAGACGTGGGCGTGCGCGCGTCGCTGTGCAAGGATGCCTGACGTGCGCGCGCAAGTTTCTAGCTGGAGCAAAAAGAAACAAAGAAACAAAAAAATCCTTAAATCGGAAATATCGGTCGTTGGTTGTTTCCAGGGACGCACCGATAGCAGTATTTTGACAGATTGAGGAGAGTACGAGTAGTTGCATTTTAGTACTCACCGATACCCATACCGAGTACTTGACAAGGCCATTACACATTATAGAATAACTTGATTTTATTTGAACTACATTCCTCAGCATGTCTCCACAGAACGCGGGGTGACTGTCACAAGATTTGTTGCAGTACAAACACAAACTGAACTAAATTGTTGAATACATACTGTACATATCCAACTGGAATTGGTGTCGTGTTATCGGTACACATTACAAGTGCAGTACAGTACTCAACCCCGATATCGGTACCGATAACCAATACTGGTATCGGTATCAATGCGTACCTAGCCTTTACGACTGAGCGTACGAGAAGTCGATCGCTTTTGAAACGTTAAGACGCCCTGAATGAAGTATTTGAAAAACTCGTCCTATATTTACCAGCATATGGTGGGAAAGAGAGAGAAAAAAAAAACAAAAAACGTCTGAAAGCTAAAACAAACGCCCCGGGCGTGGGGGTTGTGAGTCACTGCTGTTACACAGGCGCATGAGACGTGTTTGTCTGCAAGCGCTCCCAGTTTCCAGGCGCGGGGGGGATCGGCGTGTTTTGCGATTTAATAACCATGATGACGATGACAACGGCTCGCCGTGATGAATACCGGGGCTCCGATTAGCCCGGCGGTGCATTTTTCACGAGCTCGCTTTGCGACCACAACCCCCACCCCCACCCCCACCTCTCCACCCCCCGGAGGAGCACGTCTAATCGCATCACGCCGCCGGAAGACAGGAACACGGCCGCCGTTTCGCGATCCCTTTACGTAACATTCTAATTACATTATCATGTATGAATTATGTAAGCGACCAGACTCCATATTACTTGTGTGCACCTGTTTGGCTAATACGTGCCGTTCCCTTCGTTCGCCATTGGTCTCCCCAATGATGGGGGTGGGGTGGTGAAGTTCACTGCCAGAGCGGTGAAGTTGATACAATGTGCCTGTTGTAATCGCCCGACAGGATCTCGCCCTCACATGGAGGTCGAAGGGTCTGACTTGGCTAATCCCCCCGCCCCCCCCCAACTTGATGCAACTGTTCGCCAAGGTGCAGCCAAGTGGAAAAGTATGCAGGACTTGAATGGGATCCAACATTTTTTTTTTTCTCTCTCAATTTGCCGCAGGTTAAAATGCTGATTCCCACTGACTCTGACAATATGTCCTGATAGTGTGTCGACACATAACCATAAGACTCAATCCCAACGTTGAACACGCAGTCTTCGCAGAAGGCAAGTTGCAGCTTGTGCTTTGTTTGTTCAAATTCTACTTTAACATTTATTTTTTTTTCGATTTCAAAGTTAAAGTTTGAGTTTAAATATTGGTGGTACTGCTTCACTTCAGATAGATAGATGGATAGATAGATGGATAGATAGATAGATAGATAGATAGATAGATAGATGGATAGATAGATAGATGGATGGATAGATAGAGAGATAGATAACAATGATAACAGCAGACAAACATTGTAAACCTGTAAGGAAGCCATATAAAGTGCATGTGTGAGAGGCAACAACATGATGAGAGAAAAAAATGAGTTTCAGTAAGTCTTAAAAAAGGGACCAGTGATGTACACAGTTTGCATTCAGATATTCTGCAGACCTTGGTGGGGTTACTTGAGTTCCTGCATTTTCATGCTCCCCTAACGCTGGAGAGTCAGGCAGCTACATTCACCGTGACACCGCTTGAACAAAATATGTTGTGTGTTTAAAATTTCATTATTCACTTTGCGATAAATGCGTCCCTGAAAGTCAATTTCATTCCAACAGGGGACTAATGTCTCATCCAATTTTCCACATTCATATTGAATAAATGAAGTACAAAGCAGGTCATAATAAAGCAAGATGCTGTCAGGCTAAATGTCTCGGCATACTGAATCTCTCAAACAGGAATATTTTCAGGTTAAATCGTACGTGTGGCATCGTCATTTTATTGTTCGCACTGTATCTTGGATAGCGAACATTTTTGCATTTCGACGTGGTGTCATCACATTTCCACATTTGACATTTAAACTGTGAAAAGAAAATACTGTGCTTGTCATATACACACAATTCATTTTTTTGGGGGGGAAACTTGCAATTATTGCAAAAATGTTCCTACATTCACAGTGGGAATATATCTCGAATGATTAAGAACAAAACATGTTTTGCAAAACTGCTCCAGAACCACTTGGTCAGATGTTTTTCAGCAAGACATCACAGGATTTGGCAGGGCACATGGGAAAGTCAAGGGACTGAGATATTTGTTAAGAAAAAAACAATTTTTCCCCATATTTGATTTGAAACAGCAGAGAAATGCTCGTCGTACACAGAATGCTTTTCGCAAAGAGGCGGAAGAGTGTTTTTCAGGAACTGCAGCAAACATTATACTTGAAATAATGGCAAACTGTCAAACAGAGACGCCTCGTAAAGCAAAGACGCAGTGACGGCTCACGGGCAGTGGGCTCACGTGGTGGACGCCATGCAGACCTGCGGAGGATAGAACTCCCCAGATTGTTTGACGGTGTGAACAAAGATGCTACATGGGGAAGCTTTGGCGAGTGACTTCTCACTCTTACGTCTTTTTTTTGTTGTTGTTGTTGCTAGAAATACTACAGGCTGATTAAAGACGCAGTGTGTGAAGATTTTAAGGAAGTCTGGTATTTAAAAAAGCCTGGCTGTTGGCGCGTTTTGTATTTAGGGCACTTCCGTAAAATATGGCAGTGGAAGGTGGCAGCTAACTGGGAGCAAGACCCTTGCTCTAAGTATATTCTTATACATATGAGAACCGTTCTCAGGGGAGGGGAAACCAAATTACTCTTGCTGCACTGCTATTATACACTTTTATTAATGTATTTATGGGCAGTATATTAAGCTTTTACCAATATAAAAATCATAAATCAAGCCAAGTTTTACACACCGGACCTTTGAGGAATCTATTGGAAGTCAAACACAGAGGTTAGCTCATCTCGAGACGCTCTGCCCCGAGAAAGAGGAGCAAGCGAGGAGAAGAATTGACATTCCTGTCTTTCGTCCGATCACAAGCCGAGCAAAACCTCCAGCGAGGACGGTGACGATTCAATTTGAGTGGGAGTAAAACGCTGTCGTAATCCTGCGCGATCGACAAGTCGATCTCGGGGGGGGGGTTTGGGCAAATCAATGTCCTCAACAGCGCGACTCGTGATCCTCGGCGCAGCCGCTCTTGCCAAAACCTCCTCTGATACGTCCAACTGCCCTCCGCCCCCAAAACTCCATCTGTTAAATTCCCTCAGGCGCACTACCTGCCGGATAAAACGCCGTCCCATTAAAGAGTGTCGCTCTCCTGTTTCTATTGTCGGGGCCCGGATGAGCGTTTTTTTTTTTTTGTGTGTGTGTGTGTTGTTTTTTTCTTTTCTTTTTTTTTTTTTTTGGAGCCACATAACTGCTGCCCTACATTGCCGGAGTGTTTCCACATCCAAAAAGGCTGAAGAAGTGGGTCACAACATCCGGCAGAGCAAAACGGGGAGGGACGCTCGCCGCCCCGCGCGTAATCAAGACAGTCGGTCGCGTTTGGAGAGCGATTAATCAACCCCCTCCCCCACTGAACCCTGTCCCGCTTTGTGTGCAGGCACGTTGCACCACAGCGGCGCGAGGTGCACAGTTACATTGCGAGCGAAGTAAAACAAACAGCGACACCCCACACACACACACCGCCATCCCCCACACGACCGGAGAAGACCTGAGCTCGAAATGTGCGCTTGCAAAAAACTGAGTGAGCAGCACGGCCGTGTGTGTGTATGTGTGTCAAAAACAAAACTCCCGTGTGCACACACACACACGCGCACGCACGCACACACTCACACACTCACACACACACACACACACACAGGCTCTTAAACTCTCCATGCAGACACTTAAACCTAATAAAAATGAGGAGGCTGCTGAAATGGTACTAAAAAATACAGGTTTAAACTGCCAAGCAGCCTGAACCGCTGACACTAACAAGGCAGTTTTCCCCCTCACAGCCGCTGCTGCCTCCCTCGCTGGATATTTTCTCTTTTTGGGACCTTCCTGCGTGAACCCTTGAGATGGTTGCGACGTCGCTCGTTGGCCTTTGCCATGTGAGCCACCACATCGGAATATAGCAGAGAGCAACTCCACTGACAACATGAAAGGTTGAGATGAAATGTTGGTCTTGATGGCCAGAATGTGCGGGTTTTTGTCGCATGGCTCCATGACCTTCCAATTGGCCGCTGAGGGCATTTAAGTTTTATGGTGTTTTTTTGAGTGATTTTTGATTAATTTTGAGTGTATGGCTATAAAATGAAAAGGGTTAAATGTCTGAAAACTATTTTGATATTTTTTTCCTTATGAAGGTGTTGTCTGTCTCATACTAAAGTTTCAAACTTCCAACATTTACGGTTCTTGACTTTGGCGATTTTAAATTTTTTCAAACAAAGTGAAAACAGCTAATTTCCAGTTTCTTGGGGTCAAAGCTCAGAGCGAATGAAATGTAGGTCTCCATAGGAGGAATGTGTGGGTCTTTTCCCCATATCTCTACGACCTTCCTAGTGGCCGCTAGAGGCTTTTTAGTTTTTCCGGGCAGATGTTGAGCGATTTTTGGTGGATTTTGAGTGCACTGCGACTTTAAAGGGCCATACAATAAAAACTGTACCGATCTCGCAAGTTTTATTCACAACTTTTTATCATCAAGGTCTTGTCTGTGACATACCAAATTTTCAAGCCAAAAGCCCTTACAGTTTCTGTCCAGTTGGTTAATCTTTCATATATAATAGGCACCTGCACGTGTCAAGATTAAAACAACGGTAAAGCAGCTTTTCATTGTCTCACGTACGACAAAAGTGTGGGATCAGAATTAAAAGGGGTGGTTCAGAAATTTTGGACATCGGACCTCATCTCCAAGTTTGCTACTGTGCTATTTTTCAGCAAAGAACGTTTCACCACATTGCACCCAGTTCCTCTCGTTGACAAGAGTTCACCGGGGCTAGGCTAGGGTGAGTCAACGGTTTCTGCTAGTCTGCCAATGAAAACAATCGTACCCACTCCACAGTGCACCCAAGGCAAATTGATTAGAATGCCAGACTACCAACTTAAATGTCTGTGTTGAAAAAAGAAAGTTAAAGAACAAACAAAAAACCCTTGCATCGCATTGATTCGCTTTGCATTTTGAGGAACTAGAAGCAGGGGAATTTTACTTTGCTGTGGTTAGCAGTCGAGTCAGCTGCTAAAAATAAACAGTGAAGAGCCCTCCAGCTAGCAGTCTTGGTTATATCAGTGACAGACTGCTGCTGTCTACTACCTACCACAGGTCTCCACTGATAAATAGCACACTGACTAACTGGCTAGTGGCTAATTAGGTCCAAAATGATCCAAAATTCTAAAACCCCCCTGTAACGGTCAGTCCTGAGTCGCTACCATAATGGGCGGAGCACCCAGAGGAAAACCCCACGAACACGGGGAGAACATGTACATTTCACACAGAAGGATCCTGGGCAGCTGGCCGGGGATTCAAACCCTCTTGCTGTAAGGCCATAGCACTGACCACTGTGCCACCGCGCTGCACAAGGTCAAGGTTTAATGGCTGTTCGAGGCTGCATTTTGCAACCAAGTCACGTCATGTCCACGCGGTGCACGTTGCACTGTGAACCGTACCGTACCAAAGCCCACCTACTCCAGTAACGCTAGGGCCAGTGTTAGAGATAATACAATAATACAATAATTGAACATTGAAGTTGAACGTTGAACACTCTACCTGATAAAATGGCAGGAGATTGTGAAGAACATACTGACAAAAAACACTCCTTTTTGTTTTATTTGCACACCAAAAAAAGCTGTGACGTCAGCAAAGCAGGTAGCTTCTGCTCAGTTTGATAGAAGGAACACATTGAGAGAGCAGGACGCAACAGGCAAGTTGATGAATCATCTTCTTAGTTTCCGATCTCGAATCTCTTCATCTTGTCATTAGGAAAACATTGAGACATTGCTCATGTGGTCCTTGAGTACATTTCACATTGCTGGGTTCAGAACAATGCGAAGAAGTTCACTTATTATGAGTCTGTTGGGGCCAAGGACTCCGTGATGAAAAAGAAAAAAACGAATTGTTACATTGTGTACATACTATAGTTTACACACTATGGCTCGCCATGTACTTTGGCTTACATGTTGCAATTGCAACGAGTTCTACAAGTCCAAGAACTGATTTTAAAGTGGATTGGGTGATTTTTGTATTTCTAAAAAAAAAGAACAACAACATTCTAGAATGGATAGCAATGCAATACACATAACAAACATACAACAATAATATTGTGTCAATATGTGCCACAGTTCTTACCCTAGAAAAGATACTTTCTAGCATTAAGTACCAGTCCTAATTTCACTTGAAAGTAACCCAGTGAAATTCAATTTACCCACTGTTCGACTGGCATTTACTTGCACAGGCTGAAAAAGTCAAAGTGAAAACTGTCTCGCGAAATAAGACTGTTTTCCAACTTTTCTTCTCATATTCATCATCTCATGACCTCCCAGATATGAGGCCACTCCTTCAGGAAGACGGGCTTTTCGGCTGGGAACCCAGTTTAACAAATAAATAGTGTTTGCTTTTTCAAACATCGCTCCCATAAGTCTCTTTTTTTTTTTTTTTTTTTTTAAATATCAGTTTGCTCTGCAGATGAGACATACACACACGTTTCGTTGTGGCAATCCATCCCGTCGCTGACCCAAATATCTCGGCGGCGTGGCTGCAAACAAACAGACAGCTGCATTGCCGGCTGACGACTCACATTCAGGAGTTCTTGCGTAATGGCGAAAAAATGAGAAGACTTCTTTCTTTCTTTCTTTCTTTCTCGAAATGTCATCATCGCGCCACCGCAGACGTCGATGCACGTCGCTTGCCGCGACTTCCTCTGAAATGGTGAGATCAGGAAATGCAAAGTGTGACACACAAACAGCTCGCTGCACACCAGACTAACACCTGACCATGATTAGAGTTGCACTGAGGTCTGTCGACAGTCGGCGCGGCTAACGATGAAGCAAAATGACAAGCAAAGACTCAGCCAAGACAGGAGGATCTGGATTATCATGTTCATTTAAAGGTTAAGACGGCAATATTTGGAGACTTTGAAGAAAAAAAAACACCAACATCAAGCAGTGACATTTTAGATGGCAGCGCTCTTCCACTTATGTCCCCTTAGGGACTCCGTACCCTCCCTCTCCCGAGCTTGCCAGTGAACTAAGGTTGCCTGCGCACCCAAACCTGGATACTTTGTCCACATCCTTGCTGTAATTGGGCTGGATTGTCCACACCAGGCTTCCTTAGAAACATTGTGGTGCAGGATTCCAGCTAACTGGGAGCAGGACCCTTGCGCTCTGTATATTCTTATCTATAAATAAGAACTGTTATATGTTTAGGAAAACCAAATAACGCATTGTACTGCGAGTATACACTTTTATTAATGTATTTATGGGCTATATGTTCAGCTTTATCAATATAAATTCTTAAATCGAGCCAATTTTGACAGACTGGACCTTGAAGTTATGCTGGATTCAATTTAAGTTTTAATGTGAAACTACTTTGGATGAATGAAAGTGAACAAAAAGTAGGCAGGCACAGACGCAGGTCCATCACTGATAGTGGTCCCCTTGGAAACACAACAGGGTAACAGAGCTCTGGTGAGAATGGCCGACCCTGAGGATTGAGGGTTACATCCAGCATGATTTTAACTGTCGTTAGAACAAACTGCTCACTCGCACCATTGTATATTTTGATCATCACTTGACATTTTCCTTTCCTTGCGGTGGGCGTCTGTTGGATGGAGAAGAACTCAGAGTCCATACAATCAGCTGATCCCTTCTCTTGTGTGTTGCAAAAACGCATCCTGTAGATCTTCCATCATCTAGTTCAACGTTTCTCAACTGGTGGGTCGCAACCCAAATGTGGGCCGCGGAGCTGTTTTGATTGGATCGTGGCTTCATGAGCACACACACACACACACACACACACACACACAAAGTTGAAGTGCAGCTTCAGCTCGGAATGATCGGCTCCCAAACGTTCCAACTAATCGGTCTCACGCCGATCAAGGCCAAACGCTGGAGCCGCCTGCCGCCATCCATGTTCTTCACAGGTGTCTGACGCCTTTGCGTCTAATAAGAGTTGACCGCTCCGCCTCCGTCTCACTGCAACAGACAGCGGCGTGTGTTCGGAAGTCAAGTCAATTTCCTCGGCCGCGGTCACGTGCAGACACACTTTCTTTTCCTCTTTCGTCCACCTTTTATTTGGCCTTTTCTTCTGCGTGTGTGTGTGTGTGTGTGTGTGTGTGTGTGTTTTCCACTACTGTGTTCCATGCTGTGACACAATGTCGTGCCATGTTTGTTATTATTTCTTTTTCTTTTTTTTTCTCTAAAGCTTCATATTACATTGAACAAGACGTATTCAGTGTTGAATTATGCAGTGATACCACTTTCCTACAGATCGCGTAGAGTACGAGTACTTTCAGTACTCACCAATACTGATATTGAGTACCTAATAAGGGCATTAGACATTACAGAATTACTTTATTTATCCCCCCCCCACAGATGTTCTGTTATTCAAACAACATTCTTCAGCATGTTTCTCTCTAGAACACGGGGTAACTGTCACAAGTTTCACTGCAGCACTAAAAACAAATGCAACAAAATTGTCACATGCATACATATACAACTGGTGTCAGTGTCGTTGTATCGGCTCTTATTTCACGAGTACAAATAGAGTACTCAACCACGGGATCGGTACCGATACCCTATACAGGTATACTGTAGCTATTGGTGCGTCCCTAGTTAGAACATAGAAATGTAAGTAAGGTCTTTCAACTTATATACTAATGATTAAAGGAATGCAAGCGCAAGAGTGTGAGGCGTACAAGAACATTCATTGAATATCTAACAGTCGCTCACTTTGCCATTTATAACGTTCAACAGCAGCTTGTGATAGTTTTTTTCCCCCTCCCCCTCTCTATCTTTAACCACCGTGTATAAATTGCACAGTGCAGTGCAGTGCTGTCCCAGGGGGCTTCCGCACAGCCAGGGTCAGCACTTACGACTGGTCGATTGGAGAGTCAACATTGAAACTCAATTAAAAAATACTGTAAATAAATAAAAGGCTGCTCATTCCCATAACACCACCAAGACTCCTCCGTGATCTGAGAAGAGGCGTCTGCAAACATGTCCAGCTCCGTAATGACCCCATGTAAAGATTATGAAGCTGTGTGTTTGTTTGTTTGTATTTTAATGTATTGGTCAAACAGAGACTTGCCACTACTGTCGCACTTCATCCGGGAGCCACTGCAGATGTGGCAGTGTCACAAAGACTCTCTTGCGCTCTTCCTTGAAATATTCATCGTGTCAGGGCTAAAGAAAGACTCAGACTGCAACAGGTGCAATAATCTTACATGAAACGTAACACCGGACTCTTCTTCTACAGTCGTCAATAGCTGCGTTTCCATGACAGTTTCCCGCAAAACAAGAGCGATATTTCTAAAATATCTAAAAGTACAATAGCTTTTGAATTGAAAGGTGTGAAGCGCCATAATTCTCGGAAAATCTCGTCCAGCGAGAATTCTCCCATTTCTACATTCCACAGTCATTATTTGGATCATTTTGTGCTGTTTGCATCAAATCACTTCATAGAAAAATGGAAGGGTCTGTTTCCGCTCTCTTACCCCCCTTCCTACCCGCTCCATCCATGGCTCCGCCTTTGAATGGCCCTCTCCCTTGTGATTGGCTTGCAGGGAAAGATGGCATCTGGCTCTCATAAAGTGGCTAACCTTTTAAAAAGAAACAAAAAGTCAGAGGCGTTACTGGGATTCTCAGGTCGACCTGTGATGCAAAATTCTTTCAGCGCATGAAACAATCATCAAACCCACCGAACCCACCCAGATACGAGCAGATTGTCATTGTTCCTACTTAGTGTGTTTGTGTGGCATGCCAATAACACAAAATACACAGAACCTAACACACATTAAAAAACAGTCAGACCCCTTTAACAAACATGTTTAACAACATGTGCACCAGGGCCTCCCGAGGGTTCCAGCCGCTCAAGCAAGCGACATTAATTTGCTTATTTTTTAAATGTTCACCTGGGCTTTTAACTGCATCAATGACCTGATCTCTTTTGATTCATTCCTACACGCCGCCACCCCGAGACACTCAGTTTGAACAAAACAGGTGCCTGTCGGCGGCAAAACAACAAACACACTGGGTCTCTGAAATGGATGAAGGTGTGAAATTGGGCAGATGTATCGCGTTAACAAAACACTTTGTAAAAATTCGGCCGACGCTTTTTTTTCCCCCCACTCAGATAGATAGATAGAGAGATAGATTACAAAAGCATTCCAATCAATCTTTGTACAACAAACCACCAAAGCAGATGTGCAAAAGACAGTCAAAGTGTGCAGAGGCAGGGATAAGCAAGGTTTTATAACCCATCAGTGCATTATTTGCCATTGAGTCCAGGGGGAAAATGTCCAGAATGCTCTCTGTCCCACAGCAGGGAAGAGTTCTAGAGGGTAAAGGTGATTCAGATAGAGGTAGGCTTCACTGGCTGCTCTGGCAAACCTGAAAGTACCCATGTTGGCGCAGTTTCATCATCTAGTGTCTGTTTTTGACACCGAAACATTGAAATCAAAGCTAACAAACAGATTCCCCTTATAAAATAAAAAAACAGCGGCCGGCCGAGAGCCAGAGCTGCTGCGAGGACCTTCAGTGAGAAACGATGGGGCGAGAGGGCAGAGGGAGTTTGAGGAAGGAGCCAGCTGAAGAAATGACCAGTGTGTTGCCGGCCAGTCTGCCGTCATCAGCGTCAGAGGGAAGCGCGCAGCCTTGGAGGCCTCCTAGCGGGGCCGCTCGTGACCTTTTCCCCAGGGACTGACGTGATGTCGCTGGGCAGCACAGGGAACTCTCAACTTTGGCTAATTAGCTGCATCACAGGCACTTTGGATCACTGGGATGTTGCTTTGAGAAAGCTTTTGTCATGGTGAATTGCATATAATTACATATGCACACACTGATATTCCTGGTTATTTGTCCCATTTTCTTCTCATGCCCCCCCCCCCCCCCCCCCATCCCAGCACATTTTAATTTATTGATTCACTTATTTTCTTTCTTTTTAAAAGGTTCCCTGCTCAGTCCATTTCCAATTCAAATTTTTAGAAAACTCTATTTAAAAATATGATTAGCATTCTGTTTGCAGCCTGCGGTTAGGAAATCTCAGTCACAGTCCTTTCTAAAACTGATGCTTCTTCTTGTTTAGAAGAGAGAGAGGAGAAATGCAAGGCAGACGCGCAGCGGTCTCGGAGGATGGAACAGACATCTGGCGGGGGGTGCAACCTGGGAGAGGTATTAATGAGCTTTCGGTGCCCTCTGTGACATCACAGAGGACAGATTTCCGAGTGTTTTGGCGTGGCAATATGAACTATGGAGTAAGGACAAGAAAAATATATGAACTTTTGCCTTTTTTCTGTCACTTGACAGATGATAGACTAATAAGTACAAGTTCTAGGCATTTCGCACCATATGGGACATTGTTCACGTACAACAAATGGCTTTTTCAAGATACCAGTACCAACCACAGTGTGTAGGCTTAAGCGATGTCACCCAGTCATCATCGAACTCATATTTTCTGAAAATCATTGGAGGTGATTGTGGAACACACAGTAGTTATTCTACACTTAACGGCAATGTAATGTCACGATGTGAGATATTTAGCCAGTTTAGGAAAATAGCATGGTTAGCATGTCATAGTAACATTTAGCCAATGTTGACATCAATTTATGCTAACTGAGCAAAGGGTGAGGGTGAGCTTGAATATGTTGCTATTTAACAATCAGTAGCTGCATTTCCATGACAGTTTTTCACAAAATACAAGTGATATTTCTAAAATTTAGACAAAGTACAATTGCAATTTGCAGGTGTTTCCATTGAACTGTTATTGAATTATGTCTGCTGTTATGAAAGTATGTGTTATTCTAAAACTAAAGTTTTGAGGATTCAAAACAATGAAATTCCCTCTTTAGTGTATGTACGCATCCATGTAGGTATTTTCATGCGCCAGCATCTAATGTGTTTTAGGTCTGTGTGAGTGTCTTTGTATCTGGGGAATCTGAGTAAACTCTGGGTTTTAGGTTGGGTTGGATTGGGTGGAAATGGGGAATTGATTTGTGATGTATGGTTGTTGTATGGTGTCTAGGCCCCAGTGCATAAGCTGCAGATAGCTTCTGGGGAGTCCCATTTTTACAAATGTACTTTGATTGAATGTTATTTGTATTTGTATTTTAATTCATTTGAAAAATAAAACTGAACTGAAATTGTAATTCTCCTAAAATCTTGTCCAGCGAGACCCTACTTCAAGGAGGATGGCGGTCCAAAGCATTTTGCGTTTTCACTTGAATGGAACTGGTCACGTGACCACGTATGTTTTGCGATATGCCTCCATCTTGATACCTCTGAAAAACCACCTCATCAGAGCGCCAAAACCTTTTTCCCATATTTGAGATATTTTTTTAAGTTTAGGTGATTCTATGACCAATTTCGTATTGCGATATTTAGATTTTGCACAATTCTAGGGGTCATGGAAACGCAGCTTGTGAGTTGACTAAAAAAAACTTCTCTTACCAACTTAACAGCTGTGGTCTAAACAGGCCAACGGCAGAGTTTTGTGTCGCGATAAAAATCCTACTCTTGTCCATTCTCCCATTTTGTTGTTCTGCGTTTTCTCGCTTGGACCGTTTCGCAAATTCTGTTTCATAAGCCAGAACCGTTCTGCTGTGACTGCAACAAACAACCCAGGCTCCACTCGAGGTGTGCTGTTTTGCGCAAAGCCGACTCCCGTCACCTCGACGCACAGATGTGCTCACGGTGACGTGTCGTATTTCTTTCTTTTCCCTTTTTCTCTTTTTTTTGAAGTGGTCTGATTCACAGGGAGGGTGAATCAGCTCCTGCGCCTCAGCTGGCCTTGAGAAACACACATCCCTGTTGTGGAGGCTGAGCACCGGGCTCCTCCTCCTCCGCCTGGTCTTGTTTATTTGTTGTCCCACAATGCACTGCAAAACCGGAGGCGGGGAAGGGTGGGGCGGGAGGGGGCTGGGGAGTGGAGGTTGTTTGGCAGAACAGCAGCAGAGATCCTTCAGCTGGTATGGACATGTGTTTACTTTTGGATGGTTCTTTATCAGTCACTGTAATGGGAACGACGTTAAAAAAAATATATATATATCTGTTTTGGCAAATAATCAAACTCAATCCAACCTCGACAATTGGACAGCAATTTTAGATATCTCCTCTGGATGGCTGAATGCTGAGCAGCTGATGGATATTGACTGACGAGATACTTTATTAAATAAATGAGGCATTATTATTGACCGCATCGTATTAAACTCACCGACCACTTTATCAGAAAAAATGTCCCAACTGCTTATTAACTGAAATTGCTCGTCAGCCAATGGCTCGGCAGCACGTAGAGGTGGTGAAGATGACGAAGCGAGCGGCAGGGCAGCGATGGAAGGGGACAGACGCTGGGAGTATCTCACACCCTGCGGCTGCTGCTGGTGCTGAACGACTGGGGTTTTCACCCACGACCATCTCCAGGGTTTACGGAGAACTGTCCCACCAAGTGAAAAATACCCAGCGAGTTGCAAGCAGCTACGTGGAGGAAAATGCTATGCTGACGTCAGGGGTCAGAGGTCAGACTGCGCAGACTGCTTGGACTCTGTGGGACGGTGGCAGTAAGTCGATGGTTACAATGCAACAAGGCGCGCACACACACACACACACACACTCACACATATACATATATATACATATATATACATATAGTAGAAATATAGACATACGCATCTGCATTCATACGTATATACGTACATACAAATATGTATATACATACATACATTTATATAGACACGTATACACCCATACACATATTTATACATATGCATGTATGTATGCATATACATATATGTATATACTGTATGTATATGTATGTGTGTGTGTGTGTTACAAAGCGCTTGTTGAGGTGAGTGTTGATGGAACAGGTGTCCTCCATAGTCCCTGGCAGTACAGTCTGCAATTACCTTTGATGAAATCTCAGTTATTCTCCAAGGCCTCGGCCCATTCAACAAAAAGCGACACGTGAACAGCACTTAGGCGTGCCCTTCTACTCCAAAACCACTTGAGCTAAAATAAATATTAAGACCACGGGACACCATCTGTGAAAACGCGACGCGACCGCCGCCGTTGTCGTCGCCGTGCATAAATTATGCAAAGGCGACGCAATGGCGGGCGGCTTGCGAAAGCCTCCCCGCGCACGCACACACACACGCACACACACGCTCGACTTCCGTTCCCACTGCAAGACTGGCGGGGCCCCCGGAGGATACGTGCGTATTAATAACTCCTGCTCCTCATCATTATCACCCCGGCGAAAACATGAGCAGCAACAGCGTCATGAAAATGAGCCCGTCGGGATGAGTCGCTCGCGCACTAATTGTGGCGCCGAGCCAGCGAACAGGGATTAGATGGATGTTTTTCCGCCGGGCTGTTGTCATGGTTTGACGCGCGGTGCGAAAACACCCGCGACAAAAGAGGGCCTTGTTTGCGCACTGTTGTTGCACCACAAAACCCACAACCTTGGCTCCGCAAAACAAGTCGTGACTCAGGCGTCACACGGGTGGCCGGTCTGCGTGCCAAAGAGGTCACCGGGAACGTTACGGGAGAAAAACACTCGTTGTAACTCCTCCTGTTGTTCAAGGAACATTTTTGCGGTCTTCAGCTCATTCGGTTTCTAAATTTGGCATCACGTCAGTGAGAAAACCATGAGAGTGAAACGATCCTTGTCCTCTGGATTCAAACCAGTAACCAGGAATGAAAGTGCAATGTCCAGACCTCTTGACCAGGGTTGGTGCAGGAGGGGTATACAGGTTTTTAACAACGACAATTGGCCATGTGTGGTGGACATATGTATAAATGCATGAGTACATACACAGGGAAACACCACCACTTAAATCTATTAATGTTATTTTTCAAATTACTCTGTGCTCAAGTGCTGTCATCTTTGTGAAGAGATTAACTCTTTATAGGGCAATGGACCATATCTGGTTACTGCCAGAAGAATATTATTGCACACCATAATATTAAACAGGCTGTTTTCTGGCTGCTGGTTACAGGAGTTTTCAGTCGCTTTAATTCCTGGTTCCACTTTTTACGCTGGATCATGGACTGATGAGAAGTTCCTCGTTACTAATGCCTCAACAGTCAAAATGAACTTCTGCTCTTTTCATTTTAAGATCATTGTGTTGTAATTTTTTTTTTTTTAGAACTTACATGTATCTTCATCTTAAATGGGTGAGGAACTGTGTATGGAAACTTCTCTGACTCTGATTTAGCCTAAAACAGAACCACTCATTAAAAATGATCTTTATATACTGTATCCCCCATTGACACTCTAGAGGTCCCTTTGTTTCAACGACTAATTGTTTTACCCCTTAAAAGCTTTCATTTGTAAGATAAATAGACCTACAAATCACAACACAACAGAGTGGTGTTCTACACAAAGACAGCACAAATCGTCACCCTTTTGTTCTCCTGAGGAATCACATCTCCAGAAGACAGGCTGAAAACACAACTCTATAAAGTAAAGCATGAACATGTGCTTTCAGAAGTCGCAGCAGCTTAAAAAGTCACAAGATCACAGCACCTCTCTTCAACATAAGCAGGAAATCTCGTGAACACACACTATAACGTGACCTTTTGAAAGATACTGCACCACATTGTGAGTTAAAAAAACAACAAAAAAACAACCCACAAGGGTCGTATTTTCCTTCTTCCTCTTCTTTCAGTCCCAATTGCTTAATGAAGGTGAAGGCTGATCACAAATGTGTGTAGCCTTTTTGCTGTAGTGATTATTGGTCAATTGGTCAAACATGGCAGAGGTCTCTGAGCTGACACTTGTTACATTAAGTATGAATAATAGAACGTGAAATTTGTTTGATTTTTCTCTCTCACACGGAGTAGACATTTTCACACAGCACCACAGTGGCTGACGAGCACGCTGCCGGTGTTGAGACCCAAGCAGCATCCATCATCATGAAACTGTTCCAAAAACAGCGAGAACACGCCAGGGAATTATTGTGTTCCTTTTTTTTTATCCAAACATTTTGCATTTTTGTGTTTTTAATCGATTTTATTTTATTTTTCTCCAGGCTTTCAAGACACAAGATACAGACAAACGTTGCACCTTTTCAAGGCGACCACTTTTCTGCTGCTAAAAGACAGTTGGACGCTTTTTCTCTCTGAAAGAGCTTCGGGTCAACAATCAGAAAAGAGATGAGCTGAATTCTCGCTGCCATGTTGATCTTCTGCGATTGTTTGTATTATCAAACGTAAATGCATTGTGGGACTGAGGCGAGGTTTAGACATTGAATTATATTCAAATGTGATTATTTATTGGTGTTGTTCAAAATGTTTAAACAGGCCTCCAAATAACAGATGCCAAAAGAGTTCTAAAGAATTAACAAACTGATGCTACGGACAAAATAAGAGGGTCAGTTAGTTCATCCATCCATCCATCCATCCATCCATCCATCCTCAGTACCCGCCTCTTCCTGAACTCAGGGTTGTGGGGGTCTGCTGGAGCCTTCAGTCAGTTCAGTTTTATTTTAATTCTCAAAACCAAACACTGCTTCACATGTATTAATATGTATTTAACATGTACTTATACGGGGAATAAATAGTTGATGCAAGCAAACAACCCCTCTTGCAGAATGTCTCCTTGTTAATCAGTGAATTTATGATGGATTATATCTTTGGGCCGCCTCTCTAAATTATCTGCATTGTATATTGCAGAGCTCATTATATATCTGCTCTTCTCAGTGCCGTTGCCCTGGGGCTTGATTATCCTCTTTAACGGGCTGCCTGTGGTTGAGCGTTTTTTTTTTTTTTCTCTCCTTTTTGGGGAGATTGGTGGGAGTGCAAGTGGAACAAGTGATGAAATATGGATATTGATGTAATTAGGATTCATAACCATGTCTGTTGTTCAACAGAGCTCGTTAAGTATCGCCTATATTTATATAAAGGTAAGAAAGAAAAAATAATGGAGGGCTACTACGATTCAAGGTTTAAGGGTCTAATTGCTATTACGCTCTTTAACAGCAACAACTCTCTTCTTTTAAGGGGCCAATTAAACGTTGCACAATGGAGTTGCACAGTGATTCCGAATCGTGCTGTTGTCATCACTGGAACTAATCTGACTGATAAATCCTTACTGATGCAATTGTGGCGAATATTCACTATTCACTATTTATTCCAAACGCTAACCGCTGACGACTTCATCTGCAATACTTGGCAAGACCCAAATTTTGTGACAAGGCCAACAAAAAAGACTGCGGCTCACATGTGTGGCTCTGTCCCGTGACCCGTCGACGACCTGTGCCAGCTAAGCCGAGCGAGGTTTCAGCAAAAACAAACACGGCAGCCGAAATCTGAGCCTGTAACTGCATGCGCGTCAAATGTGCTGGACCTGCAACAATCTGCAGTGGCTTCATAATTGATTGCTTTCAAATTTGTAGCATGCTGTGTTGGGAACGGTGCTGGTAATTCAGCGGAGTGGATTACAAGCGGGGACGAAGGAGCTGCATCTCCATACAGTTTTTCTGCAAATGTCATAACCTGGATGGAATCAAAAACAGGAAAAGACGGTTGTGTGCTCAAATCCACCGAGTGCCATTTATTTTGGACCAAAGTCTCGAACGGTTGTTGGTGATGAGAAGTCCAGGCCGCTGCAATGTTTTGACTTAGCACGTGTCAGAACCTGCAAGATTTAGAAGTCATTCGGGGGAACAAGTCGGTTCCAGATAAGAGATAGGAGACGGTGACCAGTGACGCTGTGAAACCAGCAGCTGCGAGTGATGAATCCTAGTATTCATGTCGACCTTATGTTCAAGGATTCAAGGAACTTTGTTGTCACACCAGTTCTCATTTGCACGTTAGTGGTACGAAATTAGAACTCAGGTTCTCGAGAAAAAAAAAACAAGGTAAAAAAAAGAAGTGAATATTCACACAAGTAAGTGTATGTACAGATATGCATAGGTATAAACAGTATGAACAGTGAGTACAGTATGAACAGACCAGATACAAACAAAACCAGATATGAACAGTATGTATAAAATGAACAGTATATGTAAATAAATGTAGGCTAGCTTTGGATGCAGGTGTGTTTGAAGTTCTGACCCTTGAGTCCCATTCAGCAGCACCAATAGTCAATGCTCCATATTTCATCTGCTGCGACACTTGCACTCGCACCAATTTGACCCAAAAAGGAGATAATCCACGCATCATTCCGATCAAAATCATTCCCAGTGAAGATTTCATGTCAGCTGTTTACATGTGCTTCACATCCGCTATCGCTGCTGCGCTAATCTTCAGCCTTTGTTTCTCACTTGGTCGACGCTCCATTATCTATTTGGGCCCAACTTATAGAGACTAGTAGGCTAATTCTATGACAACAAACTTGTCACAGGAAAGGAAGCAGTCTGTTGCCTGCGTTTTGCTGAAAATGAGGAGCGCTGTGAATCTGGTGAAGTTGTACTTCAGTGTGTGTTTCGTTTCACAAATGTGGAAGGAAGGTGGCTGCTGGGCTCAGGCTGCTGCTACATTTGGTTGAGTTGGGACAATCTTAATAACTGGCAGAATTGCTCTCATTAAAAAATATTTTGTTCTTGTAAATTTATGACTTTATCTTGTAATTTATATGCCTTTTTCACATATTATTATTACTAAATCATATTATCATTTCTTGTCATTTTTACTACTTTCTTTTTTTCTCATGCGTAATATTACTTTATTCTCGGAACATTATGATTTCATTCACATAATTAAAGAATCAATATTTTAGTGGCTTTTACAGTCAGTATTTTCTCATTTTCTCATTCTAATTTAAAAATAAAAATACAATGAATACAATTCAATTCGGTTTCAGCATTTTCATTTCAACTGAGGTATTTAAATGGATAATTTTTCTTCAGTTTGAACATCTAAACTTATTATAATTGGAATACTTTGCTCCATCTCAACCTCACAAAAGTCTAAAATTACTGAGATGTTTATTTTGATTTGTACCACTGCACTTCGGTCTTTTAGTCTATGAAATAGTTGCATTTCCACTTCATTGTGGGAACTCTCACAATCCCAAACCCGGTGATATTTAACCCAACACACACGTTGGAGACCCTGCACTTTCACAACATCTCAGATGAGGCAATTCTACCTCTGAGCTTCAATTCTGGTAAGGCAAAGCTTATTGTCCCTTGGATTCATTTCGCTCTATCGTGAACGCACCACACCTCCACTATTCATTAAGAACCTTCCAACTGGCGGCAGAACTGTGCGACCACAGCCCACGTACCGCACGTTGTTCGTTTCGCGAGTCTTGTGGTAGAATGTTAACTGAATGCACGTCGTGCCTTGTGCAATTTCACACAACAGCAGCGTTTCTTAACACACAGCAGCAGGAAGAGTCTTTCTCAAACAAAACCTGGGCAGCTGCGAACTAGGAACTTATTTGATTCGGGGATTCTTTTCAGTTGCACTCAGGGACTCCTGCTTTATTAAAAGTTGGTGTGACAAAAAAAAAAAAAAAAAAAAAGTCACCACCAAATGTGACTTCAGTGGATGTTGTGAGCCAGTCAAGGACCCGACAAATGATCGACAAAAAAAATGCACTGGCTCAATGTTTTGACTGCTTGTTATTTATATTCGGCCCCTGTATGCAAACAAGCAAATAAGCAAAAACGAGCAGCAAGTGTCATCTTTACAGCATAAATCTGTACCTTGAGAAACAAAATGTGTCCATTGTGGCTTCAAAACAGTGGCTACCTCCAACTGCCATGTGTGCAGCCACGCGGGAACACAGCGAAGGCCTTGTTGACTGCCTTGTGCGCAAACAACACTGGACATCAGTCATCGCAACGCCTCATTAGAACAGTCTGTGCAGCACTCTGAACGTGGGCCCACGTTGTGCCAGTCAGTTTTTTCTCGTCACAAATTTACACAAGTCCCGCAAAAGAACCGGCCCCATCAAATCTTTCAATGTATTTCAGCCAGGGTTTTTACACTTAATGTAAAATGGTAAAAAAGTAACAGTGAAGAAATCATCCTGACTGTGCAAAACAAATAGTTTTTTGTGCTATGTCCTTTTCTTTCTTTTTTCCCTCTGTTGGCAATTAAGAAATATTCATTGAGTTTCACTGATTGAGTTGTATTAACTAAACTAAAAGTTGAAATACAGAATCCCAAGAAATCCAACGTGCCTTCCATCATTAGGAAAACGACAGATTAGGTTATCAACATGCATTAAATCAGGTTAGGATTACAGTTCATTGCACGTGCTTCCTGTTTGCGCAAATCTTCTGTTCGCGGTTTGGCAGAACAGAATCTTTGAAAGTGTAGCCAAAACACGTCTCACTTTCCCTCTCGCATTTTCAATCAAGTGGCCATGCACAGCTAGATAACAACAACAACGGCAACAGCAGCAGCAACAACAACGATTAACAAGCTGTGTTTATGCGAACAACTCTGATGAGATTATTATTGCTTTTCCAGCACAATGTGCCGTGGTTGCAGCAACACTGGGATCAGATAAAGGAACATAGTTGTGATGAGTGTTTGTTTCAGCGCTCGCCTTCATCATCATTATCTCGTTTGGTTTTGCTCATTGCGCAGTGTTTGTTTAAGTTTGCTGGGCGTGCATAACCGCTAATAACATATTTCCCAGTTAATGAGAACCCTCTCCAATGTTGCAGCTTCCATCTGAATGTGGATTTTAAATGCTTAAAGGTCCAGTGTTCAGTATTTGGCCTGATTTATGAGTGTTTTATTGGTAAAAGCTTATTATAATGCCCATAAATACATAAATAAAAGTGTACAATTGCAGTACAATACAAGTTATTTGGTTTTCCTATCCATAGAACAGTTCTCATATATACATAAGATTATACATATGGCAAGCGTCTGGCTCCAAGTTAGCTGCCATCTTGCACCCCCATATTTCTAAGGAAGCCTGGTGTGGACAATTCAGCCAGTACTACAAAGCGTTTCATAATTACGGTGAACGCTCGCATCTTCAAATAAACCAACGAAGAAGAAGATGGACGAGGCATCCAGGTTTGGGTGCGCAGGCCACCGTAGTTCACTGGCAAGCCCAGAAAAGGAGGATGACCTCCACAGTCGATACATGTACACGTTTGTGATGCACAACGTATCTACCACCACCACGACGTCGCTCTTAGCCATTCTTTTGTGTTCAGTTAGGCAAGTGTGGTTCACGTCACACAGCACCGTATTGTCGGAGGAGTAGGCTAAATATAAACAGGAAGCCCTTACTGCGGGCTTCAAGTACAACATTCTGTCCATAGGAGATGGATGAATTACAATGTGCGGTACCTCAGACTTATGAGGATGCCATGATAGCTGCCTTCATAACCTGTTTTCAAAAAAACAAAACCCCATGTGTGCATGCACAGTACAGTACTCAGACCTTCTCTGCTGGCCTAAAAATACTCAGAAAAGTGACTTTTTTCACGTAAATATTGCAATAAAGTTACTCGACATAGTCTGTTTTGTTTGTGTTATATTATCCACTGCTTCCATTGTTGTACATTACAGTAGAGTTTTTATCCAATCATATTTCGGCTAGCGTTTGTTGTCAGGTTTTATGAAATCTGCCTGAGGCCTTCAGAATCCACATTACAGGCTCCTGTCTGCTGTCAGTGAACGCACAGTCAGTTGCAATAGCCAATCAGCTCTGAAGTCTGCCATGCCAAGGCCAGTAAGCCTTACGCTGAACTGTGATTGGGTAAGCACCGATGAGAGCCGGAAAGACTTAACCAAGCCCAGACATGGTTGTAGGTGGAGGAGGTAAGTTGAAGAATCATGTGCAGTTTGTTATGTAAATAGATTGCAGTGTTAATTGTTTTTGCTGTTGCATATTCTCAAAAACAAATGCAAATAATCAGTTTACTTTGATTTTTCATAAAAAGTTTGTTGTTTCTTTATTGTCTTGTCGGTCTTACATGAAAACAATGCAGTTTGGGGCCTTATGTCGCAACTGGGATGAAGAGGGTAAGGAAGTAAGTCAAAAACAATCCAGTTAACTTTTTAACTCTGACATTGCGTACTTTCGTTGGACTTTGCTGACTAATGTCTTAAAACCACCATTTCTTTCAGAGTTTTGGCAGCATTGATGGTATTATGAGGCGTGTTAATTTAGGTAGGACTAAGTACAACCTCACTGAAGGCCTTGACATTAAATGCACAGCCTGCCAATGGAAAAATATAAACTTTACGGCCGCCAAAAGGCATGCTTATGTAGTCTGGAAAATCCCAGCTGGAATACACAGAATTTAAAGAATGTGCGTGTTGGCAGCTGCTTGTCAGAATATGGACTACCTAGAAAAACTAATAGTCATGATATGTGCGAGGGTTGGCGTTGGTGGCGGTGGAGGGGTGGAGGGTAGCTTTTCAACCTCCAAGGATGAAGGATTTATTTTGTCTGCGGAGCCAAAACAAGTCGGCGGCGAGCTGAATGCGTAAACTGGCCGCGCCGCCCGTGATAAACAGTGGCGCCGATAGTAAAGAAGGAAAAAAAAAAGAAGAAAAAAGTCAGCGTATTGAATGTGAGCATGGAGGAGCGTCCTTGGGTCGCTTGGCATGCAGCGCCACGCCGGGGCGTCGGGTCGGGGCGGGGGAGGGGCGCCGCACCGCTCTAACTATCTCCGTCCTGCTGAGGCTCACAGCCGAGCAGAGGGAGCGCAAACAAAGACGCAGCAGCACCAACGGCTCACACTCTCTCTCTCTCTCTCTCTCCCCCTATCTCTTGCTCGCCCTCGCCACATTGCCAGGAAACCGGGTTGGGAGGGTGGGGGGCGTGGGAGGCGGGGGTATGTAGAGAAGCGGGAGGGGGGAAAAAAAATAATATGAGAGAAGGAGACCAAAACCCAGCAGGTGTGCACCAGCAGCGCATGCAACGCTGGGGGGAGAAAAAAAAAAAAAAAAAAAAAAAAAAAACATGCAGTGAATTTTCAGACGAAGGCTGTTTTGCGATGTTGAATTATCTCTCACCTTCGCTCAACCCACCCGCGTCCTTATATCTGGTCTGGTATTCTGAACCCTGTTTGCGTTGAGCCCTTGGCGCAGGGGGAAAAGTGGTTACATAAGCTGCATTTCCATTATAGTTTTTTGCAAAATAAAAGTGAAATTTCGACAGTTTCGACAAGGTACAATTTGGATTTGCGGGTGTTTCCATTGAAAGGTGTTGAAGCGCAACAGCCGTAATTCTCGTAAAGTCTCGTCCTGCGAGACCCCACTTTGAGGAGGATGGAGATACAAAATTCCTTTAAATTCCTATAAATCTGCATTTCGATGTTGTTTGCAGTCAAGAGTGGTTGATATACATGTATGTTTCTCTTTGATGACTTGTAAAAAATATTCCGTCTCCTCCTTCGTCCAAACATAACGCGCCATTTTCACTGGTCAGTGAACTGGTCACGTGACCCCGAACGCCACGTCCTCCTCTATATCATGCGTCTGAAAAACCTCCTTGTGAGAGCGTCAAAACCTTTTAGTCATATTTGCGAGGTTTTTCCAACTTTAGGCGCTTCCATTACGAGTTTTTAATTGCGATCTTTAGGTTTTGCGCAATTCTAGAGGTCACGGAAACTCGGCTAAAGTCGGCACCACTGTCGACTGCCTCTCATTCTTGGTGTGACGTACGTGGTCAAAGCATTTTAGTTTATTCTTTTCTTCTTTTTTTTTTTTTTAAGTCAGCACGGACGTGAACGAGCTGCGCGAGGACTCTGGAGGCCGTTGGTCACGTGAAAGCAAAACCATAACTATAATTACTTCTTGAGAAGCAGATAGTCACAGGATGACTCGCTGCCTCTGATTGTTGATGGCTATCTACCTTTCAAAAGTTTGGCGTCACTGACTCTTTTCTGCATTGAACTCCATAATAAGCGGCTTTAGCAAAAAAAAAAAATCTACTGGAATGCTGAAGGAATAATACTTGCGCAGGAAAATCAGTCAGGATGTGCTGAACACATTACAGGATGTCTTTGACAGTTGTTGCCTTGAATGTCTGATTGAATGTGATTTCAGAGAATGAATATCAAGTGTGCAATATGTGGCCATCAATACTCAAGCTGAATGCTTTAAAATTGCTGAAAAAATTTAAACATTTCTATAGATTTGTATTATAATCACACTCAACATTCAACACTAAATGTTCCCATACTTAGTCAGCACATCTTGACAGGTTTCTGTGTGCCAGTTATGTTCTCAGAGCATTCTCGTTAATTATTTAACAGAACTGGTTGTAACGGAGTTCAATGCAGAAATGAGTCACAACTTTTGAACGGTAGCGGAGGATTTTTGTTTCCTTCAAACTGACAAGAACCATGAGAGCAGGATGTTTGAACGGATACGGACGATTCCGGCAGGAACAAGGAAGACGCGTTGATTTGTGCAGGCTTCTCCATTTCAGATCTGTATCTGCAGCATCATGGCAGTAGTTTAGGCTTAAGAGATTGTTGCTGGATGTGTTTTGCTACATTTACTTTTGCGGATGTAAGTTGAAAAAGAAGCAGTCACTCTATACGCAAACACAATGAACCCAGTAGTAGTGTCTAAAGATGGAAAGCGTTGGCCAATACTGTTCCAATACTGTACCTGTACCTGTAAATGGATAGTGCGAAGAAAGAAATTGAATTTCACACAAACCAATGCTGATAGTCAACATAAAAACAGCTGTTTTGTGCTACCTTGGACTTACAAGTTTTACATGATGGGCTGGTTATGTTTTTACTGTCGGATTCATGTACTATAATGGCCACTTTAGAACAGTCATTTTTTTTCCCTTTTTGAAACCTAATAGAATCCATCAACACAGTGGCTAGGATGCTAGGTGGCTAGGCTAGGAGGCAAAGAAGAAAAGAAACTAGTTTAAGTTGAATCAGGATTTGGAGTGAATTCTCTGCGTCCCTTAAACAAGCTGTTTTGGCCAGCCTGCAGTGCAAAATCCACGGCTGTTTTTGTCGCTTCTTGTTTACTGGCTAGTAACAAGCAGCCCCTTCACTCTTTGCTCAGGGCACATTTGCATAGGAGCTGCCAAAAGAATGCAGTCACGCGTGGCCTTCGCACTCCTGCTCAGTGTTTGTCCGAGCCAACTGATCTCGGGTGCCTCCCCGATGTGTCTCGGGGGGCTTTTCGCACCTGGGCTCTCTCAGACCGCCGCTGTTGATCCGATCGCTCAGGACAGATGTTTAGGTCCTTCCGCTAAACGGCTTCGACCAGGTTTCTCAAAAAAAAGAAAAAAAAAGAAAAACACTGGTCAGGCCAACCATAGCTACAGAACACGACCCACTACTGCGCCACGGGGCTGAATTTGTGTCGCCGTGTTGTGCTGAATGCCAGTGAGACGATTTACCTTTTAATCTCAACTTTATTTGTGTTTCTAGTGAAGCGCACAACGCACAAGAAGCCCAACCCGCCCCCACTCTCCTGAAATTCAGAGGATTCACTTTCAGTTAGGTTTGCTGGGGGGCAAAGAGGGTGACACGCTGCACTCTAAATTGCGAGGGTGAGACAACTGTTAGCCGCCTCAGGCTAAACCACAGCAGCCCTGGCACCGGCAAACAGTCGAATGCAGTGTGAGTGAGTGTCAAACTCAAATACACTGTGGGACCAAAATGTAAAACTTGTAAAAGTCACGGGACAACATTGATATTTTGCAAAAAAATATTCCTCCAGATAGAACTGTGAACCTTTTAATAAGGAACCCTACAAGTTTTGCTTCAACCTGAATGAATAATAATAGATAACTTCATATTGCACGTATGCAAAATTTGAATTTCAAAATAAACAAAACTCCTCAAAATAAATAAAATGTAAATGAAAACCGTATGTCTCTTTATTTATTTGTAGCTGACTGATTTAAATTAACCTTTTTCCACTGGCTAATGATACATTTAAAAATAAAATAACAAAAATAACAAACAAATGGAGTCATCATAATAATATCTTTCAAAGATTGTCCTGTCCTGACTGACAGGCCAAAATACCATTCTGGGATTTGTCGTATTCAAGGGTGCTGTAGAATAGAGACTGGCCAGCAGGTCTAGCAGTAATTTTGTATTTGCTTCGCGGGCCAAATATAATTACACTGTGGGCCAAATTTGGCCTGCGGGCCAGAGTTTGACACTTATGGTCCAATGCCTCCGCTGTCCCTATCTGGAGGATGGAGCTGTATTATTTTTCGGTTGCTGTTGTTGTTTTAAAAGTCAACATAATGGAGAAACTGACAGCGGTAAAGTGCTGTAATGAACCACAGGAGTGACAAAGTAAAACCGGTTTGTACACAGCCAGAAATGATCCTTTGCAGATGACTTCTTCCTCTTCTTCTTCTTTTTCTTCTCCTTATTCTTCCTCTTCCTCCACTTGACATGACAATTGTTCACGGGAGTAAAGTTAAGTTTTAAAACCAAAAAGCAAGGAAGCCGTCACATGTGTCCGGCTCGCCGTCGCTGCAATTCCTGTTGCAGAGGCGCCTGCCTCCCGCCGGCCTCCTGGTCGGACCGCCCCCATCCCCCCTTCCCTCCTCCCCTCCCCCGTCACTCTGCTCCGCCCCTCCCCCTCCCCCGTCACCAGGGTCCACGTGCTCCGGCTCATCTGGATGGGCATGAGCGAGGCAAACCTCTAACACGTGCTCCGCACCACCCTACTGCACACCCCCCCCGCCCCCGCCCCGCTATCAGCCTGTTTTCCCCTTTTGTCCTGTATTATTGCCGCGGCGCCGTGTGATTTACTCAAGCCTGGGAGACATGTGATCACTCCGCTGGTTACCAAGAACTCCAGGCAGCCACTGTTGTTTTGGGGGGAGGGGAGGAGGTGGAGGAGGAGGAGGAGGAAGAGGGGAAGAAGGAAAACAATCTGACACCAGCAGCCAACTGTCGGGACGTTCCGTTCGAGTTGAGGAGATTTTGCGAGGGGAGAAAAAAAAAGAAGAAAGAAAACACTGATTAGCCCCGAAGAGGAACTTGTCGCTAATTAAAATAGCAGGGAGTGGTTTGTTATTCTCCCCGCCTCAGCAAAGTCGGCGGGGTCAAGGTGCGACTTGTATCAAAGGTCCAGTGTGTAAAATTTGGCTTGAGTTATGATATTTAGATTGCTAAAAGCTTGACATTCTGCACATAGATACAATGATAAAAGTGTATACTCACAGCACAATAAAGGTCACTGGGTTTTCCAACAAGGGATGCAACGATACCGGCTGGAGTACTACACTCATGCTTGTAAAATATGTGCTTATTCGCTTGTATATGTGTGTATATGACAACTTTGTTCAATTTGTGTGACACAGAGGCATGTGCGTAATTGGGGAAGTGGAAAACCTGGCATATTAGCAAAGTATTGACATACAAAATGGATCAAAATAACTAAAAATAATTTGTGATAATTTATTTCATCTTTTGCTCTTCATCAACTAACCTTTCAAGTTGCACTCGAGAAGACTGACAAGGAGAATAAATTTGAATCGTGAGACGAACAGTCAACAGACAAGCGACCTCCCTCCAATTCACTGTGAGAAATGTTTTCTTTAATAATCACTAGATGAGACGCAATTAAATTTGGAACTAATCTTCTTCTCGCTCTTCGAAATCACAATCCCGCTGAGAGGCTCCTGCTTTCCATCTACGATCACGACGCTTGAAATTTCCCAAAATCAACGGCTCTCGTACCAGACAGATCAGCTTGTCGTGAGTGATGATTAACACGTTAGCGTGACAGCATGCTAAAGTATTCCTGCCACCCGCTTCTCGCTGGTGTTACACAAGGAGTTGGCGTCGCGCAAGCATGCATCCCCGGTTTGAACAGGATCGCTTCCATTTCCACATCCGTGTTTTTTAAAGACAAACATTCGTAAAACGTTAAAATTTGCCAATTTTGGACCCCTGCAGTCACGGTTCCATCCAATTCAAATACCAAAAAAAAAAAAACCTTCACGCTTGCAAGAAACGTGAAAGTTACGATCACAGTAGCGAAGAGTGTCAATGTTCCAGCCGGCGCTGTTTTTTCTGGAACATGCGGCAGTCGATCTTCCCGCTCGTGTCGTTTGCCGTCCTCTACGAAAAGGAAGCTGCTGCTTTTCAGAAGGTTCTTGGCAGTTCACACCTTCCTTCCGTACGTGTAAGGAGAAATTGATATAGTGTGTTTGGTTGAAACTGGGAAAGCACGATGTTCAGTTACCCACAGTGGAAATGTTGACATGTAAAATCTTGTCTAAACAGAATTTTTTTGGTTTGTTTTAAGTGTTTTCCCATTTCTTCAGCACAAGTGATGTCAAAGCAATAGATGTGTCCAGTATACGGTGCAACATGGTGACTTGTGCTGTTCCACATTAGTATTAGAGACAGGAATGCATTTCCTTTTTTCAGTGCACAAAATTGCTTATTTCTCTTTTAAATATTAATTCAGTGATTTAATTACCATCTACTCTGTGAGCCAAAAAGGCACTCGACCTCAGGTGGACAAAAAAAAAAAAGAAGATCAGAAAACCTTGGTCAATGCGATCTCAGGGACGATGACACGTTCGCGCCTGGCTGTGCTAAACCATTAAAATGTGTTGGGACAGATTTATTTTGGATTTTCAATCCATATGAATGATTAAAAAAAAAACTTAAGAGCAATCATTTTTTATTTTCCTAAAGCAAGTCCAACACATTTACCATTCAGTGTTGGTATAGAGAGTTGTTCAGAAGGATGGCTTCATTTTCTGTGAGCATTATGTCAAGGTTCATATATGTGTGCAGTTTGGTTCTATGTTGTTAATAAAATTGCAGTATGTACAACAAGGCTCGATCGATCGATTACGCCATGGGTATGCTTTTTCTTTTAAAGCAACGAACTGCCTTTTTCTTTATCACTCTTTTTTATTTTCTAAATTCACATTTACATTTACATTTTCTTCCGCAAAGTTGCGCTCAAACAATAGGCGTGACGCGACGCTGCTGCCTGCCTGCCTAAACATTCCTATTAGCACGTGGCGCTAAATGGAGCCCAGTCATGTGTTAAATCATCTTAAATGTGGTATGATAGTCATTTGGCATCTCGTGAGATCACGCCGGGCTAAACTCTGCTCCATGACCAATTAAAAAAAAAAAAAAAAAAAAAAAAAGCCCTTGTAGCTGTTTTTAAATAAACAATGGATATGCTAAATCGTACAGCCTGTTCTACCCGGAAACCTTGGTCGACCCCCACCCCAACCCCATCGCCAAAAAAAAAAAAAAAAAAAAGTTGTTGCCGGCTTTTGAGTGTTTCAAGGGCTTATGATTTTTTCATTCCATATTAAATATTAAAGCCAATTAATTCAACATTTTTTAATAATGCTAATGACCAAAAAAAATAATAATGAGCTGGAGATAGAGATGGAGCGCTCTATGAATATTCCCGCAGAACACGGCAGCGTTTGCGCTTTAACCTTTTCAGCTGCTGAGCGGAGGGCGAAGCTGAGTCAACATTTCCTTCATGTCCCTCCATACGTTCGCACTCGGCGGCTGCCCTATATAACCAGTTCTCTATTGGAGCAGAGCAAGGCTAAGTGCTGTATTTACGAGTGTTTCTCACCCTTTCCCACAAACTGTGACTGACTCAAAACCGCCCGCTTGTGCACGCCGCTTAGCTGCGTCTTCAGCCACTGTGCATGATTATTTACTTTTGGTGATGCCCTCATAACGGCCGTCCCTGCAAGGCATTTCCACATCGAGTTGATTTCCTAACATCCTATGTTGTTGCTAGATTCTAAGACAGGGCAGTCAAACTCAAATACCCCAAAACTCGGGACAAAGTCTTGGTTCCAACATTGGCATTTACTGGACAAAAATCTCCCTCTAGATAGAACAGTGAACCTTTAATATGGAGCCAAACAACCTGAATATGGTACAAAGCAAAGCTTAATACTATAAAATCAAAACATGCAACAATAAAACCAATGACGTCACAATCATAATATTCTTCAATCAATGTCCTGTCCTGATTGAGCAGCAGAGCATTCTGCGATTTGAAGTATTAACCTGTGCTGGATAATAGCGGCGGACTGGTAGCTCTAGCTGACTGTGTATTTAGTCTCACCAGGGTCAAATATAATGCATTTGCGGGGGGCTGCGGGGGACAATTTTGGGTCTGCCGGTCAGAGTTTGACGCCAATGTTCTAAGACAAAACCAGGACATGCGTCTCAATGAGGCTAAATCTGTCACGTGCATTCTTCACTCCACAACGAGAAAGCAGTTTATCACTCCCCTTATCGTAACTGCATTTTCCAACAACAGCTGAGCAGTGTGTCACAGGCCCTTGAGGGGAGAGAGTTGTTCTCCTGGCTGTGAGTGGACGGGGCCGAGCGCAAAACAAATTTCCCAACATGATAGAAGTGAAGAGAGAGCAAACAAAATAACAGGGCGGAGAGTCAGCATTCCGAGAGCGCTAAGAATAGCAAACTGGACCCTGTGCTCTCGGCGCTAAGTTCACAACTAAGTCTTAGGCAACGAGGCCGAGTGAGCGCGAGCACTATGCCAAAACGTTGCCAGGTGGATGTTTGCGCGCTCGGAAGGCTGCGCAGACGGGGGTCTGAATAACAACGGGAGCCAAATGAGCTTTTGTGAGAGAGACAGATCCGCCGACTAGTAAAACAACCGCTCCTCGTAATCAGCATGCAGGGTGGAAATGTCTGTTCTCAGAGTAATTGATGTGCCATTTTTGAAAAATAGGGACAGCTGGTGGAGGTGAAAGATAAACTAGATAAAAGAGGGAAAAGGTCCTCCGTGCGCTGTCTAACGCTGATATATCTTTCCCAGAGGGACGGACGTTTATCATAGGAAGGGAGTGCACGGAAGCAGGCTATTCTAGCTGCGCAGAAGCGCCTGTGCTGGGATTTCATTGACTCGCTGGCCTGAAAACAGCGTCCTTTAGAAAAAGGAATCAAAGTGGGGGTGCATAAGAGCTCAGATAAACAGCTAAACCCCGCTCAGATTTAGCCCACTGGTCCACGCCAGACCACGAATATAGCGTAGTGAGTGGTCAGTGTTGTCGTGAACAGCATTGCAGAGTTGAATTAAGATTGTCGGTACAGTGTCCATGTTGATCCTGTTTATGGAACTAGTGAGCTCGCAGCTACTCCTTCCGATGAAACTTAACGTCTGCAGTGGGTTTCAGCAGTGATCTGCTTGACACACACACAGACTGTGAAACTGTAAATGCTCCCACACACGCCAGTTAGTAGTAGAAATCAGTGGCAGTGCCTGATCATCACTCAGTCTCAAAAGAGAAATTATATTGGGTTGGAGGATTCTGCCAAAACCTGTATTTTGTTTGTAATATCCTTCATGTATTGCTGGGCACTGACAGAAAGAGTGTAACCTTATGTAAGACTCTCAGAGAACTATTTATGACCGAAACAGAGGTATATTTGTATTAATAATCCTTATCAATTGCGATAGTCGGTTAGAAAATATGTATTCACAAGCCACATTAATACTTTATTTTTTCTATAGTAGGCCAAAATATTATCTGAAAACAAAATGCATCAAAGATAATAAATTTAACACTTTAACAGTTTCCTGTATTAAACAGGAAACAGGTGCAATATTGAGGCTGGATAATTTGAATTATGTCTCAGCCTTTTGCATTGGTACAAACTGGTGGAAAACACAGTCTTGGGGACTGCACTCCCTTTAGATGAGGAAACCGGTATTACTGTTTTTTTTTTTCCAAACTATCACAAAGGTTTTAGCAGATGTCTTTGATATATAGCTTACATTATCACTGATGATAGTCGTTTGTATTGCGTCTGTGTTTGGCGTAGGGGAGTGGATGGTCTTGGAGGCCATGCGTGATCCAGATGAGTTTGCATAACAGGGTGAAGCAGGATGGGTTGAACAATGTTCTTGAACAGACGTGAGAGGGGGAGGCGAGAGAGAGAGAGAGAGAGAGAGAGAGAGCTCATTGTCTGCAGTGAGTCTGGGGAACAGTTCACCTGTTCTACTGGTTTGCTGGTCTACTCGATGGAGGTGGGGGTTGAAGGCAGCGGGGAGGGTCTGTGCGTGTATGATGTGTAAATGACCACTTCTCTGTTTTGTCAACATTCAGGTACTGAAAATGCGATGGTCCTACTGGTATTGAGTAGTCTTGGATGCCAGTGTCATGGGAGAATTTGTGGTGCGTGGTGATGGGTGAGGGGATGACACAGTCGTTTTGAGTAGAGGGTGGTAAAGTAATAAGCTGAGGACACAGCCCTGGGGTGCTCCGGTCTTGGTGTCAAGACTGTGCCTTACTCTCCTAAATAAACCTTTTTGATGCCATTGTACTATTAGGCACTGAGTCCCAAGAGTTGGCTGAGGGTGAAAAGAACAACTCGAGAAACACATTTAGACCCTGGGTCCTGCTGTCAAAAGGTTTTGTTGTTCTTGGGTAAAGTTCCTACACAGGGTGAGGCACCTCCCGATAGCACTGGTGACTCAGAGGGTTTCAACTTCCATATTTGCTAAATTTGTATCACTCTAATGCTTACACAAGCAACTATGCGCCCGAATGACACAAACAGAACATGGCAAGGCACAGAATAAATGCAGAAGGGGGTTGCGATGGACACGTCTACAAGAGTTAAACTGTATTTACTGCAGAACGTCCGGCGCTACAGGACTGAATGAACAGGTTGTCACCATCAGGGGCCTCACAGCTGTGCGCTGTGACAGGGTCGTCTCCTAGTATGGGAATGTGCGCTCATCTCACATTGGCTCTGAGTCTCGGTTGGAAAGTACGTTTTCCACAGCGGGGGCAACGCAGCGGTGACTCATAGGGCATTAAGATAATTCAGCATGACCACGCAAGCTCGATGGCCATCTAAAGACAGGGATGTCGTGACACTCTTACTCCACACGCTTAGGAAAGGAAGAAAAAAAACAAAAAAAACAGGCTACGACGTGCATGAGTACGTCATCCAGGCTTGACTTACGAAACTGGAAAAATAAAACTAAACTTCCCTCTTCTCCCCAAAAATACTGTCTTGAGATTCTGCTGAGACAAGTTTGAAAAAACCCCAATATATATAAAACTAACAATCTTATAAAAAGATAAATAATCTTAAACCAATCAAACCCAGGCCAATTCTGACTTTTATCCATCTCAAACAACAACAACAAAGCCACGAAAGTATGTGGAATGAATGGTTGCAAGGTATTCAAGCAGTAATCTTTAGGGTTGAAAAAATATATACACATACACATATTCATTCATTCATTCATCTTCCATACCCGCTTCTTCCCGAGCTCAGGGTCACGGGGGTCACATGTACATATACATATACACACATATGTGTGTGTGTGTGTGTGTATCTACATGTGAAATAAATTAAGATCATGATATGCATGGACATTACCATACGCTTCCATGAAGAGGTTTGTAGACGTGGGACTAGTTGTCTGATTTTTGGGAAGCAGAGGGGGGAAATAACAGATTTCCCACCTGTGTGCCGCCACCGCTGCGCGTCCTCAGATGTTTTGTCCCCCTGCTCGTCCTCACAATATGCTACATTTTTATTTTCCTCCTCTCTGGCGTCCGTGCCTTTTTGTGTGTTCCCATTCAGCTCTTCAAAATGGACCCGCGCCACTTTCCCAGAGCAATCACTTGGTTTTCTTGCCGTCCCTGGTAATGAGGCCACAGGCTCGGCAGTCGGCGCTTCTCCTGCACTGTAAATAAACTGGCTCGTAAACGCACCATGGCAATTTCAGAAGCTGAAATTCGTTGTTCACCGACGCAGGGCAGAGGCACACCGACCATAATCTTACCCCAAACCAGAAAGAAACAACCTGAGCAAGTTTGTACACAGATGCAGAGTGAATTTAAAACCAGCATTAGCCGCCACCTTTCTTTGGAATCAACTACCTGCAACCCGAACAGAATCGTCCAGCTGATCAAGGATTTTTTTTTTTTTTCTAAATAATCAAACTTTTATCATTATTTATGTACGGGCGCGCGTCTGATTCCAAAAGCAAAAAGCAATAAATGGTCTCCAATCACATGCCAATGATCTCTTCTAGCAGTCATTAAAGGGATCCTATTATGAGAAACTGACGTTTTCAGCACTATAACATGTCCTTTGCATTACTGACGTGCCAACTAACACACCAAGTACGAAGCATGACTTTCTAGGTGGTTGGGTTTTTTCCCATGTTACTGCACTGAAACGAGCCGGTTGGATTTTTGGGGGCTTTCTGCATAAGATAGTCGGGTTGAATATCACTTTAACGCCTCTGCAGACTTTTTTGTTATGTGGGCGAAGCTTGACTGCATGAGAGCAAGTCATCCATCTTCGCCGGTGTGTGAGCCTCTTCAAGCTGTGGGAGAGGAAGCCTTGTTTTCCAAGGCACGTACGGCTCAAATTGGGATTTTTTTTTCCCCCCACAAAATTTTTTTTGTTTTACAGCTGAAGTGGAAGTAGAACAGCAAAATCAATTCACCAATTCTGGAAATGGCTGTATTTGGGCTCAAATAAGGTTTCACTCCACACATGGTGTCGGCATTTATCGTATCTTTTGTCGCACCTGACCAAACTTGTTGCAGATGACATTATGCTTATGGCCAACGATCGGGGCTGATGAGGAAAACAAACTTTCTCACTGCATCCCACTGTTTGTAAAACTTTATCAGTGCAAATACGCCCTCTGCACATAGTGCTCAGCGGCCCGGGCTCAGCACACTCAGAAACTTTACACAGCCTCATTTCAACACTGTAAAGAAAACTACATGTTGCAGAAATAGTGTATTGTAAGTTGCAAACAGCATTGGAATGCTGTTCATGATGCTCAGGCATCATGAGCGCATGAGGGCAGATTGAAACGACGAACGCTTTAAGCACAACCGCATTGTCGTCTCCACTCCTTTCCACAAAAACCAGGGGCGAAGAGCATAAACCGCACGTTTCAGCTATTTCAATTTCTCACCATCTCCGTGACATGGTGACCGTTACAGGTAAGAAACAAAAAAGAAAACTTTCAAATCTAATAATTCAAGTGCAAGAGGAGTATCAATGGAAATGCTCGGCAAAAGCCCGGAGCAGACAAGTTTTACGACAAGATTACTGCTGAGGAACAGGAACAAATGTGACAGCTTTTATATTCCGACGCGAAGGGCAAACAGACCTTGCTGTCAGCTCATATTGCTATCTGTATGGCTGCTCTGGAATAGATTTGCATAGTCATCCAAAAGACAACAGAAGCAGTCAAGGCCTGCGGTGTCAATAGTCAAAGCCTGCTCTCTGTGCTGAAAGTGTGTTGTGTTGTTTTGTTTATTTCCTGAGGACGATAAAAAAAACTAAACACACACACGTGCCTGTAAAGTCTGACTTTGCATGATATGCATGTTTGAATAGCACTTCATGTTGAGCTAAATACTGGTCATTCACTTAAGTTGTTCACTTATAGTTCAGTTAAATGAGTGGTGCATTCGCCTTCCCTGAAGGTGATTATGAAAGGATAAAAAAGAAAAATCAATTTGCGAAGTTTAACATAATTTAGGGATTAAGTTTGACATTTACACATTTAATCAACAGTACAGCCCAAAATAAAACAAGCATGAAGGGCACTAATAGCTTTAAGCATGTCAGCACACGTTTTACTTGTTGATGGCATTTGCAAAAAAGAAAGAAATGGCTTTGGTAAACCGGCTAGCTGCACAAATGGCTGTTCACTTCCTTCTACTGACCACTGTCACTCTGAATGATGTGAATATTTTCTCAAACCATTCAATTGCACATTTGATATCAAAAGACAGGCAGCAGTGAATGAGAATTCTATCATTTATTTGAGTCACTCACCAAGGTAACGTTTTTTTTTCTGTTTACTTTGCTAAGCCGTTTGAGTCACCGTTTGTGCGAAACACAAGTTCCACCCACTCCAAAGCAAGTAAAGGTTGAGGTAAGTTGAAACAAGAAGCCACATTTGTCGCTTTCAACACAGGGCTAATTCAGCCTTTACACTGGTGTATCTGTCCAAATACAGTTAGCATAGCAGTCACACAACAATGACATGTTTTCCACTTTCTTTTTCGTGCTTCGCAAGCTAGCGGTAGCCTGAATGAGTTAACACAGATGAGGAATCGTAATGACTCATTGGTCGGTATAATAACTCCTGAGTTTCAAACGATTCGTTCAGAACGCGCCAATCCCTCAGAGGGATGCCCACCCAGATACCTGAAAGTTAAGATAGTAGGTTAGAAATTAGGGTGTTTTCACACGTGGGTGGCTTTGCTTTGCTTTAACTATTTCTTCCAAACCTTTTTGCATATTCACCTTTGGCCACGTTAGGTTCGGAAGACGTCATCATAAAGCGGGACAATCATTTGAAGGGCTTCCCTTGTGCAGCTTAATGCAACATCCAGGTCTGGCTTTGCAATTTGGGGGTATTGCCATGACAACAATGAGAAAAAAGGAGGACAACAGCACCAGCGGCCAATTTAACGTGCGAGGACATGAAACGCCTCTTGGACAGCGAGACAAACAAACGTGTTTTTCCCTGGTGTTTGACAGCACGCACGAACGGCCGTGAATCACGAGTCAATAAGGCGACGACCACATAATGTATACACTTTATATTGTGTTAAAAACTGTATGTGACACTGAGTCTTTTTGGTCACAGGATGCGAGTTGCAGTGACATTGTGTAACTTTGACATGGTTTTACATTGCTTCCACGCACAGAAACTGTCAAAAAATCATGTTGTTCTTTGCTGGCATTGCCAGGAAGAAAAAAAAAGGAAAAAAGCTTTTCATCTTGCGATCCTGGCGCACAACCTGAATTCCAAATTTCCAAGGTGAACGAAATGCAACCGTATTTTGCCTCGCCCTCTTTTTCTTTGCCTTTCAGCGACAGGGAAACACCGTCCAACGGCAAAGACAATATTGTACAAGAGGCTGGAGGAAACCAGTGAGGCGCTCAAACATGATTCAGGTGTATTTACCATCTTTCCGAGCTGGTTTCCGGAACGGGGTCGACCCCACTCGGAATACATCCCCCAGGCTGTCTGAGGAGCTCATTGTGAAGCACAGAAAAAAAAAAAAAAAAAAAGCCGGATTTTGACTATTTGACTTTCTTGGCATTGTGTTGGAGGAAGACGTCTTACTATCTGTGTCGTTGGAAAGCCAGTTCAAGATTTGCTGGGTAAAATGTGAAAAAGCCGACATAATTAAGTTGAGGGCAGACAAATGAAATAAAAACAAATTTGTTTTCCTGTTTTTATGTCACACTGAGAATGATGACATATCACCTCGAGCTTTTCGTATTCAGGAAAAAAAAACACTTGTATTGTGCCTGTGTCCCCTTTATCATCGTCGTCTTGGTTTTTTACATCATGTCCCTGTTCCTAAAAAACACCATGAACAGTGCTCAGTCTGGCCTTTCAATAGTGCGAGCTTCTTTGTGAAATCTCCCCTCAGGACTAACAGAGCTAAAAGAGAGCCAACTGTAACCCGGTTATGCAAGTAAACACGCTCGGTGCCCTGTTTTTCTTCTTCTATTTATTTAATTTTTGTATATATAGTATAATTCACCTTGCTGTCGCTTTTCAGTCGAACCACTTTCCTCTAAAGAAAGAGTTTTGCCCACAGGAACCTGCACTCATATCAGCGGCTCTGCAGCGGCTCGTATATATTTCTTGAGTGTTATATTGCAATTGCAATTTGTGAGGACAAAACTGTTCAGTTTTAAAAGTCGTTTCATCGTGAAAAGAGTTTAAATCAAACAAATCAAACAATGACAATTCAGGGGAGGGAAGCTTCGCGGCGCCGTATTCTTTTTATTCCCCTCCCTCCATATCTGCTCAAGTTACTCGTTGATAAAACGGAGATTTCTGAGCGTGCGTCCGTCCGTCCGAAAAAGGGAAGTCGTCTGCAAGGGAAGCCAGGGTTACGGCTGGTTTCCTGCCAGCACTTTGTGCTCGGTTGCACTGTGTGTTTTTTTCTGAAGATCCAGCGCGTGAGAAAATGACAAGCAAACAGTTAAACAGTTAACAGGATCAGACCTGATCTTGGCAGCCTCGACTTGAAGTGGCTGCCTCATGCGGGTTTGTGTGTGTGTGTGTGTGTGTGCAGGGGGGGGACTGTTGTTGGCCAAATGGAACTGGTGGAGCGCGACCCAGCTCACACCAAAGAGACCCAGGAATCTGAGAGTCTGGCCCTCCCCCCAGCTATGCAAACGCAGACATTAGTGGAGGAACAGCACCTCAAGCACACATGCATGGATGGACCTGGCGTCTCACACACACACACACACACACACACAGACTAATAAAACAACATATGGTCTTGTGTATACTACCTGGAGCAGCAGGTGGGACACCCCTCCCCACTGCGTGCTGAAGTGATAGGAAATGGAAGAGGAGAGGAGGACCCCTCTATTGTCGGGCGCACAACAAGGAAGTGAATGCGCGCCAGACTGATATACGAGGCTCTCATTGTCTTTTATTGGCTTTGTCCGTTGATGGAGGGGGGAAAAATGTCCCTCATGACTTCTAAAGTGTTCCAGCCTAATGAATTCCAGTGTTTTTTAAGTTGTTGGACATGGGTTCACATACTTAAATCACCAGAATTGTTTTTTGGTGGTCTTCAGACTCACTGAACCGCAGCCGCTTTGAACCAAATCGTCCGAGCTTGCAGATCGTGAGACTTCTGCTTATCGGTGTTATTTTGAAACTGCAGCGTGATGTTGCCACACCATGGAGCCTCGCATGTTCAAAACTAAAGGGTAAACAAATTTTAGACTTTACTGTTAAGGGTTCCTGCTCAAGCTGATAAGAACTGGGAACAAGTTGAAGAAATATTTTGCCAAAGTGAAAAGAAATGACCTCAAACAAGCGCTGAATTAATAATCAGAAAGGCTCCACAGATGTTAATGGGCCTTCAGAGGAGGGCTGCTCAAATGTTTCATTTTAAATTAAGTTGAAACTCCATTTTATGGTAATTAATCCACTTGTTGAGACGTTTTGGTTTTGTTCGTACTTTCATGTTCCCCTCGGGTTTCATAATTATTTTAATTTCCTGAATCGGTGTTGGAGGCCACCAAAAGGGCAAAAATTGTAGTTTGTACACCACTTCAGTGAAATCTACCCCCCCCCTAAACACACACACACACACACACACACAAAAAACAACTCACTGCTACCACTACTTTTTTAATTTGGTCGATGTTTTTGGTGGTGACTGAAAATCAGCACAAATCTGCAAGGTTTATTGACTGTCCTCATGTTTTTTACATGGCTTCAGTTGGCGCTATCGTAAAATTACCTGTCAGACGTGTACATCGCTTTACATGTCTGACAGGTAATTACAACTAAATTACTAAAGACTGTTTTCTATTTATTTTTATTTTTTTTATTTAACTGAAAACCCCAAATTGTGCATTTTGAAGCAAGCCCGGGGGCCGTGGTTTTCCATGAAAGATGTGCACGGAACCTCTGCGGTATTTTTGAAAGACGCAAAATGAGTGACTAATGAACAACACAACATCCCGAGAGGCACATCGATAGATGTTCTGGCTGCCAATGTTTCCGCCTGCGGTAAATGTCAGGTGATTTCACGTGACGTGGTTCGTCAACCCTGTCGGAGCTCCGTTTCCCCCCACATCGTCAGGCTCCGTCCGCCCTCCATTTATCTCTCCGTCTATATTTATCCTGGTAATGTCACGTGACTTAATCTGGCTTGCCAGATGTATCATTTCCTAAATCCATTTGTATCCCGTCTCCATCTGTTAACGAGCCTATAGAAAATGTTTAAAGAGAGGAGATCCAGTCCGAGGAAAACCAGCGAACGCGACCAGAGTCGCATTCTGCCCATCACATTTAAAGCAGACCAATCAGATTTCTTTGAGTGCCACTTCCCACTGTCACTGCTCTTTGGCAAGTGGATGCACTGCAGAGTTTAACAGAATTCTAACCAAGTGAGTGAAGCAAAAAACACATTTCCCACCAAAAAAAAAATAAAATAAAATAAAAGGCTGAAGCGGCATTTCTTTAAGTTAGAAAATATTCTCCGTTCCAGGAAAAAAAAAAGACAAATTGCTAATACGGCATAATTTGCGACAATCTTTTTTTTTCATCAGCAGCCATGCCTGCAGTCACTTCCTGCATTTCCTCGTCATCTATTTATGTGATATTTGAGAAGCGCTCCCAGCAGGCGTCTCCTCCTTTGGTCTCGACTTACAGATTTTAACGATGGTCAGCGTTCACGGTGCAGCGCTTCACACCTCAAATCTCAGCTTGCAAAGGTGGATGATGAAGATGCGAAATCTTCGCAATCCAGCTGCTTTGCAAGGCAAAACCCATAGGAGCAGAAAACTGCTTCCATTTCTCTTTGCAATTCCACCCAATGAGAGCCAAAGAACTGTTTGGTCTTCTGTGGGATAATTGTTTTCATCAGGAGTGTTTTAATTTGAGCCATTTGAGGGTTTTATTGGAATCCTGCCAAACGCTTCTATCTTTTAAACCAACAAGTAAAGTTTCTACAACCAAATCTGCAATTATCCAGTTGCCTCGACACGAACGCTCGGATGCCAGAGGCACAAAGTTTCCCCCCACTGCCACCAACCATCCAATATAATACAGGGCCCACGGAACATGATTTTAGGGTTGGTATCACATGTTGTCATTTTCCAACGTTATTAAAAGTGAGCCCTCTGCAAATTCGCCGCGCAGGCCTCTAATTCATAACATGAAACCAAGTGGGACTGGAGCCGTTTCCCTGCAAATACGCGATGCGAACGCTGCGACTGAACCCAAGTTAGCGCGCTGAGCTTATTAGCCCCGAGCCGGGCCGCCACTGTTGCTGTTGCTGCAGGATTAAATAATAAACCGTGTCCTTACAAAGGTACTTAGGTTGCTACTACCATGTAAATAAATGTGAAACAGCTATAATATTCTTGTTTATCGTAAATGTCACCGGCAAAGTTCTTATTAAATATAACGCTCCTATAGCTCGGTGACTTAGGAGGCGGTATCCATCGCTGAAGGACACATAAAAACACATATCTAAAAGGCAATTTATTCTGCTGACCTTTCTACAAATCTATTTCCCTGTAACTCTCCATCTAGATGGGGTGAGAGGCGGGGGAGGGTAGTGGCAGAGCAGGAAGTGCACGCAGTGGTCTGTTGTGATTACCTCGTGTGTGGCTCTGCCCTTCTGCTGACAATAATTGCCTTCTGCAAAAACTGCATTAATCATGTTGTGACAATACAAAAAAAGGAAAAAAGCCCCCTCGTTGGAATAAGCCCACAAAGGAGGGACAGTCGGCGTGAAAGGACAAGGGGTGGGGGGTGGAGAACAGAGAACAAGAGGCAGTGAGTAATATGAAACCTGGATGTATACGGTGTCTTTGTGTTCGTATGGATGGTAGGGTGGGGAGGGCAGGAGAGGAGGGAGAGCAAGGGGGGATAAAGGCTTGACAGAGAGGAAGACGGACAGAAGGAGGTAAAGAAGGAGAGAGGGAACCAGCGCCAATGTTGTTTTTGTAAACAAATCCGTCCACCTACCTTTGCATAGAGAGAGCAGAGCTCATTACATAATGCCACGAGCACAGTCCATAAGACACAACAAGCAAGCAAGTCTGAAAAGCGCTGCGAAGCCAGGCCCGTGAGTCATAATATGGATGGCGCGCAGCCTCCGGGTAATGATCGATAACCAAGAGCAACCGATTCATTGGTTAGCTGTCGGAACGCATTTTCTATCTCGGCTGGACCGGCGAGTCGTTCTCAGACGAGCAGATGAGGTCAAATAAGTGGAGTAGTCTGAGAGGCTGTCACATTATTCCGCGCAGCCATGTCTAACAGCACTTGACAGCGTTTAACAAGGCGGAGGGGGAATGAGTGATATGTTGTTCTTTGGGATTTTATTCCAAGGTCCATCTCCTGCCAGCGTGACATCGAGGAAGTTGTTGTATTGTCCCGACAGTGTGTGTTGTCGAATATGGCAAAAAAACACTGTTTGAATGATCTCAACGGGCGATTGACAACTTTGTGATGAATGCCTTTAAAAACTTAAAAGGAAGAAGAAGAAAAAAAGGCATTCAAGATGCGGTTAAAAGACAATCTCTAGCATGTGGCTGAGCTTTTAGTCACAAACTCAAGATTTTGCAAAGGCTAAATGTTTCAGCTCACAGTTTGGAGTATAACTTCAATCAGCAATAATGAAGTCCACAAACCAATTATTTAACTATTATTCTATACAATTATTGGTGACTTGGGTGTAACTGCCTTAGGCTCATGATAGCTGGGATATGCTCCAGCACAGCAGTATACAGAAAGCAGGTATAGAAAATGGATGGAGGGAGGGATGGATGGATGTTATAGTGTTATAAAATATTGAAATTTGTCTTTCAACAATGTTTTTAAGACACCAAAAAGTTCCAAAATGCTTTAGAAGGGCTTACAAAGTGAAGCTAAGCTCCCCCTTGGCTAGTCCAAATCATACAGACAGCTCAGGGGGAGCGTCACAGCCAGATATATATCTTTTGAAATTTAATCTTCAAGTAAGACTTAATGTTGGCTGACAGGATTATAGCAAACACTCCAGTAGTCGGTCACACATCGTTTGCTTTCACCCTCATTATTTGTCCTCCTTTTCCACGGCTCAGGAGAGCTGTGCATTTATCCCTCTGTGTGCCACGGTTGTTTTAACAGGTTTGAAGCATCCCGTTTGACGCAGGCGATGGCTCCTGCTTTGGTTGTTGACAAGACAAAGCCAAAGACTTGAGAGAGAGAGAGAGAGAGAGAGAGGGAGGGAGAGGGAGAGAGAGAGAGAGAGAGAGAGAGAGAGAGAGAGATTCCCCCAACAAAAGACTGGTTCGAGTTTGATTAACACCAAAGAACAGAGATCAGGGGGGAGCGCAACAACTCCTTCAAAACCTCTGATGATTACAATCCGTCTTGACTTTGAAATAGCTTGAAAAGTCATTCAGTGGAAGGCCAACAAAAGTTGCCTCAGTAAAGTCAATATACATACGACTCAGTGTTTTGGCAATAGTGAACCGTAGCAACAGACTAGACTGCTCCAGCAAGTCTCCCTTTGCAGTGTCATTCATGCTCCTATTGAGAGAGAATGAACGACAGCAAACAGGAAAGCGAGGCCAGCCTTCACAGAACCGAAAACAGGAAGGGGCATTGTTCTGCTCAGTCGTTTTTCCCCAGGTAACAGCGGAACAAATGGATGAACTGTGGACGCTGCTGTGAATAAAACACAACCGTTGCAGATGTAGGAGAGTAAGACGAGAGTAAAAACAAAGCAGAAGCGGTTGACGATGACAAAACTGAAAAATCTCTTGGGTCATTTCCTGTCATTCATTCCAGAAGCCCAGAGATCCTCCTGATCTGGAGTTTGAAGTGTCCATCTTGAAGAGCTCCTCCTGAGGCACTTTCAGGAGTGTCCAATTGCAGGGAAGGGCACTGTTTGGGAGCCATGGGAGCAGTTTAGCCAGCATGCTACGTAAAGACGAATCAACTGCAGGCTTGCAAGCAATAGCCGCTGTTAAAATGATGCACGGATGCTGCAAATTCCTTAGAAATGGGTGGATAAGAGCTGGGTGAGTTTTCTAAGAAGTACAAACAGTGGCAATGAAAAGTTACTCCAGACTGGCCAAGGGTTTTGATGCATTATTTCCAACATGCATGCCTTGGTTCTTCTTGATGGACATTTGAAATGGATCTAGTGGATTAGAGAAAATTTTCATCTGAAGTGCCAGGATGGGCTCGCCTACTTTTAAATATAGCCATGTCTTTACCCCATCGCTGGGCTGGCACGCTGAAGGGTTGTTTTGCTCTTAGCCAGTGAGCACAATGCTGGAAGTAGCCATTTTGCTAATTGTGCCTTTGTCAAACAAACTTGAATCATTTAAAGAAAAGAAAATTAAAAGACTAATCATTTCAGATTAGGAACAATGAATAATAAACTAGAATGCTCAGCAAGAGTCACAGAGTGCACAGTGCGCAGTTCTCGTGTGGACATAAAAACACTGTGAATCATTACCTCAGAACCCTACAGAGTGCAGCTGTAACTGGCTGGGGGAAAAAAAAAAGACATACGCCTGACTCAAGCAATGTACTTGTTCACTGCCGAGAGAACAAGTGCTCCTTCTAAATAAGCAGCGGAGGAGGTTGTGGCCAGCAGATCAAAAACATGCAAGCTCTCCGGCGAAACAGAAAAGGCACAATGGTCAAGCAAAAGAAGCACTAGAAAGAGGCTGGAAGTCTGGATGACTTTAGGGGCCCAAAAATAGGACGCATTCCTCTGCAGCTGAGGGTGTGTGTGTGTGTATGTCAACAGGAATACATACCAAACTCCTGCTGAGGGGGCTTGACTTTCTCCACACAGGGAGAAAAGGGCCAACACAAAAGGACTGGCTGGTGTTGGCTGGATGGAGCCAGCTTCAATGGCAGCACGCCGCAGAGATAGCGAGATTCCACAGCTCAATTCCATTCAGATCAGCTTTATTTGTGTAATGCCATATTGTAACCGAGTTATCTCAGGGCGCTTAAACGCATTAAACCGGTCCGGATCGCACTCTTATAGGCAATTGTTCCCACTGAGAGCAGGCAATAAGGCGACCGCGGCGAGGGAGAGCTGCCTTTTTAAAAGGCAGAAACCTCAAACGGGTCATGACTCTCGAATTCCAGGGTTAATTGTGTTACACGAATAATAGAAAAGGCCAGTAATAGTAATTAGTAGGTAAACCAAAGGGAAAAACAAAGCAGTCAAACAAAGGTCAACACACACTGTTTGTCACACCCAGACATAATCAAAGTGAAAGAATTACATCCCCACAATTTGTTCCACTTTAAATGAATTTAAATTGTGCTCTTGTCAAAGAACTGACATAATCAGTACCCTTGAATAGGATGACATTTTTCTTTTGCTGGCCTTAATGGAAAATTAAGGTTTAAAGCACATCCGCTTTTGCTTTACAAAACACAAAAACATCTCTGACTAAAAGTAAATACTATGAGGAGGAATTTAAGAAATTGCAGTTACCAAGAAATTGCCTCGCCATTTGTGTCATTTTGGTATCCCACTGTCTTTTCACACTACAAATACAATATGACTGCTCAAGAATCTCTACTGGTTCAATATCAAAAGCGCAAAGCTCACCACACTTCAAATTTAAACACATGAATGGATTCTCTCATTATTTGAGCTGAGCATTTTTCAAAAAGTGAGAAAGTGTGTCCGGTAACAAGCCTAGAAGGGAATTCACTGTCTGTCCAATATCCAATGTAGCATTTACACAATATTCAAATAATTTATCTTCCAAAATCCCAGAGACAGCATGCCTTTGCTTTGTAGAGTATAAACCTCATGGCATAACAAGCACAGTGGTGGATATGTCAATAACAATCGGAGAACATTTAATGAAAAGGTTTTGCTGTGATGCATTTGTAGAGGCAATGGTTAGGTTCTTTCCAGCCAGCCAAAAGCTTGTCTGCTCTATAAATGTTAGAAGTAGCAGGCTGGTGTTAGCTCCACCCCTGGCGAAAAGGAGCTTGCTGAAGTCATGGTGAAACCACGCACTGCTGCAAAAGCCAACTTTAACATGAGCAACAAGAAACTAAGCAGAGATAGCTAAACCAATTTGGGATCAATTGAGTTCACCCATCTATCTATCTATGTATCCATCTATCTATATATCTAGCTATACTTCCTGTAGTTGGTAGGAGGCTACAGCAGCAGCGGAGGAATCTGACTACTTTATCATTACTTCTCTTTTATTTATCTGCTCCTGTCATTTCTACAGAAGCAGAGTACAGGGGACAAAAGTAAAATCCCACTGCTGCTGAGAAACTAGCACTACTTGTGTACAAGTGCTATTGAGATCAGAAGGGCACTGTATTTATAAATTGCTAAAACCTAAATAATAAAGCAAGCAATTTTCTCTTGAGCCCAGGTAATAATTTGAAAGTGAAATGTCCCTTTAAGAATTAAAGTTCGCTAAACATGTCTTGGTGTCAACATTTATACAGTTTGTATGGTGCAGATCAATGCAAGTGTTCTGTGAATTGGCAGTAGCTAGTGGTAGCTAGTAGCTAAAATAAAATGACACGTTGTTCATCCAGTAGTACAAAACTAGACAGGCATATCACCCAAGAAAGACCTTATAAACAAAAGTCTAAAGACGAAACAGAGTGAAGAAACCAACTGTTTACTTATAACAATCTGCATTCCATGACAATGAAAGTGAAACACTGCCTATGTGACTGCATTGTGGGCCTTTGTTATAATGACAAAACACATTCAAGAACTTTGTTTAGCCATTATTTCAGCAGTAACACTGCATCGGTATGACTGTCAGCACCAAAACAGACACCTGACCAGTCACCACAACAGGTCCCGTTGAGGAGCGATGGGGAATGTTGTGCATTCTGAGTTGCAGCGTCAGCTCTGGCGTGCAACATTCTGACAGCGAGACGTGGCCGTCCGTGTCAGATGCCAAACAACTCGCTGTCACCCGACACTGGCATCCTACCACTTGCCCCAATTTTTTCTTGCCCCAAAATAAAACCCAATCAGCCAAATTTTCCCCACAACACATAGGTGTCAAACTCTGGTCTGCGGGCCAAATTTGGGCCGCAAGGCAATATAAAATCCCGGTATTACACAACACATGTACGATTAATACAACAAATCCCAGAATGCTCTGCTGGTATTTTGCTGCATCGATCAGGACAGGACGTTCATTGAAGGATAGCATTAATACTTAACTGGTTTATTGTATTTATTTTATTTTTAAATTTATTATCAGCCCTTGGAAAAAGATTAATTTTGAAATTTAAATCAGAAGGCTTCTAATAAAAAGAGGCATACAATTCTTTATTTACATTTTATGTCGTTTTGAAATTGAAATTGGATTTTGCATGTGTGCAATATGAGGTTTAGGTTTGTGAACACCCCTGTATCTTACAAAAAAAATTCTTGTGTACCCTTGAAAACTCTAGTGCAGGGGTGGGCAAACTTTTTGACTGGTTGGCCACAATGGGTTCTAAAATTTGACAGAGGGGGCCGGAGCAGCAACAGATGAAGTGTTTTGGTGAGCCACGTCATAGGAGGAAAAAACTCTCATGAGCTACAGTATGTAGAAAACATGTGCTTTTTAAGGTCTATTGAAAATGAACAAAAGCAAAGTTACAATAAATCAGTGTCTATGAAGCTCCACGGTATTTAGCTCTTAATTGAAGCTACTCTTAAAACACAGATTTTTCTTCTTTTTTTTATGATTTACTTACTATTAATATAATTTCTTCAAATTGGGCGGGCCGCATTAAAAACCTCAACGGCCCACATATGGCCCCTGGGCCGTAGTTTGCGCCTGCCTGCTCTAGTAGTGGCACATCAGACCCGCAGCAGCAGGTTTGGTTGCTTTTTTTTTTTTTTTTTTATGCCAAATCTACACGTTTCAGTGATTCCTGTGACAGGCAAGAAGGGGAAAAAAAAAAAAAAGATGGGTGGTTCCGGTGAGTCCACCCATCTTTGGGCAGAACAAGCGAGGATCATTCGGGATTACAGCGTTGAGAGGGTAAATGACGAAGGCAAGGAGGCGGTGGAACAATGTTCCCCCGGGGGCGCTCGGCCGCTGCTTCTTCTCGCTGCCTGGTGCCGATCTGCGCTCTGGCGCTCCTGTGGATCAGCGGAGGTAGTTAGCGAGTGTTTCTTTGCACAGTGATTAAGGGAGGGGGGAGGGGGGGGGGGAGGACCAATGGCAACAAAGGAGACGGAGAGGACGCTGGCTCCTCCTCTCCCCCTACCTCTCCTCCTCCGTCCCCTCTCTCTCTCTCTCTCTCGCTCGCTCGCTCGCTCGGTGCTTTATAGATGCACATAATCCCCGAGTTGACCCAGAAAACAAACTCCCTCCGACTTGTCGAGTCGCCCGCAAGAGTTTCGATCCGCCGCAGGGTTCTTGTGGTGCGCGTTAAAGCCGGAGCTATCAGCTGGACGAACCACACCGCCGCGGCGCCCGGATCCAACTTCTACGCGAGGGATTTATTTTGTTTGCTTGCTTTTTTTATTATCATCGTCATTATTATTATTATTGTTATTAAATCGTTCTCGTTTCCACGTTTCGCGCAAACGGGTAGGTGACATCTTCTTTCTGCCCCTCTAGAAAAAAAAAAAAAAAAAAAAAAAATCTCCAACAAATACAAAGGGAAAAACGGGTAGAGCTCCGAGGTGTAGCCCCCTTTTTCCTGCGCTATAACGCGGACTATTGAACAGCGGTCTCCTCGTAATTGAAACAGGTTGGCAGCAGAGGGGTGGTGGTGGTTGGGAGGGGGGGGGGGTGATGCGCCAGAATCGCTCCCCGTTTCCCCACCGTGCGCGTCGCGTCACTTTGTGCACTTGCAGCGCTGTTTCTGTCGTGTATTAGTATTGAATGGGGCCGGAACCGGCCGCCGGTTACGTGCGTTTCTTGCGCCCGGCTTCCCCCTCCTTCCAACCCCCCGCGAAACGAAACGGGTCCCGTGCTTGTGTAACTGTTCCAGCAGTTAATATCCTCCCTCGGACTATTTACAAAGTGAGCGCTCTGCTCTCTGCCGCTAATCCGGATCTCTCCCAAGAATCTTCCACGCAGATAGGGCGCAATTGTGGAACAAGAGAGAGAGAGAGAGAGAGAGAGAGAGAGAGAGAGAGAGAGAGAGAGAGAGGAGGGGGGAAAGAATGGTTCAGGATTTGTGCCATTGAGGAAAAAAAGTGTCTTGTTCCATCAGCGCTGAGAAAAGGTTGAATTGCCTCAAGCAGCTCGAAGCACCACTCTAGTCTTTTGTTTTGTTTTTTTTTCTAGGATGGAGAGAAGGTGGATTTAAAAGCCTTAAATGTCTTCTTTTTTTTAAGGAATTCATTACATTGTGTGTGTGTGTGTGTGTGTGTGTGTGTGTGTGTGTGTGTGTGTGTGTGTGTGTGTGTGTGCTCTCAAATGATCAACACATTTGGCCGGCTGCTTAAATAAAGTCATCAATTTTAATGAGCCAATCTCACTGACAGAAAATTACAGTTGCAGCCACCGACAGGATCTGTTTGTCATCTGGAGGTAATCTTAATTGAGGATCTTTGTGTAATGAGTGTGTGAAGACAGGCGGTGTGCGCTCTGTGGTGGTGGGGTAATAGGGTTGGTGTTGAGGAGAGAAGAGATGTGTGTGTGTGTGTGTGTGTGGTCTGGTCAAGCATTCCTCTGCGTCCTTTTTGGCTGCAAGGGTATTGCTGCCCCCTCCGTTGTCAGTGTGACATCCCAGCGTTAATTCAGCGACGGTGTAATTCTGGAGCTTTCACATCAAGGGTACTCTTCCGCTGTGACTGACTGCCACAAAGAAAGAGAAACCGCGGGGACGACGGGCGCTAGTTTCACAGAAGCTGTGCCTCTTTTTTTTTCCCACGATAGCGCACACTTTTCTTTTCTTTTCTTTTCTTTTGCACAATTTATCACGGTATTTTGTTGGAGGAGTAATCTTTTTTTCTATGGAAATCGCAAGATCTTGAAACAGTCGAGAATGACAGTTTCCCTCTGAGTAGGTGTGAAGAGGGGCTTCTTATGCAGCGTGATAGTATTTCTGTCATTAGCCTGTTAAAATGCCTCCTACAAAGACGGCTGCTGTGGTGTTGGACAGGAATTTAATGTAGCTTTAAACAAACCGGATGACCTTCATGTGGTTGTGGCTCGCAGGTTGCTCCTTGTGTGGCATGGGCAACAACTGTTAAAAGCAAGCTGTTCAATGATAACAGAAAAGGCTTGTTTTTTCCCCTCAATGACTGTCAGTAAATGCTCAAAAGGGCAATTCGAGCATTATTGTTATTCTGTTTGCTCGCACCTTTGCGGTATGCTAATACTTAGTAGCTACTGTGTTTGCCAGTAAATGCATGTACCCAGGAACACGGGGCAGATAATTATTCCGAACAGAAGTCTCCTCTGTCTTGTTCAAAGTGTGGTGTACTTTGGAACATGCGTAACAATGGCTTCCGGACTGTTGTTTTGTATTGCTGCTTTGTTGTCTTGAAAAAAACACGGTGAAATAATTTGAATGGAAATAGTCAATGACAGCTCTACCTTTTAGATGTTATTTCAGTGGAAGTCTCAAAAAACTTCTGGAAGGATGTGAAGTTACAAAGCGCTCCTGAATTCTTTGGCCACTTGGATCGGCAAAATGCTCAGTTGATTGTTAAGGCGAATCGCAAATCAGCCAATCACACGGCAGCAACTCAGGACACTTTGGAATTTGACGACTTGCTAGAGTTCAAAGTGAGCATCAGACATGGTTTGTCGGTGCCAGAAGGTGGCAGACTGGTCTGAGTATTTTCACGAACCGCAGATCTACTGGGATTTTCACACACTAACCATCTCTAGATTCCTAAGAGAATTGTGTCAAAAAGAGAAAAAGACATCCAGCCAGTGCCAATTGTGTGAATGAAAATGTCAGAGATCAGAGGAGAATGGGCAAACCGGTTTGGAGACTTGAGGAAGTAGCCTGTGGTTTCAACCACAGTCAATGAAATGTATAAAAATATGGCTAGGGTTTGGCATCGTTTTAATTCAAACCATTCCGAAACCCAATTTCCGATTCCTCATTTCAATTTCGATTTCTAACGATTCTCGATTCCGATTCTTTTAAGAGGCAGTGTCTAAGAAGTTGACATGTTTTGTGCCAGCTCGTAACTAACCAGAGGTCTTTCCAGAAAGTGCTTTATCATATTGGCCGTGCGCCATCCTGTGCACGATAAATTGCTTTGGTCAACTGAAACCACACTTTTGAACGTTGCTGCACACTTTCAATTTCTACACACGCAATTCTCTTCTGATGGCTGATTCTTGTGGTTGGCGGATTAGGCATCGAAATTCAAGAATTTGAACAATTCTGGGAGAATCGGTACATTTGTCCCGCTTCCAATTGACGCTCGATGTCCAACCCTGAATATGGCCTTGTCACTGGCCACTTTGTTGGGTATTCAGTGCTAGACAGGTGTACCTAATCAAGTGGCAGAGTGTAAATGCCACAGTTAACCTGTCTAAGTTGAATTAAGGTTAGAGGGCTGCTCCTTACATTGTTCGACCTCAAATAATTCAAGCTGTGACGACTATGGATTGTGCTCATCCTCGTGCGCTGTATCTTGTGTTTCCAGGTCGGTTGATCAGCCATGGCTGAACACATGATGATGCCCATGTCCCACGGCTTCCGGATGGGCATGAACGGACCCCCCCAGCACGGCAACCAGGCGGGCTTGCGCGCCATGCCCAACGGCCAGATGATGCACTATGGCCGCAATCCCCAGAACAACATGGAGGCCGCCATGAGACAGCGACAGGGCATGGTGGGCCCCGGCGGGATGGTCGGCATGGTCAACGGCGCTCCCATGGGCAACCACCACCACCAGATGATGTCGGGCAACATGATGTACGGCGGACAGGGTCCGCAGCAGCACCACCACATGCACCCCCAGCAGCAGCAGCAGCAGCAGCAGCAGCAGCAACAGCAACAGCAACAGCAGCAGCAGCAGGGCGGACACCCCCAGCAGTACCACCCCGGCAACCTCACGTCCCAGCAGCTCATGGCCAGCATGCACCTGCAAAAACTCAACACTCAGTATCACGGACACCCACTGGGCTCCGCCAACGGCCACCACTTGCCCAACGGCGCCCAGTACCGAGTGGGTCCTAACCAGCTGTCGGGCATGCAGCACATGGGCGGCCCTTCTCTGGGCATGAACGGCACGGACATGGATCTGATCGACGAGGAGGTCCTGACATCCCTGGTGCTGGAGTTTGGTTTGGATCGCGTTCAGGAGCTGCCCGAACTCTTCCTGGGACAAAACGAGTTTGACTTCATCTCGGACTTTGTGTGCAAACAGCAGCCGAGCACAGTGAGCTGTTGAAGCAAAGCGCTGGTCGGATGCTTTTATTTTTCCTTTTGTCTTCGCTGTTGTTTGGTTTCGTTCGGACCCCACCCCAAAGAACGACTGAACGGTCACAGTAGCACAGCGAGAGGAGACAATCTCCCCTTTTTCTGTTCAAGCTGTTTCTGTGTCTATGTTTTTTTCCCCTGACAGTGTCTGGTACGCCTTTCACGCTGACCTATCTCGCGAGTCGATACCGAGTCGGGCCGAGAGGGGGAAAATAAAAACGCGACAGAAGCAGTGAGGTTTCCTCCTCTTTGAGCAGATGCCAGTGAGATCTATCTTCTTTGGCCAAAATTGAGGCGTCCTGATGCAGCGGGCTCTGTCTGTACCCATCTGGGCATCTCTCTCCCTACCCCAGCACATGTGCCTGCAGTGCCAAGGCTCTGGGACAGTTGTAAGACTGGAAAACACAACAAGGGGGTGGGAATGCCCATTGGTGGGAAGCCAGAGAAGACCATCCGTCTGGGCCCCCTTTCGAATCTTTGGTATTTCTGTGTTTTTTCGCTGATAACACCTTCAAATAGTAGCAGATATTTTACACATTTATATAAAAAAAGGTAGTCCTCTGGAAGATGTTTATACGGGCGCGAAGGGATGTAGAAAAAGGTCCTTTTAGTGTGCATATTGAAGGCTGGCTCTTCAAAAAATGAGTTTATACAAAATATTGGAGATTTAAGGAGATTTAAGTTGGGAAGCATTTAAGGGTTGACGGGGTCTATCTTGTCTCGAGTCGGGCGAAATGTGCTACACCAAATCTTTATCTTTCATGTGAAAGAAAAAACCCTTTGTAATTGCGTAGAGGGCAAAGGTGCGTGAAAGGGTTTTATCGGCCAAAATCTTGGAAAAACTTGTAGGCGCATAGAAATTGGGGAAATCTGGGGTCCCTTAATCGTGGTGAACTGTTTCGGTGGTATTGCGATTCTTCTTAGGTGGGCGTTAACCTGTCTGTGCGAGATAAATGCGGCCTTCTAAAAGAACAGCCACCCTGAGGACAAAGGTGTCGGTCGCACGTGTAAGGGAGGTTGTTTTTTTTTTGTTTTTTTTATAACGGCATCGGTTCGAAAACGACCGCAGCAACAAAAAGAAAAAAAAAATTGAACTTGCATCTGTGTTTTTTGTGTCGGAGTGTGCGTGCGTGTGTGCGTGAGAGAGAGAGAGAGAGAGAGAGAGAGAGAGAGAGAGAGAGAGAGAGAGAGAGAGTGGTCAGTGCAGTGAGGCGTTCAAACGAAAAAAAAGAAGAAGAGAAAAAAGAGCTTCGAACGGTGTCCTGCTCCCAACTCAACGCCGTCTCCTGGTGTGCTGGAGGTGATTCAAGGCTGCGCGCCGACGGGTGATTCTCACGTGCGGCCGCGGCGCTCCGTGCCAGCACTTAGTTTAATCATTACTCAAAGCCGCCGCTACCTGTGGCATCGATTTTTTTTTTTTTTTTTTTTCCATGTGTGTGCTTGTTTGTTTGTTTTACGTACCGAGCGGGGCGAAGAGCGCGGCACGTGCAAAGTCGACTTTTTCTCCTCCGCGAGACGAGCTTAACTCCGCTGCCCACACCCCCTCCCCCACCGCCCCCCCACCCCCCTGCCGATTAGATTGAAATTACACGTTCTCGCACGCTGGTCTTAATTGAGGTCGGCTCACGCGCACTCCCGCGTCTCCGTAATTAGAAAAAACGGACATATTCTGAGGCACTTGCAGTTGGTAATTAGTTTTTTTTTTGTCGTTTTTTTTTATTTTTTATTTTTATCGTCTTAAAGGGTTTGAGGGTTTTGCTCGCCGCTCTACAGAGTGAAAAGGCCGGGGGTTGTAGGTTGGTGGACTACTTCCTGCCCGGGCAGTTTGTAGAGTTGCCGAAGGTGTCGCGTTAATCTGCTTCCAACACAAACGCACCAGGAGAATCTCCCGAGCTCTCGAGTCGGACAATGCGCGTTGAAAGGCCGTCGCTAAAAAGCGAAAAAAAAAAAAAAAAGTGCCCAGAGGGTTCCCGCCACAGCTAGGCGAAGCCCCTCCCCCCACACAGCCCTCCACGCAGTTCAAATGAAAACACTTCTGGCCTTAGCAAGACTTGGTGGCCTCTGATCACCGCTGTGTCAATACGCGCAGCCTTCTTGTGTATCGTATGTCTGTACTGTAGACTAGAGGTGAAGTTGATCTAGACACGTTTAAGGTACATTTGAGAAAAAATAAAACCAAAAAAACAATGTCAGATGTAATTGTGAAATCAGTGGCTGATTATGTTGTGTTGGCTAAAAGATTATATTCCAACCTTTTTTTGTTTTGGTTCCTGTTTTTTTATTTTTATTTTTTTTCAAACAAAGGCGTGTGTAGATAACGGCACGAGTGCACCGCTGGTTGGCCGAGGCCCAAAGCTTTAAAGACCAAGTGGACTGCATGTTAAAAAAAAAACGGAGCGCGGGAGGAGGGATGCCCAACTTCACTCTCCCACTAAAGTGGCCCGAGAATGTACAGTTGCAAAAAACAAAACAAACAAAAAAAAACACCAATGTGGGAACTTGTCTTATCATGGTAGATAAACATGTGAGATTGTACTCCTTGTTCCAAAATTACAACATCATTTATTTGGGTAACAACTACCCCCTGCCCCCACCTCCCCTTCGCTCCCCCTCCCCCTCCCCCTTCTCCTTCCTCCACCCCAAAAAGCTTTTGTAATGTTATTGATTCTATTTTAAGAAAATGTATTTATTTTCAAATAAAATATTTATTTAAAGAGCTGTTGTATGTCAGTGATTCCCTCGTCGGCTGTAAGAAGGGGGCGCTTTGATGAGGAGATAATGCTGCTGCAGCAGACGAAAAAAACGCAAGAGAGACGACATAACATAAGAGTAGAAAAGGCCGCCGATCCTTTAGCCGACACCCCAAACGAGGCAAATGCAGGTTCCACGATTTAGACTTTAAACCTGCACTTTGTAAAAAACCTCAACGGCACAGCAGAGTGGTGATTAGCGATAAAAAAAAAGAAATAGTGGCTGCATTCCAAATTCTGCTTGAAAAAGGCTGTCTCACATTAGCGAGCCTGCCAAGTGAGAGCCAGTTTGCAAGCGACGCACACGCTGCGATAACGCAGCAATTCTTCCCTAATTGCGCATGTTTGTTTTTCCACTTTTAAAACAAAGCCCACGCTTCATCCCCTCAGCGAGCGGCGCCGTCGCTTGCACATCTCCGCCGCTGCCGCCGTCGGGGGAGCATTTCTTCTGGGATTTACGGAGCAAAATATAAAAATAGTCTCATTAAAATTCCAATTAGCTGCGCAGTAAAGTCATATTGAGAAGACCTGAAATACCCCCACTGCTCCACATCATTTTAGTCAAGGCAGCTTTTTTGTCCTTGAGCTGTTTTTAATGGACTTTGAAAAGCTGTGGCGCTCGGTGATGTTTCGGACACAAACTAGAGCAGAGGAGAACCGGTCCAAGCTCGCACGCTCACGAGACCCGAATCCAGTCAAGTGACGTCAAAGCGAGTTAAGGAGTTCTTTTTCGAGACGTTTTGCGCGTTGTCTGAATGTGTAAAAACAAAATCAAAAATGAGCTCTGCACAGCTTTCAGCCTGAAGAAGGGTGTGCGAGCATCGCGGCCAGATCTGGATTTTGCTGCATCACTTGCCAGCTTGCAAGCTTGCTGTACTCAAGTGCACCGAAACAACAAAACAGTTGTGGGAAACTTTTGACCCAGGAAGTCCTGTTTGTCATCAACTCAAGCGAGGACCGAATACAGTTTGTTTTTACGACATGCAATGAGGAGCAACTTTCAGAGAAAATAGATCTTTGCATATAATGCTGCAACAACTATATTATCTATCTCCATTCATTGTGTCCCGCATGTTTTCAAAGTTCAGCCAAATCTAACCTTCACTTTTACATCACATCACTTATGACTTAACAAGACATATTGTGAAACTTTTTTTTTTCTTTTTAAATTGGTGTTACATTTTCAACGCAAATGTAAAGCTATGTGCCATTTGCCACAGACACCTGTTTCCTGCTCTGAGACATGTTCCCCTTTTTGCATTACCACGTGTAAGGTTGCAGCTTGTTTTTGCAATAAACCTTCAACGGTGCATTTGATGTGCGGAGAGAGAGAGAGAAAAAAAAGAGGGACAGCATCCCAACTCAAAATTTCCACATCTTGCACTGAAATGTTTGGATAATTACCTTCATTTTGAGATTTTGTTCTCTGTGATCCCAACAGAAAACTTGTCATTGATTGGCTTAATTCATACAGTGCAGGATTTAAGTCGTGTTGTGGCAATAAAACCCATCACATTTCAATTGACTGGTTGTGTCCTCACGTCGCTGTGATGCATGACGACGGCTGTGCCTGTTTCTGCTGCAGTCCATCAGAGATTCTCTGCAAATCAGCATATATTGAAGTTTGAGTGCTTATCTTTTCTCAACATAAACAGGAAACTGTATCATTTGGCCACTTCCTAAAGCTGTAGCCGGGCGGTTCTCATCTGCTCTCAGAAGCCCTCTGGCTGTTAGCATACCAGACATTAGAGCTTGCTGGGTCTCAAAGTGACTAAAAGGCCCACTAACAGCCTCTCGTTACAGTGAGAGTGCATTCAAGAGCAACTTTGGTGCTATTATACGGCCGACAAATATTGTGGATTTTTTTGGTTTTGTATTTTGTTTTTTTGTTTTTTCCAGAGTAACACATGAAGTTTGAAGCAACATAAATTGCTTAAAGAAATCTGGTCAAATTTGCATTTGTTCATACAAACTCTTATCACCGGGTTTAAGGCAAAGTCTTGGGAGGTTCGGCTCACTATTTCTAGGGTATGTTCACTCAGGAACTTGATTTCCTCCCCAGGCCTTTCTAAACATGGCCGGAGAAGGCCAACTGTGCAAAGAAGTTCAGTAAAATATTCAGGAGTGGTGTTCCTGACAGCAACGTGGGAGCTGATCTACAGAGTGATGAAATTCACGGAATGTTCAACTCGTAGCCCAGAAATGGGCAACAGAGTAAAACACGAACGGAATTATAAATGACAGTTTGCTTTTTCGTTCTCACGTACAGGTTTGTCCTTATAAGCCTCGCTGCTTCGCATTTCTTTCTTCACATTTGAATAGCCTTAAAATGAATGGAATATCTACAATGTCATCGCTGTGTTCTATAAACTGTAAAAAGGACATTTGGGCTTTTTTTTTCTTACAAAATCAAGCTTGGCCCATTTCAATGTCAATGTCACACAATCACGTTCCTTCACAAAGGAAGCCAAATGACTTGCGGCACTCATGGATAAATTAAAGGTGATGCAGGAGTCTTATGACTCAGCTGCGCGATTCCTTTGAATGTATGAGGCCCATCCTGCCTTTTAAGAGACTGGTAAGATCAGAGCAATCCCACCAACTGGTCTGAATTCAAAGCCTCGTGAAGTAGTTTTGAAGCACATGTGGCTCAATGAAAATGGTAGGAATAGAAGGGGCAACGCATACCAAGGACTTGTGATGCACTCCAGTACACTTTAGACCGAGGTCAACCAGAAAGCGAACTGGTAGAAAAAAAAGAAAGGAAAAAACAAGGGCGGCATCTTAAAATGCTCAGGTTTAAGGACCAAAGAAAGACCTCAGGGGAACTGTGTGACGAGATCGACACCGCAGACGGAGGACATGCTGGCAGAACAACAGCAAAAACCTGGTGCTAAATGAGAAAAATAGAGTCTACAATTTGCAAAAGAGCACAACAAATGGTCAAGGAGAAATTGGTATAATGTGTTGTGCACTCATGAGTCTGAGTTTGAGCAGTTTGGCAACAGAGTGTGTAAAGGTTCGATGGAGGGAGATGGAGACTCCTGCCAACAGTTAAACACAGAGGGAGCAGCATGATGGTGTGGGATGCCATTTCAGCCTCAGGAACAGGTGAATTAGTGAAAATTGATGGCATCAGTCAAAGAGAAAGCGTTTAACAAAGCTCTAGTGGGGCATGGATGACCATCTGGGGGTCTGGGAGTTGGGCAAGGATTTTTTTTTTTTTCCAAGACAATGACCCTCAATATTTTCCCAACTGTTGCCTGAACCATGTGCGACTGGAGAAATTTGCTGCAACATTCAAAATGTATGTATTGGTCCCTTTATGACGTGGTCAGACCACACAATATAGTATCATTGTTCACGATAGCCCTATGTCGGATTAGACAATCACAGTGCTCGGAATTCTTGACCACACTACAGGTTAAATCCCACCCAGAATCCTGATCAGAGTACAGATCTCGTCTGGAAGGCGGAATGAGTGGTTGTCAATCAATGGAACATGTCGAAGGATGTCACACTATGTGTGAAAATGTCAACAATTATCCAACATGCCAGATTTTCTGTGTCGTGGCTATGAGATCGCTGAGCTTTGGTCATGTCAGTCAACACGAGGTAAAGGCACAGCCTCTGTGTGCTGTGTAGCCAGAAGATCAGGGTGCGGAACTCAACAAATCAAGCAAATCTAGGGCGAGTTGGGAAATAATATGAACAGGTCTATTGTACGTTCAAAGGATGCTTTGGAATGACATCAGTGTTGAAGTTCTCAGGAGGCACAGTGACAGCACGCCAGAGAGTTGTACTGCTGTAACTGCTGCAAAACGGTCCCAGAACAAATATTAAAGCTAAAAGGGAGTACACACAGTAGCATTCACTTCATCTCATATTTGTTGTGTGCAACCCTGAAATCATGGTTTGGCAAATGTTCTAGCTCAAAGGTGTCAATGTTTTCAGATCTATCAGGCATTCTTATTGTTGTGCTATAGTTTCTGAATGTCCCATTTCCTGATATTGGGTGGAATAAAAGTACATTATTGTAGTCATGGATGTAATGAAGGCTTAAATAGCAGAGACAAAATGTTCTGACAGGTTTTTTTAGTTTTTTTTTTCATTTGCCTCAGTCTAACAAAGCAAGACTGAAATAGTCTGGACAAGTGTGGAAAATGAAACTGAGGGTTAGGGCCAAAGCTACATAATTTTTTGGATTGAAGAACAGATTGTTCACGCTGCCAGAGCCAGAGCCAGAGCCAGAGCCAGGGGGTGTCATAATGATTATATCTGTTTTGGACTCAGCTGGAGAGAAATGAATGACATGCACATCAAATGGATGAACACTTACTGGGTAGTACAGAGGACGTTCCAAACATCACCACTGACATCCAGAAAATGCAAAACCTTCACCAGACAAGCACAACCCGTCCCCCCCCCCCCCCGTCCCTAACCCCTCCCAGCCTGTGAATATATTTATTGTATCTCATTACAACACCAGCAATGCATATGAATGCATTCTGTCCCTATTTCCTTTTCAACCTGCAAATGAGCTGCACGTTCATTTCATTTCCCCAACCATTTTTTTTGGGGGGGGTGGGTTGGGGGAAGGGGCGAGCAATTTCTGTGCAACAGCTTTCTCACAGGAACTCTGTTCGCCACCGCGTCACCGACGCCGCAGTTGACTGCGTGTCCGCCAATCGCCTGCTTTGCAGCAGCCACTTGGCAGCCGTTAATCTTTCTTAATGCTCCAGGTATCACTTAAACCAGCTGTGCTAGATTGTATTTCATCACTCACTTGTGCCTGTAATGACAAGCCTTCTTTCTGCCCCCCCCCCCTCCCGCCCCCACCTTTCTTTTTTTTTTTTGCGCATTAACACCCGTGTCTGTCTCAAACCGTTTTAGACCTTGTTCCCCTCTCTGGTGTGAAAAGTGGAGACTGTGGCTAATAAATTGCTGACTGCTTCGCGCTTTCCAACAGTGAGTGATTCCAGCCTTCCGCCAAATTTACGCTCACCGTTTGAGGTGTGTCAGGTAGCGGGGGCTGTGACACGAACGCGTGTCATCTTCATCCATTGGAACTAGCCTTAATGCAAGGCATTAAATCACTGAATGCTGGGAGTCTTTGTAGTCTTGCATCACTCTTTGTGATTGTCAAATACTTCTTAGTAGGGCGTGACTTGGCCTAAATACCACAGCAACGCTTCTGCACACCAGCCAGGGAATGACAGTCTCACCGCGGAGTCCTCTGCAGAGCCGGCCAACGCGCAACGCCAACATAAAAAAAACATCCAAAGACATTCATATTAGGCTTAGGCAGCAACTCCAAATTGTGTGTAGGTGTGAGTCGGAATGCTTGTTTGCGGCTTCTATGGGGCACTGTGATAAACTGGCGACTTTTCCGGGGTGTAACCCTAACACAGCTGGGACTGACTCCAGCACTGCCGCAGCCCTGAGCGCTGCATGCAGAGTGAAAGGCAAGCTTGCCGCGAAGGCCACAACATGCGTACGGGACAATTTCAGGGAGGAGGAGGCAGTTAACCCTGCTGACTGAGAGATTGCTCCCAAATAGTTTGTCTCACCGTTACGTCGAATGACGTCAAATGTACATGGAACCCTTTCGATCAGTCGTTCTCAACTGGTGGAGTCCCAGCACCCACGTTTTTCTTTTCCTTAAAATTAAGTTGCGACTCACAAAAACAAAAATGCGAGCCAACTTTCTGTCATGTCAAGTAATTAATGAAATTTCAAAATTGAATTGTGTGTCCTGCAAAATAAATGGCCAATATTCTCTCTCTGTCTCGCTCTCTATCTATATATATATATATATATATACAAAAATATGTATATCTTTTTTCTTTAATTTTTAAGAAAAGAAAAGAAAAGAAAAGAAAACTGCCCATGGCGCTGCGACCCAAAAACAGTTCCGTGACCCACCAGTTAAAAAATGGTACTTTAGATGCAAATTTGGTTCTATTTTAATGGACTTTGACATAAAATTCAATCAGGGTGAGGGTAATATATATATATAACAGTGGTGTTTTTTTTTTCTCCAAGACTGCAAGGGAACCTCTGCTTCCGCTGAAATGTCAGAGTGCTGTTGTGTGAAGACGTGGCTAAAAATGTATTTCCAACACATTTATCTCCAAGCTACGACTAACTCATGTAATTTGGTTTTGTTCATTGAAGCTCAGCATCTGTGTGCTTAAATGAGGCTGTGTTGAACTATTTTAAGTGCATTTAAAGTAGATGGTCATTGGATAAATGCTGCAATTTTGTCCCTCCCACAGAGTGAGAAGCAAAACAACCTTAGCTGTCTTTTTTCAGAAGGATGCATTAAGAGCACTTGGCGATAACCAAACTAATGGCTGTGGCTAAGTTTCCAACGTGATTCCTGGGACTCTCATCCCCAAATATATATATATATATGTATATATATATATATATATATATATATATATATAAATGTATATATATATATATATATATATATATATATATTTTTTTTTTTTTTATTGAAACAGCACAGTGTTTAAAATCTTACATGATAAAAATCATTATTGCTAAACATTACATGGCAACATAACCGTGTTCATTTCTCTTTTAATGCCTTTTATACACCCTGCCAAAGTTAGACAGATCTCCAAAACAAAGCTTTTGGCAAAGAAGAAAACCCAATCTGGACATTATTAAAATCAAAACACATGACCAACAGCACAGTTTGGATTGGAAAAAACAAGACAAAAATTTCTAATGTGGGGTGAAAATGAGCTGCCCTTGTTTGCAAGATCAGCAGCCACCACTGCACCTTATATATTTTAAGGCTGTTCAGTGTTAGCCACAAAGGACGCTAATCATTAGGTTTTACCATGATTAAATATATACATATAGTCATTGTAATAATATAGTCAGTGTTCATGAAATCAATTCATCAGTACAGCTTTGACATGACTGAGCACTGCAATACACACTTCTAACAAGTTTCTGTCTTCTTGCTTCAGGCTGTTCTCATTACAGGCAGTCGGTGGTTGCAGGCTACCAGGAAATGATGTGGCGATGTCGCTGTGCAGAGTGTGACATGTACACTTGCTGCAAGACTTAGTTAGAGTGATGGGAGCCTTCCCTCTAAGTTAACTTGTAAAAAAAAAAAAAATAAAAAAATAAGAAGAAGAAAAGAAAAGAAAACTTGAAATTGCCAAGATGGCGAACTGCCAAGGCAGATTGGGACACAGTTTCACAGGGATCAGAGTGGTTTCATAACAGTCTAACGTAAGAAAAGTCAAAGGACATTCTTAAAACAGGAGGTCTAAAGTGACATAGCCAAGTGAGAGCCTAGATGTAACAGACAAGAGGACTGCTCCAAGGCTGACACTGGAGATACAGAGACAATGTGGCAGGGAAGGGAGGGGGAACATGACTTTATATAAGGAGGGTGTGACGGTGAGACAAAGGTCTCGCAGATTATGGCGAGGAGGAGCAATCACACACGGGAAACTTGGCTGGACCCTGTCGAATCAAAACAGATTCACACCACACGGCCTCTCTGTCTGCTGAGTTCCAGCATTTCCTATCCACAAAAAAGAACGACCAGCCATGTGTCCGAAATCTCCGCCCCGTCCCGTCAATCGGAACAGTCACCCTACCACTTTTATGAACGGTAGCACGCAGCCGCCTCTTTTTGAAAGCAGGATGGCAGAAAATGTTGCCCTCAACAACCTTATGTAAAAAAAAAAAGAAAAGAAAAACTCCACCATAATTTCAGCTAAAGTTAGCGTGGCCAGCGTGTTCACTGGACAATCTTGCAGCATGATATACCTGAATTGTAACTTACTCGATTTCTTCATACGTAAAGCTAGCGCAATGCTTACTCTCCAATTCACAGCAAAAGCATCTGCGACGCGGTCGCGACTACGCAGCAAATCACAGCCATTAAAGTCAGCGTGCAAGTTCACACCAGGCACGGCGCGTTTCAGAAACGTCCCAGAAGCGTGAAACTGCTCCGCTTTGGGGAAAAAAAAACAGCGGCTGGTCTATTTTTTCACGCATCGCAACCTCGTCAATTGCAGCAGGTACAATCGTTCAGGCAGGAAGTCAATGATTGGAAAATACGTATATATACGTAAATATGACGTATCAGCTTCAACACTGTTTAGTTCGGCTGTCAAATACTAAAGCAGATTTTACTTCAAATCTGAAGCGAGAATGAGCTTCAAATACACGCGAAGCGACCTCCTGGGTTGTCGCGCCATCTTGCAATTCTCGCATGAACCGATCGAGTCGCCACGCTAGACGCCACCACTTGTAAACATGTTTGGTGTGTGAGGGTATGGAGCAGTGTCCGGCACTGACACTTTTGGTGTAAATTGGGGGTTAGAGCCATTGCATACATATATATATATATATATATATATACATATATATGTACATAGCTTTAAAGATGAGTGATTTGGAAAGGTTTTACACACTTGAATGCAAGAGAGAAAAGGTCTCTCGGTGCAAAGGAGGGTGACTAAACTGCAGCAAATAATACAAATGACTGTATACAATACAGCCCCTGTATTAGACCGAGAACAGCACGGAAATGCCACCACGAGGCAGGAAATCCCTCTTTCCCTGCAACGTTTCTCTCTGCACGGTTCATCGCCATCTGACAGACGCAAACAAAACGACTGCCTGTCACCATCAAGCGACTCAAAGTACTCCCCGGATTTGCGACACAAAACGTACCTCATCTCTCGCCGACCTCAAGTGATTGGTCGGTATTTGCAGAACGGCCTAAAGGAAACCTTGTACCTATAGCCACCTCTTAGCCACTGTCCCTGTTCTTTCTGCCAGCCAGCAGCCTAATCCAGAAAGAACACAGTGCAAAGCTGGAGCTGCCAAGTCCACCTGGTGCAGCAGCGGGGTGCCTCTGACGGCCACATCTGCTGTGACATGGTAATACTTCAAAAGCATTCCCGGTTGTGGGGGCTTTTAGACGCACCAGGCTGCCGCAGTGGCCGCAGTCTCTTTCCCCCCCCCCCCACAAATAATATGCATTCACAGATAAGAGACAGTCTGATATGAGCGTAATGTCGCAGAAATGCTTTGCATCCCTGTGTTACGTAACAGCTCGGCCTGTTTCAGCAGAAGCCAGCACCTCAGTTTCAAGCTCAGGCTAGTTAGAAAATTGCATTTAGAAAATACAAACCTCACTCTGCTGAGGTAGCACAACCGCAGCGTCATTCTTTGTGTCTTGCGTACAGAAGTGGCAAAAGTACTGCCTGAAGTGACTCCAAAGTCGAGATACGAAAATAATAATCTCCCTCTAGAATATAATCCACTTTTACATTTAACTACACAGAGTTCAAATAGCTCCACTTCGAGCAACAACAAATTACTTTTAATGGAATTAGTATCTTTTAAACACAAAAGTAACAAGCACGTTTTTACAATGTAAGTAGTAGTAAGTACAGATATTGATGTACAAGTATAGGGAGTACAAGTAAAAAGTTGGAAGAAAAGAAATACTCAAGTAAAATAAAGATACCTAAAAAATCCAACTCATGTGTATTCACAAAGTGTTTGTAGTACGTTACTCCCCACTTCTGCATTGGTATGTAAAAAGGGACCCTTTGTTTGGATACTACATTTGCTCAACATTTCCGTCTGGGGACCAAGAAAGCGAGAGGCAAATTGGCAATGACTGCCCTATACCTCGGTTTCCTCGATGAACGCGGTCTCGTCTAAAACAATATTTATTTATGTGGGCGGAGGCAAGGCACCCAAACAGTTAAAACGCACGATTGCATAACTGCGAGCGCCACTTGAGATGTGTTTGCCCGAGTGACTAATTCCCACCTCTTGCCATAGTTTATTTTTATATTTGAATTCTAAAACCAGGTCCTAGTAACAGATAAGCGATTCAAAAAGAATAAAATAAATCTAAAAAGCTCTTCGGGGACACTGGATGCGTATCCACTGATTTAACAAGGTGAGACAATACGTTGATTATAATCATTTAGTGCCGTATGATGCCTCAGCCTGGTGCCTCGTCATATAACCACTGGTTAGATGTGTGGTTTAGACGAGGACTTGAGCTCATAAACACAGCTGGTTGCAGATAAATGATAGTTGAGCGTAACCTTTTAGTGAGTGTGTGTGTGTGTGTGTGTGCGTGTGAGTGTTTCCCGGTTGAATGCTCCACAAGTTAAAGGAGTTCAGTGTTTTGTAAAGGACAGCGTGATTCAACAATGCACGAGAGCGTGAACCACGCCCTTTCCCAAGCGCCGGTGTCATCAGTCGCATGTTTCCCCATAAACAGTCTTGACAGTCGGTGCTGGCCTAGATGTCACTCGCTACTCTCGCCCCGAAGCGACGGTGGTGACGCACGAGGGCGTTCGCTTCCACGTCCCCCCCCCCACCCCACCCCACCCCACCTGTTTTGCTCACGCCGGTTCTCTCAACGAAAAGTGCGACTACGGCTAGGTTTTTGCCCGTCTGAGCGGGCGGGAGGCATCAACACCATTACCTTGCACTCTTGCTCGCGAGGATGACTCACCTCAACACTGCAAGTGAGGTCGGTGCTTGAGAGTGGAAGGGCAACGCGCAGAGCGGTGATGCAGAGGTATCCGAGGTATGTACAACGATCGCCCGATGGTGTCTGTCGTCTTCAAACTGTCTTGACAAGCACTCTGACAAACGAGTAGTGTTGCGAGTACTATTACAAAATAATAACCAAGTGGGATTGGATAATATCATAATTATGTAATGTTTCTTTTACACCAAATTCAAGAGCCTGCGTTATGTGATAGCTGTTTGCAAAAAAAAAACCAATCCTAGCCTTCTACGGTAGTGATGTAAATGTCCATTGTTAATTTTTCGGATCTGATCACAGATTAAAGGTTTAAAGTTAATTGTGTCATGTTTGGAGATTTTGAAGAAGAAACAGCAACATCAAGTAGTAACATTTTAGATTGCAGCGTCTTTCACTCTCCCTCCAACTCCTGAGCTTGCCAGTGAGCTACAGTGGCCTGTGCACCCAAATCCTGGATACCTCGTCCACTTCCGAGTTTGCTGGTTTATTTGATGACACGAGCGTTTACCCAACATACTCTCAGATGGGTTGGACTGTCCACACCGGCTTCATTAGAAATATGGCGGGACAAGATGGTAGCTAACTCTATGTGTATTCTTATATATACATAAATATAGAATACATAATAGTTTTGTAACCCAGTGATGATTTCAGTGCCATGACTGCAACCTAAAAAAGAATTGCAATCTTTTAAACCTGTCTGTCCCAATTTTTTTTATGCGTGAAATTCCAAACGTAAATGTCTCAAGGAAAAATTTGGTCAATACGAGGAGCACCCTCATTTACATTCATATAGACCGATCCTTTCATTGCACTCAAAAAAGGATAAAACCTAATAACCTGTATGTTATTATTTAGCCTCAAGATCTTGTATTGGCATAAAGATGTAGATAAAAGCAAGGCTTTGACAAGAGGAGCAGGCTCCATCTTCTGAAGAGGGGCTTGGATTTTCTTCTCCCCTTAAGTCTCCACAAATTGATTTGTCTTGGTGTCACAATCGTTACATCTACCTGATGTGTTAAGACAAAGGCAGAATGGCGTAATCGGCGAGTAGCGCAACGGAAACATTTGCCCCCAAGGCACCGGGAATCACTGATTCGAAGCTGCTTTAAACAAGCTGGTGCTGCTGAGCCATCACAGGTTGCAGAAGAACCCTGTTCAGTCTGCTGGCCCTGGTTTTTGGTCACAGATTTTGCATATTTTTCTCTGTTTAACATTCACCATGTTTGCTTTGGGAGATTATTCTGCAAGCTTTTGAGGCCATTTGTCTTGGTTTGTCACAAATCGAGGTGCCAGTGAGTCGCATTTGAGGGAGTAGAAAAGATGTCCATTCCAAAGCACTTTAGCACAGTACAATGTTTGTCAAATGAAACTGAGCAGACTCACAGTGGTGACATAGACAGCTGGACAGATGTGTTGCTCTGCCGCAAATTGCACCAGTGATGAATAATGAATGAAGAGTTTAACACTCCGGAGCCGTTTCACTGACTTGTAAGTCATGATTCCTCGTCTCTATTACCTGGTTCACTGACTCGTCCCAGCTCCCCCTTGCTAGCGTTTAGGAAAGACCGGACAACATGTCTTTATTGTGACACTACTGTACAACTGCAATTCCATCCACAGCTGTATAAATGTATCAATAGCTGTGGGAAAAGCAACAATTCTATTCATCAGCTCGCTCTTTCCCTCCCAGCTATGAACGAACAAATCACTCAGGAGCTCACAATAGCCTGGCCCCGCTCACAAAGTTAACGAATCACTCAGCTGCTCTGCGTGACAATCTCAGTGACTCAAAAACCCAATTATCTTTGGTGTGTGACTCATGTGAACTCCAGTCAGTAAGAAGAATCAATTCCCCCATCGCTGCCAGCATGTTTATTTTTTCATAAATGAAGGAGGAAAAAGCAATATTAAGGAACAGTGACTTATTTGTTTGACCCTAGTTTTCTGGTTAACTGGTTTCTCATTCTGGAGCTCGCGCACAATACCTCCTTTGTTATGACTCCTACACACAGCCGTTCCCTGTTTGGCATCATTGTTGTATTGTGGCTGCCGCCTGATAAGTCATCAAGAGCAACAGAATATGAAATCGCCTCTCTCGCTTGACGTCTAGTCGTTGACATGGGGGTAAAATTGACTGTTGGATTTACAAAGACCTCGAGGCCCGGTAGCCTGCACAGCTTTGATTCTCAGATCAGATCAGATGTTTGTGCGGGGAAACGACAAGTATGCAAGTCAAGAAGTGCAATTATGTTGGACTCTCGACGAGCAGATTTAGGGTTCTGCAGAGTCATAGTGCCATGCGTCACACATCCCTCCCTCGCTGGAACGCATCATGAGAAGCGATTAACTAGCCATCACTGTTGGTTTGTGGAGGGTGTTGGCTCAGAATCCACTCCAGTTGAATTCGGTCCAATGCAAGGTGACACTCAGGACAAGTTTATCGTAGACAAACAAAAACCCAGCACCACTCACGCACATTTCAACTCACAAAAGAGGCTGTAAGGCCCTGGAATTAAACCTTTATTTTCTTGCAGTGGAGCGACAATGCTAAGCATTGCAACCGTCATTTTAAAATGGCCAGCCAGACATTTGCAGTTATTTTGGTCAACGTGGGACAAAGATACAGTAACACCATAGTAGTGTCACGCATAATAGTTAAGAAACAGTGTTGTAATCCAACTCAGTCCTTTCTTTCAGATGGAAGTGGCTAGTAATATAATCACATTTTTGGGAACAACTTTGTCAAATCATGTTGGCCACCACTTGATAAATCAAGTTTTGCTACCAGGAAATCTCCTACAGATAGAGTGATACTGTAGAATGTAGAGTCGACTTGCAGTTCCAGATACAAACAGCCTACGGACAAGAGACTCATCATCAAAACAAACATCATGTTACACTGCACTTTCTGAGTTTGATTGGAGACAGTGTCTACTGATTAGCAGTTAACCTGGAAAATACTGACACTGAAGAAAAATAAATAAAACAACAATATAAATGTGTTATTTTACTTTAAATTGTTGTCAAGCACCTTGGGTTACATTTTACACATGAAAGGTGCAATACAAATTAAATTTGATTTGATTTGATAATGAGCAGCCAAACAGTTAATGTCTTTTTGACGTTTGCACTGTCGGAGATGATCAACCAGCAGAATGCTGTCATTTAGTCAATGACACCCAACAACGTGTTGCAATTGTCTCCCTGTAACAGATAGAGGTTGGATGGCTAGAAAGAAAATGGGGTTGTATGGCTAAAACAAGACGAGCTCGGAGTTCCCCCGAAGAGCCAGAGAAAAGTGGACTTGTGCCAACATAGATCGCGTCACCAGAAAATCCACAAAACATGATATCTTACGAAGCGACTGAAGGTCGCAGGATTGGGAGAAGCTTAGAGGGAACAGTTGGGGCTCTTTTTGTCGTCTTTTTGTCCTCCGCGAATGCAAGTCACTCTCTGGGACAGGAAGTGCAGCAGGTGTAGCGCTCGTGGACATTTCACATTTTCAAATATAAGGTCACATTTAGCCTGGAGCTCCTGAAAAACAGAAATGGGTGTTTCCCTCTTGCTCTCGTGCTGTTCCCAAACAACTGAGAAGCCTTCAGTGTGTGTATGCATCCCAGGCTGGCGGTAGGCGTTTTAATGACACAGTGTACCGCTGGAGTAGACCGGAACGTACACATGCGCCACGTGCCGCATGTGCATGAAGCAACAGAGCCATGAGCGCATACAAGCTGGATGGCGTTCGATGAAGGCACACGCTGAAATAGACAAATCTGTACCTCCTGTACAATAACTAGAGGTGGCAAAGTTCACATTCTTTACTTAAGGCAAAGTATGGATGCTTTAATATCCATTTGCAAGGAAGCAGGAGGAGGTGTAATAAGAGACCTTTCCTCAAGAGTTGTTACTCAAGACTTGCTAATGGATATTGAGGTGGCGTGATTTTGGTTTAGCACCACAGCACAAAGTACAGGGAATCCTTTCCATGAAACAACAAGTATTCAAAACTACTCTGGTTAAAGTAAAAATACAGATTCAACTCCATTACTCAAGTAAAAATAAGAACGTACAGGTTCTTAAATTTTAAAGGAGGGAGTAAATAGGTTTTTTTTGCAATCAATACATCAACAATACATTTTTCTTTACATACATAAATGTCTATAATTTTAATGACAGCAACCAATGTTATTTTCTACATTCTACATTAGAACTTAACACAGTGACCCAAAGCTGAAGTACTCAAAAATAATCGCCCTCGAAAATATAATCCACTTTTACATTGAATTACACAACAGTAGTTGCGTAGTTCAAAAAACTCCACCTCAAGCAACAACAGCAATAATGTTTTAATTATGTTTAAAACATTATTGCTGTTGTTTAAACCCAAACGTAACAAGCATGTTTGTTTTTTTTCCAATGTGAGGACATAGGACAGATACTTGTGTAGAAACGTTTTGAGTAAAAGTAAAAAGTCATGAGAAAAAGAAACACCCATGTAAAGTACAAATACCTGGAAGATTTACTGAACTACAGAAACAAAGTATCTGCAATTCATTACTTCCCACCTCTGACAATCCCAGGACCACTGCGACACATCTACATTTTCACGGTGAGAAGTCACAAGCACAAACATGGCTGAGCAAAACGCTGCTTTTAGTTTGTTTTCCTTCGTACTGGTGTGCAGCCCTTTGACTGAAAACCAAACGTGTACGAACAAACCAGGCTATGAAGTCACCACGTTCTCAGGCTCTCTGTTCTGCTTGAACCCGTTTTCAAAGGTTTTTGCGGTTTCAGGGGCGCCACCACGTCCTTGTCACGTAAACAAAAGGCTGTACGACAGAACAGTGTTGTGTTTGCAGCCAAAACTTGCAGGAGTTGAGGGCAGATCAGTTTCCACATAGTGTCCATTTGTGTGTGTGTGTGTGTGTGTGTGTGTGTGTGTGTGTGTGTGTGTGTGTGTATACATATATATACATATGTTTGGGCCTGTCTTCGCAATCAGTGGTCACTTTACAAGATGATGACATTAGTAGGAACTGTCATTGTATAATGTTACTTTATCATATCTAACTCTATTGTGTCCTACAGTAATCCAATGCTTTAAGAGACCTAAGGTATAACATATTTGACTATAGATTGTTGATGAGGCAGGACTCCTTAAAACTCTTTAAAAGATTCTCCTCATAATCTCCTCACTCACTTCTCTTCAGCGAGACTGCTGTGTAATACCGATGTAACGCAATGAGCTTGTCTTTATAATACCCAAAAGGAGAAAAAAAGTATAAAAATGAAAAAAAACAACATGATTTTACATGATTTCATTATCATGAGTTTTTGTTTGTGAGAGCAATCATCATATCCTGACATCAATACTTTAAAGGAGCCCTATTATGGCCATTTCCAGATTTTAAAGGTCCAGTGTGTAATATCTTGCCTGATTCCCAATTTTCAGATTGGAAAAACTTAATAGACTGCCCATAGATACATTAATGGAAGTCTGTATTCGCAGTACAATCAAGGAAATGTTGGTTTTCCAACCTTTAGAATGGTTCTTATTCATATATATATAAGAATATATACATAGCAAGGGTCTTGCTCCCAGTTAGCTGCCATCTTGTTCCGCCACATTTCTAAGGAAGCCTGGTGTGGACAATCGAGCTGCCTGACAGCGTATTTGGGGTGACTGTTCATGTCTTCAAATAAACCAAACAAGTAGTTGAACAAGGTATCCAGGTTTGTGTACGCTGGACACCGTGGTTAACTGGCAAGCTCAGAAGAGGGAGGGTGGGAGGGTGAGCGCTGCAATCAAAAATGTAACCACTGCATGTTACTGTTTTTTTCTCAAAATCTCCAAAATATTACACACTTGACGTTTCATAAATGAACGTCGGTCGTCTACTTCCAACAATTAACAAGGTTTGTTTGGTCCTAGTTTGAGCTACTTTGGCCTTACAAAATAAGCAAGAAGCTGTTTTGGCTCTCTTTCCCCCTGCTGGGCCTTGGAACAGCCAACTTCCTTGTGATTGGCTTGCTGCCTGGAAATTGGCGACTGGCTCAGTAACACCTCACCCGTATTAAAAGAAAAAAAAAAAGGTACACAGTTGTTACTGTTACAGGTTGGCTTCTTACGTAGAAAGCCACCAAGCAGCACAGTGACAAAGAAAAGCCTCCAATTTCGAAAAGCTAATTGTCAGTGTTATACTTGTCATTTGGCGTGCCAATAGTTCAAAAAGACATCTTAAGAGCTGAAAAACTCAGTTGTTGTTGTTGTTGTTGTTTTTGTTTTTTTTAAATACTCGCTACAGTACCCTAGTATCCTAGTTTTCATAAGGCAGGTTTTCCTAGCTGTAAACCTTCTGGGATAATTTAGCACGAAGTCTCCTCATTCCAGATGCAAACAGCTGCCAGACGATTGCAGCATCAAGACAAGACAAACATCCCGCGCAACACGACTATTTGTTCACTTGCCAGCGACAGTGCGTATTTTTCAACCCTGCAAACATGGATTTCTATGACTAAGGTATAAAGAAGACACATTTCGTGAAACAGTTAGACAAAAAAAAAACCCAAACAAATAATGAAAAAGTGTTATAGAAAAGAAAATGGGAAACTACAATATAAATAATAACTATTTAACATAACCTGTAATAACTGAACATCATAATGATGACCCTGTCCCACCCGTCGCTGCTGTACAAATTCAATCACTGCTCACCGGTGGCACTGACGGCCTGATAGCTGCCAGTAGCGAGGACATGTTGGATATGTGTTGTCACTCTCTCCTCCTGTTGAACGAAATGAGGTGGATAAGCCTTATCCGCAACAAGATGTTGGCCTTTACCGCTGCTGAGCCAGCGGCAAGCCACAGTTTTTCTTTTTTAAATGCCCCGATTTGTGGCGTAAAATGTGAAAAAAGAAAACAAAATGCACCAGTGCAAATAAGATGACCAAATCAGAAAATTAGGATGCTAGTATTCCTTTGGGATGATGTGTTTGTAGGGATATGGATGACGTATCAAATCAAAATCACACAACCACTTTTAAGCAGAGCAATGACTTCATTCGACAATTGATATGCAATTAAAATATGATTAATTGATTACAACCGACATAATTAACTATAAAATAATAAACTATAACTAACCCTTACTTAAATGAAGTCCAACCAATACTTTTAAGATCTCTCCCAATTGTTACTTGGATCTGATCTGTGGCTGACAGCTCTGCTTGTGTGCATATGGGTGGTGGTGGTGGTGGTGGTGGTGGTGGGAGGGGGGTTTGCTCACAATATCGAGCTACAAATACATTTTTGATTGAGTAAAAATGAGTCATCCACTGAATTATGCATCGTGATGACATACACGCTGATTATCCCAATCGGAGGCTGGGCGTGTGAGCAGCGTAGGGGAAATTTGTTATTTTATTTTTTTAAAAAGGGCACCAGCTGCACCCAGACGCCGCACTTCTTTGGTTTCCTCGGCCAAACACCTGCCAAGTGTCAAGACCATTAAACGGATCTCGAGATTTGAGAAGGACAGACAGGGAGACAGGGTGCGGCCCCGGCCTCACTTCATTCTGTTGTTGAACTCAGTATGGAAGGCGGCATACTGGGTTTGAGGGTACGCTGCAGTGTGACTGCTAATGACTCGTTACTTCGCAGCAGGCGAGGGTCGGCCCTGGCTGGTTTCCAGACTTTATTTCTTCCACTGTCCCCAAAATGTGCTGGCGAGCACATAATCGCCGTTTGTGTTGGCCCTGTAAGTGGTGTGCACGATGAAAAGTTGCACGTTTCCTTGACAATGATGGAATAAATGACACATAGACGAGATGTGCAGCTTGGCTGTTGGTACTGTACATTCAGCGACTGTAGTGGGTTCTCAATTTTGGGGTTGTCTTGGCTAAATTATCTTCATATAATTAGATGGCTAAACACCTCAGTGACAGACTTATACAGAGTCAGCCAAAATAATAAATGTATGTACAATAAAATGTATACAAACATCATAAATTTAAAGTTTTTCTTTTCCTGATGTGTTCATACATTATTTTGGCTGACTCTGTCTTATTATTGTGTGGTGGTTGTGTTTTGACATGGGCGATGTGGTCCAAAACTATACACCGGCTACATTTACCATTTTTTTTTAATCCAGCATTTTCGCATCTGCTTACGTTCACGTTAAAAACGCAGACAGTTTGCAAATTGCGTCATTATTTAGATATTGGCCATTTAAAAATAAATTTAAATGACAAATTGTGATGACAGCACAAACTACATTTTGTTCGACACAAAGCACAAGCGCCATACTGAACATTCCTGATAAGCATGTGCCGCAGGATAAGGGGGCGTTCTGGTGGACGCTAATAATAGCTAGTCTGCAAATGCAATTATGATGACACTTCTGATTTGCCGTCAGTAAGGCAGACATTGACTGTGTGAAGTTCCAAGTAAATAAATAATTTATTTTTGGACTGAGACACAGCTCTTGAGTTTCCCAACTGAAATTCCAACTTCCAGGCAACGTTGTTGATGGAATGACTGACAAGGAGAAGTTGTGATTAGAGTTAATATTAATATTAAATATAATATTGACTTTTTGCCAGTATCTGATATGCCTACATTCCCCAAGCACTTCATTTCTAATTCCCATATCAACCGATACTGATATATGCAAAGATTGTTCCCAAAAAATATTAGGTCAGATTACACATGACACCTGTCATTAAAATTACAACATGACTCATTTTGCTGTGACACCCTACGAAAAGCATTCCACAAATTAGCAACGTCTGAACGAGGTAAGAATAATGCAAAAGTGCCAGATTTATTTTTAGCATGTTGTCTCAAACTACAGTTCTACATCTACTACTCACGCTCTACATCAACCTGACAATGCTCTTTGCAACTTAGACACATCTGACTTCACAAATGGCAAACAACATTTGACATGTTATGTGCAACTGTCAACAGCAATTTAAGAAAATAATGAGTACTAAAGGACAATCCACAATATTGAAAACTGCTAGGTACAAACAACACTTTAGGTATGCTATAAAGTGAATATAAAGGGAATAAGGAAAGTAATACTATTGTTGAAAATCTAAATTGAATGTATAATAGAGTGACCAGTTTTCCTGAGACTAAAACAGGAACATTTGACCGTAGTGTGGGTGCATGTGAGGTCGTAGATGCAGCTAACAGGCTCAATTTTGTTTAGTACATAGGACCACTGCTCACAACCAAGCCAAATGGGGACTTAAAAAAATGTTGTTTTGCCACAGCTGGATGAGGTCATCAATTCAGGACCTCATAAGCATTTATTCCAGTACTTTTAGCAAAATCCAGACATTAGGTAATTGTTTTCATTATATATACGGATGCATGAATACCAATACCAGTATTGGGTATTGGTACCATTACCAGGGTTGTGTACTGTGTTTGTATTGCAGTCAAACTTGTGGCAGTCAAATAACAGAACAGAATTTTCTTTTATAACAACACATTATATGAATTATATAATGTGTAATATCGGTATCGGTGAGTACTGTTCGCTCCGTAAAAAAGTGGTATCAGTACAATATGTTATAGGTATATATATCATACACACACTGGAGGGAAAAAACTATAATGACACGTACAGATATTAAAGAATTTTGTTGGCAGCCAATGTTATCGGACATCCCGAGTGGTTGCATTTTCTTTGTGCTTTTCTTTTCTTGTTTTCATTTTTTTTTAAGACAAAGTACTTTGTGAAGATTCCCAAGGCATTCGCTCTGCTTTGGACACCTTATGTAATATATTATGTAACAGTGCTATGCATTGTAGGAAACTGTACACAAGGGGTACTAGTCTGTTCCATTCTAAGATGTTCAAATTCAAATGAGCAGAACATCTGGGCATTTTCTTGCATGCACACTACTAGTTCAGTAATATAGTCCGAGTGTCACATCAGTCTTCTACAGTCACTTTTGTCACATGAAGTACTGCTTCCTGCCAGAGTGGATGTCAAAACAGCGTAAATCAAAATATAAGATTGTGTCGGTTCACTCCTACATCATACTAAAACGATATTTTTTCTAAAAAAGGAAAAAAAAAAAAGGAGAGCCAGAATATAAAAGTGTTTCCATATCTCCATTCTGCTGCCTGATGCTCCCCTCCCTGATCTACGGGGCCAAAGCGAGTGCAAAAACACATTTCAGTCAATAACCGTTTACGCTCGCTTGTTAGGTGCTGCACGTTGCTCCGCGGAAGGACGCTTAATTTGGAATTACAGGAGCGTTCCCAACTTATTAGTAAGCCGCCAGCATCCCCAAGCTTTTTCAGCGCTCTGACAAACAAGTCTATTCTGAAGGCACAGACAAGCTCGGAGGTCACCTGGGGTGCCACCAGCTGGAGAAGCGCCAAGTAGGAGGGGGGGAGGGACGGAGGGAGGGAGGGAGGGATGGAGGGAGGAATGCTTTGTAATGAATTCCAGACACCAGTTTCTTCTTTTAAAAGTCTCTCGCTTGACGTAGGACGTCTCGCGTTCGCTGTCAATCTGCCGCAAACATTTACCTCCCCCGTGCTGCGCGGGAATCATACAACCTGCGCGGGGAACAAGCAGACATCACAGTTTCACCAGCGCCGGGATGACAGGCCGAACACATATAATAATGAGCGTTAACCTGCGGAGGCACAGCAGCTGCCCGTTCCATGGCGTCAGGACAGGAAACGGGATGCAGCGGGATCTTTTTCCGCCTCGACTTGAGTGACGTTTTGTGTCTCTGTTCGCCGCGGTAGACGTTTGTTTCTTGCGCAGTCTGCGAAGCCTCTATCGGGGCCACGCACGTCAACATCCTCTCCGCGTTGACGCAACGGCCAAAGGATTTCGCAGGAGGCCGATAAAATGCTGCGTTGGACGACTGTCACGCGTTTGGTTGTTTTTAAATTCCAGATAGCAAGAGGGCGGGGCCGGTGGAAGGACACATTTTTTTTAACACGTACGAGGCTTAATCACCAAAGATAAATATAGAAATAATCAGACACTGCGGTATGTTTTATTCAGGAGCCCTTGTGATATCATTGTTGCTGCCAGAGAGAGGGAGACGTAGGTTATTTTTCTGCATCATTTGGTTTTCCACATGCCATTAGCTTTGGACGAGTGAACAAAGCTCGCTCTATTAACAAAAATGTGCCTAATTAGAGCAGGAAACCTCTTGGCAGTTTTCAACTTTGAAGGAAAATAGCTTCAAGGGATATTTCACTTTCAAACTATTTCTACATGGGCTCATGTGAACACCGCAGAGGGTTTCAAATGTCTTGTTTTATTAGGAAGATATGGGGTCACTTATTTCATTTGGTGAAAATACTAGGATAATTTTTGATGCATTCTTACTTAGGCAGCGACAGGTAACTCATATCACTGAGCGACTAAAGCACTAGCTGGCAAAACCGAACCCAACAACCATCAAAGATTTTAGCTTTGGCTTTAGCATTGTTGAAACCTGAAACCACACTGCTATGTTGCCTTTGAGCAGTAGTTGTTTGTTGGAAATGTAAGTTATCTGACAATGAATTAACTTGTCGCAAGATGATGGACCCCTCATGCATTAGGAGGACTTTATCTATTAAGCGATGGACGGATGTAATTCGATCATGAAGTTGTAATTCAAGTGTGTGAGTGTAGATGGGGGTGGGGGGGGGGGTCACAATATTTTTAAATGGCCAACATCGAAATAACAAAGCAAGCAATTTCAAAACTGTCTCCGATGTTCACATAAGCCCAAGTACATGCAAAAAAAGTAGCAACAAAAAAAAAAATGTTTGAAAGTGAAACATCCCTTTAATTATCCAGATTTTGTTAGGCATGAAAATGTTGAATGATGTCAAAACAGTTGATGATTGTTCAAAAACGATTTTATGCAAAATGAAGTTATTCCGACAAGAAAGACAAATCGGAACAAGCACTCCAATGCAGACTACTTCATCTGATTGGCCCGGTGCAAGCTATTCAAAATTAGTCAAATAAATATTCAGCCCGTGAAAGAAAAGTAAATGTAAACCATTGACAATAAATACTAATTTGGTCACGGTCATGAAACCATCAGTGTGGTTTGCTTCGGTGGCACCAATGAAAGCCAACATCTTTGAATAATGTCTTCAATTCACAAAATAAAGTGTTAGCTGCAGTTAGTTGTTATTCCAAATCAAAATCCATCTGAATCAAAGCAAAAAAGCCAATTTACACAAAACTGAGTTATGCTGGAGTTTACTTTGAACGTGCACGTTGGTTACATAATACCAGATTACATCTTTACAATTTCACATTCTGCATATTCCCAGAGTAGAAATGATCCTCGGGAAGAAGATGAGCTGATTCGATCCTACCCCCCCTCCTTTTCACAGTAGTTACTAAGACATTCGTTCACTTTCTGTATTTATACTGTACCTTGACCAATCGTAAACGAAAAATACTAGAATATGCAATAATTGAGTTGACGGGTTGATCATAGCTATTTCATTGTTGTCTTCGTTCAAGTATATATAAACCGTGTAATAATTAGTTAGATCATAAATATGCAATACTTAACACATAAGAGACACAATACATAATACATAGTAATACACAATGAACAGATACATTTAGTAGTACCATGTTCCATGATATCTTGAGTAGTAAAATACTTCAAAATGTTGTTATCAGACACTGCGGATCAGAGTTGTACTTCCTTATACCGTGTAAACACTGTAAGTTTGTAGTGATTCTGAAAGTGACTCATGCTAGTACTTCGTTTAAGGTCTTTTGCTCCACCCATTCCATATTTTAGCACCACATACTGATACGCTAAAAACATTGAGTGTTGTACAGGCATTCAAGAGTTTTAGTTCTAATTTCTCTCTAAAATCTTATTTCCTCTCTTTTTTGAGAAGAATTGTTGTACGTTATTAGGTAGCAAGCTATCATTTTGCTTTGTACATCATTTGACCTATAAAATGATGTAAATAACCCATTCACCTCATTAACATTTGCTCCTATGGGACCAGCACACTTGCAGCTTGCCTACTTGTCCAAGTCTAAACTGTTCATTTTATTTTTCACCCCACTTAAGGAAACAGGACGCACGCTTCTTTTTTTCCCTCTCCCCACTTTGTACTTTTCAGCGCTGGGCTCGGCGTACGGCGACGATCGAGCGTTCCAAACCTCCTCCCCTGCCAAGACGGCGCTCTTCAGTGGAGTGGATGGCCGTCTTTGAAGCGCCGAGCTGAGCGCTTGCCAAGCGGCGGAAGAAAGGAAGGAAAAACTTGTCGTTTTGAGCCTGCCCGCCGCGTCATTTCATCCTCTGCCAGGGATCCACACGGTTCACCGGGCAGACTCTGGACCGGGGCCACCTCCTCGCTTTCCTCCATTTGCGTGCTCGTCCAGACGTCAACGTGCAACCGCCCCCCGCGCCCCCCCAAAAAAAACACCACCGACCACGACTCCCTAATGCGTCAGCGGTCGGCAACGCCCACCCGCCCCTCTTATCCACCCTGCCTCCCCCCAGTGCCTCCCCGCCATGTGTCCTTGAGAACTCTCAAAACCACAGGCTCCTCTACCTCCACCCAATGGCCCCCTCTTTCATTATCATTCTGCGCAGTTTACATGAGCGCCGTTCATTTAGCCGTCCAGCTGTGATCACAGTGATTCACGTTTATGATTCTCGCCACTGCAACGCCTCAATCGCGGGTTATTTCTCCTCGGATAAATGAAATTGAGCACCGCAGGCCTCAGTTCAAATGAAGTGTAAAAAAACAGTGAGTCATTTTGTAGGCGGGAAAAACACGAAGTGAACTAGCTCCTGCAATTTTCTCGTCACCAAAGATGTTGACCTGAGCTGATAATGAACGACAGCCTCCTTCTCTTTCCGGGCATCTTTATTCGCTGAGCGGGTGACTATTTTCTGCTTGTAGTAGGGCTTGAAGGGGATGTTAGCATAGGCTAATGGTTGAACACAAAGTATGACTCGCCTGCTGCATGATGTGAAGGTAATTTAAAGCAAAGCAATGACTCACCACTGTAGCAACTGTGCACTTCGTCGCCAGTTGCACTGGTACAATACAGTTGTCGGGTCACACAATTGACTTGTGACTGGTGTCACAAGTGGAGTAGACTGTATATTCTATCATACACTCAAAGGCCACTGTATTATGTCAGTAGTTTGTGAAATACTCAGAAATGCCAAGCAAGTTATCTCCACCACAGTGCCAAAACACACTGAGCTGCTGTCATGTGATGGGCTGATTAGTCTGTTTTGGGACAAGTTTAGGATGTGATTCTTGCAATGACTAATAGTCATTAGGCACGTCATTAGACCAGGGAACATCTCTGGACTCTACAGGAGGAGCAGTGTTGAAGAGAATATCCATTTACTTTTCAATGTGCCTGCCAAGCTACCTCTTGCTATCCAATGTTAAGAGGCAACAGATGGATGGATGGATGGATACATATACTGTGTCTCAATTCAGGGTCTGCCCGCTTCAGGCCGAGTGTCCTCCGTCTGAAGGAAGCATTCTTCAAGGACCCAGCCTTGAAGGAGGGACCAAACCCCGCCTCCCCGGTCACCACTCCGGACGGTCTAGCCTTCGGCGTATTTCCTCGTTGCGTCACCGCCGTTCCCTCCGGCTGGCCAACCCCGGAAGTGACGTTTTTATAGCATCAAGCTAACCATTGGTTAGCCATCTAACGATGCCGTTGGATGATCAAATAAGTAAAATCTTAATATACTTAATGTGAAACTTCAATACTTAAATTTACATGTCGTGTCTTTGCCAGTACATGCCGCTAATGTCAGCTGACTTCCCAGGATCACACAATGCTTTGCAGCAGCACGCAAAGCTTCATGGGATACACAAGTACGCGAAGGATAGTAGCGGTGCATCCTTGGAATCGGCTAAAACGAGTGCGTATTTCCGAGTACGCATTTTGAGCGTCCTAAGCACCCTTGGGAATTGGGACAAGCCTTCGCGCAGCGCATTTGAAACTTCCTTTCAAAATGCGTACTTCAAGGATGCAGACCCTGAATTGAGACACAGCAATTAAATCACATTAAAGTCACAGTGATTGTCACATCCTGAAGGATGCAAATGTGTCCTCCGCATTTGACCCATCATCCCCTGAAGGAGCGGTGGACAGCAGCGGTGCCACGCCCGGGAATCATTGGTTGATCCAACCCACTCAATTGCAACGCCAAATACTGAGTGCCAAGCAGGGAGGCAATGGGTTCCATTTTCACAGTCTTTGGTATAACCGGCGGGGATCGAACCCACAACCCTCCAGTCTCAGGACAGACATTCTACCACTAGACCACTCAGCTGGTTAAATGCAAAATGAACCAGTTTGCACAAATTATATATGTATATATATATATATATACACACTATACTATGCTATTCCCTACCTTCCACCATGTTCAATATCTGTTGTATACATAAATCTGCCACCCCCCCAAAGACAAAAAATTTAGCTCAACTAAATTTCTTACTCCACACTCATGCTGCCTTCTGTTGGCCAGGTGTCAACTACTAACAATTTAGGAGGTTGCTTGCTGCCATTTGTGGATGTCTGCCAAGGAATTTGGCCTTGCACTGGCGGTCGGTCGGGTTGATCAGACAACAGGAAGAAAATTTCCTTCTGATGGCCACTTTGAGCCGCATTAACACCGCTTCTGTAATGAAATTAGACAGACATCCACCAGAGACGCATTTTAGTTGTGTGTTTTGAAAATTTCAAGAGACAAACCAACAAGCTGCAGAGAATGTTTTTAAGTTCCACACAGGACGAGATACTGGCCTGGAGCCAAAGTGTGAAATAAACGGATGGCCAGCCAACTGCAGTGCACATTTGGATTTTTAACAGCAAAATGTGCTCTCCCACATGTTGTTTAGGCCTCGCTACACCCACCATCCCTGCCTCCAGGCGGCCGTCTTTCTTCCTCTCGCAAAACCTGGCCACTTTATTTGAAACTGAGCAGCGGTGTCTTTTCGCACTTAGGCAACATCAAGCGGCAATCAAAACAAAAGGGAGGAAAAGGGCTTGTTTCATCCTACAGTTGAGCGAGCAACAAGCGCCGCAAAAACACCGCCGAGACGTGATTTTCAGAAGTTGAGTCGAGCGCTCTTCCCAGTCACCCAGCAGGCAAAGAACAGCATTTTATCGACGCAGCTTGAACAAAAAAAAAAAAAAAAACGAGCGAGAGACTTGTCAGAGAAGAGCGAGTGATGTGAAGCAGTCAATCCCGTGTCTGCTCCCGCGGTGGAGAGGCCCCCCGACGTCTCGTGCGTTCGGCTCCTCCGCAAAACAGGCATTCCTGCAGAAACCAGGCGGCCACGTGACCGGCGTCGGAGCAGGACTCTCAAATCAAATAAATAAAGTGAAGGCGGGTGGTGGGGGGGGGGGGGGGGGGAGGAAAAAGAAAAAGGCAGCGTCCCTGTGAGAACGGCTGGCTAAAAATATATCCTCTCTGCGCCTCACCAAGGTCACTCTGTCATTTTGATTTGATTGGAACGCAGCAGTCAGAGCCATCCTCCTCCTGAGCCTCGCTAACAAGCGTGACATTATTCTGCGAGTGATTGCTCAAACATCCTTCATATCTGAAGTACTTATTATCCTCTTAGATTAATTTCGCCCCCCCTTGCCTAAGCTCTGACGCGTGTTCGTTGATCAGGTAAGCCGAAAGAACAGCAGATGCGGTGAGTCACTTGCACAATTCTGCAGACCCGATTCCCATTTTATCACGTCGTTGGGTTTTTTTTTCCTCTCTCTCGCTCTTGCAGAGGAGACGGAGGTGAACGTGTTTTTACATAAAGTAAATTTATGGCTCCTTTCAGTTTTACTCCTTAGCAATAACACCCGGGGCACGATTTCAAGTTCAGCTCCAAAGCTTAAGCCGCACCTACGAATATGCGCCGCCGCGACGGAAAATGTGTTGGTTTTGCTGACAATGATTGGCAGCAGTTTGTATTTCTGCGGGTTAAAGACAAAAATGACTGACAGAAACGTTTTCAACGCTTCATTATATTATGCAATGTCGAACAAAAATATACCATGCAGGATGGTTACATCGGTGCCTAACACAACACCATTTTTTTTTAGGGTTGGGAGGGTGTTTTTCTTTTTACTGCAGTGAAATATAAATAAATATATAAAATATATATAAACTAATTCAGCACACTTGAGGACACTGCTCAGTTTGCAGCTTTGCAGGTTGTCATGATCAGATGCTGGACTGGCAGGAATGGTAGTTTCATCAGCTCTAACTAAATATGCCTGTCAATCGTGCATATTCTTCTCTAAAAAAGGAAACAGTGAAACAGCAACCGGACTCATCTTGTGCAGCAAAAGAACATAAAAAAAAAATATGAAAAAGAAATGCATCCAATAAGTGATGATTAAATTAAAGAATATGTAGCAATAAGGCAATATGTCGGCACATTCTTGTTTCCCAATAATTTCCAACCACAAAACAAGGGACATCTGTTCATGCATGTTCAACCGTCTTTATCGAAATGTTTGTTTGCTTTTTTTTTTCCACCCTTGGTTTTTACATTTTAATTGAATCCATTTATTGTCGCTTACACCAAATGTACAAATTACATTAAAATTGCAATTCCAACGGTTAAGAGAGACACGGGAGACCAAAGAGACAAACAGCACAAAGGAGAGACGGCAATAAATATCAACGGTAAGAGTCAGATTTTTCATCTGGAAAATAAAGTGACTGTGTATGAACTTGGTCTTCATGTTGGAAAAGTATGTGCAGATTACATCATAAACAGATGTAACTGTAAACAGATTGAACTACAGCAACAAGCCTTTTCAGGCACGTAAGACTAAACAAATATTTGTTTTGCACTGTGAACGGTCAAAGAAAACAGGGTACACATTCCATACTTCAGTGTCCAAGTAAGCGAGTACTATTATGACTCCTGGTGAGCAGGGCTGGGCAGAGCTCACGCTGCCCTGCTGCAGCCACCCTCAAGTCTGTTTAAAGAGGCAGCTTCTGACGATCAGCAGCTGGAGGTCAGAGTCGAGCGGGAGTTTTATTGAAACGCCGCCTTGTAAATAAATGACTCGTTTGCACGGCTGGGTTACGGTTACCACGAGGAGAGCTCTTTAACGTTTGATGCAACACTATCAGGCGGTTCAAAGGCGGGGGGGTCCCTGCATACTTTGGCAAAATAATTTTGCTTCTTGCAAAAGAAAATCTATTTGTGGGATGATGTCAACATAATGGGTGTGTGTGTGTGTGTGTGGGGGTGGGGGGGTGGGGGAGGGGGGTATGTGGGGGTCAGTTACAAACAGCTAAGTAGGTTCTCAGAGATGCACACTATACAGCACTGTTTTGAGGACAGGCTCAGCCGACACATAACATTACAGTATCATTATTGTTGATATTGTTATTGTTATCATTATTGTATACTTTCAAGGTATGGTGTCATTTTTGCATTTCCATTGTTTGCAACTAATTACATTATATTACACTACCGGTCAAAAGTTTAGACACACCTGTTTCTTCTTTATCTTGACTACTTTCTACACTGTAGATACAAACTGAGGACATCGAATATATGACCAAGATATGTGGATTCATGTGGCAAAGGAACAAAAATGTTAAATACCTAAATATGGTTAATATGAAGGGTGGCTTTTCTAGATCATCTAAAATCTAAAACTTGTCAGTTATTTCACTTTTTTTGTCTGATAGATATTGTACGTGTTTATTCATAGTTTTGATGCCTTGTGTGACAATCGACAAATAGTCATGATAACGAAAGAAAACTATTAAATCAGAAGTATGGGTCCAAACTTTTGACTGGTAGTGTCTATTTAAAGGTTAAAGGTTAAAGTCCCACAGATTGTCACATCCCCAAGGATGTGAAACTTGTTTTCCACATTTGACCCATCATCCCCTGAGGGAGCGGCGGGCAGCAGCGGTGCCGCGCCGGGAATCATTTTGATCTAATTTTTACGGTATTATATTGTATTGTATGGTATTGTACAGCATGGTGTTGTATAGTATTGCATTGCAACACTTCAAACACCCTTAGCCGTACTTTCCACTTTTTTAATCTTTTGGACTTGTTTTTTTTTTTTGTATATTTTTAAAACTTATATTTAATTTACCACCTTCTAAATTCTCTCTCTTTTTTTTTTTTTTTTTTTTTTACACCTCCTTTATTGATTGTGCATTCCTTGCCATGCACAATCACGTTGGGTTTTGCCAGTAACATGACGTGTGACAAAATCTTTGAAATCTTGAGTCTCGAGATCATGTGGGGATCCCCTCCTTGTGGCCCCTTTATTCATTTCTTCTGTTGTATGTGAGTCACCACACAGGCGCGTGTACAGGCAGATTGTCACCGCTGTCACCGTCTCACTGACAGCGTGACATCACCGCAGCCAGTGTGCGTGGTGTGGGAGGTGCGGGGAAGGTGCAGCAGGACGAGGGACCGGCTGAGTTCGCTGCCCTCCAGCCACATCGCTCCAACGCCAGCCGTGAGTTAAGACAAGGACTGGCCCGGTGGGCTCGTGCGCTGAAAAATACAAAGTGCACGTTTTCATCCCCCCAAGCTGCTGCTGCTGCTGCTGCTGCTGCTGCTGCCTCTCCCCTGCCTCTCCCCATTCACACGTCGTCCCTGCCATTCTTCTGAGAAATGAGCGGCACAACGCAACGTGACGCTCGGCATGTGGGCAGAGCCGGGAAGAGGGAAGTTTGCGCGCGGCGAGGAGAATTAGTCAGCCGCCCCCGTCGGCGGGGCCGCACCGGCTCGCAGCTGCCTCGTGAGCGCGTGCACTGCCGCGCTCGCGCTGCGTCAATTGCGGCAATAAAACACATGCGAGATAAGAAGGAAAGACGGGAAGGAGGAAAGAACAAAACCTCCACAGATGTCGGAGAGAAGAAAAGAACAGGCTGCGTGATGTGCAGTATTGACTCTGTCGGATGTGTTTGGATGTGGGGGGGAAGAAGGAAAAAAAAAGAAGAAGAAATCGAAGGTCGGTGTGTTGACGTGCAAGTTTGAAGAGTGAGACGCTCTCAAAACATCTTTGTTTGTGGAGAGGTGTTGCAACCAATGTTCAAAGAACACAAAGAACACGTGTTTGTTGTCACATGAAAAAAAAAAAAAAAAAAAATCTAATGGAGTTTGGGTTCACTGGCTCGTGTTTGGTGCCGACCGCCAAGGTTCATCCGAAGCCATGATTGCATTTACAACAGTGGACATATGGAAAATTAAAATGGCCACAGGATATAATAGCAACAACCTCCTTTTGAACTAAAAAAAGTAAACCAAGATCGCAGAACAACACAGGAACTTGTGTCTGTATTGCATTGCAACACTTTTTCTTTTAGCAATCCAACAGGTACAGTCGTAGTTTTATCCATTTTCTGCTTAAAAGTTTTAAATATTAGTGCAGTTCAACTGATTCTCAAAAAGAGCGACGTCTCACAACTGTCAGCAAGCAATATGAAACTAAACAAATGAACCCTTGGAGAGAGTACATGCCAATCACATTGTTGCCATGTAAACCACAATGTTGCAAACTCTTCAGTAAGAATAGTGCACACAGTCCTAAAGGTTTTTTTTGGTGATTATTTTACGATAGCTCACAAATTGATGTAAATTGTAAAATAAGAAAAATAACACACTAAAACTACACACACTTGAACTCGACATGCAAAAGATTGACAAGAGCTGCTTGAAATTTCAAGTCAAAAAATATTTCACCTTTCAAAATAGACAGGCAGACCGACATCCTCACTAAAACTGTATGATGAATGATGAAATATTACATTTTACCAAACAACTGACTATTGCAGGGTGACCTTGATCATTTTGCAGACCCACACTGGTGCAGTGTGCCGTTTCTGTGGCCTCAGAAACTGCAAAACTTAGATTTGCATCACTGAGTCAATAAAATATCAGTGTCAAAGGCGATGTTCTCCCAAACACTTCACAAAAATGCCACCAGTTTTTGATAATTCAAGTCAACCTGGTGGATGTAGGAATGTACTCGACTAGTGACAAAATGACACGGCTGGCAAGTAACAGAGGGTTTTGTTTGTTTGTTCGCATCTCAGCTATTCTATTCCTTTCACCCTGCCCAAAAACCCCTTAAAGTCCTCTAACAAAGAGCTTTGAGGACACCAACGTGGATCAAAACAACAACGGTTTTTAAATCATCTCGACACAACCTTCGTCAGCTGGTGACCAGACATGCAATTTTTCATGTCGGTGGAAAATGTGCGATGCCGATTGTCAGAGGGCCAACCGATGTTCAAAAGTCCTGCGTAAACACTCTAATTTCAGTGGGAAAGCAGCATTAGTAATCTTTCCACCCATTAACTCTCAAATGTGATCTAGTTCAAGGACTCGTTTCCACATCATGTCAGGCTGTCCTTTTGGGATGTTTTGTATGTTATTAGTCTGAAGTCACGCCACAAATAATTTTAATAAATCACTCGTCAGTAACTGAGAAGAGTTTTCAAAGTGTTGATTTGAGTTTCTTTTATTATTCTAGAACTCCTTAAGGTAAACCAGACCTGTCACAGGGAGCATTGTGATCTCAGATTATTTCAAGATAATGATTAACTGTGTTTCTATGCTCAGTTGTTTATGATGTCACTGGCTCCTCAAAATGTAAACCCTTTCAGTATGCCTGTGTCTTAATACCGTGCTAAGGGTTTTTCCACCAATAGCTATAGGAACTCATTTATAGGAACAACACACTGGGGAATTCCCGAAAGACTGTTGCCACCAGTAAGGGGGCAAACATACACAACGTGCAGGGGTTTAACAGGCTGTTTTGAATTGACATAAACGGCCTCCTGTTTAGAATGTTGGAATTCTGACACGACACCTATTGAGTAGAGCATTGGGTTGATGTGATGCCTGCTTTTTGTCTGCCCTTCAGAATAAAGCCCTTCAGAATATTCTTGAATTTCATTGTCGAAACAGTCAAACAATGGTGACAAGAAAGAAAGCTGTTTACACCAAAATATTCTTTCAGCCATGCATTTGTTTACATGATTAAGGTGGCCAATCAATTTGTCCTCGAAAAATTGCGTCCCATTTTCTGTTGTGCCCTGTGTATCCCACCCTAAATGAGTCGCTTAAACATACCTCTGAAAGCTGTTTGTCATATTAAGCTGTGAGAAATCCAGCAATTTCATGAAACAAAGGGTTGTATTGTTGCCTTTTGAGTCTTGAATTGTTTCCACAGCGGGACCAGGGTTGCAAGGTCTGTGTGACAAACCCGACAAATGCAACGTCAAGACAAGTCCAAAACCAGCCCAATTGCAAAACACGAAATACACCCCTCCAAATCACATACTGTGTACTGCTTTAAAGTCCCAAAGGGATTGTAATACTTATACAAAGCACATAAACTATTATTTTAAAAGTTCTTTACCAAATAGCCTTCTACTACGAGATGCAGTATATTGTTCTCATTTTCTACACCCGCTTCTCTAGCACTCAGGGTTGAAGGGGGTGCTGGAGCCTATCCCAGCAGTCATCAGTTACAGGCGGGGTCGTACCCTGGGAATGTCGCCAGTTTATCACAGGGCCACACAGACAGACAAACAACCATTCACACTTACACCTACGTCCAAATCTGAGCCCTCAATTTACTTCACATGTACGTTTTTTTTTGGACTGTGGGAGGAAGCCGGAGTAGCCGGAGCGAACCCATGCAGACACAGGGAGAACACGCAAACTCCACACACAAATGGCCCAGGACCAGGGAATTTATCCTTTAATTTTGTTACGTCAACCACAGTGTGTTCGCGTAAATTAGGTACAGCTATGCAGTGACGACCAGTTCATTGTGTTTTTGTTCACCTTTGTTAAACTAATGCACAAAACATTTTAACAATCTATAATACAAATCCAGTGGTAGGGGATAAAGTTTATTGCCCTCCCCCCTGTTGACCTTACTTTACTATAGACACTGTTTAGAACTGACATGTTAACTCTATCATGTAGTTTTGTTTTCTTGCCAACAATGAACAAAAAAAGCCATACCTTTTTGAACTACAAAAGGTTTTTCCACAAATATATCATGACAGTACTGATAGTAGATTACACGTTATTTTAAGGGTGCTCAACAAAAAACCCAAGACTGTGTCTCTGATTAATAGATTCAACGTTTTCTGAATGAAAATAATCGTACCTGTTGGCAGTCGACCCGGTAGTTTGTTGTGCTAGCTCGGTGCAACAGAGTTGGGCTCGATAGGTGGGTGCCTCTTACTGGGCGGCGAGTAACAGCAAAAGTGTTCATCATAGTCTGTGTCTCTGTGTGTATGAGTTTCCGTTGAGTGACGGTAGGGTTTGATCTTAAAATCAACATACAGATTTTTATTTATTTTTTTATTTTTTTTAACTACAATACCCGCAGACAATGTGGGGAAAGAAAATAATTCCTATTCCGCGGGATAAACGCAGACCTGGCAACACGGAGCGGGACACCCACTGTGGGGATATGAAGTTGTTTCTTGCGTGTGTTTATGTCCGTTTACGACCCTGTTTCCTATTTATGGTGCTTGTTATCATATCGCACAAAATGTGGTATGCATGTCACACATCTTAGTGGTCCTATTTGTTGCTTTGCCATTTGTTTGTTACGGTCTTTGCAGAGGTAGACCCACAATCTTCTTAACTATGGCACCATAGCGCAGCCGCGATTTTGTGTATTTGGACAAATGCTATTTCAGGTTTGTTTTTTGTTTTTTTGTCTTGTTTTCTCGTCCAGTCTAGACAGGGTGCATTAACAAGAAAGCACTATTTGAAAAATAAATAAACACTGGGTCAATTGGGTTTACCAGTTGCGTCTCGGAAAAGGGGATATAGTGTGTGAGAATTTATATTTCCACTGTTGTTGGCTCAATAAATATTAACTTCTTTGAGGCCAACTTGACTTTTTTGTTTGTTTGTTTTTTTGTTTTTTGTTTTTTGTTTTTTAATGCCAGACATTTAGAAATTCCCATGCATTGCACTAGTTAGAAGGCCACAAATTCAATTCTAATCCAGAACCTTTGTGAGATGGAGAGTAGCTTCCTTCTAAGACATCCGCACCAGATTAAACGACAACTTTAAATTGTCTGTAGGCGTGAGTGTAGATGAGTCGTTCGTTTCTCTGTGATGAAGTGATACATTGTCCAGCCCTCTGGGCCAAGACAGCTGCGTGCGTTATGTTCCAGCAAAATTGTTACCCTGACCGTGGTATTGGATGTTTTTCAGTGATACATCCCAACCAGTTACATGAATATGGAAAAACAAAACAAAACAATGCTTTGTGGTATCCTGTTTGATTGCCTCTAGTCGGCCAACAGCTCATGGAAAACACATTAAGCGAACATTATGTGCTACCTGAAAATGTCCTTGGACTGATGGATGATGTGATTGGCTGCCAACTCAATACATTCAATTTTACCAAGGCCCTCAAGTGGGTAACATTGCCTTATGCGTTTCTGGGAAAGCAGTTGTGTGAGGATAATGCAGCACAGTTAATAATACCCGATAAACCCGACGTCACGCAATATAATATCAACTTTATGTCCTCCAACTGGACGACATTAAGCTGCTCGGACAAAATCTTGTTATAAGGCAATAAGGTGCTTCACGGGGTACAAACTAATTTAAATTTGTTTGTTCTACTACCGACTGTGAAGCCGTTCCTATGGAGCAAAAGCACCTTGCTCACTAAACTATCCTGTCACCATTGAGAATGTCAATTGAGCAGTGAAAGTATTCCCATCCGACTCCTACAAAAGAATATTTCACAACATTGCCAGTTTTATGCTGTTCCCATCCTGACTTGTTTGAAGTACGCGGCTGGCATAAAACATGAATTGTTGAGAAACCAGCACCAAAAAAAATAATACCCACTGTGCTATTTGTCATTTATGTGGCGCATCAAAAACAAAAAACAAAACACATCACATTCACAAACAGCTTTCTTAAACCAGGTTTATTATTTCTGCTCGCTTTGTTATTTGAAATCAAAATGAATGGATGCAGGGAGGATATTGTTGGGGGAGAAAAACAATAAACAAATAAATAACAGGCATGGCTGTTATTATATGAACCTCCGCCCTGGCTGGAGAGCGCTCATGCGTGCTCTGACAGGACGTGTGCTGCAGATAAATGGACAGGCGGGAGCGCCGGTATAGGAGAACACAGCGCAGGCGGATTCAAGGCCAGACAGCGGAAATCTGTCAGCCTCCTGGCAACTTGAGAGGACACCTGGAGGTAATGCAAGCAGCCCCCCCGCCCCCCGCTCCCATCCTCACTGCCTACCCTCTTCCAAGCCCACTCCCCCTTCTCTTTATCTCTATGTCCCATCCCCCTCCCACCTCCTCTCTCTGTGACTCATCACCAGAGCGTTAATCACCAACGGAGTGGGCACACAAGTCCCTCGGCTGTGCGCGCGGCAGAGCTGTGCCGGTACTCTGTTGCCCCCCAGTGGCTATTCCGAATGACTGCATCGTGATGAAAAAAAGCTTTCTTCTTTTGAATCGGCTTCTTTCTTTCTTTCTTTCTTTCTTTCTTTCTTTCTTTCTTTCTTTCTTTCTTTCTTTCTTTCTTTTAGCACCAGCCAGTGCAGCCCACTGATGACTACATTTCCATCCCAGAATGAGTCCAGGACGATCAGTACAGATATATAGATAGATAGATAGATAGATAGACTTGACTTTTAAATCAACTTTATTTTTTGCACATCCTGGCAAACAATGTTTACGTATTAATTGAAAAAGAGATTATTCTTAGATTTAAAAAAAAATAATAATATACAAAGTGTGATAAAAGCAGATTTGGGCAAAAGAAAAAACTACACTTTAAGTACTTAAAAGTCATAATTATTAACAGAACACAGAACATTATTTATAGCCCACACATCCACAAAACCAGCAAGGTTATCCACGATAGATAGATAGATGGATAGATAGATAGATAGATCGATAGATAGATATGCTTTATTGAGCATAAATTGGGAAACTACACTGTTGCAGCACTAAAAAAAAACAGTACACCAACCAAACAATACAGGAGACTTCACATTGTGAGCACCTTGTTGACAATTTAAAATGAGAGAAGAAGCAAGAAGAAGTTGATGGTCAGTATTTTGCTCCCCATTACTACAAATGCCTTGTATACTTGGAAAATAGAACCTGACCCGCACAATTAACACACGTCAAAAACGTGAAAGTACCACAGGGTGTAGACTTGACATTGTGCGTGACTACAAGTGGGTGTAGTCCTCATTTTGTGGGCTGAAATTAAGAAATATAAATGCAAATGATTGATTCCCCATGCTGGAGGAGCTTGCGCCATGTGGAACTTCTTATTTACATAAACATCCCAAGAACGTTCAATACTACCTTAAGCTAAAGGCAGGGTCTTGTTGGGTTTTCTATAAAAGTTAGATGAGCATGAATGTTTTATGATGGCAACAGTCTGCAAAGTTTTCATAAGTCCTGGGTCTGCAAAACTTGTTGATTTGGTGTCGATCAGAGGTTGAATCTGCAAGGAAAGTAAAGCTGTCTGTTGGAGTAAGCATAATTCAAGAAAATAATTTTGAATCCAATTGTTTTTACATGAATTGTTAGCGAATATTGATTTAGATAGCTGTCATAAAATGGTAATTGTTCACAGCATTAGATAATTTTTTGAACCGAAGCTTTTTCCAAACTCTTTTGAACTTAATTGCAGAGGTAGAAACATATTGATTCACAAAGATTGGTGCAATCATGACTATCTGGCCCAGCTTTTTTGACTCATTATCATCATCTTTACAGTCAAAGCCTGTACTGTGAAATTATCTTTGAAAAATTCTTGTTAAATAGCAAGTGTATCAAGTAAATTCCAATTATGACAAATGTCTTATTTTTGCATAAGATTGGTCATATGTGTCTTTGATGTCGCTGCAGTCCAGTTTTTGCCTCTTCATTAGTGAACGACAGTTCATGTCAGAGGAGCTCATGCTGAGAGAGTTCTCAACAATCTCTCAAAGTCAATACACTATGTAGCAGGGCATGTCAACATACAATGAGTCCCGATGCAATATCAGTCACGTATGTGATGAAGAATGGAGCGGTTAGCAAACTCCAAAGATGACAGGGGATGCAAAGATGTGGTATTTTGAAAAACTCAACTGGAAATTCTAATGCTTCGTTTAAGATTTACATACAACGCACTCGTGTACTTTCCCCCCCAACACTTCACAAGAATAGAATGAAGTCAGGTTGCATTCTTGTGACAGGAAGTCACAATGTGAGGCCTTATATTGACTTAGATTGAGATCAGCACGCCTGTCCAGTTCCGATACGCACTCAGTACATCCGGTCACACTTTAAAGTGGAACCCTCTTGGAACAGACTCGCGGATTTGACATGTGGACGTTTAATCACAAAGGCTGCAGAACTGAATAAATTCAACAAATTGATGAATTAATTTACACACACATATAGATACATATACTGTATATAGATTCATATATATATTTATATTATAGTAAATGTCTTCCCACATGAAAAATAACAAAACACTTTGCCTCCTGCCTTTTCAACCTTTTGGGTCAGCGTGAGCACAATGCATGATGGGATAGATTGCTGGTTTAGTGACAATCGGTGGGACACTACTTTTAGCGATGGACTGTGGGATGCATTGAGCAGACTACATAGTCAAAACCAGTTCACTCAGGATTCGGTCACCACTACAAAATGGCATAGCCCCTATACAGTTGCACTATACTATGTAGTCATTAGGGGGCGATTTCCGACACAGCCAAGTACACAAGGACACAAGCAGAGTGCGTCGAAAAGGCCGGGGTACCTTTTACCATGTTGCAAGCCAAATTAACAACAGTAATTCTCATAATATTAATAGCAATACATTGATGCCCCCAGGCTTTAGCAGAACTGACACTGAATTCTTCATGACCACTCGACAAAGAAACAAAACTTTGGAGGGTTGTGAATTTTTTAACACTGAAGGTTTTTGAAGATCCCCCTCCCCTCCCCCACCCCCCACCCCCCCCGAAGGCAGAGACAATAATTGCACGTGTCTTGGCCCCAGATCTACTGCGTGAGATGATACCAGGGGCGTCACTGTGCTAAGTAGATGAATGAGCACAAGGAGGCTTGATAAATCGTGAAGTCACGGCTGATCAAAACACTGATCAATCAAAGCCAAGAGGCTCGGCGCAGGAGCAGCGCCGCCGCTGCGCTGATGATGACAGAGCTCGCGAGTCTGTGCAAACACACAGCGGTGAACCTCCTCGACATTGCCTTTTCATGTCGAGCCAAGTCGCTGCCAGACAATCATACTCTATGTTAAACGCTAACATGGATCGTAAAGGATTGCGTTCCCGATTCTGCGGTTTGTTTTTAGTGTGAATGTATTTCAACTCTATATGCAGGCTCTGTCTACCTCTTTTTCACTCTATCATTTTTTTCTCTCCTAAAAATGAATTATACAGACAATCTAACCATACATATTGAAGTGTTTCAAAATTTGCAGAAACTTGTTTGTTTCCTAGAATGATTCCTCCACAATCAGTCCCAGCTTGTGCTGCAGAGGCTTGAATGGGGGAGCATGTTTTATCCTTCTCAAACCAGGGCAATACATGAAGGCAGGTGCATTCTGTTGATGCCCCAGTTCATCATTTTGCCCACATGCAGAGAAAGAAAAACTAAACAAATTAAATGCAACATTAACATTTACACAGGCACCAAGTTACAGTCATTAAAATTCTCTGCAGGGCTCTGAACTAGAATGGAGAATCCATGCAAACAGGGTAAGCCAGCAGCCAGCAGCCAGCAGCCGAGTCCAGGACACTCTGTCACAACAGCATCAGTGCTTACAGCCATAATTATTTCTCTTTTGATATTAAAGTATTTAATAAGTAGTGTCATGTCCAGGTTTCTGCATTGCATTTGAATTTCCCTTGATGCGTCCCTTAATGTATTTATTTATTTTTTTTAGCTATTATCTTATAAGGCAAAACATTTAAATCTCCACGTTTTAGGGAATCTTTTGGAATTAAATTGAAAAGAAAATATGACTAGATGCCTATTGTTTGACAAAAAAAAAAAAATTAAACTGTTTTCATCCAGCATAAAGAAATAATGTTATCTATATGAAGAGAAGGTCTAGTAAAGTCCAGAACTATCACTATTACAAGGAACATTTCAGGTTTTATGATTTCAGCCTGGCTATCTCGAGTGATATTATGTGAGATCAAGTAGGACGTCAGAGACGAGTGATTTACAGTGTCTGCATGAAGCTTTCCTACCTTTAGAAGCAACAAAATGAAAACACACCGGCCCTTTAGCTGATTGCCTTTTTGTAATTATCTAATGGTGCTTCAAACAAATAATATCCCAGGTCCAGTGGCCAAGTGGAGAATATCTCCCCCGTGTCATTCATGTCTATTGGTTTTCTCCTGGGTGCCTGAGTCTTCCTCATTGATATCCAGTCAATGCCCTCAATGCAGATTGATGATTGAACAGGATTATGCCTGCAGCTGTTTTGATGTAGGTGACAGTGTGAACCTCTGCACCACCACCTTACCCCTTATTATTGATGATAATAATAATAATAATAATTATAATAATAATAATAATAATAATAATAATAATAATAATAATAATAATAATAATAATAATAATAACAATAAGCTTTTCAAGGCACCAAGAGCACTTATGTTGAAATCATTATTCATTCACACCACATCCTTGATTCCGCATCGTGGCTAAAGTGTCTTGCCCAAGGACACATCAACAGATCCTGGAATGAAGTGGGATTTGAACCGTATATTGGACGGCTCACTCCACCTCCTGATCCACCAGCTATTGTTAGTCTGTTGACTTCAGCTTCACCTCTTGTGCTCTCTTTTTTTCTCTTAAAGAATAACAATGTTAGGTCAGGACAGAGCTTCGCAGGCAACCAAAGTTATGTAACGCCATACCAGGCTAGTGCTGTTTCAGTGGCAGAGGGTCCTGCTGTGACTCTATTATTAGACAGAGGGCGGAAAAAGGAACAATTGCCACTTGGTGTTGCTGTAATGGGTAAATCCGGCTTGCACCCAAACTTTTAATTGCACACAAACCTGTTTTTGTGTGCCGTTCCCTTTTTATCCACATTATTTTCCCATGCCGTTTCCTGGCTAGGTAGTGTAACGCACACAAGCGTCTGAAGCGAAGCATAACACTGTACACAAAGCTTTCACTGTGTCAATGTTCCACCTCACCCTCACGAGTGTCTATTGTACATTAGCAACCTTTGTTAAAACAAAACCAAATAGTTCAAGCATGCTGCAGTTATACCTTAATCAATGTCATGCTAGCATTCGATACTACCAATCAATAGTTTGGACACATACTTCTGATTTCATGGATGGCATTTTCACCACTATTTGCGTTGCAGATTGTCACTCAAGGCAGACAACTATGAATGAACACATATGGAATATGGAATAACAAAAAAGTGTGAAATGACTCAAACAAGTATTATATTTTAGATGATCTAGAATAAAATATAAATAACTGACCATATTTAGGTATTTAACATTTCTTTCTATTGCCACATTAATCCACATATCTTGGTCATATATTTGATGTCTTCAGTGTGTGTCTACAGTGTAGAAAGCAGTCAAGATGAAGAAGAAACAGGTGTGTCCAAACTTTTGTCTGGTGGTGTATAAAAAGGCAACAAGAAGAGTTGAGTTCTATGTCGTCTATGATTAATATCTGTGGTGTGCGTGTTGGAGTTGCCACTGGAGGTCAGTGTTGTGCTACATTCAGAGTATTGTTGCCGTCCATGAAGCCCTGAACCAAAAGGTCACCTCATGCAAACTTGGCCAGTGACCTCAGTGAGGAGAAACCACCTGTCACCCGAACCCCTCGAGAAGAGAACAAAGGCGATGACGCCGTGTGTGGAAGCGCGGGGACGTGAAGCTGAGGCGCTCCGGTGCTGCTCCTGCTGCTGCTGCTGCTGCTCCGTCTTTCACTTGAAACGGGGTTCCTTTTTCTTTTTTTTTCAAATGGAAACAATTCAGAAGAGACAGCGTGGCAAAGAGATGCTGGAGGGCGCAATTAGATTTTATCAAATGCTTTGGCGTCACGTTGATGTAAACAGTCGGGAAACAGCCTTTCATTCGTTGAGGGTGTTGCGGCTCGTAGGTGTGATCACGGTGACGACGGGGCTGCGCTTACACACAACGGCGGAGTGTCGGATTGTTTCATCTTGCGGTGATTGTGTGCGGCAGCCCTGCCCTTCTGCTGCAAGTGCAGTTCTTTGTGTTTTTAGTTGGAATTTTGGACACGGTTAGGTTCACCAGTCTTATGATTGACACGCTCAGCTTGCCTTAACATCCCTCATGATACTGCCACTAAAGTACAACTAATGACTATTACACTATTGACTTATCCACTGAGCATCGTCCCAGTTAATCAATCCTCTGCTCTAACGACTGCAGCTCCTCCACGTGATGTGCAGTCCGTGTTGATACGGGCTCAAATGCATCAAGTCCCATGATTAGCGGAAACGCAGCACATTATTCACTAAAGTTTGGACTGCGGTGAGGCAACCTTGAATTGTGTTTCTTCAATTTCAAACTGTAATTGAAAATCAGAAGGGTTATTTATTTATTTTTTTTGTTCAATGCCCTTGCCCTGCGATGAACTGGCGACTTGTCCAGGGTGTCACCCTGCCTTCGCCCTAAGACAGCTGGGATAGGCTCCAGCAGACCCCCGTGACCCTGAGCTCGGGACTAAGCGGGTATGGAAAATGAATGAATGAATGAATGAATGAATGCTTCTTTCAACAGATGCAAGCCATTCAGAGGCACTTTTTAAATTTGCAATTCAGCTCATTCAAAGAAAATTTGAAATAGGAAGGCTTATAAAAAGTCATGACATCAATCTGTGTAATCAACTCTTCTCTTCTTGTAATGTTCTGAAGGTCTGCTGCTGGTTCTTAAATAAAACACTTCTTACATCAATAAAAGGCGCAACGTAAATATCGTTACATGGTGTTTCTTCTTGTACTGCCTACAATATTCACATGTTGAGCCCTAAAGTTAATGGTACACATCAGCAATGTATTTCTTACCAAGTGTCCAACAATATGCTGTAGTCATGAGCATTTTATTTGCTTTGTTTTATATTGTATAACATTTATTTTCAAAATGCTCTTATCTGGTCAGCACTGTCTGAGCAAGAAGGTTGTTGGTTCGATTCTGGGCCTGAGGCCTTTCATTCCTCTTTCCTGTGCAATACATTTTCAATACAAGTAGATTATAACCAAATTTGTGCAATGGTTTTTAAAACTCATGTTATTACCTTAGCATGTTGTTGCCTCTCACGTGTGCACTTTATATGGCTTCCTTACCGTTTTTAATGTTTGTCTGCCATTATCATTTATGACGTGACATCTGAATTTCCCCCAAAGGGATAAATAAAGTATCTATCTATCTATCTATCTATCTATCTATCTATCTATGTCTCAATCTATCTATGTCTTTGGTCTTTCAATGTGGCCCTGCGATGAACTGACAACTGGTCAGTCCACCCTGTCTTCGCCCCATGACCCTGAGTGCAGGAGTAAGTCGATGGATGGATGGATGGATAGATAGATGGATGGATGGATGGATGGATGGATGGATAGATGGATGTCCTTATCCACAACATCTTCCCATATTAATTTTTGTTAGGACACTTCTAAAACACCTAGTAAATGCCTTTACTCTGATGTGTTTCCTGTGAGTGACAAGCTGCAATCCTCATCAGAGTCTCAGTCTAAGCCCTGACGGCTGTAATGCCAAATCTGATGATTCAAAGCGATCCTTCCCCCGCCAAAAAAGGGAGGGGGGGGGGGGGGGGGGGAATAAAAAATGACAGCATGTTGGCAAAACCCAGAATTCAAGTTGCCGGCCTGCCATGTGTGATTTCTCTCTCTCTCTCTCTCTCTCTCTCTCCCTCTCTCTCTCTCTCACCCTCTCTTTCTCGGAGAGAAACAGGTTTTCAAGCAGCTCGTTAACATATTCTTTCGCGTGTGCTCGAAAAACAACAAAAAGAAATGCGTTCGAGTTCGGACGCGAGGACGGACGCCGAGTTCGGCCTGGACTCGGCGAGGCGACGTGCCTCAAGGCGGTGAGGGAAAGTCGCTGACCCGTGGACGCGTCTTCCTCCCGCAGCGGCGCACCTCGCGCATTATCGCCCAAGTGAGTCATCATCAGCCTCACGTCAACATCGCTGAAGTTCTCCGTGCCAATCTCCCCGACGTCGCCTCTCAAATCCCCCCGCGTGCCTCATTTGAGCGATTGCCTCCCTTCCCCCCTTCTGCTCCTTCCTACCACGCTCTTTTTCTTTCCCTTTTATATCTCAACACCCCCTTCCTCTCCCTAACACACACACACACACACACACACACACACACACACAGCATTCCTCCTGCATGCTTCCATCACACTGCTGCTGAGAAAAAAATTTGGGGGTCTGCCAAGAGTCTGAAGCCTCTTCTGTGTGTGCGTGCGCGTGCGCGCGCTCTGACAGCAAGAGCAAGTGCTTTGCAGCTTGAAGAGACGTGTGTGTGTGTGTGTGTGTGGCAGCAGCAGCAGCGCCTCTCGCAAACATGCGAATCCAATTGACGGCTGGAGGCGGGAAGCACGTAAGGGAGCGCGCGAGTCTGTCTGCACGCGCGCGAGCGAGCGAGCGTGTTTGGGCGACATACGGAGTGAACGGGCGACTCGACTGCAGCAGCGAGGGTTTTTTCTTTCTTTCTTTCTTTCTTTTTCTATCAGGGGCCTCTGGTTCTCGGGGGCTCGCCAGCGTCAGAGAACGAGGCGCTCGCCCGCCACGGAACGTGTTACCTTGGTGTGCACGCGACGGCGGCGGCAGCGCGTTGGAGAAAAGAAGGCATTTTTTTCGACCAATTTATTAATCCTTTTAGGCAATGTTCCCTGTTCAGAAATGCAAATTGAATCAATCTGAGTCTGACTTTTAAGACTTTCAAGTGGGATTTAATTAGAAGCCGAGGCGCGCGGTTTTAATGAGAGAGGGGGTGGAGGGAGAAGAGGGGAGGGGAAGGGTGGTGGTGGTGGTGGTGGTGGTGGGGGGGGGGGGGGTTGTGTTTTAATGCTATTCCTGCGGGATCGGGGTGAAGGACACGCTCGCGCACACAAAAAAAAAAATAAAATAGAAGAAGCAGCGAGCTGCTGCTGCTGCTGCTGACGGCTTCCCTTTAAAAGACGAAATTCCATCCGTTTTCCGCGAGGCCATCTGTCCGTCCGTCCCCGCCGCCCTTCACCTTCGACCGGGCTGTTTACGCCCAGGGAAGGGGGGGTGATTCTGGGGGAGTTTGTGCCGCGCTCGGGGGGGTCTGTTGTTTGGTGACACCGAAGCGACGCCCGATACCACTCACACCCAGGACATTGCCTTCAGCGGAGCGAAAGGAGGGGGGGGGGGGAGAGAAAGAAAGAAAAAAATCATCCCACTTCCTGTGGCTGTGGCTCAGCTCCTTCTGCAATCTCTATCTCCGCATCCTTTGTCCCCTTTGTGTTGCTGTTATTTACTCCAGTACCATTTCTCTTCTCTACCTCCTCCTCCTCCTCCTTCCTCCTGCCGTCGCCGCCGCCGCTGCTTCTATTCCTCACCGCGTTTCTCTAACGTTCCTCATCATCCACCCATCATTTTCCCGGAGCCCTAAGCTGACTGAGCCTCCCAAAGCCATCAGGTCTGATTGTCTGATCTCGAGGCATCAAGTCGGCCGGGCTGAAATGAAAAATGAGGATTCCTCTCAGCCACTATTTTTATTCTGTTTTCATTCTCCCTTTCATTCGTCTCTCTCTCTCTCTCTCTCTCCCGTCTCGCATGTTTTTTTTTCTCTCTCCCCCTTTCCCACCTCTCCTGCACGCTTCTATTCCATCAGGCCTCACCTCGGCCCTCTGTTGGCTATTTCACTCCTGCTTCCTCACCCCCTCCTCTACCGCTGGCTGCCAATCTCACCTTGTTCCTCCTCTTGTTTCCGTTCACTCCGCTCCTCTGCCGGGTTTGACTGGCAGCTCCGCTGGCATGGGAGATCACACGGCGAGGGCTCGGACTGCGCAATGAGCTTTTAGATTACGGAGCCCAATGTCAAGTAAATAGCGGATACCGCGAGGCGCCCAAAGAACCACACGATGGGCCACCAAAAAGCGGTAAAATGCAGGAAAGTGAAATGATGCGTTTTGGGAACTGGCGGAAGTGATTAGCTGACAGTGTGTGCGCGCTGGATCATGTTTGATAACTCTAAACACTGTAGTCACATATAGATTTAGACTGTGCTTTCTATTACCAGCTCAATGGTCTATACCAAGTTCAGTGATCAAGTGGTGGAGTGTCTGCCATGAGACTGGTCATACCAAAGACTGTAAAAGTGGTACCCATTGCCTCCCTGCTTGGCACTCAGTAATTGGGGTTGGAACTGGGTGGTTAGAGATGACCAAGTCATTCCCTGGTGCGGCACCGCTGCTGCCCACCGCTCCCTCGGAGGATGATGGGTTAAAATGCGGAGGACAGTGTGGAGACTACAGACCCCTTTGAGTGTAACGTCAAAGGAAATATGTGTGTGCAACATTCCATCAGAAAACCACTGAACTCTCACAAAGTCTATGGGAGAACGACATTCCTTTAGTCTAATTTGACAAAACACACAACAAATCATGAAGATCTGTGCTGTTTTGCCATTCTAATTTATGACTTTCCTGGATTCTGACTGGGCGAAGCCATTGTCAATCAACATGTCATCCAGTCGGAACCTTGATGTGCGGTTGCATTGGCAGCACACCAACAATGTTCAACGCTGAGCTAAGGTGCCTACTTGTGGTGCTGTTGGCTAAGAAAATGCAACCGATTTTCAGAGTTTTTCAGAAAACCTGCAGGATCTCAACTGTTTCAATAAAATCGACGTCGTCTGTGACTTCGAGCTCGAAAACGAGAAGACTGGAGTGACGCAACTGCAGTCAAAGAGGACTTGTGTTTGTAGCGCTTGCTTCATTTCAGGCAGGTTATCATTGATCAGCCCTTTGTGGTAGATTGTGGTAGATTATGCTGAGACGCCTGGGATGCAGTGAAATACATGAAACTTATGCTGCCTAAAGTTATTTTGTGGTAGATGAGCCATCAACTAACACATATTGGGAAATATCCGGCTCAGGACCAGTGGGCAGCCATGTTCTTTGCTTATCTGCGATGACAGTTTCCAACCCCATGCTGCGCGCACATCCTCACTCGGCTTGGAACATTTGTATACAATGAATGGGTTCATTTAACTATGAAAACACATTTTTCCAAGAAGCATTTGTTGTTATTCTTTGAAATTGAAAAGAGGTTTGCGTTGCGTGTATTGCCTGTAAGCAGGTTTTGAAGCCATGTTATTGTAGGAGGTTGCGGATTGGAGGGAGGCAGTGGGTGGGTTTGGTTGATGTGAATAGGGGAGGGGATATGTATTCTGTGTATATGTATATTTATTTATTGAAAATTCAATAGAAGGAATATGCCTGGAACAAACAAACAAAACAGAGCAATAAGGAATTTTAAAAGAGAGAAAATAAACCATACAGTCCACAACCATTAAACAGTGCATCACATAGGCTGGAGAGGCGCATTGAAACGCTCTCTGTTGCCACTGTAATTAATGTCTGTCAGCATCCGCCAGAAGTAACGACAGCTGTATCCAAAGGCGTAAAGAAACTGACAGAGAAACCTTGCAATTGTGTTTGCGCCGCGGTGTGACAGGCTCACTGGGTTGTTACTTCAGTTTCCTCTCTGCGCTGACCTAATTAAGCCACGATCTTTGCTTGAAACTGTCCCAGTTGTTTGAATGTCTGAGGCTGACCCGTTTGTCTTAAATCGAAACCACAAAATGAAGATTTGATTTGAGTCAAGGAGTGAATCTAAAGATTGAGTCCAATCCGCTTAGTCACCCAATTTTTTTCTTTTTTCCAAACAGTCAATCCAAAATACTCTACGACATGCTTAAATAAACATGTATTACCTCACAGGTTACAGTATACAGTTGTGCACACAGGCTGCATTTAGTTCTGGATGTATTGTACTCTTGGATTGATGTGCATCAGGAAGCTGTGTCTTTTTAAAATGTTCTCCCCTTTCAAAATGTTTCTCAGTTGCACATGTGACATATAACTCATTGACACACGAAACACAAACACTCAGTTCAGGCGTGACAGGTCAGTCAATTATCCACAGGCTGAGTAATCCTTATTCTCTGCCTTCTCCTGCTGGTCAGTTGGGTTCTTTAAAAGACTTTTCCAATGCCTCTCTCCTGCTAATCTTGTTGTGTTGATAAGACACAGTGTCTTTCAGGCTACTGTGACCTTGCAGCTGATAATTACAGCCCAAGGATCATCATAATGCCCTGCAAAATCTGTAATGCTTTATGGTAATGTTATTATTTTCTCATTTGCAAGTCGTGTAACAAATTTACTTTTGATCCCCCCCCCCCAAATATCAATTGAATTATCCCCAAACTTAATCCTAAACTCATCCCTTCCCCTTGTTGTCCCCCTTATATTGAGCTAAATTCTATGAGGCATGGCAGTGAATGTTGATGAAGGGAGTTCTGCTCCATTGATTTTACCAAGCATAGAATTCGTGAGTGCAGAGATCAGCCACAGGAGCACCAACTTCTTTGAGTAATTATACAAGTGATTAAGTGCATGAAGGCAAAATATCCTACCCATCCTCGTTGTGGCCTCCAGACTGCTTTATCTTATATCTGGGATTTCATCATGCATCTTTCATGGAGCTTTTGAGTCTGTGCCTTAAAACATCTTCATTGAAATCTTTAAAGTGTCAATTATATTCATATATATTGCTAAAAGGTTTGTATACTTATGGTAAGTTTCTGAAATTTCTATTTAAATAACTTAACAAGTGCCAGTTTGGTAGATGGGAAAGCACATCAACCTGCTTTATAATTTCCTAGATTTCTTTCTTGACAGACCTTAACATTTGCTGTTTGCTACTGTGTCTTCCTGATTGTGTTAATTTAATGTCGAGTTCACAATGTGTTTATTTTGTCATTTTTCTTTTTAGTTATGCTTTTAATGTGGGTTCACTTTTTTTTTTGGAATGATTTAGTCTAAATGAAATTTAGACCCCGCCACCCCGTTTCATTTCCATTGCTGAATTGTGAACTGAATAATTTGAGAAGCACCTAACATTATATGGGCATAATCTACCACATGTATGCTATATATGTGTATATATATATATGTATATATATATATATATATATATATATATATATATATATATACATACATATATATATATATTTTACCATATTAACTTTCATCTCAACATTATGACTAGAGTCACTTATTACCATCTGTACAGTGTATACAGTGGTTAAATTAGAACTAATCCATCATACAGTAATTAGTAATTAATCCACACTGATAATTAACACCAATTTTCTAAGACATCTTGACAATTACATAGAAAGGCTCTTTAATTAAAGTCGCAATACATGCTCTTTAATTATTATTTCACACATCTTTTTTTTTCCTTTGTGTCTTTTTTAAACTTGTTTCACCCAGTAGATAATGCAGACAGGGTACTCTTAGATTACACTAGTTAAAAAACAAAACAAAAAAAACAGAGGATATACATACAATTTCTTTACACAGCTTACATGTTGCCTTCAAATTGTTTGGCAACAATATAGTAAGTTGTTGCCAGAAAATGTTACCAGTCACTACATTGAATAGAAAGAAAAGACAAAAAATAACGACTACTACAAGTGCAGGTTCAGGGTGGGTGATGTGATGCTTACAACAGCAGAGCCCCCCAAAGACATGCAGATTGGACTAATTTGCAAATCTAAATTGTTTGTAGGTGTGACTAAGCGGCCATCACAGGGTCACTTGTCCAAGATGTTGCCTCGCTTTTGCCAAAGATAGTCGAAGCAGACTGCTCACCCTGAGTTCAGGAGTAGCGCTGACAAAAATGTATCGGTGGATGAAATCTTGGCACCAAATGTGGAAACAAATGTGTCATCCCCAACTTTCTTTTTTTTTTTTTTTTTTTTTTTTTTACAGAGACAGAACTACTGTAGTAGGTTGTGTGGGTCAGCCAGTCTAGAACAAAACACTAACGAGGTTGAACATTTAGCTAAGGTGCCTACTTGTATTGCTGGCCACTTGCTGACATTACCCAGTCTACTAACTATCCCAACTACTCAATCTTTCAATGAAGCTATTCCTCGCAATCCGTAATGGACCACAAAATTGCTTTTTTTTTTCCGGAATTATCTGGTAAAGAACCGTGGGCCTACATACTCTTTGCTGATCTGCAATGACAGTTTCTGCCCCCATACGAGGAATGTTTGTATACGATCAAGGGGCCTATCATCATCTTCATCTGCAAACACTTTTATGTTGCTTACAGAAACTGTACTGCACATCTGGCTATTTTCAAGCAAAAAAAAACAACGATTGAACATTGTCTTTTCTCAAGAGTATCGATCATTACGCGGTCCACGGCGGGCATCGCGTTTGCAACCAAGGAGCGAGCGGATGCTGAGGGATGGCTGACAGACGAGTCCAAATGTTGTGTGAGGCCACCAAAGGTATCCTTCTTGTCCCGTGTTGGCGAACAGGTGAGGCAGCTGGGGGGAGGCGAGGCTGCCATGTGTCAGCGTGCTAGATGACTTGGTGGTGCGCAAGGCACAAGGTGATGGAGTGCGTGAGGTCCGGCCTATCGCTGTCATTAATAATGGCGACGGGGTCTGCCAGCATCTTGGAACCCTGCTTCCATACATAACCCTTGGAGCAGCCGCCAGGGTCCATACACTGGGCCCAGAGGAGGCACACACACACACACACACACACACACACAGGGCATACTACTCTGACTGCTGATGTTAACATGATAGAGAGGGAGTCTTGCACGGAGTGAAGAATAGTGCTACAGCTGGAGTCAAGGAAAAAAATGTTTCCGTCAAAATACAAGAGGTTATGGTCTCAGATATGTGACATTCCTACATATTTTTCCTTCCTATCACCGGGCCCATTCACCCGAGACAGACAAAAGGATAAAAAGTAAAAAAAAAAAAGTGAAAAGAGCCCAGTAGAAATGTCTGCGCTTGTCTTTTGTCTCGACACTCGCTCCGCTGTCGGCATGCTTGTGGCGAGAGGTACGTCGCCCAATGTCAATTTGGCTTCTTTTTTAGTCCCACCTTAGTCTTTTGACAGGTAAATCTTATTTCATGCCTCCTTCTTGCCCCCCCCTCCCCCACGTGCCCCCCCCCGGCAGAGTAGTTGAACACTTCTGAGGTGCTGCCATACTTGACTGACCCAGCTTTTGTAAAGAGCTTTAAAAATCCTGCTGTGTCTCGGGGAAAGTGCAGGTGTAGAAAGCAACATCCAGTCAGGGTTGTGCAGAAAGCCACAAATCTTTGAATCTACCCGTGCACAATCTCGTCTTCGACACTTTGGGAAGCTCTTGTCACTTTTTTTTTTATTTATTTATTTATTTATTTTTAGCCCTTCTCGGCCTTTGAGCGTGCCCTGGCGCCTGTCCTGCAACGTTTGATTGGAAGGAAAAGAGACGGAGGAAGTATGTGGAGGTGCATCACAATTGAAAACCAGCAGGCAACACATTGCGCACAGGTAGAGGAAGAGCGTCCGCGGTGGACGGAGGAGATAGAAGCTGCATTTTACGTGACAGTTTTTCACAAAACAAAAGCGATATTTCAAAAAAATTTGACCAAGTACAATTGCGATTTGCAGGTCTCTCCATTGAATGGTGTGAAGCGCATGAGCCGTAGTTCTCGTAAAAATCTCACTTTTGCGATACACCTCTTTATGGATATGTCTGGAAAACCACCCCGTGAGACCGTCAAAACCTCTTCGCAATATTTGAAAGGTTTTTCCAAGTTTAGAGGTTCCATCACCAGTTTTTAATTGCAATATTTCGGTTTTGCACAATTGCAGGGGTAATGGAAATGCAGCTTTAGAGACGGATAACGAACGATGAGAGGCAGAGGCTGTAATGAATTAATGACCGTTCACGCAAGGAGAAGCCTCCTCTATCCGGCACAGGCGCAGCCGATGAAATAATAAATAAACACATGAATAAGTGAAGAGGCCTGAATGAGACGGGACTCTGGAGGGGGATAAGATGGGAGTTTGGGGTTGGGTGGTGGTGGGGGGAGTTGTGGATAAGGGTGGGGAGGGTGGATAGGCACGCGGTGAGCCTCTCTGGTGATTTGCTCCAACATCAAGCAGCTGGAGGTTACTGAAAAATTTAGCGATGCGCAGGGAGTCGGTGAATGCTAATGGTGCAGACTGGGCCCCTCCCTCCCTCTTTCCTTCCTTCGCTCCCTCCCTCACCTCCCTTCCTCTCCCTATCCATGTCTCAGACTCCCCCGCCTCCCCACCAAAACGCCCCGCCCGCGCCGACTCACTCAGGCACGCACTGACCACCTTCAGTCTCCGCTGACCTTGCGCCACGCAGAGGCCGAGCGGCCGCCGGCATGCTAACGAGGTGCCGGCTTCGCGTCCGCCGGGTTGCCAGACTCTGCGGGGCCCTCCGAGGGCAAGTAGGGGCATCCAAATGACACGCTACCGCGGCCAGAGTCAGAATGAGGATGGGCAGCGTGCCACTCATCTGGAGTCTGCCTGTGACTCTTTGCAGAGGTAAGGCTGCTCTTCGGCTAAACGGCCGTCATCCGTCTCGGCAAAGAGGGAAAAACAGGAGGTAAAGGATGGATGAGGAGAGAAGCGTAACACTGAGGAAAAAAATGAATCAAGCATGTGACTATGAATATGCAGCAGATGTTTTCATTGGTTTTCCAAATGAAGTTTTTCTTTTGGGAATGGTTGCTTCATTGTAACTTCATCGTATGGAAGAATCCGACAAGCGCTTTGTGTGTGTTGCCATCATGTGGTGCCACCATCACTGGTGCGTTTACACTCAGGACGTCTCAGGCGTCAGTGACAGCCAGCAGCAAGCAGCATCATGGCTAGTTAGTTAGTTAGTAGACAGTGGCCTCTAGTTATCGATGAAGGTAGCCTGTCAGCGAGTTTAGCAATTGCTTATGCAAGTAGGTTGAAGTTGGGAAATAGCGACAGAATTGATGTTAGGCTAACATTTGCTACTATTTAGTCGGTAGCTAGCGTTGCTTTCGCTAGCCAATGTATTAAGACATTTTCTAATGTCTTGAATGTCTAAATGGCTCCCTTACTGTAATCTAATGATACCTTCTATGTTGTAAAAATGATGTTGCTCCAAGCCTAATATAAGCAACATGTATTGTCACGTTGTAGCATGTGGATAAAAGATTAATTCATTCATTATTTTTGCTTGTTCGTTAACTGTTGAACAGCAACCAGGAAATCTTCGTGCAGTAGAGGTTTTATGTATTTCGCATTCCATTTCATTCCAGAGTTTAATATAAATGCACACTATTAACTCTGTACATGTCACAAGTATTCCCACTCGACATCATTAAAATAAAAAAATAAATATTAGAGGAACGTGAGAGAGTGAAATTTGCATGCACAGAACACTCAGGGAAGTGGTGGTGCAACGCTCCAGTAATGGCTGTATGTCTATCTGAATGTCTGTATGTATGTAAGGTGTGATTTTTTTCAGCTGACCAATGAAATTGTGTTTTGGAAGGAAATTTAACATAAGGTTGTCAACGTGCGCGTCTGTTTTTTTGTTGTGTGTGATCTGTTGTCTACTTGTTGTCTACTTGTTGTCTGCGAACTTTCGGACGCCACGTGATCGCAGCGTAAATGTGTTTTCACACTGAGTTTTCTATAAGTGCCCGGCATTGTAGTATTATACCAATATCCCTTTGACAAGGTGGCCATTGACACGAAATCCTTGTAAATGCAGGTGCAACTAATAGAAATTAGCACAGTCGGATTTGTGCGACAGAGCCATTTCCAGTGAGTCAACACAACATGGCAGACACGCCAGATGGCATGCTCACCACATCTGTTGGATTAAAGGCCTTTACACACCGGATGCATGTATTTGTTCAGATAATTTCCATGCTAAATACCTTTTTTGAACTGGTGATTGGCATTTTCCCACTGAATGCTAATATAATGGAGCATCCATTTTATATCATCATCAGAGGTTGCTGTACCTCAACCCGGCGGTTGCCCAGGCCAGACAAGTCACCAACTATCACCAGGCAACATAAGGACACACAACAGTTCTCTTGAGCAATTTCAAATGGTCACTTTGCCTAATGTGAATGTCTACAGTGCACCAAGTCTGAGATGTGAACTAAAATCTGAACTGACTTCAGATTTTAGAAGTGACTTCCTAAAACACATCCAGAACTGGCTGTGGTACAGCTTTAACCCTTTTTCAGAATCTATTCCACTACCCCAGTTTTGTAACAGAAGGCCTCCCCAAAACCGTCCCGTGCGAAAAAAAAAAAACGTATTTGGAAAAATTGTTCTCCAATTATTCTGTTGCACCTGCCATTGTTTACAAGCTTGCAGCAGTTTCCTCTTTGTGTCAGAACTAAACTCTCACGCTACCCCCTCATCTCTCTGCTCCCAGAGGAATTCGACTGGTCTCGCAAAGCTTGCCTCGGCAGAAAGCGATTCACACGACGGCGTTTCAGGATCCATCTGCGAGAATTTACTGTTGTCATCATCATCTGTGTTAACCCGACTTGTCCTAGACAGGGTTGCTGCCGTGAAAAGTTTGAGTTGTTTTCACCCAGTCCCACAAAGGAGGACGGCAGACCCTCAAGTCTAGTTTACTTAAATAGCGAGAACACAACTTTATGACGCAGGAAGCCGGGATTGTTCATAGAGTTTGTGAGTACTTGGTAAAGTTGCATCTCAGGTGCGGAATAAGTACTGTGCACTGCAAAGCTAAAGGATCACATTGATCTTTTACTACCAATCACACTCATAGTACTAATGACACGGATGGGTTGTACACAAGTTCAGATGTATTCAAACTGTATTTGAGGAGACGGGCGACAAAGAGACTTCATCAGTTAAAACAACTCAATTTTGATAGAAATTCAGCAAAGGAATGCTTCTTTTGTGTGTGTGTGTGTGTGTGTGTGTGTGTGTGTGTGTGTCTCCGACCACAATCGCTGCTCAAATATTTGGATTTCGTTTGTCGAGATAAGCTTTAGCTGGCGCCGGGCTTTCCTGATACATTGTAATTACATTGTTGCAGAAGAAAGGGGGCGTAAGAAGGAATGAAGCTCGAGCTACATGCTGACCGTGTCTTCACCGTCTGAAATTAAAAACACATCAATTCTCTCACCCCTGTTTTACACCAGAAGCGTCTGCAGAGCGTCAGCAGAGCGACCGCGTTGACGCTCTGCTCGCGCTCCAGCACCCTCCCACACAGGACGCTTTTTAACGAGCAGAGCGTCTCGCGCAGCGGCTCGATCGGTTCACGCGAGGATTGCAAGATCGCGCGACAACCCAGGTAGTTTTCACGTGTTTTTAAAGAAAACAACAATGAAACAAAACATCGATACTTCAAGACACTGTTGGGACATTGTCTCGAAGTATCGATGTGTGTAAAAAAGAAAAATAATAATAAAGCGAACTGCTGGCATCATACAAAATGCAGGTATTTAAAGTATAGATGCATTTTGTTCATCATAGTTTGAGATTCTAAGTGAAATCTGTTTTTGTTTGACGGCCGACCTGAACAGCGTTGAAGCCGATGCGTCACGTTGATGTTTCACAGTAAAGTACAGCACATATAAATACAAAATCCAGCACATTGTGTGTTATGATGAAAATCAACCGGATCCACCGTGTTTTTACATCATTGACTTCCTGTCGGAACGATCCCACCTGCTACAATTGACACAGGAGGGACGCGGCTCGCGTTTTACTGCTTCTGGGACGCTTCTGAAACGCGGACGCTCTGCGCCTGGTGTAAACCTGCTCATGAATTTAGTGGCCGCGTTTCACTGCGTTGACGCGGACGCTCTGCTGACGCTCTGCAGACGCTTCTGGTGTAAAACGGGGGTCAGTCGCTAATTCAACGTCACCTCATCAGTCTTGACACATTGTGTTGTTTTTGTCCGCCTGTCTTTTCATCCTCCACTGCTTATGTCAAGTAGTTCACGTTAGCGTGGCCCTCACTCTGAAATACCTCAATATTCTGCCCAAATTATTAATTTTTTTTTCAAACTCTCTCAAGTATAAAACAGTTTGTTGAAATTTCAAGAAAGCTGCACAAATGAAAAAGTAAAAGGAAACACGAAACGATGAATCTGAAGCGAGTAACGAATATTGACCAAAACCATCAAAAATCCTGGTTAGAACCTGATGTCAATATGGGACCTGGAAACCAAATCAATCGGGTAAAAAAAAAAATAAAGAAACGAAAAATAAAATCATATAATTCCTTAAGCTTTTCCAACAGATCCAAACTTCAGAGACATTTATTGGATTGAGACATGAAGACAACCACTTACAATCCTGTCTGAAAAACCATCCAAAATTGTTAAACCGACATCTTCAGTTTTGTAAGTCTGTGGAATTTATTTCCCTGTTGGCCGCCTCCTGTTATGTGCTGCGTAATGACTGTGTCTAATCAGAATGAAAAACCTCTGTGTTTGTGAAAAAGTTGAGTACCTTTCAACAAGCAAACATTCATTTTTCTTCAGTTTCTCTTCAAAAACAATCCTGGGGACAGAGTCATATGATTTTGAAATTTGTGAAGTTTGTTGTGTAGCGCCATAACATTATGGAATATGTTGAGAGCAGAAAGGTACTCGAAGACACAGTCAGTAGCTGATGAGCCTCAATGAGCCAATCCGCAAACTTTATCTAACAGGAACCAAAGTGACATTCACAACTTCATTATGAAGCATGGTGCCATTTGTTCCTTCTTGACAAAGAAATGTTCCATATCATAACCATATATTTTAGATCTCACGCGATTAATCATTTAAAAAAAACAAAAAAAAACAAGAACACACCCCTCTGTTTCCAGAGTCCCATCAAAAAAGGATACTTTTCTGTGTGACCTTCCACATGTATCAAAGCCCTGTATTTCGCTCTTGATTGAAATGACTCTTCAAAAAAATGAAAAAAAAAATGGATGAAATACAGCTTTTTCTTTATCATTATTACTTTCTGTCTATTAATATTATTGCTTCAAGTATCGGCTGGCCGGATTAAAAAGCTTAATGGATATGGCCCCCGGGCCGTAGTTTGCCCACCCCTGCTCTAGACTGTTGTTATGAAGTTGAATTCAAGATTTATTTTTTTCCATGTCGTATGTGTTCAAACTCTGAGGAAACATTATGGGGTGCCTATTTTTCAAAAGGCAGGTGAAGCAGGGTCTATCTTTAGAGGAGTCCCGAGGACAGGATGGACCCTCGGACTCTGCTCACCCCCCCTGGCAGTGGCGCTGCGAGGCCTCTTGGCGTCACCGAGGAGCCCCGGTGACATGATTTACGGGCAGGGCTGCGGGCTTGTTTAGCGACGTCTCGCTGCGGTCCCCCGCCACTATAATCGGAGATTCACGTCCGGCTCCGAGCAGTCTGCCTCGGCTCACATGGCCTGCCTCCTCCTCCTCCTCCTCCTCCTCCTCCTCCTCCACCTCTTCCTCCCACCGCTGCTCATCCCCTCCCTGTCCTGTGTCGACCGGTCTCAACAACGGGCTCCCCTTCGTGTCCTCCTTCTTGTTCTTCTTGACCAGTGCCCTCTCTGCAGTTGAAGGGAAGCAACCTTCCAGAATTCTAGCGAATGTGAAAGGCTTACACCGTTTTTTTTTTTTCCTTCTTACTGTTTTAACTCATGTTTTGAAGTTTACTTCATCACGTCGTTACAACCACGAAGCTTAACAAAGATGAATATATATTTCTTTCAATCCATCCATTTTCTAAATTCGCTTTCTCCTGCACTCAGGATTGTGAAGGTCTGCTGGAGCCTCTCCCAGCAGTCATGGGGCAAAGGCAGAGTAGACCGATTGATATATTTATTTATCCATCCATCTATTCATCCATTCATTCATGTTTGCATCTATGTATGAGTGTGTATGTCTATATTTTTCACCTGTGTGGTTCTACGATTTTGACCAAACTTTATTTTGTCAAAAATTAGCACTTTTCCCTCCTTTTCCCCCCCAAACTGTAATAAAAGTGTGCTTGTAAAAACAAATAAATAAAACACTTCTTCTTATCGGGGTTCTAGTCTGGGGGTCTGGCATCAGTAGCATCAGTGCGATGAAGGGTCTTTCCTCTGAGGTGAGGACGGCTCTCAGGCTGATGCACAAGTCGAAGCGCGCCAGTCGTCTCCCCCTGCGAGCTTGAATCTGCAAGCAGGCCCCAAACACGCTCGCAGGAAACATAAGAAACGGAAAAGCAGAGAGCAGCGGGGGACACACGATGGCATTGTCGTGCCCTCCACTGTTGGGCGGATTTATTGGCCTTTATATGTGGCGTGCAAATCCAACTTACTTGTAAAAAAAAAAACCTAAGCATTGTCCGGGCCCCTGTGCAGCTCTGGCTCTCAGTCAGATCCTCGGCGCCCCCTGCCGCTTTCCTCTCCTCCCACTATAATCAGAGCGCTGGGAGCGACTCGGAGCCTGGCTGGCTGGCTGCGAGCGAGGTCACCCGTCCAGAGCAGCGCCAGTCTCCGGGGAGGGAGCGCAGAGAGGCTGGGGGAGGGGGTGTCGGAGGAGGGCTTGTTTTTTTTTGTTGTTTTTTTCAAGTTGCGCCCGGCAAGGTTTTACCCTGCGAATAACATAATTAAATTTCTGGAGTTTTCCCGACGTCGCTCGCAAGCGCACTTCTTGGCGCCTCTCTGGATGATGTTGTCTCAGGCGCTGTGAGATTGTGTGCTCCGCGTGCCTTTCAGGAGAGTTCGCAAGTTTTCTCGTTGGAAAAAAAACCCAACAAAACAGGGATACAAATAACATTTAGCCTTCGGAGAATTAAAAAGACCCGCACTTCGACTTTTTAATGGAATGCAAACTGTGGTCAAGTTGCGCAACGTGGAGAACTCGCACATCCCGGCGCTCTTATTTTAACCCTGACTGACTGGTGCCGGTAAGTAAACACCGCTCACAGCACTGCAGTACTGACGGAGCGGTCCAACGTAAACATCACACCGAGTTTACCGAGTGGGAGCTTTCATTTCATTAAAATTGATAATCAGATGATATTTTAATGTGTGAGCGCGTGATCTCAGCTCTCAAGGGGCGTTGTATTTAAAGCAGCATGCTCTTTATTCATCCGCTGGTGGATTCATAGCATTTCCTGAGCAAAAGGAAGCCAAGTTTAAAGCAGCTGCGAGATGCAGAGCACAGAAATAACATCTGATAACATGATATGTATTAACGCATAAGAGTTGTGTGCAATAATTCTATGTGTGACGGTGATTTGTGGGATATTTTTTAAGACGGCAAGAAAAACATTTCCTTTTTTTTTTTTTTTTGCCTAAAAACAAGGTTGTAAAATAACTACAGCTAGTTCCAGGTATACATGTCTGCACTGTACTCAATGAAATAAACCTGTTTGTGGACTCAACAGCTGCCATTTCAACCTAAGACAAAGTTCCCACACGTGTCAACGTCAGAGAAGATGAAGACACGCAGAAGCACTCGGGTTGATAATCTAAAGATAAGTAAAAGCCTTAAAACTGCCAGCAGCCATAACAAGACACATCATTTTATATCCAGCCTCACACACAACAGTGACCGGCTGCCCTTTTTCTTTTTTTTTATCTACTTTAATGAGATCAGGGCCCGCGCTGGCCGTGTCGTATATCTGGCTGACCCTCGTTACAGCATCCACTCATCAGCTGGCTTCCATTTTCCTCCATTTGAGTGAGTGTGTGTGTGTGTGTGTGTGTGTGTGTGTGTGTGTGTGTGTGTGAGTTTGAGAGAGATAGCTGCACTGGCGCTGTGATCTGCCATGCACAAACACAGGAGGCAGAGGAACCGAGGAGGGGGGGGGTGTGGGGGGGAGCAGAGGAGAGGAGAGCTGTGTCAGAGCTGTCTGTGCTGAGGCCTTCAACGCTGACAACGACGCCGAGCTCTGATGGAACCGGGACGACTGCCGCCGCCGCTGCCACTCGGTGTGCCCGCGCACAAAAAAACGCGTCACGCTAAGCCAAGAAAGAGGCTTTTTAAAGTTTTGATAGAAGGTTTGTCACCGCCGAGCCTCTCATCACTTTTCAAAGGGCCAGCGGGCGCCTCTCAGAGAATATGAACCTACTTTTCTCTGTGTTCTTTGGCACTTCATCGAACTGGAGAAGAAGAAGAAGAAGAAGAAGAAGAAGAAGAAGAAGAAGAGGAGAAGAAGAGGAGAAGACCCCACCCCCCACTGACCCACTCACACACACATACGCACACTATCTCCTCTTCTTTATCATCAATCATCTCTCTCTTTCCCCTCTCAATCACACACACGTACGTAAGCGCACGCAGGCACATACTGAAAGTGCGTCGGGAGCCCAGAGTGTTGAGGTAATGACTTACACATGTCCCTATTAAGGATCTGGCACATGGCGGGGAACTTTCCCACCCGTCCATAATTGATATTAATCCCTGCTCTTTGGAGTGGCTCGGGGGAAACGGTTGGAGGAGACGTTAATGCACACACAATGGCACAGTCCTGGACCTCGGGGGGGTTGGAGGGAGGGGAGAAAAAAACCCAAAACGGAATAAGGAGGTCTCTTTAAAAGAGAGGCTGTAATAAATGAGATTAAGCCCTGCCAGACAAGAGGGCAAGTGAGGCGAAAACAACGGCAGGGTTGGAACAGCAACCCAAAAGCAAAATAGTCAATTGGCAGAGTCGGGAGAACGCAGGAGAAGTTTTGAGAATCAACTTGTAAGCAGAAGAAGAAAAAAACATATCATGATATCATGACCGTTAAAACTTTCGCAAAACACAGAGAAAGCGGTCGGTTTCCTTCTAAATCGTCGGCCATTTCATTTGTTGGCCACCTGTTCCAGCTGTGTACCATTTGATTGGCCAATGGCAATGACATCATACGCAGTAACTCCAATCCATGTCCATCGTAAAGGCAAGCGGAGCCACAGTTCACGGCTCACAGCTCAGACAAAAGACTTTGATTCCCAAACATAAATCAAACAGGCAGAGGTCCAGATATCTGGAAGGCGAAAAAGCTAAATCTTGAACTGACAGGAGACAGACAGACTGTGTGTGCGCGCGTGTCTGTCTGTCTCTCTGTCTAAGTGGCAAAAATCAGTGGGTTAATAGCATGAGGAGAACGACGCAGGGAAAACCACTAGGACGCTGTCAGACGGAAATAAGATAAAAACTGACAATGACAGGAGGGAAGAGGGGAGTTTGTAAGGAGGTTGAATAATGGCACACAGGTGTAACACATGGGGGCGGGGCCAGGTAATCACTCAGGAGAGAAGGAAGACTCCAACAGTGAAGACAGGTCCTGGAAGCAAAGAAAATACTTTTCACAAAAGGGTAAAGACCAGATTGCAATGAATAGATATAAAGCAAGACATGAACAGTTTCAGGGTACAGACTTGACAATGCTGGCATGTGGGCAATCTGTCAAGACTTTGTGATTTGGTTGTTGGCGACGGACAGGCTGGTCTGAGTGTTTCTCAGCTCATCTCCTCATCTACTGGGATTTTCGTGCACAACTCATCTCGAGGGTTTTCGAGAGAATGGCGGCAAACAGAGAAAACATCCCCTGAATCAGATGACAAATGATACAAATGACAGTAAAATAAATGAAAGAAATGAAATATTAACAATATTTGAAGCCTGAGTAAGCTACCTACTCGATACAATACAAGCCAGATGTCAAAATCTCATGTTTCATGTGATGCTCTGAGATTCTGATGAAATTTCTTCTTTAAATTAGTAATCTACTCCAAGAGTATCCACTATCGGGCTCAAATTTAAACATGTATTACCAAACCAAGTAACAAACGATCTTGTAGCGAACTTTTATATGTAAAACTTTGCCTTTGCCACTTTTTCTAATCGTTGTTGGGTATTCGTTTTTTTAATTTTAAAAATGTAAGTTGTAAGCATGTAAGCAGAAAGAGGTGCTATCTTACACATGATCGGTGTGTGTGATGTCATAACAAACAACAGTTTGCAGTTTTCTTTTATCTTTTTTATTTTCTGTTGCCATCCGATTTGCTGGCGGGCTATGCCCCTTGTATGTGAAAGCAAGCGAACTTCGACTTTGCTTACAACGTGAAGGCCACCCAGATGTTCGAGTCAAATAGCGCCGGGGGTAACTACTTAATTTGTTTGTTTGGGTCAAAAAATGGTCTCGACAACCACTGGCATTTAAATATGTACTCCAACAATGCAACACCAAAATCCCAACATGCACACAGCTCTTCGACGCAGCTGTAACTGCCGACGGCAGAGGGGCCACCGAGACAAAGCCGCAGTAGGTCTAAGTATAAAAGGATGCATGTGTCCACTCGCATGAGCAAGCAAAGTAACATGATGCTGTCATGAGCTTATATTGACGCACGCGCGACGTAACAAATCATCTTTACTGAGCCCAAGTGGGTTTAAACCACGATTCCGAGCAACACAAAAAAGGTTTTGACGCTCTCATGCGGTGGTTTTTCAGACGTATCCATACAGAGGTATATGTCAGAAATGTCATGACACCATTCAATGGAAACACCTACAAATCACAGTTGTATAGAAAAATTGCTCTTATTTAGCAAAATACTGACATGGAAACGCAGCTACTGACGCAGCGTAAATGATCCTTCACATGAGGAGCAATCAGGCCGGGGCAGTAATATCCTGTGTGTTCATCTTGACCTTGTGACCCCTGCCGGAGTGTCCTCCAGTCAGACGGGTGATCGTCGAGGGAGGCGGTTTAGTCAATTTGGGATTGAAATAGAAAATTTGTGTGACAGGGGTAGAAGTGAGTAATGGGAAAGTGACAGAAGAGCAGTTTATTTTGCTCTCGCTTCTTCCCGGCCCGTGGCAAAGAAGTGGAGATGTCATGGCTGCCCAAGGGTCCCAGCCTGAGTACCCAGCTGGGTGTCATACGCACCCTGGGGTCTGCCCAAGTGTGACCCATCTGCCCCTGCTGTCTGGCTGTGCATTGAGGGTAGAGAGGGCGGTGGGGGAGGATGTCTTCAACAGAGGTCATTTACAACTTCTGAGGACAGGATGTACAGCAATCTTTGATTTAAGAAGCATCACAACAGAGATAAAATCAGCCCCCGTTATTTATAACCGCAACAGCATGATGAAACAGATCTTGCGGTGAGATACAGTTAGGTGACATTAAAGGTCCAGTGTAAAATTTAAAAAAAGAGTGTAAAATTTGGCTTAATTTGGGATTTTTATATTAGTAAAAGCTTAACATACTGCCCATAAATACAAAAATAAAAGTGTGTACTCACAGTACAATCAAAGTAATTTGGTTTTCTTACCCTTAGAATTGTTATCATACATATGTATATGTATATATATATATATATATATATATATATATATATATATATATATATATATATATATATACATATATATATGTATATGTATATGTATATATATATATGTATATATATATATATTTATATATATATATACATATACATATATATATATGTATATGTATATATATATATATATATATATATATATATATATATATATATATATATATATATATACATATATATATATATATATACATATATATATATGTATATGTATATATACATATATATATATGTATATATATATATCCAGCCGCCTGACACACGTTTCGTATTTAGGGTGAACGCTCGTGTCCTCAAATAAACCAATGAAGAAGAAGGTGGACAAAGTATCGAGGTTTGTGCTCGCAGGCCACCGTAGCTCACTGGCAAGCTCGGGAGAGGGAGGTTACGGAGTCTCTCAGGGGACTTGATTGAAAGAGCGCTGCAATCTAAAATGTAACCACTTAATGTTGTTTTCTTCTCAAAAATGTCCAAAAATCGCACACTTCACTGCTAACAAATTTTAGATTGGCAAGACTGAGGTGTCACATGACATTCACAGTCACATTTGCTCATGTAAAGCATCATCAACAAGGATGGGTTGGGGCAGATAGAGGAGATTTTGGCACCTCAAATTGAGACAACCCCTCTACAACAGCTACCTGATCAGACGTCACCAGCAGCTTCTACGTTGCCAGATGTGACGAGTTTTGCCGGTGATCAGTGCACGAGCCCCCCTTCCGGCATATTCAGGCATGACTAATCAATCACCATCACACTCCGAAGGCGTCACAGGTAGATCTCAGATAAACTCTCCTGACAGGTATGTTTATAACCCTTTTTACCTTATTTTTCAGCATTTTAACTCTTAGATGACGCTTTAACATTCCTAAAGCTTTCACAATTGTTATCTTTGCCTCTACAATTGTTCAGTTTTGTAACTTTTCCTTTTTTTTTTTAATTATTATGTTGTTGCTACATGACATTCTCATTTATCAGTTCCTCAATAAAAATCAACCTATCACACACAGCAGCACTGACTGTTGGCACTGATGCGGACCCAAAAGTTTCGTACACTCACTGTTGCTGAATCACAGACAGGTTGTAAGAACTGTCAGAAAATGTGAAGTAATGCCACCGAACCTCGAAATATGAGTGAGCTACCGACACGTCCCAGACAACTAGCAAATTTATCAATGTGAGGAAATTAATTGCCATTCATCATAACTGTCGATGCTCAAGGCAGTGGTCTCAGCTGAAACAGGGTTAGCAAGTAATTGCTCAACGGACAGGTCAGAGGTCACCAGTTCATCTCGGGTCAGACACCTGGAGACTCACAAGCCTCCACACTCACCTTGACAACAAGAGACAATTAGGACCAGTCGGTTTAGAGAGCACTGCAAACTCCACCCACTGTGGATTGACTGTAGTTCTTCTTTGCGCAACAAAAAAAGAAAATCATGCACGTACCCAAACTAATCCTAACCAAAAGCTTTTCTGAGAGCCACATGCAGTCATCAAAAGAGCAACCGAGACAGCGAAGTTCGGACTTCACGAAGGCCTAGAATAGTTTTTGTTTGTCTCGCCTACTCAATATCAAGTTGTGATTGGTCAATTCACCCCTCACTGTGAATCTTAAGACACACAGCGTGGTCTTCTCCTGGAATCATGAAGTCCAAACCAATGAATGAGCCAGCTGACGGCATCTACATTTGGATGATTCTGATTGGACAACATGTTTTCAGTACATTCGCTTTCATTACTGGTGTGAACTTGACAGAAGGCTTGTGTAGATGAGAGAAAACAGATCAAAGGCATTATATTAAATGAAATTAAATGGAATGGAATTGAATACTCTTATTCTTTGGTCCAGGAAAGTTTCTCAGCCTTCTCTGAAGGCGTAGAAGGCCCTGAGGGTTCTCCACTGCCATCAACACTCAGGGACCTTTTGGATCTGGAAGGTCTCAGGAACAAAAAGAAGGGAAACTGCTCCAGAAAGACAAATAAAGTTTTGTTTTTGTTTTTTTAATTGAATTATGGTTAATTGTATTACTTTTTCCCAGTTACTGGGTAGTTATTTTCTTGAAAATGATAAAATGATAAAGCTTTTCATTTTGAAATGAAATAACTTAAAGTATTAATTTATAGAAGTCCTAAACTGGTAAAATCCTATTGTGGAGTACTTTTAAGGGATTGTTCAACACTTGGCAATGATGCCTATTGCCATATTACCCTATAGTACTATGAGTAAATTCACTTTACTTATTGGGGGAGCAAATGATAATTACTAAAGTATAATTATGTAACATGGCACACACAAGGCAAGTACTCTCAAGAACAGTGGGCCGAGTGACACAGAGTGTGTCGTAATTACTTGTTTATTTTTTTTTTTCTCAAATAAATGAGGTTCTGGATGTTGGTTAGTAAAGAAATCTGATCAGATGCTGGCGTACACTCAACAATCATCGTTTTGACGGCATGAGTTGCAGTACATAACATGCAACAATTTTGAAATCCCCTGGAGTCTGGAATGTAGCTGCGGCTCTGCATTTACCTTGAAAACAACAATGACTTGTAATGTTATGTTATTTTTTCTTCTTCTATTGTCATTATTATCAGCGAGGTGAATGACCAGGTCACTTTGGATTGTGTACTTCATGAGTTTTGAGGGAGGGAGACCTCCACTGTTCACCTCCACTTTGTCCGTCCCCAAGATCTCAACACAACAGGCCGCGATAATCAAAGGGAACGTACCTCCTCATTTGACTAGCGGAATTACGGCACTGTGAAGTAATAGTACACTGGCAACCTATGGCATGATATATTTTAGAATTTAAACATTTTAGTATTGTAATAAGCTGTATTTGTGGATTACCTTTGGCAGACTGCGGAATAACAGCAAGATACTGCTGGCAACATCTCTCACTATTGTGTTTTTTTGTCTCTGTTTTTTGTGTTACTAAAGAAAAAAATCTTCTGTTGAGTGTATGTCAAAGTTAAGCGAGCGACTCATTCACGTATGTGAGCATGTTTTGATGATTCACTTACGATCTTTATTTGTACATTGAAAATGCCTGCCCTGCCTGCACACATTTCCGAGCCCCGGGTTTGCAGAGTTTTTTGCAGAGATCTTTCGGAATTCCGCGCAAAGGTTTTCGAAGCCAACTGCGAAATGTCACCGCGACTGGCGGCGTGATTCATTTCCATTGTCCTCCCTCCCTCGCAAGATAGTTCATTGTGCTCATTCATTCTTCTTCCAGGAGAGTAAAAACGGAAGGGCTCTGGTGGCCGTCGCCTCGAGGAGCGACGACTCTCAAACAAACCCCAAACACGCCGCGGCTCGTCGGCAAATGGGAGATTCACCTGAGCGAGACCGCGGCCACCGCGAGAAAACTGAGAGGAGATAAAGTGCGGCGGGGAAGTTGCTAAAGGGTTCAGCGGCTGTGTGAGCTTCAGACAAGTTCCCGCTGACACGGGGGTGAGTCGATAATGACCAGGCTCGTGTATTAGGAGGAACATTTTCCTTTTTAAGACTCCGGGCTTTTTCATCATTCTCTGCCTTGTGGCGGCCCGCAGGCCTTGAAGACAGACGCACTGCTGTGAGCCCTGCTGTTTCTCACCGCGCTGATTGGACTTTTTGCAAGCGACACCCTGACTGTTCCAGCGGCCCGCTGGAATCCCCCGACCGATGCGTCGAAAACCGCTGCAACACATGCAAAACCGCTGCTGTTTGTTTCTCCCCCCCCCCCCGCCCCCCCACCTTTAAAACGGCACGCTGATGAGCACAGAAAATGAAAGCGACGGATCCCGCGGCCGTGTTTTGCGGCGAGGTTTTACGGGTTCACGCTGGGGATGAAAAGTGGGCGACGGAGGGCGTCAGGGGTGGGCGGTTCTTCTGAGGATATCGTGCGTGTACAGGAAGCAGCGAGCAGCGGTGAAGCAGGAAAGGGAAAGCAGCTAAACAAGTTTGGATTAATTTTTTCGCTAAATGAATTCGTCGGGAATCGTGATCAGTGATGTAAGAGGAGGTAAACTCACCCCCCAACCACCGGTTCAGCTGCATTTTCTGGCTGATGTAAAGGGCCACGCCGCAAACTCAGCAGGCAACCGGTGCTAACCGGTGTGACACTGATGTAAGTCGTGCAAAATGTCTTTCAGACGCATCAGCAAAAGGCGGAAGACAAACTTGTTTGGTGGACGTTTGCGAGGACGACAGCAAATTTCCTTGAAATGTGCTGAACAAACTGTTGGTTTGAGGATCGCGGTGGGGGTAGAGTGAAGGCATGGTGCTGATTCTACATCTTGGAACCCTGCCTGCCGATCACGTCTTGGTGGAGCACAGCTCCAGGTCTGCTGATGTCAACTATGTGAAACCTTCTGCAGCACAACCACCTCCACAGTTTCAGATTTGGAGCGATTTTAGCCTCCCAGCTCACCGTAAAAGCTGCGACGTGGGGCTGTTTTACCAGAACTGATCAAACTTTTCCTCGTTAGGTGAAGAAGGACAAAGAGCAGCACTAAAGGCTCACTTGGCTCCCATGTTGGGGTGATGTTGTGTCTCACACCAGCAGGAAGTTTTGTTATGTTTTCTGCTCTTTGCAGGTTTTGTGTGCGGGCTTTTTCCAGATGACCATGTAAAAAAAAAAAAATGTCTTGTAGTTTTGTTATCTGCCGTGTTTAGTTAAAATGATCTCCCTCCTGTTTCATTGCATTTAGGGGATTTCTAACTGTGTCAATCCTGGTTTCTGGTTGAGAAAGTTGCTGCAAAGAACTTTATTTATTCTCTAACTCGTCCAGCGGTAGCTGTTGTACTTCCATGGGTTTGCTTCCAGCAAGAAACACAGAAAACAAAGTTTTGATGCCAATTGATTGCCAAATATAAACATAGGCCAACTGACCAGAAAGTGGACAAAAAAATCCCTCAGCCTTTTTCTGAAGAGCCCATAACTCTCTGAAAAGTTGCAGTTGTAGCGTAATTGTTTGTGTCTCTAGAAACTTTTTATGACCTCAAGCTCAAGTTCAACGTTTCTTCTCTTGACCTCATCACACCCCATTCCATCCTCACCCAATCACAAGAAGCTCCAATCACAAGAAGCTCCAATCTGGTCTGTCAGATCATGACGGATAATTCAGCCAACACGTCAACAGGGAAAAACCTCTGATCAGAACCTCCTGTTCTTGATGTCATTGCAAGACATTCCTCATCGCCACACGTTCCCAGTTGCAGTGGGAATGTTCTTTTAGTAATGGAAACTCAGATGTGGCGCAGCTGCTTCCCTTTTCCAAAATGATCAATAGGGTCTGCGTGTGTTTTCAATTTTTAAAATGTCTAACTTTTTTGAAATTAGGTCAGCACAAATTGAGCAGCCACTTTAAATATATTGCATTTTATCGGCCAAAAGGAAGAGAAGCTTATCTGATGTACTCTAAAAGGCATTAGCTGGATTAGCTGGATCGATGACACAGCCAAACAAGTGGTTGACAAAAACAAACATGAACATTTTATTTGAATGTCATCCAAATGCTTTGTCCTGGGTGACCAACTCAAGGCATTGAAACGGTTTGAAACAAGCAAACAGTGTTACGCACAGAGTTTTCTCAAACTAATCTCATGTGTTTTCCTCTTACACTTCTTTTCCCTGCTCTGCTTTCCACTCCACTAGACCTATTACACATCTTGAGAAAGCAGGCAGAGACCAGAGACCAAGGCTGCTGGGAGCTCCCGGGGGTCCTTTCGCCCGAGCCAGGTTCACCAAAGCCCAGAAAACAAAAAACAAACCAACAAAAAAGTCTAGGGCAAATCTACTTCACTTAAAGCCCAGTGTGTAACATTTGGCCTGATTTACAATTTTTATATTTGTAAAAGCTTAAAATACTGCCCAGAAATACATAAATAAAAGTGTATACTCGTAGTACAATTAAAGTAATTTGGTTTTCCTACCCATGAAACCCATAGAAAAGATATTTATATGTAGCAATATGCATATAGCAAGGGTCTTGCTCCCAATTCGCTGCAATCTAGCACGGTCCTATTTCTAAGGAAGCCTGGTGTGGACAATCTAGCTGCCTGACAGCATGTTTCGTATTGAGTGTGAACGCCTGCGTCCTCATAAAAAAAGAAAAAAAAAAAAAGAAGAATTAGTTTGATGAGGTATCCCTGTTTGTGTGCACAGGTTACTGGAAAGTTCAGGAGAGGGAGGGAGAGCGATAGAGCACTGCAATCTAAAATGTGACCACTTGATATCACTGTTTCTTCTCAAAATCTCCAAATATTACACACTGAACCTTTAAGATGAGGTCGTAGAAGTGAAAATGTGTACTGAATCATTCGGGGTGTTTTTGTGTGTCTGTGTTTTGCGCACAGAAAAACAGTCAAAGCCAGTCTTAAGAGTCAGAAAAACAAAATATCTGTTTCTTAAACTTGGTTGTGTCCACCAGGCGGGATCTGCCTGCCAGTCGCCTCTTCCCCCCTTCACACCTCCCACCTGTGGAGCTCTCGTCCTGGCACCCTCTCCTCCTCCGCGGCCGTCTTGGCTGCTCTCCTCGAGCGGCGACTCGACTCGCTCGTCTCTAATCAGAGCTCGCAGCCTCGCTGCTCCGCGTGTTAACCTGGCGGCACCCGGGAGACGCTACCTCCGCCCTCGTCTGCATATCGCTGCGGTGGATGTTGGGCAGCAGCCAGGTGTGGCCCCTCTCGCGTCCTAGGGCTCCAAACCCTGCATTTTGTATGCTAGTCACACAGTGGGAGGGAGGGGCGGGGGTGTTGGGGGTGTTCGGGGTGGGGGAATGGGGGGGGGTTGGCATCGAGGTCCGAAAGATTGTGGGAAAAGGGGGCATTTTCTGCGCCGAAACGGGCTTGTTTTCACACATTCCTGAGGCGGGCATATTGAGCTCATTATCATAGCCAACTACAATGGCTCTTTTGTGCGGGCGTCTGAGGTTTGGGACGATGCCAGATGTCCTCGGGCGCACGCACGGATCCACATGTGTGTGTTTGTGGATCCCTTTTTCATATTTCTTGCCCGTATGTTTATGAGAAAAAAAAAACCCAGGGCAAACAACGAGTCGCGGGCGACGGGGTTGCAAGAGCGAAGGGGCAGAGATTAATTGGCGGGGCGATCAAAATCGACGAAAGCTGTTTTACTGACGCTGTCGTTCTGATTTGTTGCGGGCAAAAAAAAAAAAAAAAATCTCAAGGTTGACAAGGTTTTTCTTCTTTTCAAATTTTCCACTCGCTTTCATGTTTTTCATCCATGAATAGAGTTTGAGAGGGATGGTGGGGCTGTGGGAGGGGGAAGGACAGGCCACAGGTATTTGTTTCCATGAAAAGAAAAAGAGCCACAGGTTCACGGCTTCGCAAAGGCCACGAGGAGGAAAATTGCTCAACCGCGCGGGTTGTGGATCGGGAATGCAGGATCGCAAACAAAAGCGATGTCACTGGTTCTCTGCGAGAAGTTTGACTCTTTGGAATCTTTTGCTCTTCGCGTGGAAATAAACTGCATGGTGCAGGTACAACAGGTTCTTTTGGATGATTGCTTGGTATTAAAACAGCAAAAAAAAAACTTCAACTATGACTATACAATTCTTTCACCAACTGCCATATTGGAAACTGGACCTTCTGTTCAATTCCCTGAACACATAATCTCTCTCCACAATCTTCGAGGCACCTTTGCTCGTTTCCGAGGTCTGGTCACATAATTCCGGGTGCTGCCGTGTCAAAATCAACAGCCCTTTATTATCAATGTCAACCGTGTTTTGTCTGTTTTTTGGTCACTACCAAATGGTCGCATCCAATTGAGGATCCGGTGACACAGTCCGTTGTTGACACTGACACTTCTCTGCCGCCAACTTTTGCCAACCTTCTCTCAGCCTCTATCATGACTGCCAGCGAGCCGCCTGCTATTTGCTGGACTCTGTGCAAACGCAGCATAAGGTCGGAACAGAAGTCTATGAGGATAAGATTCGCGGGTATGGGAGTTTTCGAGGGCAGTGACTCTCAAAGTGGAGGCCTGCTAGGGGGCGCTAGAGAGTCCGGAGAAAATTGGAGAGAAGATGAGAAAAGAAATGCAAATAAATAACAGAATCTTTCCATCCAATTTCAGTCCTGTCTTGTTCCTGCACTCAGGGTTCATAGGATGAAGGCAGGTTAGACTCTGGACAAGTCGCCAGTTCATCGCAGGGCCAACAGAATCAAATTGTGTCATCATCATTATTATTGAATGTAATCTAGAACAATATATCATGTGATTGCCTGCCCGGTCAAAAACATGATTCATGATGTTGTGTGTGTGATGTGCTGGTTTGCACTATTTATCAAGCAGTTTTGCTCCCCAAGCTAACCTAGCTAGTGCAGACTGAACAGGTTTGTGACAATGAGGCCGAGGGAACAGATAAAAAGCCCAGCTGTGGAAGACACAGCTGCAAAAAAAAACAAAGAATTGGCAAAAATAAAGTAAGTATGGCTTCACAGCCGCATAGAAAAATGGCCATGATAATCAACATGTGAGTTGACAGTATTCTGATTTGAAACAAATGTCAAGATTATTGAACAGGAAATAAAAGTGTGAAAAAAAAAACATTGGAAAAGTTGATGTTTCGAAACATTTTTTGGAGCGTTATCTGTTGGTTTGCAAAGGGGGTCCCCAGCCAGAAGCTAATGCTGTTTGGGGGGCCGTGGCATGGAAAAGTGTGTGAACCCCTGTTCTGGGGTATGATTTTTTTATTTTTTTTGTATAGCTGAATGAATGTCACCAGGCCTTTTGTTGTTGTGATATTCCATCAGCCAACATATCAGCAGCATCTGCCTTTGATTATCACGCTGAACTATAATGCAGGATACGTTCAGAACTGATGTCTTATCTCACAGTTTTTGTCGAACACGAAGAACAACGTAGTTGGTAAAAACTCTTCGCTGTATCTCGGCTTCCCCGGCGCGACTACATGTGTTTGCACGGCAGGTATGAGCCGGAGTCAATGAGTGTGCACTTTGATAGAGTGGGAGGGGAGCGGGGGGAGGGCGAGGGGTGAGGAGTGCACATATTGTGTTACACAGGGACGCATTAGCAGGCAGCTTCTCTGGTAGCGGTTGGGTGGGGGGGGATTTGGAGGGGGGGGGATATGGGGGGCTGATCGAAGTCGACACCAGCGGCTCCTGCTGTGCTTCCCAGTCTTCTGGTCTCTCTCTCTCTCTCTCTCTCTCTCTCTCTCTCTCTCTCTCTCGCTCTCTCTCTCTCTCTCACACACACATACACACACACACGTACATGCTCTCACGAATAAAAAAAAAAAAGAACGTTTTCCATGACAAATATGGCGACGGCGGGCGGATCAATTGGAATCTTCCTTCTCCGGTGGCACCGGTGAAACACGAGGGCGGTGGAGTCGCTGCGAGGGCCCATCATGTTTCACCGTGTATTCCCACTCGTTGGAACTGGAAATAGAGACCCCCCCGCACCCCTCCACACATACATACACCCCTCCCCAGAACCACCCAGACCGCATGTGGCCAAACGGAGAAGGGGAGGGCGATTCCTCCGCTGCCGGGGGGAAAAAAAAAAAAAGGTTAAAAGGGGGGGCTGTCTTTCATCAGCTCATCATCTTCAACTGCCTCTGCATAATTTATGGCCTTATTACTGTAATCAAAAATTCTTCTTTCTGTCTTTTTTTTTTTTACCCCCGCCTCCTTCCGAGTGGTTGGGAGTTTGTTGGCAGACACGCGATGGAGACAAACACTCTTCCTGCAGAAGGAGGAGAAGGAAAAAAAAGAAAAAAAAAAAAAAAAAAGGGCCCTTTTCATGTGAAATGAGATACTGCTGTGATGTCCCTCGGGTGAGTGTGCGTGCACGCGGCGCACAACACACAACACACAACACACAACACAAAGTTGCAGAGGAGAAAACTCCTGCGTGCGCGCAGTATCTCAAACTCGCCTCGGCTCATGAATGTTAATGAGGGCGCAGCGCCGAGACACTGCACGCACGCACGCACGCACGCACGCTGGAAAACCAGTCGGAACCGACGGCGCTGTTGATTTACAGGCTTTAATTGGGCAAATTAATTGATCAGAAACGCTCGTCTCGCTTCATCCTGACCAGTCTCGTAATAAGACCTGCAGAATTACATCACGCCGCAGATCTCCAGTGATTCCATGAGATGAAATCGGAAAGAAATTAAATAAAATCAGGAAATGAATGGAATAGTTTAAAGACGCTGTTGAGGGTCTCTTTTGGTTGCTGGCTCCAAACAATTGTCAGGTATGAATTCAGTTCAGCTGATTCAATGGGCCGTCGCTTGTGGTCAAAAGTCATAACTGACGCAGCTCGATAGGAATGAGCCGAGGAGTGTCTGAAAGAAAAACATGTTCTGACTTTATGGCAAACAGGTTCCAGAATCAGGATTTGGTTTATTATCGCCAAGTTCTCGCAGAATAAAAACAAGAAATTTGACTTGGTAAAAAAATAGATGGCTAGTCTTGTCAGGGACTAATAACGAGTCATTGTAAGTCAATAATTAGTCAATGAGCCAACAAGACTGGCCATCTTTTTTTTTTTCTTTTTCCTTTTTTTTACCAAGACAAATTCCTTGTTTTTATTCTGTGAAAACTTGCCGATAAGAAACCTGATTCTTTTCACGTTAATAATGAAACGTAAAATAAGAAAACTATCTGAACATCATTGGGTGAATTTTTAAAACCAGTGCCAGTTATCATCTAAACTCTTAAATTGTGTTTGTTTTTTTTGTTTGTTTTTCTCAACTTTCTCAAACTATGAAACCAACGATGACATTTTTTTGGATGGAAAAAAAAATCTGACAGATTCCAGATTCAGACTTCCTCATTTCCTGTTGCCACAGCATTACACACAAATCCCAATATATTTGAAGCATCACAGCCGCACTAAAGTTCAGGCATGCAAGACACGCGTGCCATTAGATAATTGCTGTCACCGTCTCCTGCAATCAGAAAAAAAAACACGTTCCCGAGGCAGTTTTTCCAAAAGTCGACAAGCTGGCGCTGTTGTTATCACTCAGGCCGCTGTTCCTGCTCCTTGTTCCCCGACGCCGCACGCTGTTGTTACACGTTATGATGTGTTTTTTTGTTTTTTTTTTGTTATGTTTGTCTCCTTTTTGTTCTTATTCCCTGTTAGTCAAACTCAGAGTGGCATCTCGCCATTCCTGCGCTCAAGATAAATAAATGAAGTTGGCGTGACTGACTGACTGACTGGCTGAGTGGCTGGCTCGTCGGAGGGCTGATTTCTTCTCTGCTCTCAGTTCCTCTCTGGAAGTGACTTCGTACTTCGCCTGACAGCCGGCGCAACAGGTCCCGAAGTTTTTGTCTTGAGCGACGCTCTTTCTTACCCTTCACCTTCGTGCTGTCGTTTGGGGTGTGAACCGGCGAACCTGTCAGCGTCGCTGCGCAGATTAAAAAAGCAGCAAGCGAGCCTGTAAACACGCACCGTGGCAAGGCTTTGAAGGGCTTTTTAAATATTTACTGTTGAACGACTGTTAACTTGGCAGTGACATTCCAGAATCAAAGGTAATCGGGCAGATATCCCGAGCATCCGTTGGAGTTTTCACTGCGGGTGTCAGTACTGGGGTTGAGGACTCTACTAAAACTCATGGAATACGTGCCGTTACCACGACACCGATACAAGTTGTATAATTACACATATGACAGTTGTGTTAAATGTGTGTTTGGATTGCAGTTAAACTTGGTGACTGAAAGTCACGCATACTCTAGAACGGGCATGGGCAAACTACGGCCCGGAGGCCATATGCGGCCGGTTAAGCTTTTTATTTCGGCCTGCTGAACTTGAAGAAATTATATTAACAGTAAGTTAGTAAAAAAAAAAAAAGCCGTCATCCATTTTTTCCCCAGTGTTTTAAGAGTCATTTCAATAAAGAGCAAAACACCGTGGGGCTTCGAAGACACTGACTTTGCTGTAACTGAGCTTTTGTTCATTTTCAATTAACATTAAAACACGTTTTCTACATATCCCATCATATATTTTTCCCTCCTATGAGGTGGCTCACCAAACCAATTCATCCATCTGCTGCTGTTCCGGCCCCCTCTGTCAAATTTTACAACCCATTGTGGCCCAGCGTCAAAAAGTTTGCCCCTCCCCCGTTCAAGAAAGACACACTGAAGAATGTTGCTCAAATACAAGAACATCAGTGGAAAAAATTAAAAATCAAAGTAATTATATAATGTGTGATGGCCTAATCAAGTATTCAGTATCGATGAGTACTAAAATGCAAGTACTTGTACTGAATTTGTTTTGAAAAAAGGTGCACCCGAAGTGATAATACCAATGGCTCGGTTTTATGTCGCGCTTTGAGTGCCATGAAAAGCGCACATCGAAACCGTTATTCAGTTGTGCTGCATTCGCGCTGGTGGCGGTAAACTACGTCTGGAGCCAGGGCTGCCCCGGGGCAGGCCAACAGAAGCACGGCTGCAATGAAATATATTGTATGCATTTATATATCATAGCTAAAGTACAGGAAAAAGGCTGGCGGATCAGGCTCAGGAGTCATATCTCTTGGAGTTTAAGAGGTTTCGTTCAAGAAAATCGAGTGGAACATTGGGCTTTTAAGATCTTGCGGCGGAACGGCAAGGTCTGCCAGCCTTTCACAAGCCGATCCTCGCTGTATCTCTTTATCCGTACCGACTTTGTTCAAACAGTGGAGATTCATATTTCTGAGATTAAATAGCGAGTCCTCTGCGATTTCAAAAGGTGCCAGCCGGTATCATTGCAACTGAGTGTGACGGAACCTCGGTGGTGCACGTGTCTGTCACATACAAACTTGCAAAAAAAAAAAAAAAAAAATCCTTGCAAATTTATCACTTTGCAGTTTTGTAATATCCTCCCAAGTCAGAATAAGATCGGGGAGGTCTTCATCATTGCAAGCCAAGTGTCAGTCATTTCCCCCTCACAGTCAGTGGTGGGGGGAACTCAAGAAATCTGGTGCCTGCGGAAGCCTGTGAACTTGTGTGATTCAACCTCCAGCCATCCAGCTCGTCAAAGCCAAGGCCCGCTCTGGCTGTTGCAATCCGCCGTGGCTCCCAGCTGACCCGGGAACTGGCCCATCAGTCTGAATTCTGGCCCAACACATTCCTACCAAGCCGCTAGACTTCCCACCTCCCTGCAGGCCAGCGTGGAGCGCGGAGCACGTCTCCGTCGCCCTGGTAACTCGGCGTGGAGAAACAAATACAGTTGTGAGAGCTGGAAATGGCGACATTGCACAGCAATAAAGTCACAGAGCATTACGCTGATGAGACGTTGAGAAAACGGAGGTCGTTGAAGCATATCGGATTTGGACCCAAGTGACACTGTGTCCAATGTCATAGATGGAACCCTCTGTAAACCCATGAGAGCCCTCGCAAATGATGAAAAAATACAAAAAATAAAACTTTGAAACTTTTGAAAGTCAGACAGATGTGTTATTTTTGACTGCAAGATAACAAGTGTCCACCATTTGGTCCACTGTCTCTACAAATGTCTTTCAGATTTACGTTCTTCGATGTGTTTGTTCGGTCTTTCTTCACTTCACTCCGCCGCTCAAATGCACATTGAAATCCTTTCCTTCTTCTTCACTCTGATATTTCCCCAGCTATTGCTCCAGAAATCTGCTATGACTTTCTTCTGAATGTCTTTCGCCAACATTGCTGAAAAATCCACATTGACGTGGATTGGCGGGACAACTTATCCGGCACAGCAACAAAGCCTTTGAAACAAATGAAGGCATTTTTTCCTTTTTATATATTTTTAAGGTAACAAAGGTGAAAATCAGAGAGACTCCAATGCGTTGTATGACACAAACAGGGCCAGTGGTGAAATAATTGTCGCCTGTCACTGATTTTTCATGCTTGATTTCAAGAAGGTTCTTAACTGGTTGCAGTGATACTTTTGTTCCGTTTCCTGTTTTGGAGCAGCAGTCAGGAGGTCTTTTTGTTTGTAGGTTTGGCTTCTTCTTCTTCTCCTCCAAGCTTGTTGATTACTATAAACTGATCATCACGAGGAGGGGAAAGACTGAAAATGAAACAAAACGTAAAAAGAAACAAGAACAAAAAAAGAAGCTGCACACCTGCGAGGAGTTTTTGGCAAAGGGTAACTGCCAGGTTTCTCACTTTGTCACACTAGCTGCGTTTCCATGACAGTTTTTCGCAAAATAAAAGCGATATTTCTCAAATTTCAACAAAGTACAATCGCGATTTGCAGGTGTTTCCATTGAATGATGTGAAGCGCATAAGCCGTAATTCTCGTCAAATCTTGACCTTGCTTTGGTTTGTTTGCTGTCAAGAATGGCTGTTCTATTTTTCTCTTTACTTGTAATAAAAAAAAATTCTGTCTCCTCCTCCGTCCAATCATAACGGGCCATTTTCACTGGTCATTGAACTGGTCACATCCGCTAACGTGCAAATGCGTAAAAAGTGTTTCCATGACACTTTTGCGATGTACCTCTATATGGATACGTCTGAAAAACCACCTCAAAACCTCTTGGCCATATTTGAGAGTTTTATCAAAACGTCGGTGTTTCCATCACCAGTTTTTCATTGCGATATTTAGGTTTTGTGCAATTCTGGAGGTAATGGAAACGCAGCTACAGAGATCTTCACCGTCTCGACTCGCATACGACTAGAAATGCAAAAATTCTGTTTCTTCACATTTCACCAATAAAACAGCCCGCTGACTTCTTTCCGACCCATTTGACCAAAACCTCGGCTGGCGGACGGGAGGCAGCCGCCGTGAACGCACGACTTTTTATTTCTTTATTTCATTTGTTCTCCAGAAAGCAGGTGCCATCGGCGGCGAGGAGCGCTGGGATCTTCACAGGGAGGAGCGGGTGGAGGGTGGAGGGTGGAGGGGAGATGAAGGGCGCAAAGAGGCCCCTTTTGAGTAGCAGCTCATCTTTTATTTGGCAACACTTCAAATGGAGCCCGTTTACCGCGTCTAGACGAGACAGCTTTCACAGCCGGGGTAGGGTTCTGCCTTTTTTTTTTCTCTCCTTTTTTTTTTTCATTTTTTGTTCTGTTCTACCCGAGTCTATAAAAGCTATTTACTGTAACAGCAGAAGACAGACATCTCTTTTAGTTCTCACACCGCAGACAGCGCTGCCTCCTCCTCTACGTTGCAGATGAGTTTGTCAGATGCTCTGAGTCCACCTCTCCTCCTCCTCCTCCTCCACCTCCTCTTCCTCCTCTACCAACCCACCCCCCCTCTCCTAGTAGTCCGTTTGAAGCCCTGAAAGTGCCGAGACAATCCGAACCCCGTTTGATGGATAATTTGAAAAACTCAGCGTGCCGGATCGGCCTTGAGAGTTTGTTCCTTTTTTTTTTTTTTTCTCGTGGCCAAGCTTCAGAAAAAACAAAACAAAAACCCGGTCGTGCATGGAGAGAAACAGAAAGGACTAGTTTCTCTCCTCGCAGCCCCTTTGAATCCGACAGTCAGCGTGTTGAGATTGCTTTATGTACTCCGGTCTCCGGCCGCAAGCTTTTTCTTTTTCTTGATGTGGCTCTTTCCTTTTTTGAGACGACGGTCCTGCTTGAAAGTATTCGCAGTTTTGCATGAGGGGCATCGAAAAAAATGGAGCTTGGGACAGTATTTGTAACCAACTACAACGCATTTGTACTTGGTTTCTGTCCCAGTAACCAAGTATAAATACTTTGTCTATGTTACTTCAGTCGATTTGTCAGGTATCTGCACTTTAATTGCGCGTTTATTCGTCTGGTGACGTTTTACTTTTACTCCCTATATTTGTACACGAGTATCTATATATTCTACTTCTTACAATGAGAAAACACACTGGTTACTTCTGTATTTGAAAGTGTTTCAAAGATACAAATTCTATTCAAAGTGATTTACTTTTTTTTTTTACAATTATTATATTATAAAGTTGTTGTGGCTTGAAGTGGAGCAATTTGAACTAGTTCAATATAAAAGAGGATCATATTTTAGAGGGAGATTATTTTAGAGTGCTTTGGCTTTGGGATCAATGTTCAGTAAATTTTCAGTACAGAGAAAAATAAAAATGTAGATAATTATTATTGGTTGTTGTTATTAAAAGTATCATCATCTCACAATGACTCACTGGTCAGAACTGTCAGTGATTATAGGTTTGGCTGTGTTGCAAAAACTAAAACAAACCGTAGCATTGAGAGTCGCAAAGTTGTCTCATTTTTGCTAAATTGTCAATGAATGTATTGTTTTAATTGATTTCCATTTTTCTTTTTTACTTTTTACTTAAGTACATTTCAGAACCGTGTACTTCTACTTGAGTAAATTGAGTAAATGAATCAATACTTTTACTATTACCAAAGTATTTGTTTCTCAAGCATCCGTATTTTTACTTAAGTGCAAAATGTGAATACTTTTGCTACCTCTTGCACGCAAACACACACACACACACACACACACACAGGTGGACTTAATAACAGAGTGTTCTAGCAGCAGGGATAGATGAGAGCTGGAGCTCCCTGGTTGGAAACACAGCAACGTTTTATTTTTCACAGGTAAAACACAATCATCATCAAATGGTGGCTCCGTCACTTCAGCCGGTCCACTCCAATCACATTTCACAAGAGGCCCAGAAGGAAATCTGCTTTTCTTCTTCTTCTTCATGTTCTTAAATCTTGGTGAAATCTTGTGATCAACTTCATTCCATTTGCACTATTTCATGTCTGCCGTGCTTCCGGGACTTATCCCGTCGAGGCGATCCAATCACAATCAATAAAGGCGCGCATCAGGAAATGCAAATGCTGGATCTCGGCGGAGGGACGCGAGGAAGATGAAAATGACTTTCCTTAGCTTTGCCTTGAAGAAAGAGAATGTTTCCCCAGCTGATGTTAAAGGAGAAGTGTGAATTCAGGCCCAAAGTAAGAGATTTCATCTACGACCAGAGCAACTTATTAATAAAATGAGAAGAGAATGAACATTTAGCCAATGAATATTCCCGTCTGTCTGAATTAAAAACAGGTTTTTCATCCAGGCAAGTTGGAAAAATCAACACGGCGCTGTGGAGGGATCAGTAACTTTGTCCACCTCTGGCGTGGACGCAACCTCAGGTCATGATCGAGGAAGTCAGAGCAGCGGCGAAAGGTTTAGTTTCCAGTCGTTGGCTGATAACATATTTTTCAAATTCGAAATGAAAATCAATATTTCGGGGGTCAAAATTGCGATATCGATACAGAAATCAATACACTTTTTGGTTTGTAATTTCTTCAATAAATAAAAAAGTTAAAAATCACAAGACACGAGAGCATTAATGTATTTATTACGAAACATGAAAAAAAAACAGTTAAAGAAAATGTTTAAAGTGCCGTAAAATTTATATATAAATCAAAAATAAGTGCATGCGTGTTGCGGCGTGCACTCACTACGTCCCGACTGCCGAGCACTACGTCCCGACTGCCGAGCGTGCACACTCCGCAGCCGCAGTGGGCTTTGGTGCATTACAGTAGTTGGAAGTAAGTCACTGAGGCTCTGGTCAAAATATATATATTGATATTTTCTTAAAATGATCGATACAAAATGGAATTTTGGGGATTAGCAATAAAATATTGATAAAAAAATATCGATATGTACTTGTTGTTGTAGTACTGGAGTTTGGTCTTGGTCTCCAGACCACTTTTTAAGGTTCTCGGTTTCGTCTCAGTCTCGGACTGGGAGGACTGGGAATTTTTGATCCAGACCAGTGGAGACTCAGCCAACACTGCAATGACAGATTATAAAGGAAAATAATTTTACGCTCTGTTGGTGACACCCAGAGTGACACTCTGCCCGCCTTATTCCAAGTTAGTATATGTATATTGTTTTTTAATTTTATGAAGCAAAATTGTTTTGTTTTTTTAATAATTTAAAATAGTTGGTAAAGCAGCAAAATGTAAATTATTGAAATATAACTTGCTGAAAGTAGATGTTTGATTTAGAAGCAAACTTGAATTTAAAAAAGTTTTTTTTTTCTGTTTTGCTGTTATTTTTCTTTGATATATAAAGTCTGGTCTTGTCTTGGTCTCAAACTCCAAATGTTTTGATAATGTCTTGGTCTTGAGACTCTCTAGTTTTGATAATGTCTTGGTCTCGATTCGTGCGGTCTTGACTGCAACACTAAAATGCACATCACGAGTTTCCAGCGTGTGAGCTTCTCCAGCTTCTCCAGCTTCTCCAGCGTGTGGTTTCCAGCTCGGGGAAAAGGTGAAGGCACTTCATCCCCGGGGCCGAGAGTCGCTGCTGCGGTTAAATGCGAGCGGCCGAGTGATAAACTGCGGTCGAGTCAGCCGCCACTTTTTCTCACAGGTGGCCGTCGGCACCGCTCGGAGAAAGTAAGTGATGAGTTTTTCAAGTGTTCCCAGTGGCCACACTTGGTATTGCAACACCAACAAAATGACACGGGGCCTAGAGAGCATTTTTCCCATAGATCAGCTGATCAGGTCCTGAACTCTGCTGCCCTCCTCAACCCAGCGGAGTGGAACCTTGCCCCCTCCAAGCCGCAGGGTTCCTCTTCTCCTCCTTGTTTCTTTTGTTCCAGTGACGGAGGTTTTACTTTGCGATTGGTGGCATCCCTCCCTTCATCCCACCCTCCATCAACCCACCCATCCCTACTGTGTGTGGTGACCGATGGAAAATGATGTACGTGTCGGTGAGGAAGAGCTCCTCCTCCTCCTTTCACCTCCTCCTCTTCCTCTTCTCCTCCACCTCTTCCCCCTTCTCCTCCTCTTCTTCTTCCCTCCTCCTCCTCCTCCTCCTCCAGCAGCTCTGGCACATCACCGGCGTCACGGCTGGTAATTGATTCTCTCTGTGCCATTAGTCCCCGAGACAAAGATGCGCCAACGAGGGTGGGGGGGGGGGGGGGGGGGGGGCGCTGTCACTTAAAAGGCTGGCACGGCGCCCGGCCGCACGTTCCCGTCGACGCACAAGCAGATACATGCAAAAGATCTTTTCATTTAGTCTTGATTTTTACCCTCTTTTTTTTTTTTTTTTTTGCAATTTTTTCGCAGGACTCCGACGCAGCAGCGGCGTGACGTCGGCCGTCGAGGGCCGGCGACGCCCGGCGGCTAATTTGCAAAAAAACAAATAGGGACATAAAAACGTAGCGAGACTTCGGCGGCGTGAAACACGTGAACGGCGGCAAAGAGAATCAAAGAGAATCAGAGGAGAAAAAACACTTGCACACGTGCATGAACGCACACACATGTGCACGCATACATGCACACACCTACACGCACACACACGCACACAAACATGCACACAACCACACACGCAGACACGCACACACACATGTGCACACACTGAGTGCACACAACACAAACACACACACACACGTACACAAACATGCACATAGCCACACACACACCTACACGCGCGCGCACACACACACACACACACAGTCCCCAGACAAAGAGCAGGGCAGGTCTTTATCTCATTACAGTTAACGAGAGGCTGCTCTCTGTCTTCAGCCTGCAGACCAGCTGGAATCTCAGAGCTCAGTCTTCAGTCTGGGCCTTCAGGGCCTCCGTCACTGCTGCCTTCACTGCCTTCACTGCCTTCACTGCCGCCGCCTTCAACGTAACGCAACCAACCGCCGTCGCCATGGAAATGCCTTTTGTCACGCCGCCTCTCGTCACCATGGTCACCTGGCGTCGGGGGGGCCATGGGGAGGAGAGGCAGGTAGAGCCCGCTTCGGGAAGAGAGGATGGCACGAAACAAACGCACACGTCGCGGCGGCGCGCGCGAGCCAAATGCTAATTGGCCGAGCGAAAGATGAGCCGGCGCAGACGAGAAAAAACAAAAAAAACAAAAAAACCCTCCTTTCAAAGTCAGTTACGAGCTAATTAAAGAACATATAGCAACACAATCCCCGACATCACTCGCAATCGCTTTTTGCCCTCGGGCGCTACAAGCAGCCCGCGCCAGCGCTCGCACACGTTTCTTCTTAAAGTGTGAGGCAGCGGTGCAAGTTGGGGGTGGGGGGGCACCCCGGCGAACGACAACATAAAAAAAAGGGGGGGTAGAACTGGCATGGGCAAGCTACGGCCTGGGGGCCATACGCGGCCTGTTAAGCTTTTCAATCCGGCCCGCCGAACTTGAAGAATTTGTATTAGTAGTCAGTAAGTTTTTTCAGTGTTTTCAGAGTCATTTCAATAAAGAGCTAAACACAGTCGAGCTTCAAAAACTCTGATTTGGTTGCAACTTTGCTTTGCTTCGTTCTGAATTTTGATATTAAATCACATATTTTCTAGGAATCCCATCATATATTTTTTTCTCTCCTATGAGGTGGCTCACCAAATCACTCCATCCATCTGCTGCTACCAGTCAAAACTTTGCCCCCCACCCCCCCACCCGGGGTAGAAGAAGTGGAAGCTCCATCGCTGGAGTTTCATCCCGACGCCTCTCAAGGCCCCGCAAACTACTTGGATGCTCATTTGGAATCTAGTAATTAATTGGTGCCTGTATATGTATATATATTTATATACACTTATACATATATTTATTTATATATATATATATATATATATATATATATATATATATATATATATATAAACATTTTTTTCATCTATTTTTGTTTGGCTGTTGACCGACGTGTGGTCCTCTCACGCGCTCGTCTTCAGGTCGACGTGGCTCCCTAATTAAGACTCCAGAGGACGTTCTAATTGCTGCTGCGAGCCTCTCGGCGGAGCGAGGGAGCCTCTCCCCGGCGCTGCCCGGAAAGAGCGCCCGAGCGCCGCATTAACAGCGTGTACGTGTGTGTGTGACGGGGGGCGGGGGGTGCTTATGTAAGCTTGCGGTGAAAACTATTAAACGCCGACCAACTTTTTCTCTCTCTTCTCTTTTTTTTTTCCTTGTGAGGAACTGCCACTTGATTTTAATAGGCCTCATTAAAAGTGCACATCACAGAGATCCGGAAAAAAAAAAAAAAAATGCTCCCTCCGACTTCACACACACGACAACGGGATAATAGCCCCACCCCACCCCCGAACCTTCCCACCCACCCAATCCACTCCATGGCTGTCACAGCCTAATCCTAAATATTGAGCAGTGCGCTGTTGCACCCGCAGAACCATCCGAAAACCGAGGCGGAGGCATTCTTAAAGCTTGGGGAGGAGAGGGGGGGGTGATGAGGAATTCATGTCATTTGTCTTTTTTGACAAGGGGCAGGAGGAGGCGAGTGAAGGAAGAGATGGCTCGGGGAAGCTCCGCCTGTTGTTTATTGGGGGAGGTAAATGGAGAAATCTGGGGGTAAAAAAAAGAAGAGGTGGTGCTTGAAGCTGAAATATAGCGCAGGTTCCCAGACACGCCTCTCCAAATGGCAAACAAGGGGCGCGTTATTTATCAGAAGATTGGCGTGGTTAAGATATGATTAAATGTCAAAAAGTAAATCCTCACATCCATCAAGGGCCCATTGCTCAGACTCGCGCAAATTGATAAAGAAAGCTTTTAGGTCAAGAGGTAAGCGTGTGTTTGAAAGTGAGAGTCTCCTCGGGCTCACGTGGACGAGAGTTTGCAAGCAAGCTTGTTTATTATTTAGATATTAGCGATTTGGAAATGATTTGTTCACCTTTAAAAGACGTTCAGCCATTTGTAGAATGGTGTTTGGTCACATTCCAGGTCAGAGGTGGGCAAACTTTTTGACTGGTGGGGCCACAGCGGGTTGTGAAATGTGGCAGAGGGGGGTAGCGGAGCAGCAGCAGATGGATGGAGTGTTTAGGTGAGCCACCTCATAGGAGAGAAAAACACATCATGGGATATGTAGAAAACATGTTGCTTTAATGTCAATTGAAAATGAAGCAAAGCAAAGTTGCAACCAAATCAGTGTCTTTGCAGCCCCACGGTGTTTAGCGCTTTGTTGAAATGACTCTGAAAACACTGGAAAAAATGGATGAAATGCAGCTGTTTCATAACTTAATTCCTATTAATGCCACTTCAAGTTCGGCGAACCGGAATAAATAAGCTTAACGGGCCGGATATGGCCCCCGGGCCGTAGTTTTGTCTATAGCATCGTTGAGACTGGAAACCATACGACCACTTTGACTCGCTCTATATGAAGCAGTTCCTTGTTTGAAATGTAAATAAGCGGACAATAAAATAACACGAAGAATAGCAGAAAAGAAAAAAAATGAAACAGTTTGAAATGTTTAAGTTGCTCAAACAAACATTTTCATTATCACTACTTTGGTTTGTCGCATTTGCACTTTGCTCATGTTGTCTTCTGTGTGTGCGGCGCTGGCACGAGGCAGGAACATCTTATTTAAAAAACACTTAATCTAACAGCATTTATGTTGACAATAACTATGTAAATGTATGTTAATCTGAAGCAGTCGTGGCACATTTCCTGTCTGCGGGGATAAATTAATCATGACCAACCCCCCCCCTAAGCCTGGGCGTAGTGCGGGTACCTGACTGAACCCGGCGGAGGAAAAAGCCGAGGATTGTTCACGTGTTTTAGACACACATTAGACATGCATTTCCTGTTTGTTTGTTTGCATGTTTGTTGTTGTGTTGTTGTCGGTTTTTGTTGAGGGTTGGCCCTGACACATACGAGTTATTAGAGCAACGGCAACGATCATCCATGAATCATCATCCTGTTGTGATCGACGTGCCAAAATACCAGCAGAGCATTCTGGGATTTGTTGTATTAACCGTATATGTGCTGTTCATACCGGTGGGCCAGCAGCATTAGTGGTGATTTTGTGTTGCCTCGTGGGCCAAATACACTGCGACCCAAATTTGGCCTGCGGGGAGCCAGAGTTTGACACCTATGCATTGAATACTGGTCTTCTATGTTAAGCAAAACTGGTAAGGAAATGTCCATCCATCCATTTTCAATACCCGCTTATTCCCGAGCTCAGGGGTCTATATATATATGTATGTACATATATATATATATATATATATATATATATATATATGTATATATATATATATATATATATATATATACATATTCATACATATATTCACAGTGCTACCTACTAACAAGTGTGCCGCATAACTGCATTGCGTGCAGCTCCACTTCCCATTTTCATCCGTAACCTTGAGCGGAGCAGGAAGAAGCGGGAAGAGCTCCCACATCCTCCGTCGTTTATTCCCGCACACTAAAAGACCAGCGTGGATTCAGTGCAGGGAGCGCAGACGAGGGGAACGCCGCCGCCTGCGACAATTACTTAAGAGACGCAATTAAAAAGGCGTCGAGTACGGCGGCAAAGACCCCGACCACAACGGGGCCGCTTCGGCAGATACCCTTGAAACATTCTTTCACTTCAAACACGTAACTTGCGTCTCTCATCGGGAGGAAGAGGGAGAAGAAGAAGAGGAGGAGGAGGAGGAGGAGGAGGAGGAGGAGGAGGAGGAGGAGGAGGAGGAAGAGGTGGTGGAGGAGTGGGGAAAAAAAGCCTCTGAGAGAAGAAAGAGGTGGTGGGGTGGGGGGAAAAAACAAAAACAAATCAGGAAGAAGCTGGAAATGAGTCCAACTCATGCATAACTTCAAACGCTCCGTCTTCAAAGTTGCATAACATTAAAAAACGAGAGCCCAGTCCGAGTTCCCAACATCAAAACCCCAGTCGGCATCGAGGGGGCTCCGCCGAGCCTGCTGAGCCATGCCCTCGCCCTCCACTCCTCTTCATCTTCATTCTTTGTCACGCTTCGCCACCGTCCTTGGGGTATTTGTTACCAAAGAGCAACGCGGCATTGTGGGTAAGGCGGGAGTGGGGTTAGTGGGAGGGGGGGGGTGGAGGCCAGGTGGCGACGCGCACAGCAACTCCTCCGGCCCCGGCACAACACAAGGAATCCTCTGAAATCTTTCGGCGACGACGTTCTTCAGATCGCGGTATTCATTTTTCCCTTTGTGTTTTTCGCAGTGAAAACCCTGTAGCGACGGAGGAAGGCCGAGGGCCCCCGCAACGCACCGACCAAACCTTTGTCTGATGTCGTCCCCGCCCGCCACTCGGCTGACCTCGGGGAAAAAAACTCTGCCGCTCAGCATCGCCGCCGTCTTCTGCTTTAGTTGCACTTGAACTTGGAACTCGGCCAGACCGACAGTTCTTCAGTACTTCATTTCTAGACCTTCACATCTTCAGCGAGCGCAGTTGGCGTCGTTTAGCCGTTGCCGTTAGCCGCAGGCTAGGCTAGGACTGCCACACACGGGATTGTATGCGTAAAGTGTTGCGGTTATTTTGTTCAGAGTGGAATTTAACCCATTGGGACCTCAGCACAAGAAAAAAAATGTCTTTAAGAACATTCATTCATTAATTTTCCATACCCGCTTAGTCCCGAGCTCAGGGTCACGGGGGTCTGCTGGAGCCTCTCCCAGCCGTCTTAGGGCGAAGGCAGGGTGTCCCCTGGACAAGTCGCCAGTTCATCACAGGGCCACATAGAGACAAACAACCATTCACACTCACATGCACACCTACGGACAATTTAGAGTCTTCAATTGACCTCACATGCATGTTTTTGGAGTGTGGGAGGAAGCCGGAGAACCCGGAGAGAACCCACGCAGAACATGCAAACTCCACACAGAAAGGTCCCAGGCTCGGAATCGAACCGACGACCTTCTTGCTGTGAGGCGGCAGCGCTAACCACTGCGCCACCGTGTCGCCCTCTTTAAGAACATATGTTTTCTTTTCTTTTCCGAAGAATTTCAAAGTGTCAACGTCTGCTAAAAAATATATTTCTAAGCCCCTGGCGTTGGATTGATACATAAGTCCAAAAATATTTGTAATTTTGTTTTTAGACCTTTGGCTTTCACACAGATTGACTACATGAATTGAACTATATTTGTGAATTTTTTTCTCATTTTTTTCTCAAAATACAACTGAAACAAAATCACTAAACAGAATACACTCATTAAACTGCATAAAACGAATGACGTAATGGAGTCAATTGCCAAGGAGGAAAAATGTCTCAGCACACAAAAGCAACACTATTTTCCAAGTAAATACATACAAATAAACAAACATAGTGATTAAAACTAAGTTCATTTCAAAAATTAAAACTGGCTGAAAAAAATGTCTGATTGAGGACTTCATTGAACGAGAATCAAAAGGATAAAAACCATGAAGCGGTTCCTCCTTCTTCCCTTCCATCTGCCAGCCCTGCAATTCTCCAATCCCAAATTGTATAGTTTCCCAACTTGGTATCAATAAAGTGCTATCTACGCTCAAAAGTAAAAATATCACTCGTGTTGTTCCCTATGTAAAGGTTATGAAGGGATCTGATCTGGTCTGGTCATCATCCAGCAACCTGAAGAGTTCTTCATCCTCTTTGGATGGAGGCATTAATTTACTGGCACTTTCTGGCACACGTGTCATCATTCCCACTTCACTTGTCTCAGTTCTGCATTTCAATGTGTGTGATTTCCTTTTTCTAGGATGCAGAACAAAAGGGTTGTATGGTCGTACACAACCTGGAGCCAAGCAGAAAGTTGCGTCTCCAGCTTTGGGCCAAACCAGCTTTGTCTTGAATGTACCTCTGCTTTTTGTTCCTTTCTCAAAAGGATTCTTTTGTGACAAAATTCAAACTAAATGATCATTAAATTTATGGACTGCCAACATGACGACCTAAAGGTATTTATCCATTTGAATTTCCTGAGTCTGACTGCTGAGTTTGTGGTAAAACTGTGAGCAAAATTAACGCAGATCTTTTTCCTTTAAAGATATTTGTGTCCGACTGCAAATATTCCTCTCCAGGTATTATAACCCCGACAAGGACATTAGCATATTTTGACGCATGTGACTCAAGGAGAGAATCCTCTACCCAAATGAGACGCAAGAGTTATCTGAACGAAGTTGTGGGCGTCATATATAGGTCAGTCATTCTCAACTCAACTCCTTCTGTATTTCTGTCTTTAGTTCTGAATTTTCCAGAAGTGCACAGGAGACTATGTCGTGCCACCTCTAATCTATGCAGTCTCTCCAGAATGATGGAAATGTCTTGCACACCAAATCAGGACCAAACAACCTTCAGACCATCTTTCATTCAGTTGCACATGGGCAAAAGAGAAACACACAGGGATGTGATTTTGAGCGTCCAGCTTTTTATTGTAATGTACCGTTCAAAGGTAAATTGTGTAATATTTGGAGCTTTTAAGAAGAAACAGCGACATCAGGTGGTTACATTTCAAATTGTTCAATGCTCTTTCACTTAAGTCCCCTTAGGAACTCCATCACATCGCTCCCTAGCTTGCCAGTGAGCTACGGTGGCCTGCGAGCACAAACCTGGATACCTTGTCCACCTTCTTCTCCGTTGGTTTATTTGAGCACACAAGCATTCACCCTAAATATGAAGCGTGCTTTCAGGTGGGCTGCATTGTCCACACCTGAATGGCAGTGCAAGATGGCAGCTAACTGGGAGCAAGAGTTCTATGTATATTATTATGCATATCTAAATAAGAACCATTCTTTGGGTAGGAAAAGGAAATTACTTGTATCGTACTGTGAGTATACATTTTCATTCATGAATTTATGTACAATATAAAAAAATCATGAATCGCCAACCAAATTATGCAAATTAGGCTTGCTTGCACAATTTGATTACTTTAAGATGAGTCTGAGACATGGAATTATTTATTGATCACCGTTGATGGCAATAATACCAGTGTGCATTATTTGAGGATTTTGAAATGCATGGCGTCGTGCTGCAGCAAGAATGAATCCGACCCTCTCGAGGTTGCGTTCATTCGTTTTGTTTCGATTCGTTAACGTGAACTAACGCGAAAATGATCCAGTAAAAACGTGAAAATTTTAAACTAATTACGTGATACTGAGAATTTCACTACCACAAAATAACGTAATTGTTTCGTGTAAGAACACGAAAAATGTCACGTAAAAGTGAACATTATCTCACAGAAACATGAAACCTTCACGTAATGACACGATACTGAACCCTTTCTTTTTCTAGTATGGCAGTTACAATTCCATATGCGCATACGCTTCTGGAAGAAAGAGAATTTCCCAAAAACCGAGAGTCATTCTCTCTCAGATTCACACCACCATCACGCCACTGGAATAGCCCCCTGGTGGCCACTGAAGTAAATGCAGTTTTAAAGTTAAACAGCAAGTGCGATACAACTTCTTGCAATACTCACGGCATTAGCCACAGCCCTACACGGAGTCTTGAGAAACTTTTCACGTGAAGTCTAATTAGACTTTCAAATACAAGTCCGTTTAGAAATCCGAGCAATAAATAAATGAGACGGAGGTCACAGGAGTCTCCTCTCACTTTCGCTTCGAGTTTTACAACAACAACAACAGCAGCGGGACTCTTCCCCCGCCCCGGTCGAAGAAACCCGAAGTTTGCGATGGCGAAAAGCTTCAGGTGTGAGGTGCGAGGTCGAGACGGGTCGACCGTAATCAGCAGCTGCTAAGCTCCGTCGTGTTGTCGCAAAGGGCAAGACAAACGTACGGGGAAGGCGTCTCCGAGTCTTCGCTTGGCTTTGCACTCCTCCCCCCCCCCCCCCCCCCCACACACACACACACACAGACACACACACCCATTCCTCTGCCGCTCGCAAATTCTCCGGCATGCAGATAAACACATACAACAACACCAAAAAAAAAAAATCCCTCCCACGCGCTTCAACAGAAAAAAGCTCTTCTGAAGCGCACCTTTCCGCCCACGTGCGTTGACATACGCGCACGAACAAACTGGTAATGTTCCATCAAAGCTTATGGCGGCCATTAAAAAATAAAAAATAAAACGACGACTGCGCAGACAAACACGGTTGCCGCCCACACGCACCCTTGAATGGCGTCGCCGCCTCCATCAGCGCGGCCCGCCAGTGACAGTGGCGCACCCCGGCTTCAATTACACCCGGCTAATTGTCGAGATTGCGGCGGCCAGATTCGGAAAGACGGTCGATGACTTGACTGTACGCCGCCCGTCCGTGTGCGCACCGTACACGCACACGTGCGCGCAAAAAGGGAACAAACGCGCCGCCTCTGTGATGTTTCCGTGAGAGCGTACAAAGCGTCGAAGTTTCCCATTAGCATGCCGCGCGTTCACATAATCAGATAATGGATTATTTAAGCATCTGCTTTCACTCCGCTGTATAAACGGACGAAGATACACTGCTTGCCCCCCCCCCACCCCACGCCCCCCTGTCAAACACACACACACACACACACACACACATGCGCGCTGGCACACACTTTGCCTGAAGGATTTTAATTTGAGATGCAGACTCCGGTGTCACAGTGAATGATATTAAAAGTCGTATCATGAATAAATCAGGAGACAGAGGACTCACCTCAGCAATGTGACAGATAAGCAAAGAGAAACAGCACACGGGAGGGGAGGGAGTGATGGAGGGAGGGTTGGTAGGAGGGAGGGAGGGATGGAGAGAGGAGGGAGGGGGAGGCAGGGAGAGGAAAAGTGTTTGGCGAGCGAAAGACGATGGTTAATCCATCTTTTTTTAAATGTGTATACATTGACGCTTCCTAACGAGGCCGTGATTTCTTTTTTGCTAAAACTCACGGCGTCCGCTCTATGCAGGAGGAGCCTCGTGCTTTTTCGGTCGCTCGTCGTCGTCGTCGTCTCGCGCCCGCTACCCGAAACCGGCAGACGTGTTCATCACGAAAGCCTTCGTTCGTGACGGATCGCTCAGCCGTGTCATCAGTCGAAAATTGAGAAATTGACAATTTGTCCGTTTGTCACGCGGGCTTCTGAACGAGACGGGGCGTCGCTGCGGGTGGCTTTGGGGGGGTTGTTTTTTTTTTGACAAGACAGGAAATTCATTCAAGCATGTCAGCAAATTCAAATCAAGCAGGATGGGGAATGATGGAGCGACATGGTAGTTAGATCTTTTTTCAAAATGATTTTTTTTAATCATTATTTTAACCAAAATCGTAACAGCGTCAGCCAGCCGCTCTTTGTCCTTTGTGACGTTTTGCGACTCCTGAGCTGAAGTTGGGATTTTACACACTTGGTCACACTTTCACTCCACCAAGCTAGACAGCTCTAGTTACAGCCCAGAGCTCAGGGACAGGGACAAGAATGTACAACACTGTACACATTCATCTATGTGGATAGGTCGCATGTATGCATGAAGATAAATTAGCTGCGCCAAACCGCCTCGACTTTTGGAGACATCATGACTTACAGGTGAAGTGCTTCCATGAGCTCATGATGCTAGAAATTAATTATCTTCCCATAGAATGTGAACCGACTGCGTACCAAGGCCTTGACTATCAGCGAGAGAAGTGAAGAACTACAAGCCTCAAAGCAAATCAAACCCAATAGGAAAATCTCTGCTGGTATCAAATTAACTGTGCAACACGAACCTTTGCTTTGAATGTATTAAACATACATAGCAAACATAGAAAACTCCTCAACCTGCAACCTCACAAAGCTGTCAAGGTCCCTTGCCTACACTTCCTGTGAGAACTCTTCAAGGCAATTCTTTCAATCTTTAATCACTTTTTTTCTATGGTTTTCTTCTTTGTATTGTTTTGCCTTTCAGCTTTAATCCCGGGATTTCAAGACATATACAGTATTCCGATTGGGTGGAATGGAAGTCTTGATAGATAGATGGATAAACGGAGAGTTGGAATAATGAACATCGAGGAGGTTTTGGTTCCTGCAAAACTCAGTTTCAGTTCTTCGCAGGGAAAGAGCGGAAAGTGTAACACATCCGGGTTCTCGCGATATTTTGCAGTGTTACTGCGAGATACACAGAGTGACGCCTCTTCTACGCAACCGTCATGATGTGTTTGTTGGAGGGAAAGAAAAACCCATCAACCATCATTCAAAAAGCTTGTTTTTTTAACATTCTGTTCAATTTTTTTCCCACCAAGGTGTGTAAATTATTTACACAAAGTGTTTCAAGGCATTGAGTTTGCATTAGAATTGTATTTCCCCCCAAAAATCCAAAGAACCTTCGCTGGAAAAGCCGACCTGTCTGCTGGCAGCCTCACCATCCAAAATCAGATAATTGCCACCATAAAAGACCTAAACTGAGTGACACCACTGTTAAACTTTACTGTATCAAGTGCTTTAATGGTGACAAACGACTATGGAAAAACTGAGATAAAAAGGGTGAAATAAAAACCTGTACTTATGGCGTCGCTTAAGAGTGAAGGATTGCTGCGTAATTACCATTTAACAGATCCTGTCTGTCGGATCAACTGTTGGATACACCCACTCACCAACAACAACAGGTTAGAAGGGAATAATGTGGGAGAGAAAACGAGTGAGTTTATGAGTTTCCTCGCTGCATTCACACTACCGGTAAAAGTGACCCAAATCTCACTTTCTTCCCACGGATTTTTATTTGAAGGTCTTGATGCCGTGGACGAGACAAGCATGGCTAACGATGCTAATGGACCTAGCCATCGGAACTAAAGTGAAACCCCACTGTAATTATCACTTGTTCATCATTCATGCTGATGACCAAGATTGCAAGTTGATACATAGACGCACGCGTCCATTTTTACTCGAACAAGTCGTCTTCTGCACTTGTGGGAAAAGGTTAGCGGTACATGGACTGCAGGCATAGGCCAGTGACTACGATTCCTTGTCAATAATTATCTTCTTGATTTTCCAGAGTGAGTTGGAAAAGTCGACAATCAAATGGGTTAGTTCTGGCTACTCTCTCGCTCTCTCTCTCTCGCTCTCTCTCTCTCTCTCTCTCTGTCTTCCCACAGGGGAGTAGTTTTTCCTGGTCACTGTCGCCCCCTGGTGCTCTGGAGGATCGGAGTTGGTTTTTCCCCCGATTATACAAAGTGCCTTGAGATGCCTTTGGTTGTGATTTAGCACTGTACGAATAAAAGTTGATTAATTGACTGATTGATTACGAGCAAGAACGTCGCTACGTAGGCTGTTCAAACGTACGACGCTGGAAGCGTCGTCTTTGTAGCGGCGAAGTAAAGCCGCACTTTGGAGCGGGAACGTGTTAACTCTGCATTCTGAACCAAACATCAGAGGGTTCGTTGTGACGAGCCACTAGGCGCCGGTTCCAAATAAGAAGCACTTTCCATTCCAATCCATTCTCACACAACATTTTTAATCTCAAACACTGCACTACGAATGATCTTATCACACACTCATGCTGCACCAACAAAAACCACCAAGGAGGGGAGCGGTCTAAAATACTAATTGCCTCCCTTCATTGAAAATTTAATCTACGTTCAGTCTAAATCCTCCTCATGCTACTGGGTCCAGTCAGGCCCAAATCCACCACGATGGATCAACAAAGATTTCAGAATTCTAAAAATCTCGTCAGTCTGGTCGACACGTGAGTACGACCTTCAAGGTCATAACTCCATTAAAAAAAAAATGTGTTATTAGTCTTGCAACCTGCTTTTATCACGTTTCCATAATGATCCGATTTGAAATAAAATTTGCCTTTTTTTTTTTTCCAAGATGGATCTTTGCCCTCCTCCTTCTTTTTCTTCTTTTCTTTCTCAAAGACTGGAGCTGGCCTGCGCTTCCTTGGGGAGCCGCTGCCCTCTGGAAGAGTTTTTATTCATATGAGGAATTTCCATCTTGTCTGATGCTTCTGAACACGACCCACCCACCAAACCCACCCCCCCGCCGCACCGCCGCCCCCACCACCACCACTGGGACCCCCCTCCGCCCACGTAGAGCCGTTCCAGAGGGGTCAGGAGGACAAAATGAACAGAGAGAACGTCTGCCTGCTCGTATCTGGAGGTTGGATGTGAGGAGGGTTCGACTGCTGTCTGGGGCCCCCTGCGCCCCCTCTTCCCAGACTGGGGCGGGGGGGGGGGGGGGGTTTGGGGGGGGAGGGGGGGATCTGCCCAGCATGAATATGCATCTGTGTTTGTGTGGTGTCTGCGGCGTGGCGTTACCTCCGATGGGGGGTGGCGGTGGGGGTGGGGGGGTGGCTGTGGTAGACGACGGTGCTGTCAGCAGGTTAATCCAGCCCTCGGGCTAAGCATCAAACTTTCAGATCAGACAATCAATAATTCAGACGGCGGCGGCGGCGGCGGCTCGTTGGGATCCATCGCCGAACACGGACCCGGAGAGGCGAGGAGGAGGTGGAGGAGGAGGAGGGGGAGGAGGAGGAGGAGGCACAACAAAGGCTCAGAGGTGATTTACAGCCGCGCACCACATACTAATAAAAGGCAGCAGCAGCAGAGCTCGGGTGTCGCGCAAACAAGCCAGGCTTTCCGATTCACGCCGGCATCCGTAATTTTTTTTTTCCACCTTCCGCACAAAGAGTGGAACTCCTCTGCAGCGGCGGTGGCGGATCCCAGGAGGTACAACATATCGAGGGAAGGAGAGGATGAAAAAAAAACAGACTGATAGACCAAATCTGCTCTTTTTTTAAAAAAAAAAAAAAAATAACAATAATAATAATAATAATAGTAATACTATTTTTTTCTGAATCCAAACGCAACACCCAACCACGCGGCATCATCACAGGTCCACCGCTGTGCGTAAGATCCGCCTGCCTGCCTATTGAAGTATATGCACAAACCTTACTAATATGGCCTTTGCGCACACACACACACACATCCCTCTGCAAATCAGAGGAAACATACCGACAAACGGCGGCTATTTAGTGTGCGTTGTGGGGGAGTTGCGCCAGTGGGGGGTTGGAGAAATTGAGGGATATTTGAGCGCGTGGGTGTATAATGGCTATCAGAGGTGACTTTCAGTGGGATCAATTCAAAAACACTCGCGCACAAACACACAAACAAGCCGTTTTTTTTTTACCCCATCCACACCACCGCCCCACCTCACACAGGCACCGACGCAGACACAGAACATTAGGTTATATACAAATGTCAGCATCAAATGATCACAAAGTAGCGACTGATAAAAACTCAGTGGGCTGTGTGGGTTTCCTTTTTTTTGCCGGTCTTCGTGTAAAACTAGAAAGGCATTAACTTGACGGGTAATTTTTTTTGTTCGGTCGTCGACCTCTAAGCGTATCGTAGTTCCACCAAGTAGGAAGTTCACTGAAATAGACTGAACTTCATGGCTTGATGTCATTTCACCCCTTTGTGTCCATGCATCACGAGTCACTCCATGAGGCTTTGTGTTGAAACCTCTGTTGAGATCGAAGGGTGACGTCAACAAGCTAAAACCAGTTGAATAAAACCCAAAACAAAACAGAAACAGGAAGAGTTTAAGCAGAGAGGAATGAAAAATGCAGGAAATTTCTCCGCAAACTCACATTTTTAAACATAATACAACCATATTATAGCAGTGGAGGCTGCTGGCGTTAATTTGCAATTTGTCCATTTTGTCCATTTATTTTGGATTTAATTGTAGGTCTATTTATTGTCTGTCATTATGTGCAGCTTCCTAAATGCCCTGTTGCCCATCCAACCAACAGTATGAATGCTCAAACACAACTATATTAAATACAAACTATAATAAACAGTTGTGACTATTGAAGCAAGAGGTCGACGATGGTGTTTGATTTGCAGCATATTCATCAAAACCGTAAAGTAAATGGGACTAAATGTGCAGCCGTTCTTCTCTGACTAAATCCAGAGCGGCGGGACGTGGCACCTTAAAACTCTTCCGCCATCTGTGTGTATTTCCAGTGAAGTGTCAATCCAAAGGGGTTTCAGACCATCCAATCATAGCGCAGAATCCCACCGTCCAGGTTCACGCCCACCTCTATGGCCTTACGGAAGAGACGTTATGGAAACAAAAGGAGAACATCTTATCTGGGAGATGATTCTGATTCTGAACAAACTCAATTTGGAGGTGAACACATTCAAATGCATTTTTAGACAATGAAATTTAAACACAACAGCACATATTAGACCATTTACTTTTTGACATTTTAGGAGAAGCTGAGGTTCCATTACAGTCTGAGAGAAATCGCCCTGATTGGTAGTTTTACATGACGGTCAGTTTATTGATTGTAGTCTTGCAGTCTTAAAAGAGGCAAAGAGTCATTAGCCACGTTTACACGTACACATTTTTCCCCCCATTCTAAATGAAATAATCCGATTGACGATTTCAGGTCAGCTGTTTCCATGTGATGCGATCTGCGATCGGTACCACGTTTCATCATCACAGCCGTGTGACGTGCTGATCGATGAAAACGTTGCGCGACTGATCAAAGGTCACCTGATCAGCACAGTGGCTGTGACTGTTTTGACTTTTATTCAAGCAACAGCTTCATTCTGATTGGACTATGTGGCCCCCATGTAAACCCAGCTAATGCTCATTGCACAGCGTTATTTCAGTTAACCCTGTAATTGACCACGATTTGGGCGCTTTCGCTTTCTGATGTCAACTTCTGCGCACAACGTTCTTGCATTTCAGTGTCTGCAGCCGCTGGTTTCCGACCCTTCCCAGGGGGTAAATATGAGAAATTGAATTTGGGTGCAAGAACCAAGATGAAGAAGTTGTAAGAAATGTTTTTTTTTGGAGCTGTGTCAGCCCCTGCAGGTGCACAAACCTTGAGATCAAGGCAGTGTGTGAAATGCGCTGCTGGCAGCTGAAGAGTGTTTGCGAGTAAATGGTTTTAAACGTAAGTGAGGGGGGAAAAAAGTGTCTCATTCATTTCGATCAATTTCTGAAGGACGAATCCACCTTGGCTTACATCGCAACTTTTGTATGTTTGTTCATGTACTTATGTGCAAAAAATACAACAACGACTATGGAACAAGTTCTGCCATTGAATGGCAACTAATAGGTCGGTGCAGCCCGACCGGCTGGGAGAAGGTCTGCGATAAAAACTAGATGGATGAATGGACCTCAGGCCATGGCTTTGATTTATGTGTTGGTGTTGCACGCTTTGTTGTGCACATCACATTCTCTCGTACCTTCATTCATTGCTATGCCAAGATTTGTGCTATAATTTCATAACACGATCATAGCTGGAAAATTTTAGTTATGATTTAAGACCTCTGAATGACCTCAGAATCATTGCAGAGTAAAAACAGGTTTGAAGGTCTGACTATGTTGTGGCTCACACTTTGTTTGTTTTCTCGATCAGGGTTAAACTCTAGTGCAATGTCAACACTTCCTGGTTTGAAAGAGGTATTTCACTTTTACCCAATCGTTGGCAAAAGTTGGACAGTTTTTAAATCACTTTTAGTTAGCTTTAGTTTTTAGATTTTAGCAATTAAAAAAAAAAAGAATGTACCCCCCACCATCGCCATTCTCTCCCATTCTCTCCCATTCAACTTCAAACTTCCATAGAAGACACTAGAACACGTCCATTGCTTGGTAGATAAAGTCCTTGTAATGCCTGAGGGGTCCATCATTCTCCAGTGTTATTTCACCGTCAGCTTATTTACATTTCAAACGAAGAACCACTTAGTAGTTAGTAGTAGCATGGTTTCAGGTTTCAACAATGATGAAGCCAAAGCTGAAATGAACATGTTCGGTGCAGTGATGATGAGTCTAACATAACTACCAGGGACATCTTCAAAGAAGGCAGCCAAATATCTTCATACATTAACAAACTGAGACAACTTAGTGAAACTTAGCAAAAATAAATAAATAAATGAATAAAACAGACAGGTGCTTGAGAAACTGCATATATGAAGTGATGGAATGGAACTGTTGTGAATCTAGTGGGACGTTTGAAGTTGAGTGGGTGTGTGTGGGGATGGAGGACCCTTTAATATTCAATTCAAATTCAATTCAAATAATCAAATATTTCTATACTAAAGCAATTTGAAAACTGTCTGCTGGGTTCACATTATTAATTTAAATATATATTATGAAGTAAAATACAATAAAATCTTCATTAGCTAAAGCCCATTATTGTGTGAAAATAATGTCATTGAAAATAAAAAGACGATCCAGAGTGCAAGAAAAGTGGAAAAGAAAATGGAGTTTATTGTTATTGTAAGAGAATACAGCAATAGAGCCTCACTGGGTACTGGGTTTAATCGTCTGAACTTTACACCATTTGGGAATCTCTCTGTTTTTTTAAGATCGGGTGCCTTTGAATGAATTCAAGAGCTTATTTTTTGAAGTTATAATCTAAGATTAAGAAGGAAAAAAAGGTGGGTGAGGGAGGGACATTTTTCCAGGCCATTTTTCCGTCTCAAGGATTATATGAAACACATGAAAACTGGCTTGCAAAGGTCGCAGTCTTGGGCAGAACAATAAATAGAGTGTGTGGGTGTAGGAACTCTGCCGCAACAGTATTTACAGGGCAACTCAACATGAGCCACAGAGCAGAGGATGCAGATCATTTCAACTACGGCCAGTTCCTTCATATCAGAAGAGAGGCAGTGCCTTCGTTAGCGCCTGGCCTCCACTGAATGCCTCAAATTGGCCAAATTACTGGACAGATAGAGTTAGATGGGGACAGATTTCACTGTGACCACCCCTGAAGGGAACTTTGAGTTTAACATGGGGGCGGGGAGGATTGCTTGGAATTGTGCAGTCCTCATTATACATATAGTATTTATTCACATTAAAAAAAAAAAAAAAAGGTTTGATGGAAACGCACTAATAGTGCCTTGAATTTATTTTTCAAATGGACGTCCTTTTCCCAAATGGTTTGCACATCTTTTTTTTGTCGATAGACATTGACATTGTTCAATAAAAACTCAACCACATTCCATCTTGCGTTTCAAAAGTTGCAGACATCATGTGGTATATTTGTTTGTGCTGTCTGCACACCCTGTGGCTTTCTCATATGTGGCGTAGACGACCTTGTTGTGCAGCAAAGAGACACAATAGCTCCGTTTCCATGACCCCTAGAATTGCGCAAAACCCAAATATGCCAGTAAGAAACTGGTGATGGGAACAGCCAAACTTGGAAAAACCTGTCAAATATGGCTAAAAGGTTCTCTGACGCTCTCATGAGGTGGTTTTCCAGATGTATCCATGTCGAGGAATATCGCAAAAGTGTCATGGAGAAACTTTCTTAGCATTGACACGTCAGCGGACGTGACCAATTCACTTCAAGTGAAAATGGCGCGTTATGATTGGACGGAGGAGGAGACGGAATATTTTTCACAAGTAATCAAAGAGGAAAAATATAACAAGCATTCTTGACAGCAAACAAACAAAAGCAAACGTAATTCTCGTAAAATCTCAACAGAATTACGGCTGATGAGATTCGTACTATTCAACAGAAACCCCTGCAAATGGTAATTGTACTTTGTTGAAATTTTAGAAATGTCGCTTTTATTTTGCGAAACAAGTGTCATGGAAACGCAGCTAATGTTAAGTCCATCCGACTCCTCTGGGATGGAGTAACTCACAGCCAGCATCAGAAGTGGACCTCTATAATGGGGCAGCAGCGGAGCACAACGATGATGAATATGTGGCGATACAGGAAGAGACGAAACACCACCGCAGCATCGGAGGATTTGGAAAGGAAAAAAAAAAAAACAACAGTTTAAAGTTTGGGTTTTTAAGTGGTGCGTCGTCGCCAGCAGAACTCGGACTCGGCGTCGCCTCACTCTCTCTTTCCTACCTAATTGCCTCATGATGAAGAGAATTATCAAGAGAGCGCGGCGAGATGGAGGCAGCGCGAGGGGGAGAGAAACCAATCTGACCTCAAGAAGAGAGGCAGATAAAGAGATAAAAGGATAAAGAGGGATGAGAGAGGAGATGGAGGATGCTGCGAGGGAGGAGGAGGAGGAAAGGGAAGGAGCGGCCGGCTCCGCTTCCTGTCTTCATCTATTTTTTCACAGCACTTTCAATTAAGCAGCAGCGAGGCCGCCGCATGGCGCGGGGAGATAAAGGCGGGAGATGCAGGAGAGCAGCGGAGGAGCAGCAGGTTTGGCTCCGGGTCACTGCGGCGTGGCGGCTTTGGCCCCAGCGCTTCTCTTTAAAGGTGTTTGCAAAACCTAAAAGTCTGTTTGCTTTGGCCTCGAGCGCCGCACACACGCGCTCGACCCGTTTCTAACATCTACATATTTTTTTGGGCGTGGGTTATCTATTTATTTATTTATTTATTTGTTCATCTGGGTTTTTTTAATGGTCGCGCGCGCCGTAATTTATCAAGAGACGCCACATGGCCGAAGCCTTTAGGTTGATCAGATAGACAAATTGAGAGAAGAGCCCTTTTTTTGTGTGTGTCTCTGGGGGTAGAAACTCAACCTCGGCCGACACCGACTGCAGGACCAGGTTGAGTTCCGACCGCAAACAAACCCAGATCTGAAAATGTGATGTTACGGCATGATGGTGATTAAAAAAAACTGGAGAGAAAAAAAAACTTTAAAAGTGTTTTTGGACCAATAGTGGAAAGACTTTCATGTCCTCAGTTCACCAGTGGACGTCTGCCTCTCAGTTTAGTTGCTTAATACAGAGCAGGCAGGCTCAGCCGTGGTTGCTGGAAAAGTTCAAAAACATAACATTTATAAAGTTCACTCAATGGAACAGAAGTTCCGCGTCTTAGTCACGTTATTTTGCTAATGTGTATGTAAAGGTCCTAGTTTCTTCTAATTAACGACCTTGTTTGTTTTTTTGGACTTTTGTTCTGTACTCACTTTGCAGTTGTTCCATTCAGGGTTGTATGGCGGAGTTCCCATCGCTTGTAAAAATCCTGAATGTTGAGACAGCGCCTCTCCCATCGCTTCCACAAACCACAGTGGAAATGCTAAGGGAAAAAAATGACAAAAACACACATAAGCAAACTTTTTTGCTTTTACTCTGGTAAAAGTAAAAGTACTAATCCGACTCATTTACTCAAGTAAAAGTAAGAAAGCACAGGTTCTTAAAATGTTCTTAGCTAAAAAGTTTCTGTAATCAGTGAAAAAATACATTTGTTGTTACACACATTTACACTTTTAATCACGATAACTATGGTTTCTATGTGTTTATTTTTCTCTGTACTTTTTAACGTACTAAACAGTGACGACAAAGCCGAGGTCCTCCAACATAATCTCCCCCTAGAAGATGATCGGCTTTAAATTTAACTACACAACAGCATAGTCCAAACAGCTCCACTTCAAGCAACACCAACTAGGTTAATAAGTCAGTTACTTTAAACATAATTTTAATATTTTACACACAAAACTAACAAGCATGTTTTGTTTTTTTTTTCCAAAATAAGAAAGTACAGATATTTGTGTGTAAAAGCAAAAAGTCAAAGTAATCAGAAAAAGAAATACTGAAGTAAAGTACAGATACCTGAAAAGTCTAGTTATATACAGGAACAAAGTATTTGTACTTTGTTACTTACACCTCTGGGAAAAAAAAAAGAAGCAAATGGAAATATACACTCCAGCACCAGTTCAAAGGTGAAACAAATGACAGGCACAAACAGAAACTTTGCAAAAGTAAAAGAAGGAGCATGTAGACGGTTGTTCAATGTGATTGCAAGTTTGCACTGGCCACTTGGTCAGCATTCCATTATGTGGAAGACCAACTGAAGCTAATGTCGTGCGCGGGTCCCTGACACCTTCTTTGAGAGGAGGTCTTCAGGGATCGTTAAGAAGCCAGTGGTACGACTGCTTAGCCCTTCAAAGAGACCTACAAATAGCAGCATATCCGTCTCTCTGCTTTCTAATGCATAGCAACTGAAAATGCGAAAAAAGAGAAGATTTTCTCTCATGTGTTTGAGTTTTCCAACCTGACATACAAACACTGACCTAATGTGTAATGACTATTTGCTCTGCTTTCCCTCCTTATTCCCCCTTAACGCACTGCAGCATAGCTGGTGGTACAACAAAAAGGCAGATTTCCCATGAAGAAGAGACCAAACACCATTTGCACAGCTTGCCGAATGAGACGTTGATGTTCATCGACTTGTTTTATTTCTTCTCGTCCAATGCATTACAACCATTCCGTGTGTTATTGGTTGTTCTACCAAACAGTTTATCTACTCTGACCACCACACTCAGTTGCTCTTAATTCACTTTACCTTTTTTCATGATTTTTATTTGAAATAAATTTTCAAAGTATTTGCTTTACGCTGAGATGAAAACTTGGCCAGAGTGAAGCGAGCAATAAGCTTAGCTGCCAACTCATTACCCGTATATTTAATCTAGAAATATGCGCATGATGAATGGGCCAGTTTTTAAAATGCCATTAAAACGGACCTTGGAATATTATTCTGTGGGCCCTGCAGGATCAATTTGTTTTGTCTGTTAATAGCCAGTTGGAGCACTCCACCGACTGGACCAAGCTACTCAGATCTGACAAAATACAGAGGAGCCAGTCAGTGAAGTGTTGGCTTTGTAGCCGGATCACATCTGAGGTAGCGAGGCGGCAGCGACGCTGACCGATCTGAAGCGGCAGTCGCTGGGTGGAACTCGTCATCTGTCGTCTTTGTGATTCATGAGCCACTGTAACCAAATAGGAAAAAAAATAAAAAATGGAACCTAAAAGCCAACAGTGTCACTGGCTGGAACCATCGTGATGAAGACAAGGAACAAACAAGTCAACAAAAGACAGTAAATGGACAGTATGCTGCGTGTGTATTTAGACTCCTGCCTTTAAACTAATTGAATTCAGTGTTTAGGATTTGTGAGGAATCTTTTTTTTCCTCAGAAGGTAACGTTATCAATCCCGCTTTTATCCTCTGAAATATTTGTCTTTGAGCTATATTTGGAGCTCATTTCAATGTTTACTTTTCCGAGCAAAAAAATATGAACGTCTCTCTTTTCACTGGGTCAAAATCCCACCGAACCGGGAACGAGGCACGAAAAAGGCTTTTGAAATCTAGTCACAGAGTGGCGGAGTCAAAGTCGTCAGGTGGAAAAGTTTCCACGTTTTAACAAACCTCGTTGGGTTATTTTGTTTGTTTGTTTTCTCGGCGCTGCAGTGATTAGCGTCCTCGTGCTGTAGGAAGCAGCGCAACTTCTGGATGTGCGCTGATGTAAATTGATCCGATCCATTAAAAAGCCAAATTTAAAATCAATGAAACATAATGATATTTAAGATGAAATATATGCTGCCTTCAAATGGAACATTTTCCTTTTTTTCTGAGTCTCTGTTTTTTTTATTTTGCACGTGGCAAGCAAAGTGAGCTTCCAACATGCAAGTAGCTCTCAGGAGTGCTGCAGTGTGAGACAGAGGAGAAAAAAAATAGCATTTCATGCATGTGCTTTATTATTATTAGTAGGAGTAATAGTAGCAGCAGCAGCAGTAGTATTAAAGTACTAAAGTTATATAAAAGTCATCATCTCAGACAAATTGCTGGTGGTCTTGGTAGAGGATGATGAACCTAAACCTAAAATAGTTTTAATACTAAAATAAGACTGAAAACTCCCCAGGTTGGAGCTCGGCAAGACAAACGCACGAGATTTCAGACTAGAAACTCGCACGTTCATCTCCATTTCAATTTCCCAATTGAAATCTCAGCCCTCAAAAAGCTGCACCACTTTTGAAGGCGGTAATACAAACCTCACGCGAGTGCGAAGGAACACTAACGCGTAGTGACGTGGACCCGCTGCACTGTTGGGGCCTCTCCAGCTCTGCTGCTGCTGCTGCTGCTGCTGCTGCTGCTGCTGAATACGGGGCCGTGCGTGTGGCTGGATCTTCCTGCTGCATCCAGCAGCTGTTATCTGGCACCGCCCGCTCCTCCAGGGAGCGCCGCCTCCCCTCAGGCATCACCTCTGGCGATGTATGTCAGCCATATGCCTGGTCGTGCTGTGGGGACGGGTGCAGCGGGGAGGAGGATCGGAAACAGCGCTGGAGCTCAGGCCGAGGAACGGCGTTGGGATTCAGGATTGGCCGCCAGCGTTGGGAAGATTACGTTGCGCATGTGACTGGTTACCCCATTGAAAATGTAATTATAGCACAGCTATTTCAATTACTCTATCAAAGTAATGTAACTAATTACATTTGATTACGTTTTGATGAATTTCTCAATTTTGAATAATTGTTCCCAACTGTCCGATGTGGACATTTTGGAGGTTGCATCGTAGTGGGCAATTAAATTTTGAATTGAAATCTTCTCGGATATCTGTGCAAATTATTTGAAGACTTCCAGCACTGGAACGCTACGATTCAACTGTCAGGCGAGCAGTAGGGGGCGCTGCAATTTCGAACTCGACAGCAGAACCAATCAGAGGCATCAGAATAGCATCAAACTTTCGTCAGTGGAGGGAAACGAGTGCATGAGTAAAACCATGCAAAATGATCATGATAAAAAAAGAAAAAAAATCAAATGATAAAAACTTAAGGCCCAGCCTTTTTTTGTAAAAAAAAAAAAAAATGCTTTGAATGAAATAAAAAATTATCGTGAATAATGCCACTTCTAACTGAAATTAACTTTTTTTTTTGATTGATCACGTGTCAAACACCCTGACTGGTGTTCAGCTCACATGTGCTTATTAAACACTGATCAATACATTTGTCAATTAATAATATTCCCTACAATTACATCCACAATAGCCACGTGACTACAGAAAAAAGCAAAGCATACACAACCTATAAAAACAAGGACACACATAAAATTATTTGTCAGATGACATACGAAAGACTTTGTCACAGATGCCATGCGTTTTCTACAAATTTAGCCACACCAACACAACACATCATTTCAAACAACCGGCACAGAATTACCATTTTTTTCCCCCCAGTAATGTGACCAATTACAATGATCTTTATCTTGTCATAAAATTACAGGCAACAACGTTTCATGTAACTGGTTACTACTCCTCTACTGTGGGCCACCCTCTGCGGACGCGGCATTTGATCATTTTGACACCAGACGTCTCGGCGTTTGATCGAAGACGGGCCACAGGCCACGGCGGCGGGCGGCCACTGCGGGGCGACGGCGAGGACTGACGCGTCGGGAAATTAATTAACGCGCGGATGGCGAGCGGAGCACCTGCCTGTGGGCGCACAGAGCGGCGCAGAGCAGTGCAGAGCGGCGCAGAGCGGCGCAGAGCCCACGTCCGAATCAATGAGACTCTGAGCGGCCGGCCGCTCCCGGGGCAGTTAGCGCCGTATGAAAGTGTAATGAGATGTCTATCGCCCGACTCGACGTTCGCTGCCTCCGTTTGAAGGGAGACGGTCGGCGCCGGACGACCTGCAATATGATGCCGACACTTGGGGGGGGATTGCACAGAATTGCTCTTCCTGCTGAAAAAGTACCAGAGCGGCGTCTGGAGGCAGAGGCCAGCGTCTTTTATTTCTTCTTCTTCTTCTTCTTCCTCCTCTATTTTTTTGGCAAGGGGGAGATTTCTGTGAGAGAATCAATCCGAGTTTGGTTTTCCCGCAGGTTCCCTTCCATCGTCCAATTTTAATCACGAAAGGACGGAGAGGAGCCCGAGCAACTTGTGGGCGTCGAGCGCAAACTCCAGCGCTGTGAGCAAGTGCACCCGGTGAAACGCGAGAGGCATTTCTGATCGAGACCTCTGCAGGTTGGCGCTGCCTGCAAAGGCCTTATTCAACCTCCACTCTGTTACCCCCTGGGTCATTTTCATTGAGCCGTCAAAAACCTCATCTGAACAAATGAGGAACATTGCAGGAAGCGCACGTGTTCTGTACGGTCCACGAGATAGCCGTATCGTTCAACGGCCACTAAACCAGTTGCAGGTTATGAGAACTAGTCAGTCCTTTGACTTAAAGAAAGGTGATACCTGCTGTAACATGCATCAACCCACATAGGTAAATATCAATGATGAAAGGTTAAATGCTGGAATGTATAAACATTGTTATAGTCTTTGGTATGACCCACCCCAGGATTGAACCTGCAACCTGCCACTCTCAGGCCACTGAGCCGCTGGATCACTAATAACCGTGTTGTGATCATTTAATGACCTCTGTCTTTCCCAAGTGACTATTGAACAGTTTCACATCATAAGGCTGCTTTATGATGAACCTCGGCTAAACGTGTGCACTGCTTCGTTTTTAGCACCCGAGAGCAAACAGCGAGTTGGCATATAAAGTATGTTTTCACTGGAAGAGAGCAAAACAGCCTGGAAAGGCAGCTAAATATTGGCCTTCCACAAACAGCATATGGTGATATCCACTATGTCAAGTTTGTCTTTCACGTATTTGAGAAACTGGCACTGACAAATTATCACATACTCAGACTTACGCACATGTGCACAAAAAAAGACACACACACACACACACACACACACAGTACACATATACATACATTTGTATATATATATATATTTATATATATATATACACACATACATACATACATACATACATACATATATATATATATATATTCATATTCAATCATATGAATGAAATATGTGCACACCAATTTTTTTTTATTCAAGGGATTTATAGGAAATGCCTTTACTTTATGAGGTGACGATGGCGAAAGTGTGCTCATTTTTAATTCTTAACTGTAGATGCTGAGTATTAAGATCAACTAAACCAACTATGGAGTTTATATTAATTATATATATATATGAAGGAAAAAAAACATAGCTTGGAAGACAAGTTTATAGTAGTATCTGCTGAGCATAGTGAAACAGTAAGTTTGGGTTAAACAATGAATAAATGAAAAAGAACTTTAATTCCAAAGTGTTTGTACCGGGAAACCAGCTGAAGCTGACAATGAAATAAATTGTGGGATTATTTTGAAATGGCTGTTATCTCAAGCAATTTGAAAATTGTGCAGTGTTCCAATGAGCCCAAGCACCCACAAAAATTTGCCAAAAATTGTTGTAATTACAACTTCATTCCTTGTTAAAAGTTGAAAGTTTCTCACTAGTACTGCTGGTAAGAAGACACCCAAATTTGTAGTTGGGTCATGAAACTTTGTGCATTGATGGTAGTTATGAGGTGATGTCATTTTTGTTTTCCTTGCTTTGATCACCGCACCCCCGCCCCGCTATCCCCCATCTCTCTACCCGCCAACACTCTCCTCTCTCACAGCTTCTCCATCATCTGATATGGTGTTTTATTGATCTGTTTTCTCTACTCCTAGTTTTGGCATCTCAACATAGAGCCAACAAGGGGCCCAGGGGCAGCAGAGAATGGCTGGTGGTGAGAGCACAGAGTTCAGTGTGTGTGTCACAGTCATTGAATATGTGCTATCCATATGTGAGTGTTGGGTGTGAATGATTGGAAAACTGCTGAATATTTTCTAGGCGGGGGTGGGGGGGTTAGACACATTTTTGGTCAACACACTATCTTCACACGTTGCATTTTCCATGTTCTTATAATTTATCTTTGAAAATTACCACCTGATCATCCTGATTCACGTAGATCACTGACCCAACACTTCAAACCCACTCAAGATCGATGAATCTGAAGCCTACACAAAGTCAATTTCACAACAAATGTTTCACTCATCAAGACTTGTGTAACCTAATTGCCACATATCTCAGTTAATCTGTCAAATGATAACTGCCAGAGCTACACACTTCTCACAGAAATATACAGCAGTTGCCACCACAAGCTGTACTGAACTCTCAAACTGCAAGCTTGGATTTGACTCTAATCCAGGGTAGCTCTAATCATCAGAGCCTCTTACAAAGCTTGAGATAGAGGAAGGATACTGATCACACTTCTGACACTATTTGGGCAACAAAAAAATAATTAAATAAATAAAAACATTCAAATGACTTAATTAAGGTCATTGGGCAATGAAATTTGCTCAAGGTAGTTCTGACCCATGTGAGCCAAAGAACCCAAGTGATTGGCAGCACACGGTCACTTCACAACAAGAAGGTCCAGGGTTTAGATGGAGGACCAGCAAGCGAGTATAGAAGATAGATGGATGGATCCAGAAGGTTCATAATCGTGGTTGGTGGTCTCACGTCACCGTTTAGTTTCTTTCTTGTTTGCTTTACAGCACTTGTCACATTTACCCATTCACACAGAAATGTATACACCGCTACCCACAGAAGTGGTAATAGGCAGAACCCACTTTAACTACTGAGGCTCGGCCTGCTCTGTCCACTCAGCCTTAGTCTGTAGGTCCTTTTCAAGCCTCATTCATGTCCAGCAGAACAAGTCAGCTTTTCCCTGTCGGTTGCGATTTTTTCCCAGTTTGATTTGAAGACGCCTTAAATGTAAGTCCCACATCTGTAACATCTTTTGCTACCCAGTTCTCTCGCCACTTGTGGTCAAGATGGAGGAGAAGTGACACAAGACGAGAGAGCAGGGAAGCCGGGGAGGGAGTGATTAAAGCTTTCTCTAACCATGCTTTGGTCCGACCAAAGGAAAGAAGACTCAAGCCATGCAAAGCCTCCTGACAAGGTCTATTTCTGACTCTCTTTCCAGTCTGTGGACATAAACTCAAACCTTTATAATGTCAAACCCCGAGATGCAGCATATCATGCCCATGACCATTTTTATCCAGTGGTGATAGAGTTGGTGTCGTGACGAAGTCCAGTGGAATCTGGACGAGACAACCAATTACAACCCATGAACAGCTCAGTGATTGATGCACTGTGTTGCCCGAGGTGGTGGGGATCAAGAGAAGTATGATGTCTCAGAGTGGGCCGAGAGCGACAGCTTAAGTTCTTTATCTGCGACCACATGTCATCTTCCTGTGCTTGTCAGTCTAAACCGTGATCACAATGGTCACATGGAGGCAGCCTTCAGGGTGAACAAGGAGAAGTACGTGCGGATTTTCCACCAGAACTTACTGGGCTCTGTGCTCAGGTTTTTAAAGGGGCCCTATAATGAAAATGTTTTTCTTTTTCAGCTCACTCTAGCATTTCTCTTGTGCTACTGACATACCAACTAAGACACCAAGTCCAACAAATTACACATTCCTAGATGAGCTGGCTTCTTTCCTCTCTTACTTTGCTGAAATGAGACGATCCTTTATGGATCAGCCCACAGGTCCTTGGTACAGCCAAGGCGGAGCCCCTAATAGAGCAGGTAGGGGAGCCGGGAGGAGAGCCAAAACAGCCTCTTCAGCTTGAGGAAAGGAAACACTTCTTTCGGAAGTCCTGAACAGCTCAAACAAGGAGTTTTATGACGAAGCAAACCTTGTTTAGTTTTGCGAGTAAACCACCAAATTGCATCTGGAAATGATCACAATAGGGCCCTATTACTTCAAGGTCTTCCCTTTGTTGGCGGTACCTGGTACTATTTAGTACCTACAAATGTGTCATGTCAACAGTATGCAGGCCACTGATTGGACAGGAAGAGACAACACAGCAGGATTCAAGAGAGCTGCTAATTAAAACTCTTTTATCTACAGTGAAGTAGATCAGCAGGCATCACTAGTAAACCAGTACTGTGGGTAAACGTCAAGATGAGACGTTACTAAGTTTCTGAGGAAGCAAGACGGAGCGACCCGCACCAAGATTGTCCATTAGGTCTCAGAGTTGATGCAAGGGACATTTGAGGCGCCTTGCTCTGACAGCTTCGCCCACAGTGAGGTGGTACTCAAGTGGAGGCCAACAGTGCTAAAACTGCTTCATAGAAAAGCATCACTGGTGAGCTGAGTCTCAAGGTTGGTCCACTGTCGGATGTCCCATGGTCATTAGCTTTCAAAGAGTCCCTGGAATATCCAACCCACACCTTCAGCAAAGCACTAGGGTCACTGGTACCAAGCTGAAGAGAGTTCACCAAGATTTGGCAGAAGTGGTAGAACCATGGGGATTCTGGCCTTGGTTAAAAAAGGACAAGGTGTGGTGAAAGCAAGGTTTAGCTGCAGGGGACCACAGGGACGCATCCCCGCTGTTCCTTCGCCAAGGCGAGGTGTTCAAGGATTAAGGGAGCAAAACATCAATGGGGGTTGGCTCCCGGCGGTTGACCCTGTAGCCACGTCCTTTGGCACCATCGGAGGCGCTACAGGCGTCGATGCCCCGCAGGTAGCTTGTTAACCTGCGCTTCAATCCAACTGGTTGTAAATATTCAATGAGAATAAAATCAATAAGAAACAAAACCAAGGTGCACCAGCTTTAGTCGTCTTTCTCCAATTAAAGATATTGTTTAAACGTATGATTTAGCTGTGTTCCAGACATTGTTATTTATGTCTAATAAATAGTTCCAAATTCAACAAGCTCAACAATGGCTGCCGACTACAACATCGGTGCGGGAAAGCTTGCTATCGAAAACTACGACAGCATGAATGCATTTATTTATTTTTGACATTGCATGTCTTTACAATGTGCGCCTTGTCAGTTGCCTGATTAATCTTTTGTTGGGCAATTTAAAAATGCATCTCAAACAGATTTAATTCAAAGGGGTTTCGGTGACAACAAAAGGATTTGATCAAAGCATTTGACCTTTGTGGATGATAATGATTCAAATATATTTTTAATTGTAGAATTAATCCAATTATTCATTTTTGTCTTGCACTGTCCCAGTGTATTTTTGATACTACTGACAATGCGGAATAATGCAACATAAACTGTCAATTCCAATTCTGAACGAGAGACGTTTTCAGGACTTGGCTTTAAGATCATCTCTCAACTCACATTCATTTCTTGTTCTCCAGCTTAAACAGCCCATGATTATCTTGGAGAACGACAAACACATGCTCAACACAACAATGGAGGGCTTGTTTCTTTTTTTTTTCAACCCCCCCAATATAACAATAAACTTCCAGATCAATTAGCATTTCCTCTCAAATCTTACACACTCTGTTCTGAGCCCGAGCCGCATATTATGGGGGGATAATTGTCGACTTGCGATGGTTTGAAGTTGCCGACTGACTGAATGACACCGACGCGTGCACATACATGAACGGTAATTACTAACGGGCCCATAAAGACACATAAAGAGTGATTGACACTGATAATTAACACACGAGCAACACAAGCACTCCTCGTTTTTTTTCTTCTTTTCTTTCCGGTTGTCTTTCAGGCGGCCCTGCCTGCACCCCAGTCGGAATAATCCATCTCCATCGTGTCGACACGCCGCTGCCTCTGCCTCTCTGTCTGTGGCTGAGATTGTCACACTCGCTAATTACGCTTTAAGATAATCAGCCTGTGTGGCTGTAGAGATGCGGCTCCCCTCCACGGCTCCGTCTTTCCGGGGAACGAGAGGTTTAATCTGTGGCGAGATCAGAGCTTCTGGGAGCAGGGGGAGGAAGAGGAGGAGGAGGAGGCGATGGAGGGCGGATGGAGGGGAGGCGGGTGGAAATGAGAAGGAATTTGGGCATCTTAACAAACTCTTAATTACGTTCTCTATCCTCCGCTGGTGGCAGGCATAAATGGCGGTCCCCGGGGAGCCTCTGATCCACTTTCTGATCTGCAGAATTCACAGCCGAGACGCTGATCAAAAAGATGGAGCGGCCTAGATGCTTCAAACACATGGGACCTTTTTCCAGCGTGGGACTTCGGAGCTTGTCATTGAGCGGAAGTTTGAATTGTCGAAATTCGTGCTCAAAAAAGAAAAGGGGGGGGGGAAAGGAAGGGTGGGAGGGTTGGCGAAGGGAGGGGGGATGCTGAGCTTCCTTAAAGGACAAGAAAAATAAGAGGAATTTGAAAAAGAAGAAGAAGAGGAGGAAGAAGAAGAAACGGGGAGTGTTCGGCGGCACCCAATGAATTGATAATGAGCGCGCGCGCAACGCGCTGAAGGCGTTTGTTCCATATAGGGTGTAGAATTCATTGGAGATGACCTCCACCCACATTCGCGCTGTTCTAATATGCCAGGCAGAGCTTTGATGTCGGCCATCAGCTGGATCCCTGGGGAGCCTCTGCTGTAATAAAGCGCAGCGCCAAAGCCCTCTGCTGCACGCTAGCCAGCAGGAAGTCCCATCAAGCTCGTCCCAATGGTTTTCTGGTGGCGGCGTGGGGTCAGCGTGGGCCACCGAGGACCAGGGACACAGAGACACCCAGTGTCACAGGCTGCAGAGGGGAACTTAATAGCGAGAAATGTAAAAACTCGACAGGATAAGATGTGCTGGAAGTTGTATGTTGTTTACTTTTCTCTTGGCTTTGTCGTTCTCACAGCAAGAAGGTTGTGGGTTCCATTCCCGGGGGCCTTTCTGTGTGCAGTTTGCATGTTCTCCCTGTGTCTGCGTGGCTTCTTTCCCAGGTTCTATGGCTTCCTCCCATAGTTAAAAGCATGAACATGAGGCAAACTGTGTAAAAAAGTAACCCACCTTCACCTGAACACTTCGTGACTCCAAGTGGTAACAGAACGTGGATGGATGGGTGGATGGATGGCAATAAGTTCATGGAAAGCCATTGTGAAAAGCAGTCCTTTCAACCAGCCTCACTCAATCGCTCCTTGGCCGGATGCTGTGTGCCGCAGTGTTCAACTAAACTACTCCAAAAACTGTTCTTTTGTGGGGGTAGGGCGGGGGGAGGGGCGAGCTCAGTGTCTTCCTTTGTCTTCTTTCAATGTGAAAATGCCACCCAGTTGTGATGAAACTGCTGCTACTGTAGCATCCACACTAATCTCTTTAGCATTGGTGAGCCTTGTTTTTTGTCTTCATCTGAGGTCTTGAACGTCAACTTGAAGGAGATGACTTGCATTGGAAACGCAAAGAGAAAATGCTTCATATTTGAGGTTTGCAAGATTGATAAGCCAAGTCCCAGCAATGTGTGGACAGAGGCTTGACAAATATTGGCACAGGGACAGTTATGTATTCCATTTTATTCCTATTAGATTAGTAAAATGATTTAAAATGCAAAAAAAAAAAAAATACACTCCATTTATACTGAGTTGCAAGCAGGGGAAGCGTTAGTGGGTTTTTTTTTTAAGTGACCAACCAACCTCACACATAGTTATGACACAGCAGATGAATGCAGGTCCCTTGTGAGCACCATCGTGGCAGTTTGAACAAAAGCAGTCACCTTGGCCGGCCGCACATTTCATATTTTTATCCATGAAACTCTTTTTTTATTGCAATGTCAAGGAAAGTTTATGTCAGTGTAGTGGTGCTATTAAAATAATCACAGTGTCCATAGCAATTTCCACTATCATCCTGATATTTTTTGTGATCATTGGTAATACATTTTATTTTTTTCAAATAAAGCCTTCATTTGAAGACGCCACAGAAGAGTAGATGGCAGTGCAGCCTGTGACAGCCAAAGACTTGGAATTAACAGCAGGACATACGGTACAACATGGGCTAATTATCAGCACAGGACAGGTTGGGCAGGTATTTTGTTTCAATACGTTGTCCCCGGTGACCTGTTGCAATTAAAGCTGAGGTGAATTGGAAGCGCAAAACAAGAATATGGTGTTGTTTTGGTAGATTTGAAATGTTGACTCTAATTTGACAAAGCATGTGCGTTTGTCGAGTTCAGGCAAACACAAAGACAGATGAATGAGGAAAATTGCCTTTTATTTTTCATTATAGAAACTTGGTTTAGGCAAGTGAAATTGTTTCCAGAATGGTTAGGAACTCAGCCTATGTAATGTGTGTATGATACATATATACATATATATGCACACACACACACACACACACACACACACAGCAAGCAATACATACATACATACATTCACTAATACTTTGAAAGTTTGGGGTCACTGACTATTTTTTTCATTGAACTCCATCCTAAACAGTTTTATGAAATAATTATGCTGAATTCCCTTCAAGATCATTTTGAGTGCACGGAAATCAGTCAGAAATGTGCTTAATAATGTATGGGAACATTTCCGATGTCTGCTTGTGATTGGGAGGTGATTGATTGAAAGAATTCCAAGTGGGCAAATATAAACCATGATTCTTTGTTATGTTATGGTCTAGCACACACAGCAAAGTGTGACTATCATACAAAGCTTTGTTTTAGAAACATTTTAACATTTTTTTTAAGCAATTTTAAAGCGTTTAACTTCTGTAATGATGGCCGCGTTTTGCACACTTGATAGTCGTTCTCTTAAAATCACATTCAATTAGACATTCAAGAAGGAGACGTGGAAGTGGTGGGGACAGAGTGGTGAGGCAAGAGAATGGACAGGTGAGCTTTTCTTGAGAGGTTGCCTGGCAGGCAACTAGAATTAATACAGGAAGTCCTTTGCCAAGCCCGCTGGAGGCGCCGTGTCAGTGCCAGCGTCGTCAGTGCCAGCGTCGTCACTGCATCCCGTTACAAGTCAATGAGTGATGTGAATGTGAAACAGCTACAAATGTGTGCACTTGTACTGCGTGAAGAAGTGCCATCACCCTTTAAAACTGCATCTGCTGCACCCAGCTCAGAAACACCAGGGAAGAGACAAATTAACGACTCATTTAACTTTAAACTCCATTATTATTTTACCTTTCTCTTTTTTTTCAGGGCTTGTTTGTTTGCCTGTTCTTCTCCTCTCTCTTTGCTTTTTTTTTTAAATTTTATTATTTTGATGATTGCCTATTGCCATTGTGCTATACTGTAATACCACGGTCTCATCACTGTTGCTCTTTACTGCTGTTGTTGACCTCCCTTTAAAAAGGTACTGTGCCTAGGGGGACCAGCAATGTAAACCAGTCCCTGGCTGAAATTGGGTACAATCACATCCCTGCAAAATGGGCTGCTGAACACCGTACACTGTAATCGTCAAAAATAAATACATTGAAATTGAAATTAACAGCATTAAACTTTCTAAATTCAATAATAATAATAATAATAATAACAATAATATTAATAATGATAATAGACAAAAAACATTGCTGGAGAAAAATCCGTGGTAGAGCATTTTGTCGTGTCGTGATTATTTACTGGCTTACACAACACAGTGTGCGCCGTTGTGTTATGTGCTTATTCAGATAAGGCACAGCTGTACCAGGTTCGCATATCAGACACCGAAACCTTCGCCAGATCACAAACTTTGCCGTCCTGTGAAATATGGGGACGTCTCTGAACTAGCTGCCGAACAACGCGGGAGATTAGGGAGGAAAAGTGCATTAGGATGCCGGGGTTGTAAATATATACGAGGAGGCGGAGGGGAGTGTGAGAGCGAGGGAGGGAGGGAGGGAGGAGAGGAGTGTAGGTTTTTAAGTTGCTGTCACCCGGCTGTCACCGTGTCTGTCAGAACAGATCCATCACGGCTCTGACGCGTCAAGCTCGGCGCATTTGCATGGAGTGCAGCGGGAAGCCCGTCCTTATTATGCATTCTGTCTCGCACTAACCTTCCCCTCTCTTCCACAAGAACTAACTAGCATCCGAGAGGCATATTTTATGGAAGGGAATAGGCTGGGGATGATAGAGAGCTGTTATTGGCTTCTGACATTGTGTGTGTGTGTGTGTGTGTCTGTGTGTGTGTGTGTGTGTGTCTGTGTGTGCGTGTACACTGTGTTGTGTTTGCGCCGCCATCTTCCCAGGTGCACACGGATCAACCATCTTGTCAGGTTAGCTGCTGCTGCTGCCTCCGCTAACTAGCTACATATTACTTTGACTTTCTTTTTGTGCAGGCTGGCACCGCACGTGCAGTTTGGGGTGGGGTGGGGTGGGGTAATGGGTGTGATGAGGTGTGTGTCTGTGTGTGTGCGCGCATTGTTGGTGGCGGGGGGCGCAGTATGGCGCTGCAGATGCAGTCAGTCCCTCGGTGAGGCCATCTCCGCTGGGACAGACACAGCTGTGGCGAGCCGTCGTATAGCTAACGAGCCTTATCACACACACGCACGCACGCGCGCACACACACTCAAACGCACACCCGTGCACACGCACACACAGAATGATTTCACATTTGTGACCGATTACTTTGTGGATTCAGGTTGTGCTGACATTTGCCAGTCTGGCGTACGGCGGATATTTTGGATTTTAAAATGGCATTAGCGTGAGCTCTTTCAAGACATCGGTCAAACTTTGCCTTACGGGCGCTTAATTGACACGATTGAAACTATTAAACCAGAGGAACTCCTCAGCTCACAACTGCACACTCACAAAGTGGCAAAAAAAAAAAATGTCACCAGAGCGTGAACTCAGTGAGAATTAAATGGCAAGTAATTCACTCAATGGGTATTACGGTTTCCAATTGCTCACACACTAAAATGGCATGCATAGTGCATGCAAGTGTTTAAACTGACACACACACAGAGCAGAACCTCTTCTCCAAAAAGTCTGCACAAGACATTTTCACACATTTTGCAATTGAAAAAGGACATTTTTAAATGCACTCAATACGGTTCTCTGCATTAGATGCAGCTATCTGACATAAAGAGACATGTCTGGCATTTCAAAATACCGCTGTTCAAAATGACACATTGGCTAATTGGTCAATATACAGTATGTGCTATGTGTATGTGTATGTGCTACCTGGCCAAGTAAAAGGTAGGGGTACAGACATAGCCAAAGAAGACAACAGCTTTCAGATGAAATGAGAGAAGACTCAGTTGGCCATGTCATCAACCTTGGGCTGATGATGCAAGAGTTTGTCAGCATATTCCTGTTCACTCACATGCAAATATATCTGCTGTGCATATGTGTGCATATGCAAATCTAGTAATATGAATGAAATGTGTGCCATTTAGTTCAAAAATGTTATTTTCATATCGCTATATGTAGTTTTGGGAGCAGTGTTTCATTTTGAAGGATATTAGTTTGTTTTTGTTTTTTGCAGTTTGTGTGTATTGTGACTTTTGTTCAGTGTTTTTGATAGAACCAGCCTAGTTTGCAAAATTGTGTTTTAGGAAATTGGCCAATGTATAAGTGTCAAAAACCTGCATTCTATTGTCTGGCCAGCAGGGATCACCAAAGTGAGTTGCAAAAACATTACCAAAAAATACCTGGCTGTCAAAGCAGAGAAGAGTTCTGAATCATACCTTTACAAACTGGTTAAAAAAGAATTCTGGTCTTAGACTGAAAAAAAAAAATCAATTCAATAAGCTAATGTCCATTTGACCAAGTTGGTCAAAAATGGTCGTCAAGATGTGGGCGTGGCCAAAGTTTAGTAGCCATCACATTTCTGGTTTGTGAGCAGGTGTTCCGGGGGCGGGGGGGCACATGCAGCACTCAGGCTCCAATCAGTGTCCACTTCCGGTACCGCCCACACATCCAAATATGGAATCTTCCAGTTTGAAAATTAACCACCAACTCAAACTGAGCGTGAAACCCAGCTCTAGGGCGAGACAATTGGGCGAGACCACAATGACTTCGTCCATCTTCATATACCGTCAATGGTCCGGACAGGCAAAATGTTCACGACTGCAGAGTCAGTACAAACATGCAATCTGACAGGGATCAGGGAGACCTCATTGTTGTGGCGGTTCAAAGACCGAGACTGTGATTTACCAGGGGACAAACGAAGCAGGGAAGTCAGGGACGAGCAGGATCACGACAGGAGGATCTGCTGGAACGTCTCACATGGCAATAAACAGTCTGGCAGTGTGGAGCTGAGCTGAGCTGAGCTGAATACATGCTGATTGCAGGGGATTGGCTGAAGGTGTGCTGATGAACTGAGTGAGGGCAGGTGTGGTGTGAGTGGAGGCAGGCCGACCAGCGGAAAGTTGCAGCTGTTATCACTGGTTTGGTTATTGTGAGTCTCAGATTTTGTTCTGCCATGTTTCACGTTGAAAAGACAAATAAAGCACTTTGACCTTGACCTTCCTCCAGGTATTAATAATTAACTAAGGTATTAATGTCAATCTTGCTCCCCATGTGATCTTACATCTTTTATACCAACTGTGATGTCAGAGTGGGAAGAAGAAAAAAAACAGATCCAGGTTATGGGCCACCTCCTTGGTGTACTTGTGCTTTATGCAAATATAAATTCTTATTATTAGCAAATAAAACGCCATTTAAGTAAAAAGACAGATTTGAATTTTTCGCTCCGTTTTCATCATATCGTTTTAAATGCTGCACAGTGGAAATTATGGTATAGTTTGGATTCATCCATCGTGTCAGTTTTATCTGTCAGGGATTTGACAGATATTCCTCTGTCACAGACAGTTATGTTGCATTTCAACACTACTGAAAGTGCTTGAAAACTGGCCACTCGCTTCTGAAAATGGGAAAGCCCTCGCTGTCTGTTCTTGTTTGAGCCCGAGATACAGATGCTCCTCACTCTGACTACCTTTTTTATTTTTTTATTTTTTCTTTTTTTTTTTTTATTTTGTGCGACTGACCTGTTACACAGTTTGCTCTCATGTTACAATCTGACTTCTTTTGTGAACAACCTTCCTCTTACTGCACACCTCACGTGTAGACCAAGACATGCAATCATCTATATAGACAAACACACACACTGCAAAACATTTATGGTCATATTTTTTTTTTATTATTTTACAGTCACCAGATGAGCAGATACATCATTTTAGAAAAGAAATTGATATTTGCAAAAAAATTATAATACAATTTTTTTTTCCAATATAGATTATGTACACAATGAAATGTGGACAAACTGAAATAGCATTCTGCCTCTTTGTCATAAAGGAGACAAAGCAACCAATAATAAATATAAATTGTATATATTACGTATGTTGCACCACTCATCAAGGCATGGACACGACCAGGGCAGGTTAGATCTCCGCAATATTCCCTTAATCACTTCTCGTACGTCACTGAGTACACATGCACGCACACGCACGTACACTCGCACACCCACAAAAAAAAAAAAAAAAGCTCGACACACAGGTGCACAGAAAAGGCCAAAGAACAAATTACAGTTGGGTTACAACAATGGGCCACCTTAACCTCGTGGAAAGGAAGAAAAGGAGGGGGGAAGAAAATGCATATGGAAATACCCGTCATTGTCCTTGATCGGGAGGGAGAAAGCCGCTTTCTGGTCAAAGCTCGTCGGAGCTGGCTGAGTAGCACTTGACATTTAGCCCGATTCAAACAGCCAATTCTGCAGAAAGCACCCGAGCTCGGTAAAAAAAAAAAAAAAAAAAAAAAATCTCTGCCAGCTTCACGGATTCCTGCCTACTCATTTAGCTGCCTCCCTCCCATTCAGCAGGCTCCGCGCAGGCCCGTCTATGCACCTTTCTTCTCTCTTATGTTCCTGTTCCTCTGTCTCCTTAGTGGGACTGGCGCCAGGACATGGGGCTGGTGAATGTCCTCTTTGCCTGTGTTCCCTCAGGGGATGAAAAGGGGTGGGCGGAGGAGGGGACGGGGGGTTTGGAGGGTGATGGGGAGTTGGAAGGGTGTGTGTGTGTGTGTGTGTGTGTGTGTGTGTGTGGGGGGGGGGGGGGCAGAAAAAATATGCACACAGACAGAAGCTCCAATCCAAGCTGTGGTGAAAACGGGACAGACGACTGCACAATCACAGAACATGCACAAGAAAACACAACAGCAAAGTAAACCGATGGGTGGGACGAGGGGGTTGGAGGTGGTGGTGGTGGTGGTGGTGGTGGTGGTGGTGGAGGGCTGGTGCCTGTAAAGGAGATGCTTGAAGGACTTGAAGACACAAGAAGCGTGTTTCTTGCCAGCCACTTTTACCTTGACGCTTGGCATAACCTTTCAAGAAAAAAAAAAAAAAAAAAAAAATCACCCTCCTTGTTCTTGGCAGGAGGGGGGAGGGGAAGGGGGGTTGAGGGGGATAAGAGTTATGACTTTGTGCCGATGAGCGAACAACACACACTTGCATAAATCATCCATCTTGCTCGGCGGTTAATTACTCTTGTTTACCCTCCGAGTAACCTCCGGATGGGGCGCTGCGATAGGAGGGGTGCCTGGAAAGAGGAGATAGCACCAAATAGTAATCTGCTGACACCGTTCGTCAGCGTGCAATTCGCCAGAGTAAAAAAAAAAAAGAAAGAAAAAAAAACGCACGCAGGGGGGCCTGAACCTGGGCCTGTTAGTGAATTAGACAGCAAAGCTCCATCAACACGCTCAGCCTGACCACAGCTGCTCACTGAAGCTGTTCTGGGGGTCAGCCGGTGGAGGTGCGCACGCCGAGGCAGAACCGAGTCAGGCCAATCGGGGAGGGTGGGGGCGGCGGCTACCTCAGGATGTTACAGCAGGCCATGATCATTGCTTATTTCATTACGGGGAAAGCTACATAAATCCACAAAATGGAGAGGAAGAGGCACACAGGGAATATTTGCATTTCTCCTCGCCCATCATCTCTCCTCGATAGCCCCACCCCTTTCACCACCGCCACCCCACCCAGCACCATCCCCGCTCAATCCCTCCCCCGTTTAGTGTAGAGTGACTTTAATCATCACTTTCGCCAAAACACATTAAGCCCGGCGTGTCCAGAGTTGAGGGAAGGGTGGCGGGAGGGGGAGGAGTGTTTGAAAAACACAGAGCGGCACATTAGATTTGCAATACTGATGCATCACTCTGGCATTACTTTGGAGATTAAAGAAGGGGATGTTGCATTTCAGCGGAGTGCAGCTGATGGTTGCCTGATGGATGACTAAATGCACAGGAAACACACCACTGTCCACGAAAAAGAATGATGCCGTGCTGGCCCTAAAGTTCCCTTTCCATTCAATCTCCGCCACCCAATACTTTTCACTTCCTCCGTATGTTTAAACCCAATTTTATTTTTCAGGAAAAAATAAAAATTCATCCCTAAACCTCAAAGGCTCCCTTGCCTTTTAACCCTCCCAAATCTGAGAGCACCTCTACATTAAAAGATATTTATGCAGCTGTTTGATCATGTTCTCAAGTCAAAAACAACACCTCCTTTCTCGAGGAAGATAATGCTGTAAAGTGGATTGCATACATTAAACCTAAGCCAACACACATTTTGACTTTGCCTGGTCTTTTTTTTTTTTTTTGTTACTGCATCTGTATGGAGAGGATGGGTGTAAAGTGCTTGAGAGCTTAGAGCAGGCAGGATGAGATTGGGAGGAGACCAACAAAACAAAAACTGAAGGGCATGAAGAGAGGCGGGGGGAGCTGGCAGGGGCAGGTTCAATACAGAGACAGAAGGCTTTATAAACAGCGTCGGGATGTGGTGAAGTAGTAAGTCCTCAGGAAACAAAATGACAATATGTATTTTGTCCCACAGTCTCAGAGAAACAAAAATCACAGTCAGTCCAAGGGTACAGTCCACCAGCAGCTTGGCCCAGTGGGCGAGCTTTCCGGTCATGTGTCTGTTCGAACCCTTTGGGCTTTGCCTCACCCCGGCACCCAGCTCTGGTTGCTGTGTGCCGATTGAGGGCACGCAAACGCCCCCAAGCTCATGCCCATCCCCATGCCCACGCCATGGGATAGAGAGCCGTCAAAGTTGAACTCCATACTCTCTGTGTCCATAAAGTCACTGAGCAGGATCGAGTCCACGTCACAGTCCAAGCTGTTGGGGACGTTCTCCAACTCCACGTTTGACGCCATGCGAAGTTGAGAGCTGTGCTGTTGCCCTTGGTACCCAACGTTCCCTGTCTGGTGGCTGTTGTGGTAGAAACCGTGCCAGGAGTCGGCCATGGCCTGGTGATGGGCCCCAGGGTATGGCTGGTGGCGAGGATGAGGTGCGGATGCGAGGCGACAGGGGTCCTGCGGGACGTCCATGACGCCAGCAGGGTTCGGCGTCAGTGAGGGCGAAGTGGGGAGGTGAGGACGCGGTCCGTAGTGGCTGGATGCCTTGAGGCTGTAGGGCTGCAGGATGTCAGTGCTAACCCGTGGGGAAAGTGCCTGGGGATGCGTCCCGCTGTGCATAGGGTTATGAGAGTTGTGTGAGTTGTGGTTGTGCATGTGGCTCTGGCCAGAGCGAGGGTTGTGATCGTGGCTGCTGTTTACCTTGTTGCTGTGACCGTGCTCGTGACCGTAGTCACCATGGGTGGCCCGGTGGGGCTTGTGGCTGTAGTCGAGGCCGGCTTGGTGTTTATGACCCTGATTGTGGCTGTTTTGATGGTGCGTTGTGTTCTGGTCATGCACAGAGCCGTGTCCGTTGTGTAGGCTGGGATTGCGAGCGTGCTCTTGGCTATGATTGCGGTTGTGATTGTGGTTGCAATTCTGATTGTGGCTATGCGGGCTGTGAACGCCATTGGTCCCCTGTGTCATAAGTGGGTGTGTTTCCCGGCCCTGGGCCAGCACTGTGTCTTTGTTAGAGTAGGGCGGACCGCCAGTCAGCAGACTCTGCAGGGCGTTGTTTTCTGAGTAACCCCTCATTGGGCGCTGGAAGCTGACAGGTTTGTTCTCCTGGATGGTCTCCATGGGAGTGTGGTGCCGTAGGATGCTCATGGAAGGCTGCACATACAAGGGTCCGCAGTAGGTACCCTCTGCCTTGGGCCCGGGCACGTAGGGGTAACCGTTGCACTTGATTTGCGGCTGGGCGTAGCCACTCTCGTCGAGGCTGATTGCTCCCGTCAGGTCGGTCAGTTGGGGCAGCTCCACGCCGGGGCAGTGACCCCCGGTGCCAAGGGCCGGGGAGCGGGTGCTCGTGGGACTGGGATACAGCCGAGGCGAAGTCGAACAGGACAGTCTGCCCTCCTCTGGCTCATCGGCCTCCGCCTCAGCGAGGATCGGCGAGAGGCAGCCGCTGAGCGTGGACGCAGAGGACGAGGTGCGGGAATGGAGCTCCGTCCAAGTGTCGTACTCCTCGGTGGCAATCCCCACGGCCCCTTTTCCTGCCGGACTGCCGTGTTCTGGGGAGTCTTGAATCGGGGGGCCTGCCCCTTGACCTTGTCCCCGTCCAAGACCAATGGCCCCTGCTCTCTTGCGGCTGATGCGGCCCTTGCTTTTCAAGTAACGCGTGCCGTTGTCTATGGAGGCTGCCCGTCGTCTGGGTCCCTTTCCTATTTTCCCTCCTTCCGGGTTCAGCATCCACCAGGAACTCTTTCCCGTTCCCTCGTTTTGCACACGGATGAAGCGGCTGTGCAGAGACAGGTTGTGCCTGATTGAATTCTGGAGAGAAAAACAAGAGGGAGGGAGGAAGAGGGATAAACATTAATACTCATAAAGATATTTAGAATGAAATAATCTTTTAGGTAGGCAAACTCATTTTACATCATGACCCCAACTATCAAGGCTGTGCAGTTAACAAGAAAAAAAGACAGATAAAGAAAGAGCGAGGTAGATAGAAGAGGAGAGCAGAGAGGGCAGGGAGAGTGAAGGACCAATCGATACCTCCCCGGACCAGCCTCTGCTCTCCACACACGCTCACTGAGTCATAATATGGACATGGATGCAGCCTCCACATCAAACCATCACCAAGGTTACAGAAATGAATCACACGAGCCAACCCAATCACAGACAGCCCGTATCGATTGCAAAAGCCTCCAAATATTGGAGCCCCGAGATTCAGCCAGAGACGGCGAGGCGAGGGAGGGAGGGGTAGGTGGTGGGCGGGATTTTGGCAGCAGAGGCTCTGGAAGAGGACCAGAATTTTTAAAAGAAGAAGAAGAAGAAGCAGATTGAGAGGAAATAAAGAAGGTGAGGGAGGAGGAGAGTCACTCAACCTCATTCTGTGGGCACGGAGGGCAAACTTGGCCTTGAGGGAAGAGTCCCACTGCGGACAAAAAGAAACCAAGAAGGGGGATGGCGGTTGCAGTCGCAGGTGGGCGTGGAGCGCCAAGGTGCGCGGCGTTAAGCCTCTCCGGACCCCCGTGTTATGCGGCTGAGTGACGGCGGCGCGGCTAATCCGAGGCGCCGCGGCGGCATTTGAAGCCGGTGCCAACCTGGAGAGAGTTGATGAGATCTGAGCCCGCCTAAAGGAGGGCTTAGCGGGGGAGGGGAAGGGGGGATACGCATCATCTCAGCTGGCCAAGTTAGCCCAAGTACGACGTGTTCATCCAAATCTTCCCCGCTTGTGTCATTATTCACACTCTCGCTGGCATCCCTCCCTCCTCCTACCCCCTTTTTGCTTTTTCAGCCACGTCTTTCTTTCCCTCGCTGCCGTTTTTTCTTTATTTTGATCTTTGGGAAAGAACGATCCCAGCTCCTCCCCACCCCCGCCGCCGCTGCCGCCACCCCTTCCATCCCGCGTGCGCCATCACGCACTTTTTCTTCCTTCCTCTCTGGAGATATCTATCTATTTCTGCCTTGTTTATTACCTGCACATAGCTCACAATCTCTGTCTCGTGATATCTGGGGCCATTCTCCGTCTTCATTCGCCCGCCCGCCTCCTGTCCAATTTTCCTGCTCTCGGCCCCATTCATCTCCCTCTCAGCGTCCCGGCGTCTCTTGATCACAACATTGCTCATTCTCCCCGGATCCCTCACGCCACATCCATCCTCTCATCACCTCACACAACTCCCAGCGCCCCCCCTCTCCACTCCCCTCCCTCCACCTCCGTCACCGCCAAACGACGTCAAAGTGCCGCAAACAACCTGCGCTCAGCTGGGGAGGCCGGCTTGGGTATCGCTCATTGGCGCAAACCACACACCCCCCACACACCTCCCCAACCCCCTCTACAGCATACGTACGTGGGTTGAATAAGAGGCGATGGCCATTTGTTGCTTGGAGGGGTGTTATGAAAAGCACCAGCATCCGGCGGCGGCAGCGGCAGCAGGTAATATGTTTCTCGTAAAATGTTTACAGGGGAAAATTTCCAGCCTGAAGTGGGATTTCAAATCAGTCTCGTATCTATTGTCATTATGTAGAAAAGCCCCACTCGACGCGTACCCATCCGCTCAGCGGGACTTCCTAACAGGTAATTTTGCCCCATCCTCCTCTCAAATCACGCTGCTTTGACTAGACTCTCTTCATAGACATGGAAATTGGACTGGAGAGGTGTATTTATGTTTACCCCACCAACCCCTCCCCCGCCCACCCAAACAGCATTCACTGTTGAGTGGGCGGGGGGTCCTCTCCAAACGGACGGCTCGGTGAAAAAAAAAAATTGCGTCGCGCATTAAGGTGTTTGTGACGGCAGCGGCGCCGCCGTCCCAAGTGCGCCTCTCTCAGCCACCAAAGAGCACCGGCATTATCCCGGCAGAAGGGGGCGCCGCACGGGCGACCCTCGTCAGGTGATCTGAGAGCGGCACCCCGACGGGCTCCTCGCCAGCCGACACATGACGGCTCCGGCTGGGCGTCGCCATGGCAACAGAGTAAACCGAAAGAGGGCGGAATGAGGAGTCGGGGGGAGGGGGTGGGGATTGGGGGGGTTTGGGGGGAGTTGGTGGTGGTGGGCCGCTGACGCTGTTTGATGCTACAGGCAACTCCAAACAGCCTTTTATCTGAGTCTGTCAGATTCCCGCAACCAATCCACCAGGGAGGCTCAATCACCAGCGGTCCCAACGTCTCACTACCTCTACCGAGCTGTGATTAGCAGTGTGTGTGTGTGTGTGTGTGTGTGTGTGTGTGTGTGTGTGTGTGTGTGTGTGTGTGTGTGTGTGTGTGTGTGAAGGAGGGAGCGTGCTTCCGTGCAACTGCCTACAACCAGCAGCAATTATACCACAACAGCAGGGCAACTGTTTCCTCACTTGCTGATGTCTTGTATGGTGCCATATCGTGGTGGTTCTATGCATTGTCTTCTGAAAAAGGTGGCGATAGACATGTTTATGGCTAAGGAGGGTTCTATAAATATATATATGAAGAAGTAAATAAATAAATACCTTCTTCTCTGTGCTAACACAATCGACACAGCTTATGGTTCACGTTGGGTTTTTTTTCGTTCTTTTTTTTCCCCCCCGAATTTGTTGTAATTTGTCATTATCTGTCTAACTCGTGAGAGAGAAAGAATCCAATTAATCATAAACAAATTAGAAGAAGAAGAAGACGCGTGAAGATAACGGCTGGAGGCGCGTGCAATGGTTTAAACTTGATAGACTGCGGTTTCGGAACAAAACACATAATTACGTGGGTGGAATCTGATTAACGCGAATCAATGCAGGTTACGAACCTTCAATGGGCGACTAGTGTGCAGTTCATCAGGAAAAATAATTATGTAACTTGAATTGAAATGTGTCAACGTTGTGGACAAGATCTGGCAGCAGTATGATGCAGTTCATTTTGCTCTTTACATTTGTCACAAACGTCTTTAGTGAAATACTGTTTCTTGCTTTTTCTGTCTCTTGACAGTATTTTTTTTCTTCATGGGACATAAAAACAAAACTAAAGCCGACTTGTACTTACAAAATGGGTTTTTTCAGGTTTTTATGTAAACAACATGTATACAACATATATAACTAATGCAATGCTTAGATTAGTAGCTCACAGAGTTCATAGCCGGCCTCAATGCAGCATTAATTTATTTTTTATCAAAGCATGATATGCTTCATGAAATCCATTTACCTTCAGCAATGTGCGTTAAATGTGACGTTTAAACAGTCAACTGATGAATTAAGTATTGCAGTACCTCAGTCATCATTCAATGCGTCCAGCGTACATTTTGCTTTTAGTAAGCACATTTTCATTTAACAATGAATGTGAAGAGTTTTCGTGAGACAATGCAGCAGTTTTAATGCTAGTAAGGTCAATTAAAGCCATAAAGACAAAACAAGATGTAAGTGAATTTTAATAAATGTTTCATTAGTTGAGATTTTTTGCTAAATAGATTTGTTTGATAGATGATTTTGGTTGATGAAAAAAACTGCTGCCTGTATCTATAACATTTTCCTAAAGAATAACTGTAATATTTAAGTTTTAACCATGACAACAAAAATGTTTTAATGAATTAATGTGAACAGGATCTTCTCTCTGAGTAAATCAACTATTGCTCCATCCAGTGAGAACTTCTTTTTTTTTTTTTTGTTCACGAGTGAGTTGTGACTAGTTCGAAAGACACACATTAACAGTCTTGTTTTTGCCGGGAGGATGCTGAGTAAGAGCGCACTTGTTTTTGAGTTGTGCTGCGGGGCGGTTCAAACAGTTCAAACTTTTGTGGACAACATTTGCAAAAAAACAAAAAAAGTAGTAATAAACAATGCCGCCCTGACTTTGGAAAACCAAAATAGAACATGATACAATAGAAATGTCACAATTGCACACGACAAGTTCTGTGTGTGTGTGTGTGTGTTTTATCCCTTCGACTGATCCACTTTCGACGCTGTTCATCCTACCTGCGTCTATAGCTGCGTTTCCATGACAGTTTTTCGCAGAATAAAAGAGTTATTTCTAAAAATTTCGACAAAGTACAGTTGTTATTTGCGTTTTTTCTATTGAATGGTCTGAAGCGCATAAGCCGCCATTCTCGTAACTCTCGTCCCGCAAGAAGACGAGAATTACGTTTGCTTTTGTGTGTTACGTTTGTTTGCTGTCAAGAATGCTCGTTATATTTTTCTCTGTGGCTAAAAAATATTCCGTCTCCTCCTCCGTCCAAACATAACGCACCATTTTCACTTGAAGTGAACTGGTCACATGACCCCGTACGTCGCGTCCGTGGACGTGTAAATGCCAAAAAAGTGCTGCCATGACCCTTTTGCGATATACCTTTTATATATGGATACGTCTGAACTACCACCTCATGAGAGCGTCAAAACATTTTAGCCACATCCGAGAGATTTTTCCACGTTTGGGTGTTTCCTTGAGCATTTTTTTATTGCGATATTTAGCCTTTGCACAGCTAGTGATGAGAGAGAGACGGCAAGGGCCAAGCCTACAAGTGCGAGCGTGTCAACGAGAGTCCGGTGCCACATTCAGGTTCATGAGGTGCCAGACGAGGACCTGGAGTTTCACTCTTATCGCTGCAATCAGAGGCTCAGCAGCAGGAGATGTCACTGCTCCAAAATCCTCCAGCGCAGCCGTCTCTCAGCCCTCTGTGGCACATCGCTGGCTGGCCATCCCCACCTCAGTGTGTGTGCGTGCGTGTGCGTGTGTGTGTGTGTATTAACTTGTCAAGGAGACCGATTCGCCAGTGGAGAAGCCAGCTCCCTCTGCTCTCAGCCTTTGCCTTTGTACTAATGCAGGAGGAGATGAACTGTTGCGGAGAGAACGGTGACTGGCTCTGTCCTCACATCCACCCTCCTGCTCCACCTCCTCCTCCTCCCTCCTCCTCCTCCCTCCACTGGGAGCGCGCTGCATTGTATCCTGCTCCGCCGCTGTGCCTTACTGTGCATAAAATAGTGGCTGTGTCTGACCCTGACACGCCGAGTCTGGGGAGAGTCGCTTCGGCAGCCGGCTAATGGCCCGTGGACATGTAGACCTGTCTAAACACATGAGTTCTACACCTTCACTTGCATGGGGGGGGAAGGGGGCATAAAGACAGGATCAGATACGTAATTACAAGTATAAAGGCTTAAATGCGGGGATGATGAATGTAATGTTGGTAAAGTTAACGTGACTGCAAAGGTTCTCAGTCATCCAGGTCATCTTAAAAGTAGAGGGGTTACGTCAGGGCAACTGGACGTGTTCATGTCATCTTGAAGACGTTTGGCCTCTCAACTGAAAGGCTTCTTCAGTTCACAAAGAAGCAACTGAAGAAGCCTTTCAGATGAGAGGCCAAACGTCTTCAAGATCACAAGGACAAGTCCAGTTGCCCTGACTTAACCCTTCTACTATAGTTAACATGACATCACTGTTAATGACAAGGATTGCAATGGAGGGATTGCATACTTAGATGTAATGGTGATTGTAGGGAGGAATAGATAAATGGGTAGAAGTACTGGTTATAATGGGACTGGGGGTCAGAGTGTGCTGGTTACGGTGAAAAGGAACCCCATCATGAAGCAGTTCTGATGCACACAGAGGATAAAATGAGCCTCACGATGCACAGAATTCAGTGTAGTTGTCATAATAGCGAGCATACAGTGTATCAGAAAGTGTTGTGGTTCTAGTGGGAGCTGAGGGGGGCAGATACTTCTAGACCTTCTGGACAAGGTCGATCAAGGGCAGACTGAGGACTTCATCAGTACTGTACTGTACTGTAGTACAGTGTTGCCCTCAGCCTGAACTCTGTCCGTTCCTGCTTAACTGTATGGAGGCTATGCGAAAGTATTAATAATTCATCCTTGTGTGTTGTTAATAATTGAGCACCAGTCATCATGATGGCATTTGCATAATGTATTTGGTAATAAAAGCTTTGTCCTCCCATTGTTTTCTTTTCCCTTACTTTGATGAATTGATATTCACCCTATTATGCTTATTTTCAAAACTTAACTCTGACTCTGTGTTTATATTTGTCTTTACAGCATTAAAATGTAAACTACCAGTCAAAAGTTTGGACGAACCTGTGTTTTCAAATATATGACCAAGATATGTGTATTAATGTGGCAAAAGAAAAAAACATACTTATATATGTTATGTTATATATATGTTATATATATATATGTTATATGAATTCTAGACCATCTAAAATATAAAACGTGTTTGAGTTATTTCAAACTTTTTTGTTTAATACATATTCCAAACGTGTTCATTTATAGTTTTGATGCCTTGAGTGGTAATCTACAATGTAAGTAGTCATGAAAATGAAAGAAAAAAACATTCAATCAGAAGTGTGTGTCCAAACTTTTGATGAGTGTCAACAGTATTTTGACGAACGTTTTCGCTAGTGTATACCGACCGAAAAATATCAAAAGAAACCAGCTAATCAATAATTGTAAGTTGAATCCAGAGGCAGTTTGAAGTTTTCAAGGTGAGAGTTCATTCAGGCATTTGTTGGTGCGAGCGAAGAGCTCGGAGATGAGCCCGAAACCACAGCGAAACCACGGCGAATCACACGGCAACGTTAGACTGAGAGTTCGCGAAAGCAATCAACCCTGCGCCGTGTTTGCTTTATAAAAAGTCGTCGCTCCGGATTGACCTTACCTGGCTGTCACGTAGTGTACTTAGCGGGAAGGAAAAAAGACCTTCCAGAAAATGGGAACCTTTTTTTGAAGACCCACATGAGATAAATTTGCTTTACGCTTTTAAATAATAATAATAATAAAAAAAAAAAGGATCATGTCTCCAATCAAAGCAGCACAGGGGGGGGGCAAAACAATAAGGTCAACTAATTAGAATTTCAGAGCAGCCACATTAAACAAGTGTGTTGGTAGACTACATGAAAGCATACATTTCCTGATGAGTCCATCAACACCTCAATTCTCCAGCCTGCTTATCTCTCCTCTCTAAAATGAGCCACGGCAGGAACAATGGGCCCATCGTTTGCTCCACATTGTTCCAGACCGAGAGAGGTGCCTTTATTTCGTCCAGCCGGGTCAACTGGGATTTTCTGAAAACCCTGTATACATTCCTCCTGGTTAGAAAAGTGCATCATCATCATCATCATCATCATCTGCTCCAAACCTAACGTCCTCGTGTTTCAGGGTAGTAATAAAAGAGCACTGGGTAATTTCCTTGATTGTTATTATTTCCAACCCCCTCGTCCCTTTTTATTCTGGGTTAGGTAGCTAACGCTAATTACATCCATTGCAAATTACCCAGTTGTGCGTCGCGTAGCAACAAGGATGATGTAACCCTTTGCACCCGGCTCCCTCTCGCCAGCCATTCTCCCGACAGAGGCTCCTTTATTAATTCTGTACGGCAACATGCGACAAAAGAAGCTTTGTCGAGCTTAAAAAAGAAACAAGGCTGCTGGCGGAGAGGATGTCCGTCCAAAAGGCAATCACGCACTGCACATACACGCCGGGCCCGCGTGTAAACAAAGTTCACCGTCGTATATATTTCGCAACTTTCCCCCGTCACGGCGGTAGTCCGAGTGACCCCCCCTCCCCCCACCCCGCCCCCCCACTCCCCCCGCCCACCACCACCCCACCCCAAACTGGCAATCATCCTTAATCCCTCTCCAGCCTGAGTAATCCCTGACAATCCAGGGCTAATCCTGGTTAATTCTGGCCGCTCCTCAGCTGGGTTTCACCCGGAAAAACCACAGAGACAGGGTGGGGATTGGTGGGATCATGGCGGGCGAGCCAGGGCCCCCCCGCCGCACCGACGGACGTAATTGGTCGGGCAGTTACGGGGAGTCAAGAAAAACAAGCACAGGTTTGTTTTCCGCGGGTCTTCAAAACACATCCGGATTGACGCCCGCCCCTCCGCCCCGCCTCCACGTCACGCTACTGTTGTCGCCTTGCGCGACTGGAAAACATGTTTTTCACCGTCTACACGCAAAAGCAACCAGTGGAAAGTCCCACTCCAAACCCGATTCCTTTGTCTGTGACGCCGCGACTGCAGGCCTCGTGTTTCCCAGCATTATTTAGAGAAGCAGAACATAAATTGAATAAAAATGGAAAAACAAACAAAAAACGCAGGCTTGTATACAGTATGAATCATTCCTCCGGTGTTACGGGGGCTTTTGGAGAAGTCATTAGCCTCGATTCAATCAGCTCCGGCCGGGCAAAGCCCCCCCGCACCCCCCAGCTCGATTCTTCTTAGCGGCGATCGATTCCGATTCCAAAATGAAGCACTTAAGACGCCTTGATCAAGCCGCTCCTTAATCTAGCGTTAAGGAGATTGAGACCTTTTCACCCACGCGTCTCAGACAGACTTATTACTTTGGCACCGGGGGTACAGTGACCGGCCCTACTGCTATCGTGCTACTTAGTTTGGGGTTTTAGAGGCGGACTTAGCCCCTTTGGGTGGGCGGAGGCAACACTTTTACTCGCTGCCGTCTTGGGTACAAAAAGATGACAATATAGAAACCTTCATTGTGGACAAGCCTAGCGAGGATGCACACACAGCATGGGGTCAAAAACTGAATACCTTAGAAAATTAGCATTGCCTGATGGCGATAGTCTGCCTGACACAGCTTCATTAAAATATTGCATACACTATGTTAGCAATAGGCCAGGCTATTCACTCCTATCTAATGGATAAACTCCTATAATAATACATATAAAAAGCCCCTAAATACCTGAAAGTCTATGTGCCTACAAGTCGCTTCATGTCTATAACTATGTAGCATCTCGACATGTGTGGATTATTTAAAACAAGGAGAAGTGCTACACCCACACAACTAACTGCACCTGCAGGCCAGGGTAAATTTAATTATTCTAAACCATAGGAGACCACTGCTGGTTCTATTTTCACAGCCAACTGCACCCCAAGTAGGCATCTTAGCTAAGTGTTGAACTTGTTGCCGAAGCAACTGCACATCAACGTTCTGAATCGATGGAATGTTGATTGACAATGGCTTCGCCCAATCAGAATCCAGGACAGTCGTACCTTTGGTGACTTTATGATTTAACTTTATGATCTCTTGTGTGTTTAGTTCAGGGGACGCAGAGTCACGTCTGGCGCGAAACACCGGGCGGGAAGGGAGACGGGGCGCCCGGGGGAACTAATGTTTTCACGCCAGGTATACAAGATGGACAAATACTTGACAGGGGGGAGGACAAGAAGAATTCAGGAGTCCGGCGGTGGCCAGTCTTCTTCTTGGGCACTTTTGGCTGTAGAATCATTCCGTGAGTAGCTGTGGAACGATGGTGTTGTTCATGCCAGACTTAAAGGGACATGCACCTCCGTGGCCGGCTCGCGCCGCGCAGCGATCGTTTCGGCGTCTGGTCTATTTCCTTTCTAATGCGCGAGCCGCGAGCGAAAAAGCCAGAGGACAATGAACAGTTTTCGAGCGCTGATAGAACGTAATCGCGACTGGCTCGATATTATGACTTAGCTCTTCACAAAGAGTGATTTGCTAAAGGTGTTTATTTGTACAAAATAAATTATTTCATAAATGAAGAGAAAAGTGAAATGAATGTTCATGAAAAAAATGTTGGTTTTGATATCACAAAAAGTGGTGTGCCAAAGGTAAAACATTATTTGCACATTTATGTTGTTTCAGTGAATTTGAAAAACTATTTTGTCACCATTTTGGCTTTTTTTTTGGGGGGGGGGGGCATGAAAAGTTTTCTTCCTCCAAGGTGGGTGGCAGAGAAAGTTTGAGAACCACTGCCCTAATGCCATATGCAAGTCTATGGGGTCAAAAGTCAACTTTGTCCTAGAGACATGGGACATGGGACCACTTGCAGGTTCATCGGGATCCCTCAAGACACAGACACGTCAAATTTGGGGCTTCTTCCTCCAAGGTGGGGCGTGACAGAGAAAGTTTGAGAACCACTGGTTTGGTTTAATGAGACCAAAGCAATGGTCCCTCAGCATTTGGCTTCCCTTGTGAGCTTACGCAAAGTGACCTTCTCCCATAGACTTTGTGAGAGTTCGGTGGTTTTTCTGACCCCATTCTGCGCACACATGTTTTCTGTGACGTTACACAAAGCCAAGAGCGATACTGAAGCTGCTGACAGGGATGCTGCTTTGAAAACAGGAAGAGCTCCAGCACTCTGTCCGGCGGCCCATCGGGTTCTCACGTGGAAACCAGCCACAACTCGGGGGAGCGTGAACGAAAAGAATCCGACAGGAAAACTGATTTACCTTCTGCTGCAAGACAGGGTTACACGGCTACAAAGCAGTTCAGCTGCTGGACATTTTTTATTTATTTATTTTTATTCATGGGTTACACGTTTACCTCCCTATATGCGAAGCCTCTCTTTGAGGGGATTCTTTGCGGGGCTCCCGGCGGAACATCGTGTAGTGGATTTTCGAGAGCTTTCTGCTTCACATTTTAAGGAGCCCGTCCCCTTTAATTTATGACACATTCCACGGCGCATTCAAGAGTGCGGTCGCGTTTTAAATTCAATGCAGCGCCCCATTAGATGTGGTCTGACACAAACCAGCCGGGTTGTTGGGTGGGGAGGATGGGGGTGGGAGGTGGGGGGGTAGGGGGGAGAGATTGTTGTTCGCCGCCTTGTTGAGAAGCGCCGGGATTCGGCAAAGCTGTTCTCTCCCCTCGCTCAACCATTATTTATTAATCCATTTCACACAGCCAGGAGTCATTATGCACGCTCCTGTCAATGGGTATCTCTCTATGCCGTGCATTTATTTGATAATAAGCAGGAGTGGAGGTGGGGGGGGAAGATAAAAGCGCTGACTGCGTTCATTTTGGAGCGTTTTTCCTGCAGCCTGGCGGCGGCAAGTGGGGGGGGGGGCTGTCTTAAATGAGAGCAGCCCGGCCGCTGTGTGGGAACGGGTCTCGTCTGCTAAGCCTGTCTGGAGGCAATCGATGGAAATTAGTCAACGCTAAAGATTCACTTCCTGTGACTGATGTCACGGGCAGCGCTTGTCTCTTTGAAGGGAAATAAAGAAGTGGGAGGCGGAGGGATTAATGGGGCTGGGAGAAGGTGGGAGCGTGAGGGGTTCGTGCCGGGGCTAAGCTGGGAGGACGGGGGAGGTAAGGCGCGACGCCTTTTTGGCGGATTGTTGGGGTGGGGTGCGGGGGATATAATAGGTCAGTGGAACATCCAGGGGAATTTAGCGCAGCCAAGGGGACACTGGAGAACACAATGACTCGGCCGTGTGGATCAGGGGGTCCCAAACTTTTCCACGCCACGGCCCCCAAACAGCATCAGCTTTCTGGCCAGCGACCCCCTTAACAAACCAACTGACAATGTTACAAAATGTTTATAATGTTGTTTCTCACTTTTTTTTTGTGCTATTCAATACATTGAAACATTTATTTAGAATTTAGAATAAGAATACTGTCAACTGACATGTTGATAATTATGGCCATTTTTCTGTATTTCTGTGAAGCCAGCCTCAATGTATGCTGCCTCATACAGTATTTTCTTACTTTAGTTGGTCAATACTTTGATTTTTTTGCTGCAGTGTCTTCCACAGCTGGGCTGGTTGTCTGTTTTTATTTCCGTCTCTTTGTCACCTGTTCATTCTGCACTACTTCGGCCAGTTTGAGGAGCAAATCACCTCAACAAATGGCGCAAACTGGCACGTCACACACACGACACCATGAACTATGTTTTTGACTGGCAGGCAATGATATGATATGTTATTAAAGACCATATTTAATAATTATGATTAAACAATAATTATATTATGTTTGATAATAATGACTGTAGATTACTTGATCCTATTATTTATTTGCACTTTTTCTAATCTTCTCTCTCATTTTCTGCAACCTCCCCACTCTGACAACCACTGGTGTTGAAGGCCGGCAGCAGCGTCAGTATTAATAACATTGTGAATAGTACCTTTGCTTGTACTGTACTTTCAAAGAAAAAAAAAAAGAACAAAACATGCACTACGCCCCCTGATCCCACCCCCCACCCCACCCCCCCACCAACAAAAAAAAAATCACATAAAACAAACTAAAAGATGCACAAAGAAAATGAGAAGAGGACAAATTGACAGACAATGATTTTTTTCTACTACACTGTGGTGTTAAAATGAGTAAACAAAGGGTCTGAAACAATAAAAGAAAACAACGCCAGCATTCAGAGATTTTGGCTGGAATTGCAAAAAAAAAAAAGAATGATTTGATAATGGTGGGGGAAAAAATCCTTGTTTTTAACATTAATATGCACCAGGTAATAGCCCAATATTTGTAATAGCACTATGTTGTTGTTGTTTTGCAAATGGGGTTCGGTTAAGCTTGCCTTGGAGTTTAATAAATCAACTGTAGTTTATATTCGATTTTCGGATTGTTCTTTCTTTCGGTGTTTTTCGAGAAAAAAAACCTGAACCCCCGGTGCAGCGTTCTGGTTCACTCTTCCACCCAACACTCTTGTTGTATTGTAACCATCACAGCGACAACAAAGCAATCTAATCTAAACGCCAAAGCTTAAAGGACCACTTCCTACACACGTCACCTGTCATACTCCATCAGCTTGATACAAAAAAAACAAAAGAGCCGGAGCATTAAAGAAATCCGTCCATTCATCCGGGCGGAGGGCGAACTCGCAGCAGCAGCAGCAGCAGCAGCAGCAGCAGCAGCAGCAGTACTGTGACATTACGATCAGAGCGAGTGTCTCCACTACTCGCACTGGGGGCCACCTCCTAAAAGGTGCACCAGTTAGCTTCTGCTCAAAAGTGCAGCCGAGGGACCAGAGGCAGCCCTCGGGCAACAGAAGGCCTTTCGCTACCATCGCTCCCTGTGGAGAAACACTCGCTCTGGGGAGGGAAGACGGCGGCAGACGGGGGGTGGGGGGGATGGGTGGAGAGGGGGGGGGGGGAAGAGAGAGGAGCCGACCTGGGAGAAGGTAGACGGTGGAGGGGGTTGGTGGGGGGGATGGAGAGCGCCTGAGGGGCTGGAGGCGGACAGCGAGCCCAATCCCCAGCTGAGAGAGCCCCTCTAATTGGAGCTGGCTGGACGGGCGAGGCAGGCGCTCCCTCGGCGGACGGACATAAGGAGCCCGAGTGAAGGCGGAGAGGCCCCGGGGCCGGCGGGAGAGGCCGGGTAAAAATAGAGCCCGGCAGATTAACGAGCATCTGAAAGCGGGGCAGGGGATCGGAAAATCCTCTGTGCGTGCCAGAGATTCGCCCCGGTCCTCGGTGGCGGCGGTGCCGTAGTGGCGCTGGAAGCCGGAGGAGCCGCGAGCGCCCGCTTCCTTCCTTCCTGTTGGCCCTTCCTGACATCACAAACACCCCCGGGGAGGCACCGCTGCGTCCTGTTGGGTGGACTTTGTGCAGGGGTGCTGGGGGAACTTTGTGGGCTAAATCAAAAGCAAAGCTGACCTTCTGGTTTCACTAGCTGCGTTTCCATGACCCTTGTAATTGCACAAAACCCAAATATGGCAATAAAAAACTGGTTATGGAAGCAGCTGCACTTGGAAAAACCTCTCAAATGTGGCTAAAAGGTTTTGACGCTCTGATGAGGTGTTTTTTTTTTACACGTATGCATCAAGAGGTATATCGCAAAAGTGTCATGGAAAGACTTTTTTGGCATTTACACGTCAGCGGACGTGACGTATGGGGTCACGTGACCAGTTCACTTCAAGTGAAAATGGCGCGTTACGATTGGACGGAGGAGGAGACGGAATATTTTTTACAAGTAATCAAAAGAAAATGACAACTGTATTGCTCGAGTTGCTCGATTTAAGCTATGAAATATTCCAAAAACGTAAATGTGCCACTTGTATTTTAGACATCACAACAACAAAAAAATTAAGGGCAAATTTGAAGTATGGTCCCCAATGACGGAGGTTTCACGACCATGTTTACAATCTACCATAGAAATACCACAGATTTCAACGATCAACAATTAGTCCTGCGGATGAAAGCACAACGAGTCTGCCGGTGTAGTTCTGCGACCTCCGCCCTCTGACGACGTGAACCGATAAAAGGAGCCCGCCCCCGCAGCTGTCAACCTCCGCCACCCCCACCCCGGGAGAGTTTCACACGACAGGTGGAGCGTCGTGACACCTACGGGAGCCAAAGGAGAAGCTGAGAGGCAGAACTGATCACACCTGCCATCAGGTCTCAGGAGATCTGTGCCGCCCACCTCGGCGTCATCCCGTCCGTCCCTCCGCCAGTCAGTCAGTCAGTCAGTCAGTCCGGCTCCACGACGCCTCCGTAAGAGACGGCGCTCAACGGTCGCTACGTGGCTAACGGGCGGGAAGGCTCTTGTCAATCAGAAATTAGCTGCAAGCCGGAGACCTGAGTGACTTCCTCTGCGTTAAAATGTTGAATTGATTTGGAAGGGAGCTGCTGTGATTATGGAATTACCAACTTGGGACTCGCTGCTTCTAACGTCGCGGGCCTGTAATTTAGACCGTCGTGCTATTTTCACTCCCTTCACTCATCTGGCTTGACACCGGCACTCGACGCAAGGCGGGCTTCTCTTCGGAACCAAAGGCAGGATTTCTAATTCAAAGATTATCAGAGCGCGTTCAAACTTGGCAAAATATGTCTATTTTTTTCATGCAATTAATTGTAAATATCCACGGATGAATTATTCATTTCTTAAGATTCCCCTCTTCTTTAGTTTCTCATGCATGGACGTAATCGATCCCTTTTACTTAAGAACCCTCATTGAGCTTTTCAGTTCCATTAAAAGCAGCAGGCAGCCTATCTGCTGCGAGAGGCGCATTAAAATGCAAACAATGTTTTCTGATGAAAATCTTTGACTGATGACGGATAAATGATGACGATCGGCGTTTTCGCCCGGATCGAGATGCTACCACGGCGTCCGTCTGAAAAAGCAAAAAATGTATTTGTCTTCAACTGACTCAAACCAAGGCTTAAAAACAGAGAGATGCAGAATTTCTAGAAGTCACACTAACACACTGGTAGTTATTCCTCCTTGTTCCTTGGCACTGGCTCCCACATAGATTCCCAGCTTTGACAATAAAATCAAACTGCACAAAGGTGGAACAGGAGAAGATAGGAAAAGGAAGAAGGAGTAGTGACAGAGCGCGGTGGGAGGTAGAGACCAGGGTTCAGAATAGATCAAGTGAAAGAGGGCACATTGCCACTTGCCATCGCACAATCAGACACACTTCATACAATTAGGCCATTGTCTTTTGCTGCTGTATACAGGGACAGTGCTTTTAAGACAGGTAATAGCCTGGTCAAGGTACAAGCATGTGCGCACACTGACTTGCACTATTATAAGTGAACGCTGGATGATGTGAGCCATGATACACTGACTTCTTGAAAATCATGCAGACGTTAACTTCAAACTATGACTACAAAGGAGCTGCTGTGGATTATTTTGATGCCATATTATTACTAATTCACAATGAGTTGCTCGACGAGCAGCTATGTGTCAAACGAGGCAATGCTAAAATTGTCATTTGAATTAAACAAAGGACTTGAAGCCATGCAACAAAAAGCAATGAGGCGTATTACCAAATCCTGTACATATCTAATTATATCAAAAATGCTCAGAAATTCGATATCACTTTTGAGATAAAAGGCAAGATGGTGTCTTGTGTTTTCAAGGCACCGTTCTAACCAACCACTACTGACTATGACTACTTCGTATTTACGAAGTGACCTGAAAAAGCGGCGCCAATCTCATTAATACCTCAATAAAAACGAGTGCAGGTTTCACAGTTACAGAAATAGGTTCACACATCAGAAACAACAACCTGCAGTCTTAACAATAGTCTCCATTCGGAGGATTTGTCACAACCAAATTAGCCGTCTGGATCGTACTTTCATCACAACTTTTGTGGTGTGACTCTCATCATGACGGATCTTCATTAATTCCGTATTTAATTGCTGCTCTGTAAACTGATATCTGCTCCGGGGCCAGGGTGGCGATATACCACTGGAACGGGATTGTTAACCGGTGTGCAAAAGATGTTTAAACGTCGGCAATGAGCACTTTGGAGGAAAGTATTAATTGGATTTTTGATGCACAAGTGGGATAAAAAAAAAAAAAAATGGAACGTGACACTGGCACGATTTGATTCTTTTTTTTTTTCAGACTTTCTTCCTGCCAATTAACACTTTTAAAAACTCAAATTCCCTCAAAGAAGAGAGAAACTCTGGTCGGATGTTGCTGACTAAATCAAATTAAACATGGGAAAAGTCAAATTTCACGTTTTCACTGGGAAATATATGGATGAGCATATATATATATATATATATATATATATATATATATATATATATATATATATATATATATATATATATATACATATATATATATATATATATATATATATACATATATATATATATACATATATATATATATATATATATATACATATATACATATAGATAGATAGATAGATATACATATATATATATATATACATATATATATATGTATGTATGTATGTATATATATATATATATATATATATACATATATATGTATATCTATCTATATATATAGATATAGATATAGATATAGATATAGATAGATAGATAGATAGATAGATAGATAGATATGTATTACAAATACATAAATCACAGGTTTTTTTTTTAATCTGTCACGGATTGAATCTCAACAGAAGTCACCAGCAGCAGACAAAGCCGCACACGCACACGCACACGCACACACACACACACGCAGACACACATCTCGTGCCTCTCCAGTGTGGCATGCTGGGCCGGCTCATTACTACAATGCCAAGCTACTAGTTGCTAAGGAGACCTCAGGGAGAGGGAGGGTTCCTGTTGCCATGGCAGCAAGCCTGCATCCTGCCAACTGTCTTCCCCCAGGAGACATGACCATCGTCGACGGAGCGGGAGGGGAGTGAGGGGAGAGGGGGTGAGGGCAACAGAACCAAGTGGTGGTGGTGGTGGTGGTGGTGGAGGAGGAGAAGGGCTGGAGGGGGGAGGCGGTTAAGACGTTGAAGGAGGGGGACTTGTAAAGAGAAACGAGATGCCCGCGAGGCAAAGTGAGAACTAAGGAGACGGTAGAAAATAAAGCCGGGGTTAAACTGATGAGGTGAGAGCGTGAAAAGAAAGGAGGAAACCTTGAAAGCACCGTTTTTTGGAGGACGGGAGGTTTTGCGTCTAAAACTTCTTCCCCCAACTTCCCCCGTGCATGTCCCCGACTGAACCTCTCCTCCTCCCCCTCTTCTTCCTCCAACCCCTCTTCACGCAGCGGGCGGGAGACGTGACGGAGCTCCGTGCCGGGGCTGAGCCGGGCGGCCCATCCGTCATGGGGAGAAATCAGCTTTCCGTTTTGCCAGCCAGCCAGCGAGCGGGCGGGCGGGCGGGCAGGCGGGCGAACGCCTTCGCCGGAGCGACGACGGTGCGGAAGGCGGGAGGGGAAGAGCAAGAAGGGAGAGACGTTAAAAGTGATGAAGGCGAGGACGAGGAGGTCACGCCAGGCCACAGTGGTCCTCAGTCTGAAATTCAAATGAGCCTCGCAGGGGTTTCTCCAAGGACGGCGGATTGTTTTCATCCATCCCTTTTGCCCAGCCCTTCCTTCCTTCTTTCCCCCCCTCCTCCTCCTCCTCCTCCTCCTCCTCCTCCTCTTCCTTCTCCTCCTCCTCTCTCCCGCAGACTTCATCGGCTTCTTATTAAATCATTCTCTTCATTGACTGGGCTGCTTCGTCACTTTGAGGCGTATATGCGTGTCGGGGGAGCTATAATTCCTGAGCCGTGATATCTTAACTCCTGAGGCTATTACCTCTCGGCACCCTCGGCGGGCGGAGGGGCGGGGGGGGGGGGGGGGGGGGTAGGAGGGTTGCCAACCTTTCGCAGCTGAAGGTTGGATTGTTAGCGCATTTTTTTTTATTTTTTTGTTTAAAGGACGTATGAATGAAAGGCAGACGCTCTCAACTTTGACGGGACGCGAGCACGTCCAGGGGGCGCCGGAGCGCACTGTGGGATTCTTTTTTTTAACGCTCTTGTAAGTTTCAAAGGCAGACACGGGTCTCATAAACCCGGTGCAGGACGGGAAGGTTGACGAGAATCTGGATCGGACTGAAGAGCTCGACTGCTCCCGGCTTGGTTCGCTGCCGCCGGTCACGGCCGCCGTTCCCACTGCGAGATCGTCAGCTGGATTGTTTGGTAGGGTTGCAGTCAAGACCGCACCAACCCAGACCAAGACATTAGCAAGACGAGAGAGAATGGAGTCCAAGACCAAGACATCTGGGGTTCGAGACCAAGACAAGTCCAAGCTGACGTTGTGCCTCCTGATTTGATGGTTTCCATTATCTTGATGTTACAGTGAATGAAACAAGTCGTTCCAACTCAATGCGTGATGGTCCTTTAACTAGACAGACATTAAAACATGATTTCTTTTTTTTTAAATCTACAAATTAGCAGGGTTTTCCATCATTCAACACAGTGTCTGCTAGAACCTCAGCCTGTTGCCCTGCCATCCAGTGGCCTGATAGTGCCGCTACAATTTCATTATGTCAACAAAAAATTTGGTCGACAAAATTCGCAACACGCCAAAGAGCTCCGGGGTATCTTGCCAACACTTCTATTGTTTTTTTGCATCAGCTAGCATCTAATAAGCAATATGAGAATTGATAATCACATGAATAAAAATCAGTTGTTTGAGTTCGAGCTTGAAGAGAAATAGACCAAAACATTTCTGATTGAACTTCATCATTCATGCACAGAGGGAGGGGTTTTGTTCAGCCAGGTAGCTACCAACACCTCATGAGGAGCTTCAGAGAAGTGTGTGTGTGTGTGTGTGTGTGTGTGTGTGTGTGTGTGTGTGTGGTGGTCGGGGCAGCAGCATAACCTTGTTCTGCTCTACAGATAAACTGTTTAGCCTGTTTCTTGTGCGAAGGCCTCCGCAGAGCTGGAAAACAAAGGACGGACTTTGTCACAACTCAACAGCATTGCTCCGGTTGTGGCTCCACAGGGCTGAACCTTGCAAACAGCACTTAGCTCTGACTGCCTGCGACGCCGAACATCAAGTGTTTCTTTTTTTTGTTTTGTGTTTTGTCCAGCGCAAAGAGAAGCAACCTGAGACGATGCTCAACGTTGGCAAATGAACCAGTTTGACTCTTTTGGCCAGATTCTCCTCAGCCGCCCCACGTTGATACGCCAAGACCGAACGTGACGCTCAAACTCGCAGCGCACGTCAGGCTGTGATGTCTCTTCTTTCAGCCCGATGGAAGTGAACGGCCTTTGTTTCTTTCCAACTCAAAGGGACTAAAAGGAGCTGTGAGAGAGATGTGAGAGCCGGCGTTGGGGGTTTTTTTTCGGGGCACCACTGGGGTTCAACGCGGGTTGCGGTTCTCGGCTCGAGAGCCCGTTCCCACGCGCCTGCGCCTCGGCGACAGCTCCTCCTCCTCCTCCTCCTCCTCCTTCTCCCCGTCTGCTTCTGATTGCGCTGCCTCTCGTCCTCCGGCGCTCCCCGGCCCGCTGCTCCTCATTGCTGGGGAATGTGGCGTCTGCCTCGCTGTCGCAGACGCTGGGAAAGCTGGAGCTTCGTCGCACTCATCCCCCATTTGACGCTCGCTGCTCTTCCCTCCCATCTCTCTCTCTCTCTCTCTCTCTCTCTCTCTCTCTCTCTCTCCTTCTCTTTCTCCCCTTCTCTCTCTCTGGCCCACACACACACACACAGACACATGCACACCCACACACAGACATGGCTTTATTGACTTATTCATGCATGGGTTTGTTTCGGGGGCAGAGCTCCTGTCTGCCAGTCTGACAGACACCCTGTGAACCCTTGAGACTCCCCGTCCCCGTCTCTCCCTCTGCACACACACACACACACACACACACACACCAAAATGCGTGTCTCACCCCGGCCGTCCTGTCCCCCCCGCCGACCCCCCGCTCCGCCGCTGAGGCTTCGGCCCGAGCCATCCAGAGCCGCTCAGCGTTCCCTCCCCCCCCCCCCCACCCTTTCCCTGTTTCACTTCCCGCTTCCTCCTTTTTTTCCGCTCTCAGCTGCGAAGCGGGGAGGAGGGGGTGGGGGGAAGAGGGAAGAGAGGGAGGCGAGGAGGGGTGGGGGGGGAAGGTATGCCCACATTTCCCAGAACAAAGACAGCCCAATTAAGTCAGTTTGAGTTAAGGTCTGTGTGGCAGAGTGGGATCGGAAGCGAGGAAGCTGAAGAGAGCGGCGGCGGCGGCGGCGAGGAGGAGGAGGAGGAGAGAGAGAAAGACACAGACAGTCTAACGAAGTGGGAAAAGAGAGGGAGGGGGTAAAGAAGTAGAAGATGCGGATGGAGGGGGAGAGAGGGAGAGAGAAAGGGAGAGAGAAAGGGAGAGAGAAAGGGAGAGAGAGAGAGAGAGAGGCGCGCGAGTCACTTTGTAGCGGAAGCGGGTCGACTTCGTTTTTAGCTCCTCAATGGGAGACTATGAAATATTAATAACTGCTCCAGCCATATACTTCAGAGGCCTATGGTGAAACTTAAAGTCTAATGAGACGCTGCTCATGAATTGCTAATGGGGATGCGAGAATGTGTGGTTTGTGTGTGTGTGTGTGTTCCTGCGCGCCTGAGCACAGGCCCTTGTGTATGTGTGTGTGTCTGTGTGTGTGTGTGTGTGTGTGTGTGTGCGAAGGGGGGGGGTCAAGACGGAAGCCGAGGGGGCGGAGCTCTGCGCGGCGTTCAAGTCTTTCAAACACAAGAGGAGAAACTTCATTAGGGGCTTGAAGTTCTGGCGAGGCGGCACATCTGAGCATCCCAGTGAGTGAGTGAGTGAGTGAGTGAGTGAGTGAGTGAGTGAGTGAGTGAGTGGTAGTGGAGAGCTCGCAGCCGGCCGGGGCTAAAGAAGAAGAAGAAGAAGAAGAAGAAGAAGAAGAAGAAGAAGGAGAAGAAAAAAAAAAACTCCGGCCCAGCGGAGGCAAAGCAGAGAATTGGTGAGAAGTCGGTTTGTTTCCGCAAGCCGATTCCTTTGCTCTGCTGCGGCGCACAGCGCAGGAACTCCTCTTCACTTTTCTTTTGGAGCTCCTTTAAGAACTAGTTTTAACCCTTTTAACCTCAATTTCACCAGGCTGAGATTTACACGATGAAATAATTGCACAATTTGTTCGCCGGTGCGACTGAGATGGCGACGACCCTAGACCGTTGACGACCTCCACACACGTAATTGCACAGCGTTATAAAGTGTATACACAGAGGGGGAAATGCATGCGCAACAGTAAAACTGTTGGAGTTACTGCAAAGGAAAGCTGTTAAAGTGAGCTATTAAAAAAAAAAAGCCTGGACCACAAAAAAAGCTGATATCTACACATCTCGATTAGACCAAAAACTGCTTTGTGTTAACAACACCATCGAGAAATTTGACCTTTGTTGACCTCCCCTGCTTCAGAGTGAAGTGAGTAAGTCATCTCAAAGTTGACTTCGCAAGCTTATCCCACCAGGAGGAGCGGCCGACAGTGAACTGATCTCCCACCGGATCACAAATGTGAAAATAAAAGCACAAAATCACCGCTGAAACTGCGTCTGCTCACATGTTTTAGAAAAAGTGCATAGCTAAAGTCTGGAAGACTAGCATATTCAATTATATAGATTATTAAAAAAAAAAAAAAAAAGAACGTCATGAAGCTACGAACCTCGAGATATCACTGTATCATGAATGGCTTGCTGCATATATTGAAATATTTTTACCAAGACCTTCAACCCCAAACAAACCTTAAAGCGTGATTATTTTTCCCCCTCAACATTTACGGTACCATTGGAGGCCGTAAAGGTCAAATGCATTGCGAGGGCCTCTGCGCTTTACATTCCTCTTATTACAACCGCCGTTTGCTTATGGCCTGTTAACAAGTACAGAGCACGCGGGCTCCCAACTCTAATTGTTAGCAGGCTTCCTTAAAGCCGTGGCGTCATCCATTACCACAGCGGCCTATTGGAGTCTATTAATTACCTGTTTTGCAGGGGGAGGGGGGGGAGATTTTTCAGCGCGCGCGCAAAAAAAAAAAAAAGTTCCCATAACAAACGACCTGTAACTGATCTGCGGCGCGGAGGTAAATTATTTACGCATAAAGAAAGCCATTCGTTCACGAGCTATAAATCCCTGCGAGTGCGGCGGATGAGAACGCAGAGGTCCAATTATGAATCCAAAAAGCGCATTCGGATCGACTGATAAAGAG